>NC_092336.1:261580000-262266666 GCF_046630445.1 Rutidosis leptorrhynchoides | reverse complement strand
CGTAGAAGGTAGGATGAACGGAGCTCAATTGAGTCGGAAGATCCAAACGGTAAGCAACGGGTCGAATGCGCTCCAAGATTTTAAAAGGACCAATATATCGCGGATTTAACTTCCCACACTTTCCAAAACGGATTACACCTTTCCAAGGTGCGACTTTCAACATTACACGGTCACCCACTTGGAATTTAAAATCCTTGCGTTTAAGGTCGGCAAAGCTCTTTTGATGATCACGGGCCGTCTTTAGCCTTGCTTGGATTTGAACGATCTTCTCGGTTGTTTCATGGATGAGTTCGGGTCCGGTGATTTACTTTTCACCTACTTCGGCCCAACAAATAGGAGAACGACATTTGCGGCCATACAACTCTTTGAAAGGTGTGGCATTAATACGCGAATGAGAACTGTTGTTGTAAGAGAATTCGGCTAGCGGCAAATGCTTTTCCCAAGCTTTTCCTAAATCAATAACACAAGCACACAACATGTCCTCCAAAGTTTGAATCATGCATTCGCTTTGTCCATCGGTCTGCGGGTGATATGCGGTACTCATGTCGAGACGTGTTCCCAAGGCTTCTTACAAGGAACGCCAAAATCTAGAAGCGAAACGGGCAACTCGGTCTGAAATTAAGAATAAGGGTACACCGTGACGAGATACAATTTCCTTTATGTATGGTTGCGTGATTTTTTCCATCGTATCAGTTTCCTTCATGGCTAGGAAGTGAGCAGATTTGGTAAGACGGTCAATAATAACCCAGATGGTATCATATCCGCCCACCGTCTTTGGTAGATTCGTAATAAAGTCCATCGTTATCCTTTCCCACTTCCATTGCGGGATTTCAGGTTGTTGAAGTAACCCAGATGGTCTTTGGTGTTTGGCTTTAACCTTTAAACAAGTCAAACACTTTCCAACGTAAGTAGCAACATCCTTCTTAAAGTTTGGCCACCAATATTGCTCATTGAGGTTATGGTACATCTTACCGGCTCCTGGATGAATGGAATACCTTGACTTATGGGCTTCGTCTAGGATAAGGCTTTGCAAATCCCCATATCTTGGCACCCAAATTCTTCTGAAAAAATATCGGAGTCCAGTCTCTTTAACCTCGAATCGAGAGACGAGAATATTCAAGTGTTCATGAGAAATATTCTCCTCTTTGAGAGCCTCATTTTGGGCTACGCGGATTTGGCTATTGAGATTCGTGTGAATGGTGATGTTCAAGGCACAGACATGAAGAGGTACCATTCTCTCCTTTCGGCTCAAGGCATCGACTACAACTTTTGACTTTCCAGGGTGGTAACGAAGTTCACAATCATAATCGTTCAACGTCTCGATCCATCGACGCTGTCTCATATTCAGTTGCTTCTGATCAAAGATGTCTTGGAGGCTTTTGTGGTCAGTGAAAATAGTGCTCTTGGTTCCATAAAGATAGTGTCTTCATAGTTTGAGCGCAAAGACGACAGTTCCAAGCTCGAGATCGTGAGTCATGTAGTTTCGCTCGTAAACCTTCAGTTGTCAGGAGGCGTAAGCAATAACTTTTGTTCGTTGCATCAATACACACCCAAAACCATGTTTTGAGGCGTTGTAATACACAACGAAGTCGTCACTGCCCTCGGGAAGGGACAAGATAGGTGCGGAGGTTAACTTCTGCTTCAGGGTTTGGAATTTCGACTCTTGCTCGTATTCACAAACAAACTTCTTCCCCTTGTGGGTTAATGCGGTCAAAGGACGTGCAATCAGAGAGAAACCTTCAATGAACCTTCGTTAATAACCGACGAGGCCTAAAAATTGGCGGATATGAGTAGGAGTAGTGGAGGTTTCCCACTTGCTGATGGCTTCGATCTTTGCGGGATCGACTTTGAAACCCTGATTGCTCACGATATGACAAAGAAATTGGACCTCCTTCAACCAAAATTCACACTTGAAGAATTTGGCATAGAGCTGTTCTTGCCTCAAGAGCTCAAGCATGAGTCGAAAATGTTGTTCGTGTTCTTCTTCGCTTTTGGAATAGATCAGGATGTCATCTATGAATACGATAACGAATTTGTCGAGGTACGGCTTGCATACGCGATTCATAAGATCCATAAACGTGGTAGGTGCGTTAGTTAAACCAAATGGCATCACAAGAAATTCATAATGACCATAACGAGTTCGGAACGCAGTCTTAAGTACATCGCTCTCCTTCACCCTCAACTGGTGATAACCTGATCGCAAATCGATCTTGGAGTAAACACTGGATCCTTGCAGCTGATCGAATAGATCGTCAATATGGGTCAAAAGTATTATATATACCGACCACAAAAGTCTTCAACACATATTTAATCAGAAACAACTGAATATGAGGCAGCGTAGGTGGATTGAATTGTTGAATGATTACAACTTTGAGATTCGTTACCACCCGGGGAAGGTAAATGTTGTAGCCGACGCCTTGAGCAGGAAGGACAGAGAACCCATTCGAGTAAAATCTATGAATATAATGATTCACAATAACCTTACTACTCAAATAAAGGAGGTGCAACAAGGAGTTTTAAAAGAGGGAAATTTAAAGGATGAAATACCCAAAGGATCGGAGAAGCATCTTAATATTCGGGAAGACGGAACCCGGTATAGGGCTGAAAGGATTTGGGTATCAAAATTTGGAGATATGAGAGAAATGGTACTTAGAGAAGCTCATAAAACCAGATACTCAATACATCCTGGAATGGGGAAGATGTACAAGGATCTCAAGAAACATTTTTGGTGGCCGGGTATGAAAGCCCATGTTGCTAAATACGTAGGAGAATGTTTGACGTGTTCTAAGGTCAAAGCTGAGCATCAGAAACCATCAGGTCTACTTCAATAACCCAAAATCCCGAAATGGAAATGGGAAAACATTACCATAGATTTCATCACTAAATTGCCAAGGACTGCAAGTGGTTTTGATACTATTTAGGTAATAGCTGATCGTCTCACCAAATCAGCATACTTCCTGCCAATAAGAGAAGATGACAAGATGGAGAAGTTAGCACGACTGTACTTGAAGGAAGTCGTTTCCAGACATGGAATACCAATCTCTATTATCTCTGATAGGGATGGCAGATTTATTTCAAGATTCTAGTAGACATTACAGCAAGCATTAGGAACTCATCTAGACATGTGTACTGCCTATCATCCACAAACTGATGGGTAGAGCGAAAGGACGATACAAACGCTTGAAGACATGCTACGAGCATGTGTTATTGATTTCGGAAACAGTTGGGATTGACATCTACCGTTAGCAGAATTTTCCTACAACAACAGCTACCATTCAAGCATTGAGATGGCGCCATTTGAAGCACTTTATGGTAGAAAGTGCAGGTCTCCGATTTGTTGGAGTGAAGTGGGGGATAGACAGATTACGGGTCCGGAGATAATACAAGAAACTACCGAGAAGATCATGCAAATTCAACAACGGTTGAAAACCGCCCAAAGTCGACAAAAGAGCTACGCCGACATTAAAATAAAAGACATAGAATTTGAAATTGGAGAAATGGTCATGCTTAAGGTTGCACCTTGGAAAGGTGTTGTTCAATTTGGTAAACGGGGGAAATTAAATCTAAGGTATATTAGACCATTCAAGATTATTGATCGTGTCGGACCAGTAGCTTACCGACTTGAGTTACCTCAACAACTTGCGAATGTACATAACACTTTCCACGTCTCGAATTTGAAGAAATATTTTGCTAAAGAAGATTTCACTATTCCGTTGGACGAAATCCAAATCAATGAAAAACTTCAATTCATTGAAGAACCCGTCGAAATAATGGATCGTGAGGTTAAGAGACTTAAACAAAACAAGATACCGATTGTTAAGGTTCGATGGAATGCTCATAGAGGACCCGAGTTCACCTGGGAACATGAAGATCAGATGAAGAAGAAATACCCGCATTTATTTCCAGAAGATACGTCAACACCTCCAACTGCTTAAAATTTCGGGACGAAATTTATTTAACGGGTAGGTACTGTAGTGACCCGAACTTTTTCATGTTTATATATATATTAAATGAAATTTTTATTTACATGATTAAGTGTTTCCAACATGTAAAGCAATCAAACTTGTTAAGACTTGATTAATTGAAATAGGTTTCATATAGACAATTGACCACCCAAGTTGACCGGCGATTCACGAACGTTAAAACTTGTAAAAACTATATGATGACATATATATGGATATATATATAGTTAACATTATATTATGATAAGTAAACATATCATTAAGTATATTAACAATGAACTACATATGTAAAAACAAGACTACTAACTTAATGATTTTGAAACGAGACATATATGTAACGATTATCGTTGTAACGACATTTAATGTATATATATCATATTAAGATATATTAATACATCATGATATCATGATAATGTAATAATTTAACATCTCATTTGATTTAATAAACAATGGGTTAACAAGATTTAACAAGATCGTTAACCTAAAGGTTTCAAAACAACACTTACATGTAACGACTAATGATGACTTAACGACTCAGTTAAAATGTATATACATGTAGTGTTTTAATATGTATTTATACACTTTTGAAAGACTTCAAGACACTTATCAAAATACTTCTACTTAACAAAAATGCTTACAATTACATCCTCGTTCAGTTTCATCAACAATTCTACTCGTATGCACCCGTATTCGTACTCGTACAATACACAGCTTTTAGATGTATGTACTATTGGTATATACACTCCAATGATCAGCTCTTAGCAGCCCATGTGAGTCACCTAACACATGTGGGAACCATCATTTGGCAACTAGCATGAAATATCTCATAAAATTACAAAAATATGAGTAATCATTCATGACTTATTTACATGTAAACAAAATTACACATCCTTTATATCTAATCCATATACCAACGACCAAAAACACCTACAAACACTTTCATTCTTCAATTTTCTTCATCTAATTGATCTCTCTCAAGTTCTATCTTCAAGTTCTAAGTGTTCTTCATAAATTCTACAAGTTCTAGTTTCATAAAATCAAGAATACTTCCAAGTTTGCTAGCTTACTTCCAATCTTGTAGAGTGATCATCCAACCTCAAGAAATCTTTCTTATTTACAGTAAGATATCTTTCTAATACAAGGTAATACTCATATTCAAACTTTGATTCAATTTCTATAACTATAACAATGTTATTTTGAGTGGAAATCTTACTTGAACTTGTTTTTCGTGTCATGATTCTGCTTCAAGAACTTTCAAGCCATACAAGGATCCTTTGAAGCTAGATCCATTTTTCTCATTTCCAGTAGCTTTATCCAGAAAACTTGAGGTAGTAATGATGTTCATAACATCATTCAATTCATACATATAAAGCTATCTTATTCGAAGGTTTAAACTTGTAATCACTAGAACATGGTTTAGTTAATTCTAAACTTGTTCGCAAACAAAAGTTAATCCTTCTAACTTGACTTTTAAAATCAACTAAACACATGTTCTATATCTATATGATATGCTAACTTAATGATTTAAAACCTGGAAACACGAAAAACACCGCAAAACCGGATTTACGCCGTCGTAGTAACACCGCGGGCTGTTTTGGGTTAGTTAATTAAAAACTATGATAAACTTTGATTTAAAAGTTGTTCTTCTGGGAAAATGATTTTTCTTATGAACTTGAAACTATATCCAAAAATCATGATTAAACTCAAAGTGAAAGTATGTTTTCTAAAATGGTCATCTAGACGTCGTTCTTTCGACTGAAATGACTACCTTTACAAAAACGACTTGTAACTTCTATTTCTGACTATAAACCTATAATTTTTCTGTTTAGATTCATAAAATTGAGTTCAATATAAAACCATATCAATTTGATTTACTCAAAACGGATTTAAAAGGAAGAAGTTATGGGTAAAACAAGATAGGATAATTTTTCTTGTTGTAGCAACGTGAAAATTGGTAACAAATCTATATTAATCATATCCTAGCTAACTTATATTGTATTATACATGTATTCTAATATATTATGTAATCTTGGGATACCATAAACACGTATGCAAATGTTTTGACATATCATATCGACCCATGTGTATATATTATTTGGAACAACCATAGACACTCTATATGCAGTAATGTGGGAGTTAGCTATACAGGGTTGAGGTTGATTCCAAAAATATATATACTTTGAGTTGTAATCTAGCCTGAGACGTGTATACACTGGGTCGTGGATTGATTCAAGATAATATATATCAATTTTTTTCTGTACATCTAACGTTGGACAACTAGTTGTAGGTTACTAACGAGGACAGCTGACTTAATAAACTTAAAGCATCAAAATGTATTAAAAGTGTTGTAAATATATTTTGAATATACTTTGATATATATGTACATATTTGTTATAGGTTCGTGAATCGACCAGTGGCCAAGTCTTACTTCCCGACGAAGTAAAAATCTGTGAAAGTGAGTTATAGTCCCACTTTTAAAATCTAATATTTTTGGGATGAGAATACATGCAGGTTTTATAAATGATTTACAAAATAGACACAAGTATGTGAAACTACATTCTATGGTTGAATTATCGAAATCGAATATGCCCCTTTTTATTAAGTCTGGTAATCTAAGAATTAGGGAACAGACACCCTAATTGACGCGAATCCTAAAGATAGATCTATTGGGCCTAACAAACCCCATCCAAAGTACCGGATGCTTTAGTACTTCGAAATTTATATCATATCCGAAGGGTGTCCCGGAATAATGGGGATATTCTTATATATGCATCTTGTTAATGTCGGTTACCAGGTGTTCACCATATGAAATTATCTCTATGTATGGGATGTATATTGAAATATGAAATCTTGTGGTCTATTGTTACGATTTGATATATATAGGTTAAACCTATAACTCACCAACATTTTTGTTGGCGTTTAAAGCATGTTTATTCTCAGGTGAATATTAAGAGCTTCCGCTGTTGCATACTAAAATAAGGACAAGATTTGGAGTCCATGTTTGTATGATATTATGTAAAAACTGCATTCAAGGAACATATGTCAATGTAATATATTTCTATTGTAAACCATTATGTAATGGTCGTGTGTAAACTGTATATTTTAGATTCTCATTATTTGATAATCTACGTAATGCTTTTGAAACCTTTATTGATAAAATAAAGGTTATGGTTGTTTTAAAAATGAATGCAGTCTTTGAAAAACGTCTCATATAGAGGTCAAAACCTCGCAACGAAATCAATTAATATGGAACGTTTATAATCAATATGACGGGACATTTCAGTTGGTATCCGAGCGTTGGTCTTAGAGAACCAGAATTTTGCATTAGTGTGTCTTATCGAGTTTGTTAGGATGCATTCTGGACTTCGACCGTGTTTACTTGAAAAATGATTGCTTAACAAATTTTGTTGGAAACTATATATTTTTAACATGTGAATATTATGTGATATATTAATCTCTTAACGTGTTTGATATTATGTGATAGATGTTTACCTCTAGAACAAGTCCCATTGACTCACCTAATAATAATGAAGAGTCAAATGTAAATTGGAATGATTCGTGGACTAATTCACAAGTTCCCGAAGAGGAACCAGAAGAAGAGTCGAAACCGGAAGAAGAGTCGGAACCGGAAGAAGAATCGGAACCGAAAGAAGAATCGAAACCGGAAGAAGAATCGGAACCGGAAGAAGAAATAGAACGAGTGGGGGAAATAATAAAACGGTTAAGTAGAAGAAAATCTTCAACCAACCGACCAAAGTTAATTATGGTCAATGGTGTTTCCGCCAAGGAAGCAAAGTATTGGGAGGATTACCAATTCTCCGATGAATAGGATCCCGACAAGGATTCCGATGATGTTATAGAAATTACCCCAACACAATTTAATAAGGCAAAAGAGAACAATAAGGGAAAGGGCATAAAAATAGAGAAATTCGATTCCAAACCCGATGAACTTTATATGTATCGTCAACACCCGTATTTCTTAAGTTGTGACAATAACCCGGGAACCTCTAAACCACCAGGTTTTTCTAAAACAATGTGGAAAACAATGGATCGTATTAGGGGAACATCATATATCCCTAGAAACTTGGCAAAACGAACCAAAATCGAAGAAGAAGAAATGAGCGAGTCGGAATAAGATAGTTGTATGCGTGTGGTGTAATATATGTAATATAGTGTGCTTATGCTTTATGATATATGTAAAAATTGCTTGTATTAATAAGTATTTTTTTATGAATCTAACTCTTGTCTATTTTTACAGTTTAAAAACACAAAATGGATAGACAACCCAATATTTTAAGAGACCTACCCGGAGACATGATTGATGAAATCTTGTATAGAGTCGGTCAGAATTCCTCGGCACAACTATTTAAGGCGAGATCAGTTTGTAAGACATTCGAAGAACGTTCCAAGAATGCCTTGATATATAAAAGGCTTTCGTTCGAAAGATGGGGGATATCACATTAGGAAATCCATAAATTATGATGTGTTTACTTTGACGCATATATTGCGGGGAACCCAAATGCTATTTTACGCAACGGGTTAAGAAATTATTTTGACTCAATATATCCGAATATAGGACTTCGTGATTTAGAAAAAGCGGCTAACATGCAACATAAAGAAGCATGTTATGCTTACGGGTTATAATGTTCACTTCTCACCAAAGTGAGAACAAGAACATCGGGCTACAACTATTAAACAAAACGTTCCCACAAGTGACAGAGTCGGTAATTGGGGTAAGAAATGAGGTTTTTAGATTGTTACGGGACTGTTGGACATTACGTAACCTTCATCCTTTTGACGACGTTACAACACATTGTCTTACTATCGGTCACAATGGTTATGTTCCACAAAACCAAGGATGGGAAGTGGTATTAGTAAAACCAGAATGCATGACTTGTTTCTGGACGTATGAATTACGTGCCTTTATTGCCTTTGCTGAACGCCTTATTTATTAACTAGAATTATCTTCGCAACTACTTTGTATCAAAGTTTTATGTGCTATATTTCATGCTATATTAACTAGAATTATCTACGGTCTAGCAATTCTTGTAGTTGACTCTGCAACTCTTGCATTTCGGAATGTGCAAGTCGATAAGGTGCACGAGCTACAGGTGCAGCTCCGGGTACTAGATCAATCTGAAACTCCACTGATCTCGGTGGGGGTAATCCCGACAATTCTTCTGGAAAGATGTCAAAAAATTCGTTCACAATTCGCACTTCATCCACGCTTTTCTCCTCAGTTTCTAGCTTCTTCACATGTGCTAAAACAGCAAAATGCCCTTTTCTCACGAACTTCTGCGCCTTCATGCAACTAATAAGGTTCAACTTTGGGCTACATCTCTCTCCGTAAACAATTAATGGCACACCATCCTCTCGAGGTATACGAAGAATCTTCTCTCCACAGATACTTCTGCTCTTACCTTGGACAACCAGTCCATACCAACTATCACATCAAAGCTCCCCAACTTAATGGGTATCAAATCAATCTCGAAATCCACTCCAGCTAGGTTTATTATACCTCCTCCGCCAATTTGGTCAACTTTCTCAAGTTTTCCGTTGGCTATTTCGACAAGAACGCTCTCATCCAAAGGAACTAATGACCAATCTATCTTAGAGCAAAAGTGTCTACATACATAACTCCTATCGGCACCATTATCAAACAAGACAGAAGCTAATAGTTTATTGACAGTTAATGTACCTGTAACCAAGTCAGGATACTCACGGGCATCTCTGGCGTTCATGTTGAAGACTCTTCCACGTGCTGGCCCACCATCCTTCTTCTTGTTAGGACATTCATTCTTGAAGTGACCCTGCTGGCCGCATTCAAAGCACTTCTTTGGCCCATTCGGATTTGTCCTCACAGTTGGGGTGTTACAATCTCTGCCGATATGTTCAGTCCTTTTACACTTCTCACACGCTACTTTGCAGTATCCAGTATGATGCTTATAGCATCTCTTGCACTGAAGAAGGCTACCTTTATAATTAGGGTTAGGGTTCCTCCAGTCGTTGTTTCCCTTAAAATTCTCATGCCTCCTAGCCGGGTTCTGATCAAAACCTTTACCCTTGTTTCCGTCCCACTTACATTTCCCATTAGTAGCTCCCAATTCTGATTTCACCTTCTCTGGCTCTTGGCGGGTAATTTGATTCATCAGGGTGTGCGCCATGCGCATAGCTTCCGAGACATTTGCTGGTTTCGAAGAGGTGACATTTCCTTGGATGTCCTTGGGGAGTCCTCACAGATACCGTTCCATTCGCTTGAACTCAGGAGTAACCATTGTGGGGCACATCAATGCCAACTCCAAGTACCTTCGGTTATAGCCATCAAGGTCAGTTCCTACAACCTTTAGTTCCCAAAACTCCGCTTCCATTTTCTAAATTTCGGTTTTGGGGCAGTACTCCTTGATCATAGCCCTCTTAACCTCCTCCCAGGGTGTTACATAAGCTTCATCGATTCCCTGAGCCTGGGCGAACTTATTCCACCAAGTCAAAGCGCAATCCGACAGCGTGCAGGATGCGAACTTGGTCTTATTTACTTCGGAGCAGTTACTCACACAGAACACAGATTCCAACTTTTCAAACCATCTCGTCATCCCAACTGGCCCTTCAGTACCACTGAAATTGTGGGGCTTGCAACTCTAAAATTCCTTATAAGTACACCCATTCTAAATGTTCTGGTTAGCAGGTGGAGCTTGGGGGTTGGCATCCGCCATAGATGCGGCTACTCGAGCAGCTATCATCTCCTCAATCTGTGCTGTTGTGGGAATTTCCCTTGGAACTCTTCCTTTTGCCATCGATCTTCCAAACAAAAATTTCGACTTAAGTCAAAATCCATTATTCAATAATTCACAATATTATAGTAATAGGTAATCAATATGGAAACAATACAATACACGTTAACTAAGCATGGCAAACTAGTTGCAGATAGCACAAAAACCATCATGCAATAACTTAATTAAAATGCCGCACAATAATTCAAACAACAGTAATTCCATTCATAATAAGAAAATTTGCATACAGCTTCATAAGGTTCGTACAATACATAAATGAAAAACAGGAAACTACTAACGGGATACATAAAGAAATCTAATACAACAGTCCTAGGGTGAGGGTGGGTAAATGATGTCCACCCGGTGGGTCATCTGGTCCTCGAGCTCAGTTACTCGAGCACAGAGGGTAAGCACTTCCCTCATCAGCTAGTCTATGGTGGGAGATGCCGGTGGGGCAGGTGGTGCTGGTGGTGCAGGTGGTGTAGGTGGTGCAGGTAGCGCCGGTGGTGCAAATGGCGCACCAGAAGTAGATGGCGCATAACGGGTGACCTTATGCACGAATGGATCAGCAGGATACGGCACAACCCGCTTACGGGCGGTGACCCTATCCAACAGTCCATGTGCGTTAACGAACGGATTACCCCCATTAACCCCTGAAATAACAGTACCATCGAAGCGGTACCGCTTCTTCGGCGGGGTAGAGGATGGCTGCACGGGCTCCTCCTCGGGGTCATCCTCAGAATCCTCCTCGGGATCCTCCTCGCTAGTCTCATTTGATGACGAACTGTCTGAATCATCCGAAGGTGGTGCAGGTACGTCATGTACGGGAGAATGTGTCTGGCCGGCGGTCATAAGTCGATATCTGCCATGTGTAATTGGTACGACACGTCCGTCAGTGGTGCGTCTAACCCAATGTCCACTCTCGTTACGAAAAGGACCGTCCCCATCTCCCCCAGGGATCACAGTACCACCGGAATAGTGCTGTGGCCTCGGGAGTCTAGGGCTGGGTGGAGCTGGAATCTCCTCGGGATCCTCATCTCCGTCTGAGATGTCCATTAGGTTAAGCGCGTGTCTACTATCTCCAGAAGACGAAACGCCAAAGTTGTCAGAAGGTAGCGGTGATGGGATCTGTGAGTCAGCAAAAATAGTAGGCGAAGTAGTAGATGAATCTGAGTCACTCTCCAAATCAATGATAATAGGCGGAATGTCCGACATCTGAACAAGGAAAAATAACTTTTTCCATGTCAGTAAGACATATAGCAAGCACGTAATCAGGCACTACAACATCCTAGCAGTACATAGCATGGAAAGCGTAATAGTATCATACAATTAAAAGCAGATAGTAGCATGCAGTAGCGAGAATAAGCAATGGCATACAGCAAGTGGCAGTAAAAGTAAGCAGTAGCATGCAGCAGTTCCGCAGAAACAAGTAAACAAGCAAGTTGTAGATTAGTTCTATTAGTGAATCCTACTCGACTCGGTCAAGACACACTAATGCAACCTAATTCCCTACAACCAATGCTCTGATACCAAATGTGACGCCCCGTACAAAATCAATGTGTACTGATCATCAACAACAGGTCCATTACAAGGTTACAACACTATATGTTGTTTTAAAACAAGTTTGCATTCATGAAAATATAGCGTTTTACAAAAGATAGCGTGCTTCTATAAATAAAAAGCATTAATATAAGTACGTGACACAAAGGTCATTACAAAGCCATTGTTCAAATGTAACATAAGTTGTGAATGCAAAATAAAAGTTCCATGATTGAGACATCACTAAACAATGCAGCGGAAGTCTAACATAGTAAGTCTAACAGCGAGTCTAATACAGCGGAGGCAACAAACGTCTAAGCACCTGAGAAATAACATGCTTAAAAATGTCAACACGAATGTTGGTGAGCTATAGTTTTATTGTAATCAACAATGTAATGTAGACCACGAGATTTCGTATTCAAAACAGTATGAAAAGTATATGCTTAACCGTGGGCACTTGGTAACTAACTTAACGTAAAATAATATATCACCCCCTAAAAGTACACTAGGCGAGTGCGTTAAAACAGAAGAAGTATTAAACACCCGTTAAATGCTAGCGCGACTAGCCCGAGTGGGGATGTCAAACCCTATGGATCCATATCTAAAATTCGCGTCTACCGGTTCATAAACCAATAGTTAAACGTTACCGAGCTAAGGTGAAAATTTGTGCCGTTCTATCACCCACACATATATAAAGTTTAAGTACTCGTGTCTAGTATGTAAAACATAAAAAGCGCATGTATTCTCAGTCCCAAAAATAGTCCAAGTAAAAAGGGAGATATAACTCACAGTGAATGTGCAGTAAAAGTCGATACGAGATAAGTAAGAAAGTAGTAAGTCGGTCCGAAAGGTCCTCAACCTAAGTCAAAGGTTACTAAGTCAGTAAATCGTCCCAAAAGGTTTAAAAGTAAATAAGTTAAGTCTTAAGTGTCGTCATCATCATCATCATACCTAAAAAGTAAAGTAAGTTTTCAACAAGAATAGAGATCGAAACAAAGGGCTGACTTCATTCAGCTGCTACGACCTCTATACAAACTGAAATGATGTGCGGTCAGTGGCCAAGGCTCCGTATGTGAGTCCTTTTACCTCTATCCATTTTTCAGATCCTAACTCGATGTCGTTTGACCGTGGCGACGGTTCAAGCACGAGTAGGTCAGAATTTCAGTACGTCGTTACAAAGGGGTAGTGACTTTCGGGAGGCTATAAATCCTAAACCGTATATCGGATTTAGGCGAATCTTAAACAAAAAGTTATTTACTCGAACCGAACTATCTGGAAATCAACTTTTCCAGAAGCCCAGGAGTCTGATCAGACCCTGAAAAACAGCAAACAAGTGCTCCAGTGGGTTTCTTGGTGTTTGATGCTCATCACGGTTCTCATCCTTGATGCGTATAAGCCTCAAGTGTACTGATCATATACATAGCATTGTATATGTATATTTTATTTACTAAAGGTTAAAGGCAGAAGTAACGCGAAGTATAGTCGAAAGGTTTAGAATATTCACTAAAAATAAAGATAGCAGATCAGTTTCCGCACTAATAAAAGACTGCGGGTCATTTCGCTAAGTTTCCGCGGGTAGTTAAACAATTCGCAGATCGCGGATATTTCGAATACTATAAAAAGAGAGCATGGCCTCTCATTTATAGGTTGTTGATTCTCTGCCATTTACCCAAACCTTTGTAATTTTCTTTTGTGATTTTACCCAAGGAAGTTTTGCATTGTGTCAAGGTGAATCATGCTAATTGACAATCAAGACCGGGTCGGGGTGGTTGATCACTTGGTAGTTAAAGTGAAAGACGATCATCAGGGCCCAAAATAATCATCAAACATCCCATCCTCCATCCTAATCTCATTGCACTCAATCCTTAATTAAGTAATAACTTAATATAGGATTGATCAATTGGCGCTATCTGTGGGACGCGTTTTTAGAATTAAACCTGAAATTTTTTGTTTTGTGCTGTTAAACAATCAAATACCTTGTTTAATTCTAATCGTGCATTGTTTTGATGATTCACAGGTGAAGACATTAATAATTTGAGGTAAATTGCTTGTTTAATTAAAGTAATGAGCGATATCGGAATTGATAGTGGTATTGCTGTCGCTATGCAAGCAAATGCCCAAAAAAGAGGAAGAAAGCGAAAGTCAGCAAAAATGTATCAAAATTGGCAATCTGCGCCAATTACTTTTTCAAAAATGCAAAGTGACGATTTCTCCAAAATGCTGATAGTAGTATCGTGCAAAGTCGCGAAAACTGGAATCACGATCATGAAAGTTCATGTTGATAATGGTAGCAGCGTTGATATTGTCTATGAACAATGTTTTGTTCAACTGCCAGAGGGTATTAGGGCAAATTTACAACCAACCGTAGCCTCGCTAACTGGTTTTGCGGGGGAATCTTCATTGCCTATGGGCGTGTTGCCCTTAGATGTTGAGTTATTTGATGAAAATGATGATAGTTTAGTGCGACGAGCGCGGCTAGATTTTTATGTTATGTGGACTTCATCTCGCTATAACATGTTGTTAGGCAGAACTGCCTTGGGTAAATTCGGAATTGTTCCATCTACTATTCATGGTATGATTAAATTCGCAACATGTAAAGGTGTTGCTACAATAAGTTCAGCAAGCATTATGCCCATTTGTGCGGATGTTAATGTAAAAAGTGCATTTCAAAAAACCGCCGATACTGCGGAAACATGGTAGTGGTTAATCCTGCGTATCCTGATCAAAAAATTAAAGTAGAATGCAATGTTAGCGCGGATACCAAGAAACAAATTGTGCAGTCACTTGTGCAGTACATGGATGTTTTTGCTTGGTGTGAAAATGATATGACTGGTGTTCCGCGCCATATTGCGGAACACAAACTTAATGTGAATCTAGCTTTAAAACCTGTAGTGCAAAAGCGTAGAGGCATGGCCCCAGACCGAGCTAAGTGGCTGTGCGAGGAAGTAACGAAATTGGTGAGAGCTGGAATTTTGCGCGAAGTTCAATACCAATCATGGATTGCGAATCCAATTTTGGTGAAAAAGCCTGATGGCTCGTGGAGAATGTGTATTGACTTCAAAGATTAAAATAAAGCGTGCCCTAAGGATAACTATCCACTTCCAGAAATTGATTTAAAAGTGGAATCTTTGCATGCTTTTCCGTATAAATATTTTTTGGATGCGGCAAGGGGATATCATCATATCCCAATGGCTAAAGAAGATGCAGATAAAACCGCTTTTCATACAGGCAAAGTCATATTCTCTTATATAATGATGCCTTTTGGTTTAATTAATGCAGGTGCAACATATCAACGCTTAATTGACACCGCGTTCGAAAAACAAATTGGGCGAAATCTTGAGGCTTATGTAGATGATTTAGTAATTAAAATCACAACACAAGAGCGAATTATTGGTGATATGCGGGAAACATTTGATACATTGTGCAGGATAAACATGAAGCTTAATCCGCTAAAGTGTAGTTTTGGTGAAACTGAAGGAAAGATTTTGGGATATCTTGTTACTGAGCAAGGTATTCAAGCTAATCCAAATAAAATTGCAGCTATTGAAAATATGACGGCACCAAAGACGTTCAAGTAAGTGCAGAGTTTGACGAGAAAATTAGCAGCATTAACGCGTTTCTTGTCTAAGGCCACTGAAAAACAATTACCGTTTTTCAAAACTTTAAAAGGCTGCTTGAAACAAAAGAGCTTTGTTTGGACAAGTGAAGCTGAAACCGCATTTCAGGAAATGAAGAAGTTATTAAAAACTTTGCCTACGTTAATAGCGCCAATTGATGGCGAAACTCTTTACCTTTATATATCGGTAGCAAATGAAGCTTTTGGCTCAGTTCTAGTTGCGGAAAGGGATAAAATACAAAAGCCTGTGTATTTTCTCAGTAAAGCTATTACAGGAAGTGAAATAAACTATGCGCCGATTGAGAAATTTGTGTATGCGCTCATACTAACATCGCGAAGGTTAAGAAGATATTTCCAAGGGCATCCGGTGCACGTGTTAACTAACATGTCGGTCAAGCAATTCTTAACAAAACCGGTAGACTCGCATTGTGGGCAGTGGAGTTAGGTGCTTATCAAATTTCTTACCTTCCGCGCAGCACTGTAAAGGGCCAAGTTTTGGCGGATTATCTCGCTGAAATGACTGGGGAGTTGGAGGTGATTAATGAGCGAACAGATTTAAAACAAGTAGTTGGCGAAACATGGGATTTATTTACTGATGGAGCTTCATGTGTAGAAGGCGCAGGTGCGGGTTTGGTTTTGGCAAGCCCAAGTGGTGAGGAGCATACGTACACGTTACGTTTTAATTTTGATGTGATAAATAATGAAGCGGAATATGAAGCCTTGCTTGCTGGTTTAAATATTGCGCGAAAAATGGATATCACTAAATTGCGAGCATTTACAGATTCACAATTAGTAGCAAATCAGTTTAATGGCTCTTTTGAGGCACATGATTCCTCAATGCAGAAATATTTACAGTTGTTGAAAGAATTGGTAGTGCGGTTCGAGCATTTTGAACTCGCGCAAGTGCCAAGAAGTCAAAATAAGAAGGCGGATGCTTCGAGTAAGTTGGCCGCTCTAATGTTTTTGCACTTTCAGAAACAAGTTTGGGTTGAGGAATTGCCAAGCAAGTCAATAGATAACGACTTAATGGTCGCGTCTGTTGTAGAAGAACAGCCAAATTGGATGGAACCAAACCTGCAATACATCTGCAGTGATATTTTGCCAAGTGATAAGCGCGAAGCTCGCTTAGTAAGAGAGCAAGCACCAATGTATATCATTCAAAATGACATTTTATATCGCAATTCATACTGTGGTCCAATGATGCGATGTGTGGGCCCAATTGAAGGGAAAATGATAATTGATGAAGTGCATAACGGTTCTTGTGCAATGCATTCATGTTATAAAACTATCGCGGCAAAAATTATGCGGATGGGTTACTTTTGGCCATCCCTATATCGCTATGTTACAAAAATTGTTAAGCGTTGTAAAAGCTGCCAAAGGCATGCTCCACAGAATCGGATGCCAAGGCATGATATGATCCCTGTTAATTCGCCATGGCCATTTCACAAGTGGGCTATTGTCATTGTAGGGCCATTTCCCGCAGGACCTGGCAATGTCAAATTCCTGATTATGGCAATTGACTATTTTACAAAATGGGTTGAAGCTAAGGCGGTTCCCACTATCACTGGTGTGCAAGTGTGAAATTTTGTGTGGGAGTATATTGTTTGCAGATTTGGTATTCCGCATGAATTAGTTAGCGATAACGGTGCTCAAATAGCGAAAGATCCTTTTAAAACATGGTGCACTGATTTAAATATAATCCAAAAGTTTATATCAGTGGCACATCCACAAGATAATGGCTTATGCGAAGTAACCAACCGTGATATTGTAAGCAGTATTAAAAAGAGGTTATGCGAAAAGCGAACTGGTTGGGTGGATGAATTACCCAATGTTTTATGGGCACATCGCACTACTTTCAAGAAGAGCACTGGGGAAACACCTTTTAGTTTGGTGTATGGCTCTGAGGCAATAATACCCGCTGAAATTCTTGTGCCAACGCATAGAGTCGCTAACTTTGAGGAAGAAGCAAACGATGATGCATTGGGTGAGAATTTGAATTTCATTAAAGAGCAAAGGTTAATGACTGCTATCAGAGAGGCAAATAATAAACAGCAAATTGCCAAGTATTATAACAAAAGAGTGCGTGCTTTATCTTTTTATGTAGGCGAGTGGGTACTGCGAAATAATGATGCAAGTAGAGCAGAGAAACTTGGCAAATTAGGACCTAACTGGGAGGGTCCTTATCAAGTTGTGGCAATTAATGCAGCAGGTTCATATAAGCTCGCAGATGTGGAAGGGCGAACTTTACCTAATGCGTGGCATGCCGCTTTATTAAAGAGATACTATGCGTAATTCTGTGAAAATAACATGAAGGCTAAAATGTATATGTATAAAGTGCGAAATTCGTTGCAAGGCCTATACTTGATATTCTTTCTATGTGTTTTTATTTTTATTTTTTGTAAGTCTTGATCACACTTGTGAGAGTATAAAAAGTAGACATTTGTAAGAATATGCAAAAAGTTTGTTTGAGAAATGCCAAAATTTTATGAAATGTTTTGTATTTTGTTTCATAGTGCTGAGGTGTTTCGTGACGTTTAAATGGCGAAGTGATGAAATTGCCCACTTTCGCAGAAAATAACTATTGTGAAAGGAACTTAAAATCCTAAGTATTTGATTTTGCCAATACTTAGATGCTTCGCAATGCTAATTGATTGCCTAAGGATCGCTTCGGCGGACTTAGAAGATTCATAACGTATAAATATACACGCATATAGATTGTTTCGCAAAAGTACATACTTATTATGTGCACGATAATAAAATTTGGAAATTGCAAAGGACAAGTCCGTGTTATGAATATTAATTGATGAAAGCGCTATATAAATAAAAGTACTTGTAAATATAAGAACATCGAAAATTTTATTAATAATGACGCAGAGGCAGCTGCGCGCTGTTATACAAAGCGAAATTCTATTCCTTGGATAAGTCAAGCTTGATGATGACATCTGCAGTGACATCCTCCTGCTCGTTTATCGCTGTTATCTTAGGAAGGGAAATTTCGGCTATGCCTTTTTGAGCGACAGAAAATGCTGATTGCGCCTCTTCTAACGAACAAAGGCGATCAGCTATTGCAGCTGGTAGTGGTTCTGGCAATGGGCAGTTGATGGAAATCTGATCCATAAACTCTACCCTCTCGCGTAGTTTAACGCGGCAGCGAACGTTGAAAAATTCGCAGAAACAGGCTTAGAGTTGAGAATTTTCCTAGCTAATTCGGGGAAATGTTGACGAAGCTTGGTGAACTCAAGCTCCGCTGAAGCTTTAGAAGCTAGAGCACTGTCCCGCTCTGCCGTTAGCGCCACATCCTCTGACAGCGCTTTAATAGTGGCCTGAAAATTGTTTTCTTTCTCGACCGCAGTAGAAACCTGTTGTTTTAAGTCATCAACGGTGCTTTTTGCTGCGGTGAGTTCGTAAGAGAGGTCAACGCAGCGTTTTTCGCTGTCCGCAGCTTTGGCCTTCTTGGTGTAGTACTTTGCTTTTTTAGCTTCAAGAACATTAAAGAATTGTTCTTGGCGGTAGATCATGTCATAAGCAGAATTGAAGGACATGTAAAAATTCTGCACAAAACTGTTATGCGCATCAAGAACAGAAAGTTTTGAAAATTCGCGGCGAAGCTCGCCTGGGATTGCCATCTTCATTTGTTGACGCTGATCCAGTGCTGCAGCAGAAGAGGCATAAGTGTATCCCGATAAACCGTCAATCCTCACCCCATAAGAGTTGGGTAGAGTGCGGAACAACTCTATGATTTGGTCAAGAGTGTTTGGGCTCTCAAAAATGGGGTCACCAGTGGAACCGCCTGCAAAAACATGCAAATTTTAAGATACGCAGAAAAATACGAGCATTAATTATGCGATAATGTTTAGGATTTACCTGTTTGCTGATCCCCTTCATAATCTGCTATAATCGGATTATCGTAAAGAGTGGTGTCGGGTTGCTTTAATTTTTTTACTTTGTGATTGTGGCAGCGTCTGGTATGGTCATTTGGTGGAGCTTGGCTTCGTTAGGGGAGATTTGGAGGTCAAGTCGACGACCAAAATTGTTTGCTTCTCTTTTGACGGCGTCGATTTAGCCTCAGGGCTTGTTAATAGCTTCGTGATCAAGGGTTTTGGGTTAACCTTGCTATCAACTTCGTCGATCTTCATTATTGATTGAATAGAAGTTGCGAGTAAGAAAGTAGTTGCACAGGTGGAATGAATATTTGTTTAATTGCGATATGTTTCGAAGTAGCGAGTGGGAAATTCGTAATAATGGACACCGATATATATAGAGGAAGTAAGAGTGCTAATCAATTATGTTTAAGTGTCCGTTATGCTGGTTTAAACAGTAATATTTTCGCTAACGAATACAAACGGTAACTTTGTTTGCTGTAATGGTAACAAAGGCATAGCGAAAATATTATAATGCGGATAGCGGTCATGAATAACTGCAAATTTTTAAGAGTTTATCATGATATATTTACTTCGCAAGATGTATCATAATAAACTGGGGGGACTTGATCATATACATAACATTGTATATGTATATTTTATTTACTAAAGGTTAAAGGCAGAAGTAACGTTAAGTATAGTCGAAAGGTTTGGAATATTCACTAAAAATAAAGATAGCTGATCAGTTTCCGCGCTAATAAAACACTGCGGGTCATTTCGCTAAGTTTCCACGGGTAGTTAAACAATTTGCAGACCGCGGATATTTCGAATACTATAAATAGAGAGCATGGCCTCTCATTTATAGGTTGTTGATTTTCTACCATTTGCCTGAACCTTTGTAATTTTCCCTTGTGATTTTGCCCAAGCAACTTTTGCATTGTGTCAAGGTGAATCATGCTAATTGACAATCAAGACCGAGTTGGGGTGGTTGATCACTTGGTAGTTAAAGTGAAAGACGATCATCAGGGCCCAAAATAATCATCAAACATCCCATCCTCCATCCTAATCTCATTGCACTCAATCCTTAATTAAGTAATAACTTAATATAGGATTGATCATGTATAACTCTTGATGTTTTAGCATCACTTTAATCAAGGTTTAACCATCAATACACAAAGTCAAGACTAAGAAATAAAATACAACTCATCTAAGAGTTTGAGCAAGATGATGAACCAAAGTTACATCAAATTCTTAGTTTCGACACAAGTACAAGTTTTATTAAGCTATAAACTTTGATTTAAACTAAATAAGCAAGACCTTAAGTTATAGAACTTAGATCTTAGCTAAGTATTAAAGACCATAGACTAAAAAGTCTAGATCTCATGTTCTTGGTGAAACCCTAAGTCATAGCACTTAGACTTTCAACTTTTACACAACCATAAGTTATGAAACTTAGATTTTGTAAAGTAAAATGAACATAAGCTAATGAACTTTTGTTTAAACAAAGTAGAAGACCATAAGTTACACAACTTAGATCAAACACAAAAATGAAACCCTAAGCTAGAGAGCTTGGATTCCTAACAACACTTATGAGATTTCAAGCTAGTAAGCTTGTATCTTTTGTTTAATGAAAACACAAGTCACAAATCTAAAGTACAACAAATTAAAGAAGATCATAAGTTAGTAAACTTTGATCTTAACTAACTTTTTGTAGAAATCTTAAGCTAGTAAGCTTGTATTTCTAATGTTCTTGAAGATCCATAAAGTAAAAAGTTGGATCTACAAGTTACATGAAGATCATAAACATGAGTTTTGATCTTTTAACACAATTAAAGAGATCTTAAGTTAATAAACTTAGATCTAACAAGATAATGAAGATTCAAAGCTAAAAAGCTTGAATCCTTCATGTTCTTGAAGACTTTTCAAAACAAAGTTTGAATCTTACAAGAGTTATGAAGATTCAAGTTACAAAACTTGAATCCTTGATTATGATGATGATGATGATTCACGAAAATAAGGAAAGAAAAGAAGAAAAGAAAATCAAGAACACTTACAAGTTCTTCAAAACTTTGGAGAGAAGTTAGAGTGAGAAGCAACTAGAGAGAAAAGTGTGTGTGTTTGAGAAAATGAAGTGAAATTTGAAAAATGAAGTGGTGGTGGTGGTGTTAAATAGCCGACGGCCAAAGAAGGGGTGGGGAGACCGTTTCGACCTCATGTGGTGGTGGCATGGTGTGGTCCATGGTGGTGGTACAAAGTAGTGTTGGTATGTTGGGTGGTTTGAGACAAAATGTAAGTATTAGTACACAAGGCATGCTAGTTACTTGTCTCATTATTTACATGGGCTAACCATTAAATAAATGGCCTAATTAGTCCACTAAGTTGAGTAGGTTGGGCCATGGGAGTCCATTAAGATAAAAGTCCATTAAGGCTAACTTGTGAGCATTAGTAAACACTAAGCGAAATTAATAAACCATCAAGCCAAGTAATTGTCATTAATAAATAACAATTATGTTTACGTAGTCATAATATTCCAATTACGACAAAATTTTAACGTGTACCAAGTACGTAGCTCGTTTTAAACAATGAGTGACACTAACGGTCGTAAATGCATTCAAGGATCATGTTAAGTGATTAAGCACTTAATAACACGTTGTAGATATTAATGAAGGTAATTAACATAATTAATGATCCCAGAATAAAATCTAACTCAGTACGTACAAATACGCAATTTCGTGAAAGTAATAAATATAATTATAAGTCGAAAAAGTCGAGTCGTTACATTACCCACCTGTTAAAGAAAATTTCGTCCCGAAATTTAAGCTGAGGTAGACGGTATAGTCGTGAAGAGGTGAGGATACTTCTGCATCATTTGATCCTCTCGTTCCCAAGTAAACTCAGGTCCTCGTTTAGCATTCCAACGGACTCGGACAATTGGAATCTTGTTGTGCTTTAAAGTCTTAATCTCGCAGTCCATGACTTCAACAGGTTCTTCCACGAAATGGAGTTTGTCATCAATCGTAAGCTCCTCTAGTGGTATGACAAGTTCTGCTTCAGCAAGACACTTCTTCAGACTCGATACGTGGAAGGTAGGATGAACGGAGCTCAATTGAGTCGGAAGATCCAAACGGTAAGCAACGGGTCCAATGCGCTCCAAGATTTCAAACAGACCAATATATCGCGGATTTAACTTCCCACGCTTTCCAAAATGGATTACATCTTTCCAAGGTGCGACTTTCAACATTACGCGGTCACCCACTTGGAATTCGAAATCCTTGCGTTTAAGGTCGGCATAGCTCTTTTAACGATCACGGGCCGTCTTGAGCCTTGCTTGGATTTGAACGATCTTCTCGGTTGTTTCATGGATGAGTTAGGGTCTGGTGATTTGCTTTTCACCTACTTCGGCCCAATAAATAGGAGAACGGCATTTGCAGCCATACAACGCTTCGAAAGGTGCGGTATTAATACTCGAATGATAACTGTTATTGTAAGAGAATTCGGCTAGCGGCAAATGCTTTTCCCAAGCTTTTTCGAAATCAATAACACAAGCAAGCAACATGTCCTCCAAAGTTTGAATCGTGCGTTCGCTTTGTCCGTCGGTCTGTGGGTGATATGCGCTACTCATGTCGAGACGTGTTCCCAAGGCTTCTTGCAAGGAATGCCAAAATCTAGAAGCGAAACGGGCAACTCAGTCTGAAATAATCGATAAGGGTACACCGTGATGAGATACAATTTCCTTTATGTATAGTTGCGTGAGTTTTTTCATCGTATCAGTTTCCTTCATGGCTAGGAAGTGAGCAGATTTGGTAAGACGGTCAATAATAACCCAGATGGTATCATATCCGCCCACCGTCTTTGGTAGTTTTGTAATGAAGTCCATCGTTATCCTTTCCCACTTCCATTGCGGGATTTCGGGTTGTTGAAGTAACCCAGATGGTCTTTAGTGTTCGGCTTTGACCTTTGAATAAGTCAAACACTTTCCAACGTAAGTAGCAACATCCTTCTTAAGGTTTGGCCACCAATATTGCTCCTTGAGATCATGGTACATCTTACCGGCTCCTGGATGAATCGAATACCTTGACTTATGGGCTTCGTCTATGATAAGGCTTCGCAAATCCCCATATCTTGGCACACAAATTCTTTCGGCAAAATATCGGAGTCCAGTCTCTTTAACCTCGAATCAAGAGACGAGAATGTTCAAGTGTTCATGAGAAATATTCTCCTCTTTGAGAGCCACATCTTGGGCTACGTGGATTTGGCTATTGAGATTCGTGTGAATGGTGATGTTCAAGGCACGGACACGAAGAGGTACCATTCTCTCCTTTCGGCTCAAGGCATCGGCTACAACATTTGCCTTGCCAGGGTGGTAACAAAGTTCACAATCATAATCGTTCAACGTCTCGATCCATCGATGCTGTCTCATATTCAGTTGCTTCTGATCAAAGATGTGTTGGAGGCTTTTGTGGTCGGTGAATATAATGCTCTTGGTTCCATAAAGATAGTGTCTCCATAGTTTGAGCGCAAAGACGACAGCTCCAAGCTCGAGATCGTGATTCGTGTAGTTTCGCTCGTGAACCTTCAGTTGCCGGGAGGCGTAAGCAATAACCTTTGTTCGTTGCATCAATACACACCTAAAACCATGTTTCGAGGCGTCGCAATATGTAACAACCCGACTTTTTCCGTTTACTATCGTTAGTTGTCCGTTAAGTATTTAACGGTGGTTACTTAGACTTGTGTATTTAATTAAATTAAATACATACTTAATAGAGAAATGTTTGAATTAATATGTTATATTAATTTACGATTTATTTCGGATAACGAAAGAACTAGAAAACGTTACGATTAAGTTTATCGTCTAGAAGACTTTTCAGTTTGCGGAACTCAGAAAAACGACACAATAATTATTTTCGATAATTATTGACTTTAAGAAAATTATTTTTAATTTATTATTTATTTAATGAATTAAACTCGGTGATTGCGTTTCAATGACTAGTTAACGTTCCGGAGGCCCGGTACGGTTAACGGCACTCGAAACGAACCATGCACGTACCAAGAGTTAAGCAAAAATGAGCCCGAACAGCCCTAGAAGGGCCATTCGGCCGACCCCCCCCCCCCCCCCACATGGACACCTTAGTGGACTTGTTTGATTAAGTGGGTCATTAGTTTAATTAATTTAGGCCCTAAACTCAAGGTATAAAAGGCTAGAGCTCTTAAGGAAACCCTCATTCTTATTTTTTTTGGCCGATTGCTTCCCCCCCCCTCTTTGTCGTCGATCACCAACCCTACCACCATAGCCATCAAAACT
The DNA here is from genome assembly GCF_046630445.1 of Rutidosis leptorrhynchoides. NCBI lineage: Eukaryota > Viridiplantae > Streptophyta > Magnoliopsida > Asterales > Asteraceae > Rutidosis > Rutidosis leptorrhynchoides. Next base: position 262,241,620 of record NC_092336.1, on the reverse strand, counting down.
CAAAATTAGAAGAAAGCTTGCATACGAACGTTGTTCGAATCGTCGTTCCCAACGCGATAGTATAAGCAATTTGATTGTTTGAGGTATAATTGTTAACCCTAATTTTATTAATTCAGTTTTTTGATCAATTACATGGTGTATTAGAGTCTAGTGCTCAATTAATGGTGTCTAGTATTGCTAATTGTTGATTGATTGCGAAATTAACGTTGTATGATTGAAAAACGAATTTGTTTATTGATGATCTGATTAAATTTATATGATATCTGACTTTGTAATATGTTTAATTAGAAAGATATCGAAAAGTTATTAATTTTAGACTCCGATTTTGCGTGATTTCGATATCGTATGCTCAAGAAATGCGTAATCGAAGTTTACGTTAGGGTTTGCATGAAATCCGAATTTTCTGAGTTGCATGCTATGTGTTTTAACTTATGAAAGTTGTTCTACTGTATTCCTTGTGAAAAGTTATGCAATTTAGACTAAATATTTGGGTTAAAAGGTTATGTAATGCTTACGATATGATTAAACGAAGTTTTGGTTCGTAAAGAATGCTGAATCTGTTTTTAAGTTTACATAAAAATAGAATGAACTAGGAATTGTTTTAGACTTTGAAATTCTGGAATATGCTACTTTAGATGTTTCTTGACATGTTTCATTTGTATACAAACTTGCGAGAACGTGATTTTCCATGAGATAAATGCTCGTCCAAATGATATGTTCGGTTGATGGTCAAAAACTGATGAGTCTGTAATGTTTTTCAAATCTGTATGAATTGGCTAAATCAATGCTTCTGATTATTTTATCACTTAAATTTTGAGATGTCTTGAGATGATACCAATTGGCCGTTCATTAAAATCTATTTTCTATATTTTATGAAAAATGTTTAAAAACTGATGCGCGAGCAGAATTTTCTGTAATGAACCAGAACTTGAGCCTTTCTGATATTGGACTTTTATTTAACGTATGAGGCCCTGGCCAGACTTTTTGGAATCGATTTTAAGTCTAGTTAAGATCTGGAGTTGATCATAATTTTATGAATTATGTGCTATGCGCTATGAGTGTATTTCTTTACGACGTATCATTTTCGAAGGTTTACTTTAAGATGTGGAAAATGCGATTTACTAAATTACAAGCGATAACATGTTATATGACTTAAGTATGATTCGTTGACTATATTTGCATGAATTACTGAGATGTTTGACTTTAGTTGACCTATTTGACCGAGTTGACTTTTGGTTTGACTTTGGTTGACTTTCGTTGACTTGCTTGGATTAGTTGACTTTTACATGTTTGTTGAGTCAGTCTGAGCACTAGGACTTTACGTACACTATGGGTTGACTAAGTTTGACCTATTAGTGTATACTTAAGATGATTTACTTATTTAGGTTGCGTTGTTCAGTCGAGAGTGTTCGACTACAGTACAGTTTGCTAAGATCTTTACGAGTGCTTTTGCTAAGGTGAGTCTACAGTCCCTACTACGTTTTTACAGGGATGAGATGCATGCTTTTTACAAATGTTTTACGTATTTGGCACAAGTAACTTACTAAAATTATACATATGAGTTCAGATCAAAAATCCCTTAGCTTGATTATATTAGTTACTTTGTAAGCTCGACTTATAGGGACGGTACCGTTAGGTTTGACAAACCTCACCGCAATGTTAAACAAGTGCTTATGTAGTTGTTACACGTGCACTTGATCGGTGTATTGCCAGTATAGGGTAAATGAAAGACGTGGGCTCGGCCTACGCAAAGGTTAAAGTTTTATAATCAAGTGCTCATGATAATGTATACTTTTCCTATGATGTTTTTCAAGAAAAACTTGTGGCCTAACTTACGAAATGATTTACTAAGCCTGTAGATTCACTCAACGTTTTTCGTTGACGTTTTGCATGTTTCATCTCAGGTACATAGAGCTAGTGCTTCCGCTTTATTTGAAGTTATGTGCTGTTTGCTGCTAGAACTGGACGGCGTCCAGCATGATTTCTATTTTTATTTCAAGAACAAATATTCGCATTTAAACAGTTTTCTCTGATGTTTTGGGTTCATATACTTTAGTCATTGATGTCAAATGTTTCCAGTTACAATTTCTTAAATAAATGACTTGTTTTCATGATTAATGCGAATACTTTTCGGAAACGTCTCATATAGAGGGCGTAACCGCTAAACTGTGGGACCAGGAGTTAATATTCCGTTAGGGAATTCTGACGGGGTATTACACAATACACAATGAAGTCGTCACTACCTCGGAATTCCAAGTATGGGATACACTAGCTAAAATTTAAATTATGCCACATCCTAGCTTATCACTAAATGTGAGATTCCAACCCAAATAAACACTAGACAAATTCCCATTACACTAAAACTCCTAAGTGTGGAATACACTAGGAACATTGGGGACAATGTTCTTCTAAGAGTGGGATGTTGGTATAAGCTTTTTATCTATATTAAAATAACCACATTACAAAGATTCCTAGTTCTTAAGCCAAATTTTAAAAATTTTAACAAAGGAAAGCCTTTGCGAAAAAGTACTTTCGAAAACCAAAAACGTTTGTAAATAAAAAAGGCTTAAGTAAGGTAGAAATCTTGTTGGGACGAACTGAATCTCTAATAGAGCATTGCATGACAAGGCATTATCGACCTAAATTAATTATGGTGAGGCACCCAAATAAGACCATATAAGCATTCATATTTAATGCTTCACTATTTTCCATTGAGAATGCCGATGTTTGTGCTCAGAATTAGAATTTGCTCTAGATCTGCATTTCCGAGTAACGAAATGTGATATAGGTACAATCAGAAGAGCTAGCCATTTGTCAAAGAAACCCTTCACACCTTCCACCTCCACCACATCTACCATCATTCACATCATCTTTACTATCACCCGAAAAACCTAGAAAATGAGATTCTTTCCGAAAACCTAATGTTATAAACATCTCAAGAATTACGGCAAAGGTCTTGCAAAAAATTTACCGGCAGAAAGTTTCTCGAGATAAAATCTCAATATATATATATATATATATATATATTCTTTTCTCATTGTTTCAAAAGTTCTGAGAAACGGAGCAGAACTTATAAAGAGAAACGCTGAAGAAGAACTTGACTGGAAAATGCCTCTTACTCCAAAAAGAGAAAAGTTCACAAGTGCTTCTAAAAAATTCAGCACTCCTATCTATCTTTTCCGAAATTCAGAATAAAAGACTATTTTACCCTTTCACACCCCTTAAAACAACTTCACCACCAGTCTAAAATTTCTTTTTCATCCTTACAAACTGACAAATGACCTAGAAGCTATGGTTATTTGTAACACCCCATTTTTCAGTTACGAGTTATTTCGAACGACATTCGAAATACGAGGCATGTAAGTTTATATTTGGATCCCAAATAAAGTTGGAGTTGATGTTCTAAAACCTTACCATTGGATAGTAAATCTCATTACGTTTCCAACGATATTTGATTCGTCGAAAACGGAGTTACGGTTTGAAAGTTACGACCAAAACAAGTTCAGTTTCAGACTCAGTTCATTGGGACTCCGTCCAGACTTTGGGACGCCGTCCAACAATGAAGGTCAGGACGCCGTCCAAGCTTTTTGGACGCCGTCCAGAAGGCCTGACAGGCCAGCAGCTCTATTTTACTCAAATTAAAAGGGGTATTTGGGTCTTTTCACTTGGGGTCGGTTTGGGATCATCAAAAATGATCTAGAACTCCATTTGAAGCTCATTCTCACCCACACAAAACACTCTCATCTTATTTTAGAGAGAGAGGGTTAATTTAGAGTGAGAAAGCTTGGTTTGGTGAAGAAGTTGAGCGTTTCGGGTCAAAGCTCGAGAGTTAAAGTTGTTCCTTTCGTTCACGGCTACATTTTGGTAGTATTGGTAAGTCTCAACTCCGAATTTCATTGTTATGATTCTTGTGTACATTTAGGGTTTGAGCTTGTTATTTGTAAAACCCTTTTAGATGATGAAGAGGGTTTATGGAAACCCACTATTTTGATATTTTGCGGGTTTTGGGTTGGTTAATGATTTAAGCATGTTTAAGGTTTGTAAGTGGGGTATAATCACTAGTATTAGTGATTTTAGGAGTGTTGGAACTTGTAAGACCCATTTGGGGGTAAAATGGGTGAATTTGGGTTATGTTGAGATAAGGAAAACCCTAATAGCTATGATCTAGGGTTTGGCCATGTGAATTGAAGTCGTAAGTGTTAAATTGTGTTGATTAGTCATTAACACACTTGTAAATGATGGAAGAATTGTAAATGGGTCATGTTTGGCTAAAATGGTATGTATAAGTGTTGAAATGGGTCAAATGAGTTAAGGTTGACCTAATTGGGTGAAATGGGTATGAAACACCCTAAGTTTGTGCTAATTGGTGTTAGTAGACTTACATCACTAGTTTTAGTAATTAAAGATGAGTCTTGGCCATCTTATGGGCGGTTTTGGGTGTGAGTGAGTATTGTGGTTAATTCCACAAGTTGTGTATTAAATGTGTACTTATGTATTCGGTACCTTGCTCGAAGCATACGGAAGTGCTAAATCACCACCGACGTGATAAGGTGAGTGGAATAATTATATGTGTAGGTATATAATGTATCTATTTGTTGTAGCGTGAAATGTGTAGTGTCGAGGTGCTAAGACACCATGTTTCACGTGAAGAGTGTAGCATCGAGGTGTTAAGATGCCACTCGGGTGTAGCATCGAGGTGTTAAGATGCCACCTAGGAGTGTAGTGTCGAGGTGTTAAGACACCACTCCGTAAAATAATGAGTGTTGCATCGAGGTGTTAAGATGCCACTCGAGGTGATGTGCCGAGGTGTTAAGGTGCCACCATAGGGGTTAGTGGTGCGAGGTGTTAAGTGCCCTAACGGATGTTATGAACACCGATGGCGTTTTCGCGAGCGCCGTTCCCTTGTACTATTGGTTAACCATGGTTATTTGTGTTGTAGCGTAAGCATATTATATTTGTTCATATTATATATGCTTTTGTTATGCTAGCTTGATTATTGGAGGTTATAGCTTGTAATTGTGATGATAAGCTAATTGTGTTGCTAGCATGTATGCGGTATGTGAGTAAGTGTTTGCAAGTAGGTATATTATATATCTATGTGTATAATTATTGCATTCACTAAGCCTCGGCTTACCCCTCTCATTGTTTACCTTTTTACAGGTATTTTGTTATGAAGCTAGCTAGTTGTTAGACTAGAGGCATAGGAGCGCTTGGGCTCGAAGGGGTAGCTTTTGGTTATATGGACGCGGATTGGGGATTTGGTAGTCTCCGGGATTATGCTCTTGGTATTGGGTTGGGTTATAGAGTCCTAATCCATATAAAGAGATAAATGGGTCGAAATTGCTACTTTATTTGTAAAACGGGTCATTGTGAGCCCGGGGTTGTAAAACTTATTTTTATGGTGGCAATATCTTAGTTTTACTTAATATGTCATATTGTGAAAATGGTTTCGTTGAAAAGTGTCGGGGAGCGAGTTTTTCGCTCGCGTGTAAACAATAACTGATCAGTACTTTTTAGTTCATTGGGACGCCGTCCCAAATCCTTGGACATCGTCCCAGTTGTAAAGGCTGGACGCCGTCCCAATTTCTGGACGCCGTCCAGATGGGAAGTCACAGAAATTTTTTTTTGTGTTGTGTTTTTGGTAAATCAATGTCGGGTTGTTACAAGTGGTATCAGAGCATAGTCTAAGGGAATTAGGTGACCTTGGGATAGGTGCCTAGTCTTAGACTTATTGGCGATTGTGCGTTATTTGCGGGGCTTGTAAGAGTACGGGTCGGATTGAGATTTGTTAGTGCCTTAGAGTAGGTGACTAACTAGGACTAGTGCTTGTCCAATGTGGGATTATGTGGGGCCTTATTTCGTGAGTAAATTAGTGCCTTAGATTGTTAGTGCCTAAGGTTAGTAGGCGAACGGGGACGTTGTTTTAGTGATAGTTACCTAGGCTGTAGGATGACGTGTTATTGCGGTGTACTTGTGTATATTTATTATTATGTTGTATATAGGTGTATATATACAGGTATCTTTTGTGCGGTATCCTAGGGATGAATCTATTGGGGAGATTCGTATGTTTGGCGGTTTTGAGTGATCAAGTTCACGGTAAGGACTTTGGTCATTCGGGTACTAGGAGTTATCGCGTGTTATTTTGTGTGAATGTTGCGTCAGTCCGGGTAAAGTACTTTGCGTGACCATGTGGAAATGGTAAGGTACGCATTTGTAATAGTGACCGATCACCATTATTACGAAAGTGTATCTTGACATCAAGCATGACATGACGAGTACCGAATGGAGGAAACGTGGCATGGTTGGGGTAGATTCGGGATAAATGAGGAATCTTTATTGGTTCCTAAGTGATAGTTTTCTCAGGTGATGTGCTTGTAGTCGCATCGGGTTCGTTGCGAGTCGTGAAGTGTTACGATGGATTCGGTTAGTTAAGTGAGTGAGCCAACTCACAAGTTTGGTGCGTGCTTAGCCACCCTAAGTAGTGGGTGCATTATTGAGATTGTAATTGGTTTTAGTTACCCATCGTAACTAGGATGACCGATTTACGCTTGCGTGTGTGCGACGAGGACTTGAATTCCGTAATGGAATGCGACAAGTCTAATGATTGTAGTTTTGAGTTACACTCGGTAGAGTGTGTGGGTAGAGAATCGTGTTAGGATTCTAATTGTGAGTCGCCTTGAAATTGGCGAATCGAGGAGTCTTCGGGTCATTAAACTCATGGGAGTGGGACCCATATGACGATGTTTACGATAGTGCGCTAGTGTGTTGTAGATTATAGGGCAACATTCCTAATGGAATATCCCTTGTAGTAGTGGTTTTATCGAGATGTAGAAGGGTGTAAGACTTGGTATCCCCGAGCATCTCCTTGTGTTAGATGAAGGGCCTCATTAGGCTATATCGTTTGGCCTTGTGGAAACTGCGGGTGGCGTGTGATCGCTAGGAACTTTCGATAAGACAATAAACCGTAAGGTTGTCGGGTAGGTATGACTTCGGGTTATTATTATAGAGAGATGGGTGACATCGGGTGTATGGAACCTAAAGATCGATTTTCTAAAATTCATTTGATTGTGGTGGGAGTCTGTATGACACTGCGTCAGGTGCCTTTTTATACCTGCTAGTGTAATGTTCAACTCCGGTAGTGGTGTAATCACTTTGTGTTTAGGGTGCCCGTGAGATACCCTTGAAAGCATCGGAGATTATAATAGTGATCGACGGGTGATGGTAATTCGACGGTTGCGAAAGTCGAAGTTTAAGAGCATTGTGACGAATACTTCTTATGAAGTGACGGTGAGCGAATCTTGTTGCTCTTAAGTGATAGACGGGTAGAGATGACCGGTGAGCCGGTGACAGACTTAATGGTCGGTTAGTCCGAAGGATATGATGAAGTGTTGACATTGTGGTGGACGCAATTATGGTGTCGGAATTGGTCACTCTTCTCCATAAGAGTGAGCAATTGTTGAAAAAGTTCGTTGCGTGGAAGGGCGGGTGATCTCGACTGAGATGCACGACTGAGTAAGCGGAGTGACATATGCCTAGGCTTAGAGGCATATGTAGGACTTTGGTGGAGTTTGCTTTTCAAACAATTAAGGTAGTTAGTTGTGAATTGTGGTATGAATGTGCGATGTCATCGCGTGTATGACGTCTCAAGTGATTGTGCCTGTCGGCTCTGAGAGCTTAAAGTGAATTTGAGGTGAATTGATGTTTATGACCAACGGTGACAATGGTCAGGTGTGACGTGGAATTTCAATTCCGCGGGATGTTATCATCTTGGCGGTGAGAATAGGGAGATAAATCCTAAGTGGGGGAGTTTTTACTGTCGCCCGAGGAAAACTCCAGTGGTGTTATGTATAGTGAAATGTCGGAGCATACCGTGCTAAGCCTCAATGGGTATTCGGAGCTCCTAACGAGGAAGAGTGACGGGTTGCTAATGTCAACTCGAGATCGTGCTTTACGATTGTGAGTTACAACTCGAGAATGTTATGCGTGAAGATTGTGATGATGGGATCGAAGGAAGTGTAAGACTTCCTATGTAAGGTGGTCGTGTAGTACCAATGTGCGGTATGAGACCAAATGTGAAGTTTGAGAACCCGGAGTGAGAGAATGAATTTGTCGTTGCGGGTGCTCCCGTAGTGAAAAATCTGGGTTGTCATGAAACCCGGACAGTATAATTGAATGAGAACGAGTTCGATATCGTGGCGAATATCGTATTTTCCCTATCGGGAAACGCAATCGTGAAGATTGTCAGTGGATTATTCCACTTTATGGACGAATGTGAGGCGAAGAGTGTCGATTCTGATTGTCTCACATCGAGACACGCGGATGTTGTTTGTTTGCGAGAGTGTGTTCCCTAGTAATGCGACTGTTAGTTGCATTGAAATGTCGAGACCATCTTTAACGGACGGTCTAGGTAGGAAGGTCCACCCGGCGTGGTGAATATTTTTGTAGATCGTGTGGCGAATTTTGGAATTTTTTTGATGATAATTAGCCTTGACGGGATTCTAGTATATGATTAGTCTCCATGCTAGTACTAGGAAGCCGTCTGGTGTGGTTGTGTCGTAGGGTTTAGAGGAGGAACCCTCGTCGAGTGTTGATGTTTTGCTCAGCACATGGTGTATTATTGTTGTCCTGGATTAATCCAGTGACGGATTGGTCGTGCGCGGATTAACTGATTGAGTGATATGGTTACGGACGTAGCTTGTGGCGAGTTGTAGCCGAGAGAACTTGAAGGTATATGAAGTGATTTTAGTATTTTCCTAAATGGAAACTCTGGACGTTGAGTGTATGAGTTATCGCTTGTTGCGGTAGTGCACGCTAGTGATTATTAGCGTATGGTTAGATCTTCGGATTTGTAGAAGAGGTTATGGATGTCGGGCTTGGTTGTGTTTCGTAAGATCGTGAGGCGTGACGACGATGTTTGTCGGTAAATTGTTCTACTCTTAGGACGATTGTAAAGTGGATGGTACGAGTTTGGATACTCGGCGTAGGAGCAGCGGTTACGGTTGTTTCGACTCATGGGTTGATTACCCAATATTGTTGTATTATGATGCATTAGTGCATGAAGCGAGAGTGCGGATGCAAGTACTACTTGTGTGACTCCGCATTGGAAGCGTAGATGTTCGAGGGAGAACTGCTTAACTTCTATTATAGGTGCGGATCACGAGGACGTGATCCAATTTAAGTGGGGGAGAGTTGTAACACCCCGTTTTTCAGTTACGAGTTATTTCGAACGACATTCGAAATACGAGGCATGTAAGTTTATATTTGGATCCCAAATAAAGTTGGAGTTGATGTTCTAAAACCTTACCATTGGATAGTAAATCTCATTACGTTTCCAACGATATTTGATTCGTCGAAAACGGAGTTACGGTTTGAAAGTTACGACCAAAACAAGTTCAGTTTCAGACTCAGTTCATTGGGACTCCGTCCAGACTTTGGGACGCCGTCCAACAATGAAGGTCAGGACGCCGTCCAGAAGGCCTGACGGGCCAGCAGCTCTATTTTACTCAAATTAAAAGGGGTATTTGGGTCTTTTCACTTGGGGTCGGTTTGGGATCATCAAAAATGATCTAGAACTCCATTTGGAGCTCATTCTCACCCACACAAAACACTCTCATCTTATTTTAGAGAGAGAGGGTTAATTTAGAGTGAGAAAGCTTGGTTTGGTGAAGAAGTTGAGCGTTTCGGGTCAAAGCTCGAGAGTTAAAGTTGTTCCTTTCGTTCACGGCTACATTTTGGTAGTATTGGTAAGTATCAACTCCGAATTTCATTGTTATGATTCTTGTGTACATTTAGGGTTTGAGCATGTTATTTGTAAAACCCTTTTAGATGATGAAGAGGGTTTATGGAAACCCACTATTTTGATATTTTGCGGGTTTTGGGTTGGTTAATGATTTAAGCATGTTTAAGGTTTGTAAGTGGGGTATAATCACTAGTATTAGTGATTTTAGGAGTGTTGGAACTTGTAAGACCCATTTGGGGGTAAAATGGGTGAATTTGGGTTATGTTGAGATAAGGAAAACCCTAATAGCTATGATCTAGGGTTTGGCCATGTGAATTGAAGTTGTAAGTGTTAAATTGTGTTGATTAGTCATTAACACACTTGTAAATGATGGAAGAATTGTAAATGGGTCATGTTTGGCTAAAATGGTATGTATAAGTGCTGAAATGGGTCAAATGAGTTAAGGTTGACCTAATTGGGTGAAATGGGTATGAAACACCCTAAGTTTGTGCTAATTGGTGTTAGTAGACTTACATCACTAGTTTTAGTAATTAAAGATGAGTCTTGGCCATCTTATGGGCGGTTTTGGGTGTGAGTGAGTATTGTGGTTAATTCCACAAGTTGTGTATTAAATGTGTACTTATGTATTAGGTACCTTGCTCGAAGCATACGGAAGTGCTAAATCACCACCGACGTGATAAGGTGAGTGGAATAATTATATGTGTAGGTATATAATGTATCTATTTGTTGTAGCGTGAAATGTGTAGTGTCGAGGTGCTAAGACACCATGTTTCACGTGAAGAGTGTAGCATCGAGGTGTTAAGATGCCACTCGGGTGTAGCATCGAGGTGTTAAGATGCCACCTAGGAGTGTAGTGTCGAGGTGTTAAGACACCACTCCGTAAAATAATGAGTGTTGCATCGAGGTGTTAAGATGCCACTCGGGGTGATGTGCCGAGGTGTTAAGGTGCCACCATAGGGGTTAGTGGTGCGAGGTGTTAAGTGCCCTAACGGATGTTATGAACACCGATGGCGTTTTCGCGAGCGTCGTTCCCTTGTACTATTAGTTAACCATGGTTATTTGTTTTGTAGCGTAAGCATATTATATTTGTTCATATTATATATGCTTTTATTATGCTAGCTTGATTATTGGAGGTTATAGCTTGTAATTGTGATGATAAGCTAATTGTGTTGCTAGCATGTATGCGGTATGTGAGTAAGTGTTTGCAAGTAGGTATATTATATATGTATGTGTATAATTATTACATTCACTAAGCCTCGGCTTACCCCTCTCGTTGTTTACCTTTTTACAGGTATTTTGTTATGAAGCTAGCTAGTTGTTAGATTAGAGGCATAGGAGCGCTTGGGCTCGAAGGGGTAGCTTTTGGTTATATGGACGCGGATTGGGGATTTGGTAGTCTCCGGGATTATGCTCTTGGTATTGGGTTGGGTTATAGAGTCCTAATCCGTATAAAGAGATAAATGGGTCGAAACTGCTACTTTATTTGTAAAACGGGTCATTGTGAGCCCGGGGTTGTAAAACTTGTTTTTATGGTGGCAATATCTTAGTTTTACTTAATATGTCATATTGTGAAAATGGTTTCGTTGAAAAGTGTCGGGGAGCGAGTTTTTCGCTCGCGTGTAAACAAAAACTGATCAGTACTTTTTAGTTCATTGGGACGCAGTCCCAAATCCTTGGACGTCATCCCAGTTGTAAAGGCTGGACGCCGTCCCGATTTCTGGAAGCCGTCCAGATGGGCAGTCACAGAAATTTTTTTTTGTGTCGTGTTTTTGGTAAATCAATTTCGGGTTGTTACATTATTACCGCTTTCGCATTAGTGGCAAGGATTTTAGTCTTTATCAAGCCTATGACGATGGGCGAAACATGACTGCTATGAGTGAATTCATATCTTAGATCTATAGGGAACCCTAAACACTTGTATGATTTGAGTGACCCGTGAAAGCTAGCCTAAGTCATGTAACCTCCCTGCATGCTTGCAGAGATAGTTTCAACCCTAACATAGATGACTTACCTTATTTTTCGCTCTTATAATAAAAAGCAAACCGCTTAGGCCAATAGAAAGGAAACTCCGAAAAGATTCCTCGAAGTTAAAAACGAGTGTTTGCTTGAGGACAAGCAAAGTCAAAGTGTGGGATATTTGATATCGGCTAAAAAGTCACATTTTCACCGCCGGTATTAAGGCCCAAAACAATAAAGTTTCAAGATTTATCGCCAAAATACTCGCTTTGTCGGTTAAAAATGAAGATCAAGTAGTTACAAAGACGGTGCAAAAAGAATCAAGAGAATCGGAGCTAAAAGGAAGATTCTAGAGCGAAAACGGTGAAAGACAAGTTACGACCCTGAAAATCAAATTACGATCCCGGAAACAAGCAAAATGATCCAAGCAAAACAACAAATCAGGGTTCCATACGGCCTGCCATATGGCCTGCCACATCAAAAATGGCCTGCCAGCCACCGGGCACCCAAAACGGCTTGACCTTGCCACCGGCCTGTCCATACGGCTTTCCATACGGCCTGCCAGCCATATCCCATCAAAAATTCAAGTATAAATAAAGGGCATTTCCAATTTCTACACACTTCAATTCACTTCTCTCTCTCTCTTTCTACAATATTAGTCATACTTTCTAGGTCTTCGACTCCGTGCGAGAAACCTAGTACTCGGAGAAGAATGCCAAAGATTGTATTAGGAACGGTCTGGAGTTTGAAGTTGTCACTTTTGTATTCGGAACTTGTTTAATCTACTGGTACTTCTATCCTTTGTCTTTATATAATGTCTTTCATTATTATGATTTGTGATATTGTTACCATGATTAGCGAGTAGTTATCTTTAGTGTATGATATGATGTAGTTAGTTATAATGCCGAAATAATGTTATGGTTTGTGTATATTGTTGAGATGCTTTCCGATTATGCTTTAAACTCAATCTCTTTTCCAACTAATAGAACGTAGTTATCGGCTCTGTTATTGGGAAGTCGTGAACCCTAATTCAGAGTACACTATCTATGTCACCCCTTGGTAAGAGAAGTCTATTGGATACAACGTAAGTTTGACTGAGGCACACCGATAGTAGTAAGTCCACCGAGCCTTAGATTCCGACTGAGGACTCTTTTGTAGTGAAACATCTAACTAGGCCCATAGTACATTGTCGGTCCTAGACCATGCTAGTGTAGTCACCAAGCATATAAACTTCGTGCGTGCATGCTGAAGCACAACGGTTGTTGTAAACTTCGTATGTCCATGCTAGTAAGGCCATGGAACTCGGTCAGTGCTGATTAGTACACTTCACCATAACGTGGTCTCAAGCATTGCACCCCGCTTGAGGGATTCTTAGTTAATTAAGGAACTGTTTGTTTAAACACATAAAGGATTGGACCGTTAGGATAACCAAACGTGTTCATGGAAGTCAAACCGACTTGGACATGGTGTTCTTTATGGTTGAACTCTTTTTAAGGGCCTAACTATCTTTTTAAACCCAATCATTAACAAAAGCATCGAAACACATCACGTCTCTCAGATATGGCATACCTTGTACTTCATTGTGTTTAAGAAAGTTTAGACCCTTGTGGAATGTTAATACGTCACCCAACCGAGTCACTCAATTGGATGAGCCATTTGAACGTGTATGCCTGTAGTCAGACTGCACGGGCGTCGAGGGTAAGGGACATTGCTATCTATTCAGTATCTTCAAGCCTAACACATTACCCAGTGACATGTCTTACGACAGGGGCGGTAGGACCAGTGTAGTGAATACAAGGTCACTACCTATTCATGAGCCATCATTCCATAATCTCGGTAAAGTAACTAACGAATCTTAGTATGCACTTGCTTTAACCTTATATGAATTACAAATTTTATCGCATTTACTTTATTTTATCTTATAAGCCAGAAAACCCAAAAATTAGGTATTACCCAACTACTCCTTCACTTTTAGATTATCTTAAGTTATAAATATAGGTTCGATTCTACTGATCTCTTAAAAATTCGACCCTAGGTCATACTTCCCTTACTCACCATAATAAGGAGTAATACAATTTAGGCCCCGCTAAATATAAATTTAAAACTATTGCTTCCTCTCCTGGTAGCTGATTCTAACGCCTTGCGGCCTAACAACACTGCATAAATAAAACCGTGTGTTTGGGTGATATTGTGATGACCCGAAAAATTTCTACTAATTTAAACCAATTCTCTTTATGATTTAATATTATGTAAATATACATATATGTATGTATATATATATATATTATAAGATGTACAAGTAAAAACGACTTTCCTACAGTAAAACATTAATTGCTACAGTAAAAATGAATTTGCTACAGTAAAACACTATTTGCTACAGTGAAACCGTATTTTGCTACAGTGCTACAGTGAAAACGAGTTTGCTACAGTGATTTGCTACAGTAAACACTATTTGCTACATTAAACACTATTTGCTACAGTAAAACACTATTTGCTACAGTACACTATTTGCTACAGTAAACACTATTTTGATGTCGACGAACTAGCAAACAAAAACGGAAAAGGCGGCCATGCGATCGCATGGCAAACACACTGAAAACTCATGCGATCGCATGAGCTACAGTAAATCGAAAAGTAATATAAATACGCAGTTCGTTCGACGAATTTTTTTCAAATTAAACTCTCAATATTTTTATTTATATTATAATTATAATTTTAAATTTAAGTTTAATAATAATAAGTTATATACGAGGGTGTTTTAATTCGGGTTTCAAACCGCTTTAAGCTAAGGAAATATTAGGTATTATTCGGGGTATTGTTCTTGAATCCAAGGCCAACCATACAGTCGTCTACCATCATTACGTCTACGCAATTTGCCTACAATATTGAATCGCAATATTGAACTGTGAGTTATAGTCTCCCTTTTTAAATACTTTAAATATTTTTGGGCTGAGAATACATGCAATTTATTTTAAACGCAATAAGACACAAGTACATACAAAATTCTACACTGAGTTAAACCGAAAATCCCTTAGCTTTGGTAACTAGTAGCTGCCAGTACATAGGATATGGACTGGTGGGCGCGAATAATTGTATATGGATCCATAGGGCTTGACATCCCCGTCCGAGCTAGAGCGCTAGCCTTTTAACGGACGTATGTTATTTGAGTTTAAGACACGTTGGTTTGCGTGTATTAAAACGAATGGGGTAATTATCACTATAGCGTTAAGTTTAGTTACCAGGGTGCTCTGTTACGTAGAATCTATTGATAAACTTTTGATGAAATCTTGTGGTCTATCTTTATATATGTTTATGACTCGAGCAATTAAACCTATAACTCACCAACATTCGTGTTGACTTTTTAGCATGTTTTATTCTCAGGTCCTTAGAATGCTTCCGCTGTGATGTGCTTGTTGCCTGCATGGAGTCTCTCATGCTTTGTACAAAGTTTATTGCATTCAAAATAAAACTGCGTTGTGTAATAAATAATTGGACTGTGATGTCAACCTGTAAATTAAAGACTTATGTATTTCGGGGTTTTGCTTATACCTAAGCACTTGCCCACATGTTTATAACTTTCTATGTTTAGAAAGTCACTTATTTTAATGAATGCAATATTTTATCAAAACGTATCATATAGAGGTCAAAACCTCACTGTGGAATCAATGATTAACGTGCCGCGTCAATAGCGATTTTGACGGGTCGTTACAGTTGGTATCCGAGCTTGAGGTCATAGGGAACTAGAAATTACATTAGTGTGTTTAACTGGTAATTGTTAGGATGCATTAGTGAGTCTGGACTATGACCATATCTGTTTTTACTGATTTTTGCTTATTATTTGGTCAAAAACATTATATGTGATATATTTATATGCTAACGTAATTGTTGTTTCAATTATGTGATAGATGACTTCCTCTAATCCTATCATTTTGTACGACTCGGAATCGGACACTGAATCTATTCTATCCACAACTGAAAAGGGCGTTCCAATACCTATTAAAGAAGAAATTGTGTTAGCCGGGGAATCTCAACTCCCGGTAAACCCAGAGGTGGTTCCAGCTCCACCCAGCTTTAGTTTTCCGGAGCCACAGTATCGTTGGCATGGACCCATGATCCCTGGAGTAAACGAGGATCGTCCATTTCTAAACAAATATGGACATTGGTCCAGATATACCGCCGACGGGCGGGTTGTGCCGATTACGCCTGGCAGATTTCGGTTCATGACCACCGGTACATATTCTTGCAGTTCGTCATCATATTCTCCTACACATGACTCAGACAGTTCGTCATCAGACGAGATCAGTAAGGAGGAGGATTTCGCTAATGAAATAAAAGAGATCACTAAGGAGAAATTCCAACTTGCTATAGATAATAAAAACAACCACAATAATAAAATGTCCTTAATTATTAAAAAAGAACAGGACCATTCGATCCGTAACCACCCATATTGTATTAAACCCACTGAGGCAACGGGTACCTCAAAACCCCAACTAAAAATAAAATACACTGCCAGAATGTCTGTCGGACCATGTGCACACAAACAATTGGCAGAGAGAACCAAATGGGAAGAAGTTTCTGATAGTTCTGAATAAACGACCTCGCAACCATAAATCTTCCATGCGCTATTTTATTGCTTATGTGTGCTACTCTATCTTGTTATGTAAAATAAGCATATGTAAAATATCAGTATTGTATGGTATTGTATTATTTTGGTTTATTAATAATAAATGCATGGAATGATTATTTGTATTATTACTACTTCTTATTATTATTATTACATAATAATGTAGTAACTCGCTATAATTTTTCATAGTGGAATATTATTAGGATTTTAGTAGTTAATTCCTTGTACTAGCTATTATGTATGAACTTAACGGGTAGGTAATACCCTAGAAATAATTATAAAATGCTAATAAGAAGAAAAGGCTTTTATAATAATCGGTTCATATTATTAATATGCTACGATTAACTATTGACAACTCATTTTACCTATAATATTCTATATGATTAAATTATATCTGTTGTGTTTATTGAAGAAACATGTCTCAAATGTCGGATGCTGAGTTTGAGCAACTAGTCGAGAAACGTGTGAATGAAAGAATTGCTGCAACCGAAGCAGCAAAAGCAACAGCCGAAGCAGCAGCTAAAGCAGCAGCCGTAAACACAAATTCACGAAACGGATGCTCATACAAAACTTTTCAAGGATGCAAACCACAGACGTTTAGTGGAACTGAGGGACCAGTCGGTCTAACCCGATGGTTTGAAAAGATGGAGTCCGTTTTCAAAATCAGTAATTGTGCGAACGGAGACAAGTCAAAGTATGCTTCGTGCACGTTGCAAGATGGTGCACTTACTTGGTGGAACAATTATGCTAAAGCAGAAGGAATAGATACGGCATATGATATCTCTTGGGAAGAACTGAAAAAGATGCTAATCGAGGAGTACTGTCCTCGAAACGAGATCAGAAAAATGGAATCTGAGTTACGTAATCTGAAGGTTATCGGCGCGAATCTCAATAACTATGAAAAGCGTTTCATGGAACTAGCCTTGTTGTGTCCCGAATTGGTGCCAAATGAGAAACGAAAGATAGAAATGTATATTGACGGTTTATCGATCAATATCAAAGGAAATGTTACATCGTCCAAACCGAATACGATGCAGGAAGCCATGACAATGGCACACCAACTCATGGACCAGATCACAGAGAGTTCGATTAAGGCACCAATTACCGAAGTCAAGACAACTGAAGGAAAGAGGAAATGGGAAGACTATAAGGGCAAAAGTACTCATCTGAAGAAACAAGAAACTTTTAAAGGTAAACAAGATGGGGCAACTGCAAGTCCAAACTATAAGGGACCTCATCCGTTCTGCAAAAGATGTTACACACATCATGCAGGCTATTGCCAAGTGGTCTGTGATAAGTGCAATAAGAAAGGACATGTGGCGAAAGATTGTTATGCCACCGTTTCTGAAGTAAAGACAAAACTGACCGATGTCAAGAAATGTTTTGGATGCGGGAAGTCTGGTCACTTTATAAATCAATGCCCTGATAAGGAGAAGAACAAAGAACCCGCGCGTGGGAGGGCATTTAATGTTAGTGCCAGTAAAGCACGTGAGGATCCTAATCTTGTCACGGGTACGTTTACCGTTAATAATCAACTAGCTTCTATTATGTTTGATACGGGTGCTGATAGAAGTTATATGTGTAAAGACTTTAGTTTTAAACTAAAATGTGCATCATTACCTCTAGACGATAAATATACTATTGAATTAGCTAATGGTAAACTGATAAAAGCCGATAAAATTTGCCATGGTTGCGAAATGAATCTCGCTGGTGAAACCTTCAAAATTGATTTGATACCCGTAGAATTAGGAAGTTTTGATGTAATCGTTGGCATGGACTGGATGTCCAAAACAAGAGCGGAAGTTGTTTGCGCTGAGAAAGCAATCCGCATCCCTCGTAAGGATGAAACGTCATTAATGATTTATGGGGAGAAGAGCAACTCAAAGCTGAACTTTATCAGCTGTATGGAGGCCCAGAAACTTATAAGAAAAGGTTGTTATGCTATTCTGGCACATGTAAAGAAGATCGATACTGAAGAAAGAAGCATTAATGACATGCCGGTTGTAAGAGAATATCCCGGAGTATTTCCAGAAGAATTACCGGGGCTACCTCCACACAGATGTGTAGAATTCCAGATTGATCTCATACCAGGAGCTGCACCTGTAGCCCGATCTCCATATAGACTTGCACCTTCAGAAATGCAAGAATTACATGACCAGTTGCTATCGGACCGTGGATTTATTCGTCCTAGTTTTTCACCTTGGGGTGCTCCTATTCTGTTCGTCAAGAAGAAGGATGGATCTATGAGAATGTGCATAGATTACAGAGAATTAAATAAATTAACGATCAAGAATCGGTACCCATTACCGAGGATTGATGATTTGTTTGATCAATTGCAAGGATCAAGTGTTTATTCTAAGATTGATCTACGCTCCGGATATCATCAGCTGAGAGTGAAGGAAGAAGATGTTCCTAAAACAGCGTTCAGAACCCGTTACGGTCACTATGAATTTTTAGTCATGCCTTTTGGATTGACTAATGCTCCAGCAGTATTCATGGATCTAATGAATCGCATCTGTAGACCGTATTTAGACAAATT
Source organism: Rutidosis leptorrhynchoides (assembly GCF_046630445.1). NCBI lineage: Eukaryota > Viridiplantae > Streptophyta > Magnoliopsida > Asterales > Asteraceae > Rutidosis > Rutidosis leptorrhynchoides. Next base: position 262,222,762 of record NC_092336.1, on the reverse strand, counting down.
TGTCATTGTTTTTATCGACGACATATTGATTTACTCGAAGAACAAGGAAGAACATGAGCAACACTTAAGACTGGTACTAGAGATACTCAAGAAAGAAGAATTGTACGCAAAATTTTCGAAGTGTGATTTCTGGTTACAAGAAGTACAATTTTTGGGCCATGTTGTCAGTAAACATGGAATTAAAGTTGACCCCACCAAGATCGAAGCCATTAGTAAATGGGAAACACCGAAGACTCCAACACAAATTCGCCAATTCTTAGGTCTTGCTGGTTACTACCGAAGATTCATTCAAGATTTCTCTAGAATCGCCAAACCCTTAACTGCATTGACTCAAAAAGGAAAGAAGTATGATTGGTCCACAGAACAGGAATCCTCATTCCAGTTATTAAAGAAGAAGTTAACGTCTGCACCCATTTTGTCATTACCGGAAGGAAATGATGATTTCGTGATCTATTGTGATGCTTCACGCCAAGGTTTAGGATGTGTATTAATGCAGCGCACAAAAGTTATCGCATATGCCTCACGACAACTAAAAATTCATGAAAATAACTATACGACACACGATTTGGAACTTGGAGCTGTAGTTTTTGCACTCAAAATATGGAGACACTATCTATATGGCACCAAGTGTACAGTGTACACCGACCATAAGAGTCTTCAGCATATTTTTGATCAAAAACAACTCAATATGAGACAACGTCGCTGGGTAGAGTTGTTAAACGATTACGATTGTGAAATCCGTTACCACCCCGGAAAGGCTAATGTTGTAGCTGATGCCCTAAGTCGAAAAGAAAGAGTAAAACCTCTTAGGGTCCGAGCTTTGAATATTACAATTCGTACTGATCTCACAAAGCAAATTCAAGCAGCACAGTTAGAGACTTTAAAAGAAGAAAATGAAAAAGGCGAAATGAGCAGAGGGTTAGAAAAGCAGCTTGAAGTAAAAGCCGATGGAACCCTGTATTTTGCTGATAGGATATGGGTACCAAAACATGGTAATCTAAGGCAACTAGTACTAGATGAAGCACACAAAACGAGGTACTCAATTCATCCAGGAAACGGGAAAATGTACCACGATCTCAAGAAGTTTTATTGGTGGCCTAATATGAAGACAGAAATTGCTACTTATGTAAGCAAATGTTTGACGTGTGCAAAGGTTAAAGCTGAGCACCAAAAGCCGTCAGGATTACTGCAACAACCAGAAATTCCACAGTGAAAATGGGAAAGAATAACCATGGATTTCATTACGAAATTGCCAAGGACTGCAAGTAGTCATGATACTATTTGGGTGATAGTTGATCGTCTAACTAAATCAGCTCACTTTCTACCAATAAAGGAGACAGACAGTATGGAGAAATTAGCACGCCTATATTTGAAGGAAGTAGTTTCCAGGCATGGTGTACCCATCTCTATCATATCTGATCGCGACACCCGATTCACATCACGTTTCTGGCAGTCATTACAAAAAGCATTGGGAACTCGATTAGATATGAGCACCGCTTATCACCCACAGACAGATGGTCAAAGTGAAAGAACAATACAAACATTGGAAGACATGTTACGGGCATGCGTGATTGACTTTGGAACCAGTTGGGATCGACACTTACCGTTGGCAGAATTTTCATACAATAACAGCTATCATACGAGCATCAACGCAGCACCATTTGAAGCACTTTACGGTAGAAAGTGCAGATCTCCTATCTGTTGGAGTGAAGTAGGAGAAAGACAACTTACTGGACCAGAAATTATTCAAGAAACCACCGAAAAGATCATTCAAATACAACAGCGATTGAAAACGGCCATGAGTCGCCAAAAGAGTTATGCTGATGTAAGAAGAAAACCGCTAGAATTTCAAGTGGGCGACAAAGTCATGTTGAAAGTGTCACCCTGGAAAGGCGTTGTACGATTCGGTAAACGAGGAAAGCTAAGTCCTAGGTACGTAGGACCCTTTGAAATCACCGAAAGAATTGGAGCAGTTGCTTATCGATTAAAGCTACCGCAAGAACTTAGTAGTGTTCACGACACATTTCACGTGTCAAATTTGAAGAAATGTTTAGCTGAAGAGGATGTCGTAATTCCTCTTGACGAAATACGAATTAATGATAAACTCCATTTTATCGAAGAACCTGTTGAAATCATGGACCGTGAGGTCAAACAATTAAAACAAAGCAAAATACCGATAGTTAGGGTTCGTTGGAACGCAAGACGAGGACCCGAGTTTACTTGGGAACGTGAAGATCAAATGAAGCAAAAGTATCCACATTTGTTCACTGATATCGCTCATGAAACAGGTACTACTCAAAATTTCGGGACGAAATTTTCTTTAACGGGGAGGTACTGTGATGACCCGAAAAATTTCTACTAATTTAAACCAATTCTCTTTATGATTTAATATTATGTAAATATACATATATGTATGTATATATATATATATTATAAGATGTACAAGTAAAAACGACTTTCCTACAGTAAAACATTAATTGCTACAGTAAAAATGAATTTGCTACAGTAAAACACTATTTGCTACAGTGAAACCGTATTTTGCTACAGTGCTACAGTGAAAACGAGTTTGCTACAGTGATTTGCTACAGTAAACACTATTTGCTACATTAAACACTATTTGCTACAGTAAAACACTATTTGCTACAGTAAACACTATTTTGATGTCGACGAACTAGCAAACAAAAACGGAAAAGGCGGCCATGCGATCGCATGGCAAACACACTGAAAACTCATGCGATCGCATGAGCTACAGTAAATCGAAAAGTAATATAAATACGCAGTTCGTTCGACGAATTTTTTTCAAATTAAACTCTCAATATTTTTATTTATATTATAATTATAATTTTAAATTTAAGTTTAATAATAATAAGTTATATACGAGGGTGTTTTAATTCGGGTTTCAAACCGCTTTAAGCTAAGGAAATATTAGGTATTATTCGGGGTATTGTTCTTGAATCCAAGGCCAACCATACAGTCGTCTACCATCATTACGTCTACGCAATTTGCCTACAATATTGAATCGCAATATTGAACTGTGAGTTATAGTCTCCCTTTTTAAATACTTTAAATATTTTTGGGCTGAGAATACATGCAATTTATTTTAAACGCAATAAGACACAAGTACATACAAAATTCTACACTGAGTTAAACCGAAAATCCCTTAGCTTTGGTAACTAGTAGCTGCCAGTACATAGGATATGGACTGGTGGGCGCGAATAATTGTATATGGATCCATAGGGCTTGACATCCCCGTCCGAGCTAGAGCGCTAGCCTTTTAACGGACGTATGTTATTTGAGTTTAAGACACGTTGGTTTGCGTGTATTAAAACGAATGGGGTAATTATCACTATAGCGTTAAGTTTAGTTACCAGGGTGCTCTGTTACGTAGAATCTATTGATAAACTTTTGATGAAATCTTGTGGTCTATCTTTATATATGTTTATGACTCGAGCAATTAAACCTATAACTCACCAACATTCGTGTTGACTTTTTAGCATGTTTTATTCTCAGGTCCTTAGAATGCTTCCGCTGTGATGTGCTTGTTGCCTGCATGGAGTCTCTCATGCTTTGTACAAAGTTTATTGCATTCAAAATAAAACTGCGTTGTGTAATAAATAATTGGACTGTGATGTCAACCTGTAAATTAAAGACTTATGTATTTCGGGGTTTTGCTTATACCTAAGCACTTGCCCACATGTTTATAACTTTCTATGTTTAGAAAGTCACTTATTTTAATGAATGCAATATTTTATCAAAACGTATCATATAGAGGTCAAAACCTCACTGTGGAATCAATGATTAACGTGCCGCGTCAATAGCGATTTTGACGGGTCGTTACAGATATCATTGACCAATGTTGACTTTTGTCGACTTGCATGCACTTTGTTTACTATGTGTTGACTTTTACTACTTAATCGAGTCGGTCTGAGCAATAGGACAACTAATACCATGGATCAACATCTATTTTACAAAGACTTATGTGATAACCTATATATGTCTTTAGGTTGCTTTACACGGCTGTAACCGTCTTCTTTACTTAGACTTACTGCGTTACTTATTGAGCACTCAAGGTGAGTTCACAGTCCCAGATTTACTGTTTATAAACTTTTGGGAAGAGATACATTTTGTTTTGAAACTATTTACTTTTCACGATGTTTTAGTCTACGTAATGCATGAGTTCAGACTAAAAACCCCTTAGCTCGAATATATTAAATACTTTTGTAAGCATGAACCATAGGGACGGATCTGTTAGGTTTGACAGCCTCACTACTAATAATGTGGTGCTTATTACTTCTAACAGTATACACTTAGTCAGTGTGTACTTCATAGGGTAAAGGGAAACCGTGTAGTGTATACTACTCGTGGAGTTAAGCTTCATATTTCGAGTGCTCAGGAATGCATACACTTTTAATACTTATTTTTAGATTACATATCGTGGTCTTTAAAACTATTTATAGTTTGAATACAAATCTGTGAATTCACTCAACTTTATGTTGACCCATTTTGCATGTTTTATCTCAGTTACTTAGATGATTTGCATCCGCTATTTGCTTAGAGGTCGCATGCATTATTGCTACTGGAGTCGAGCTTTTTATTCGGACATTTGTTTATTCACATTTAAACGTTTAAACTTAAATGTTGCTATTTATTATCACATGATTTATGGTTTGTAAAGATTAAACGGGATTTTTGTTTTCGAGTCAAACTCTTCAGACAATAATAAATGCGAATACTTTTGAAAAACGTTTCATATAGAGGGCGTAACCGTTACTGTGGGACTGTTAGTTCATACACCGTTGGATGGATTCTGGCGGGGTATGACACTTCAGGGCTTACGCATGACGTTGAGCGGCATGTTGTGATCGGAGAACGCTGAACGCTATACAATAAAAAATTTACTATCTACTGATACTTTGGTGCGTTTCGAGTGCTTCTTTTCTATTATAATGAGGTTTTTGTGCGTGTGACCCATATGATACACCATTATTATTCTTTTACAATCCTAACCATATCTTACACTCTAGGTGGATACTTGCCATCTCCACATAATTAATGATGATGTCATAATTAAATAATACAAAAACTCAATTTTGCAATTTAAATACAATATAACATTTATTATTTTATTTTAATTGTTGAATTAATGGCCCAATTTAATAGCTAGACATAGTAATCATTGTTACTGATAAATTAATCATTTACTCTAATACATAATCTTCGTATTATTATTTTTGTTTTTATGCACGTAACAAAATTTAGTCGGTGATTAAGAATTTTTTTTTGCTAACATGTGCATGTATGGCACATGTTAAGAAGTAATAATTAAACTTATACTCCGTAACTTTTTGAAGAAATAATTACATTAAAATAAATAAAATATTTTGAAAACTGCTATGACCGGTTATTAATAAATCTTAACGTATTTATAGAAACATTCACTCTCCTATTTATAGAAACTTTACTGTTTATTAATACATATTTTGTTGAATATCACTACATACCAACTATGATCTCTCCTAACTTTCATCCCCTACCACCATATCCACCCTCATCCTAAGTCCTCCGACCTTCACCTCCAAATACAACCATTCGTTACCCACCTTTTTCTTCCAACCCTAAACCGAATATTTCTTCTTGGTAATCTATCGAGAATGTCGTCTCATGTAATAATCTCCAACGTTTTCCATAGATTTGTAAGAATTCAAGAAATCACTTGGAAATGAGAGAGAAGTTTCACGTTCATCTAGTACGATTGCCATCAACAAGCTGTCGATGCCTTACATGGAATGAATGAAAAATACCATTTGGTAAGAGAATCTACGTTGATTTCGTTAAGGTCGATACATATTTGATTAGGGGATTTTATCATAATAAATCTGAAGCTTCTACTGGTTCCCGCTATTCTCTTGCTAGGTTAAGTCTTAATCAAAAAGTAAATGACAGATTGGAGAGGTCAGCTTTAATTGTTGAAAAGTTACACTTTTCCATTGTTAAACTATTTAACTGGATAGCAACACATCAAGCAAAGGTTTTTAGATTTAGTCTTTGGGGGAAATACGGGTGTGTATAGTTGTATGCAATGATGACACTAGTTTACTGGAAAATTATTCGTGGCCTGAAAAATGTAAGGAGGAGTTTGTAAAGGTTCCATCGATTGTCAAGAAATGGGAACTCATTCTAGATGTGGCTAGATTAAGAGGTATTTCATATGAATGTTGTTGTATGGAGAGCGTTCACGCCATTACAAAATGATTTGGCGAGGTAATATATATTGAAAAGAATTTGTATGAACTAGATCAATCATGTACGTTGTTTTATTTTAGGAAGATATTCGATCTCATACGCATTCAGAGATATTGTATTGTTAATCTTCCGGGGTATCTTCAACTTTGTTTTTGGTTTAAAGAGATAGGTGATTCCTAGAGGATTCATCCCGAACAATCTCGAACAAATATCTAAACATGTTTCCCAAAGGATTTCATCGAAAATTTGAACCCATAGGGGCTAATAAGCTTCATGAGATGGGATGAGAATAAGTCTATGGAGGATTTGGTGATCATGATCATGGGGATCAGGTTCATGAGGATCAATTTCATGACAATACGAATGAATGGGGTATCGGTATTCTTTCCACTTATGTAGAATCTTAATTTTAAAATTTAAATATAATATTAATGGGTGTGGAAACTACTTTTCCTGAGACCTGAGATTAATGTAGCATCTACCATCTACTTCCACATTCTTAATATGATTAAATATGCTCTATACATAAAAAAAGGTGTTGGGCAAACAGATGAAAAAAGCTGACTAATAGTCAATAAGGCTCCTAATAAGGTTCCCGACCCTTTATTTTACAGTGTGGAAAAAACTGGACATGGAGAAAAGGAAGTTTGGAGGAAAAGCAGTCGAGCTCATTCCCTTTGCTTCCTGGGCCCAAAGCAGTGTAGTCTTTTTTGGCCTTAAGATCGCACTTCATGCTAAAAGAGGATTTGAAGAAGTTGATGGTTGGGAAAGAAGGATTAGATGAGTACAAAATTAACCCATACATAAAAAATGGGTCCACAAATTTCGTTGGTCTACGAGGGCCCTTGCGAAGAAATTGCAGGGTACTTCTAATGATGAAGTTGGTTACGATGAACGACTCGATAAGGCAAGAAATTATCATATGTTGTTAAGGTCCAATGTAAATCGATTAGTTCTAAAAAAGTTGTGAGCAAGTATACGCAATTTCATTGAGGAGTTAAGAGAAGGAATTAAACCGTTTTGTATAAAAAGTCTTGAGGATAAGCTTTCGTGTTACGCTTATCATCTGGGTTAAAATTTGTCATTCGGCCATTCTGGTTATAATAGGTCATTACAAAATTTAAAAGAAGTTACCTTAGACAATCTTTAACCCTGATGAGCGTGTTGGCGTGTTGATGGGTATGGATGAGGTACTTGGTGAGCGTGCCGGTAAACTGGTAGATAGTGGGGTGGTGTGTTGAGTGGTGTGTTGGATGATGTGTTAAAATATGATTAGAAATTCGGTAAAAAAAGGATATAAAAATTAAAAAGAACCAATCAAAAGTGAGCACATCACAACACGCCTTGAACTGTGCCACCATCCAGCACGTCGGTTTCATTCCCCCCAGCACGTCGTGTTAGCCGTGTGCTATAGGCGTGTTGGGTGCACATTGAGTACAGCACAGGCGCGTTAATCATGGTCTTATTTCAAGTAGGTAATGTTTTGTGTTTCAATTCTATTCATGGTGATCAAGAGTCTAGATTCGGGCAAAGGAATATTGTGTTTGGTTTTAATTAATTGGCTTCGATCAGTCTGAGCACAAGTAAAAGAGTAGTTTTGTTTTCGGTTATTTTTTATTGTAAGTTAGTAGTTCAGGTCATTTAGTTTGCAGCGGTTGGTGGCTTGCCTCCTTTAGGGGAAGTCAGGAGTTCGACCCCCGTTGGCTACATATTAACCCACAATTTCATCTCTGCCATGAAGTTCCACCCATGACACCTTTTCCACATCGCGTTGGGATGGTAAATGGGAGGGGGGATTTTACCGTCCATGCCCCGTATGAGATTGGTGCGGGTTACCTCCTGGGCACGCAGTTGGGGGCGGGTATAGCTGAATAGGAGATGAACGCGTTGGTGGTTAAGTCCCCCTGAGTGATCCTAACAGCTGTAAAAAAAAAAAGTCAAAAGTTTTTGTGTTGTAGTTTCAAATTTTCTCATAGTGATTTGAGCATGTTTGCAAGCTACTTCAATCCGATGAAACTTTTTTATTTCCTTTTTTTTAAGATTTTTTTTATCTTTAATGAAAAATATTACTCTCCTTATTTATTACTCGTATGTTTTGCGGGAAACAAAATTTACCCTCATTACCATATTATCTATTAGACAAAAACGATGAATAGTAACAAGGGTAAAACAGTCAGTTTGTACAAAAAGGGTACACTCGTCTTTTCACCTCTCCTTCTACACTCTTCCACCCACATAAAAACCACCACCACTATCTACCCCACATCCATCTCTCTCACTCTCACCATTTGGGCTCCAATCGTACGCCACCGCTACCCACATCGCTCACCTTCTCACCGTCATCAGATTTTTAGTTCAACCACTCGCCACCGTCACCAGGTCCCACGACCCACACCAAAGCCGCTATTTTCATCTAAAGTTTTCTTAAAACTAATAACTAACCCATACATCGTAAAAAAACAGAAGTAACATATAAAAACACCGTCGGCAACAACCGTCTTCCACCACCTTCTGCCACATAAATCAGCGTAAAAACGAAAAAAACATAGTTGAAGACCACCGTGACCAAATCTAAAAAAAATATAACACAATATTAGATATAAAAAACAAACATATATCTAAAGATAACAACATTTAAGTAAACAAAAAAAAAAGATATAAAGTTGGAACTTTTGTTGTTCATGAAAGAAAAGCTTAGATTTGCACATGTGGCAGTTTAGTAGTTAATAAAACATAACCACATACTTAAAAGTTGAGGGGATATCGTCTATGAGTGGTGTTTTTCATGGCTGTGGATTTAGATGGTAGCAAAATCGCCGGAATTAGACCGGAAAAGCTCGAAATACGCCGGAAACAAACCACTAAAATTTTTGCTGGAAAATTGTTTGGCGCGTCGATGGTCGATTTCAGGTTACCGGAAAATTTTTCGGCGCGTGGATCGTCAGTTTTTGTTGAAAGTTGGTGCAACAGGTTCGTACGAGCAATTTGCGAATTATAGTGACAGCGATGACTCTTATTTTGCAGTTTCTTAAATGGAAAATTAAAGATCAAAATTTTTTGGATGGTTCTTTGAATGTTAGAATGTTAGAGATATAGACGGAGAGAAACAGGAAAACTGAAAAAGAATGATTGGGAACATAAGTTTCTTAATCTATAATTCTATAATACTCCGTAATATAAAGTGTCAAAGTTATTAGTTACCTACTCACATGAATTGACCTTCAGATTCCAATTGGTATAATTGAGTTTGAGATTTTATTGAATTTAATTCGGAATGAGAAGGTCTAATAATAGTGTACCAATTTATAACAAAAAAAAAAAAAAAAAAAATAATAATATATGCGTAGTATATATATATATGATATGATATATGATATTTATATAGAAAAAATAAAGATAATTAATTACTCTAAATATTGAAAAATATTTGGTTTTTTATGCACTTATTTTCTATTTTTTTTGACAATCGAATTTAGAAAATGTTTTCCCGCCGCGAAGCAAGGCGCCCAACTAGTTAATTATTACAGTAATTATTAACAAGTAATTAACATTTAATAAAAAATATTCTTAATATCATCGACGTAGGGTCGGATTCGGAATACAAATTCTTTTACCTAATGCTATGGGGGTATAAATTATACAGACTCGCCCATTTGTTGCATTGCACCAACCCTCTTTTCTCTCAAATACCATCCTCACTATGTACGTAAACTCCTCTTTCTGTTGACCTAATTTCACAATTTCTATAATCCAGATTCCCTTTCAATTATCCGATCAAACTATTGTGTCCTCAATCGATGATCTGTTTATCGTGATTACGTGCTCTCAAATTCAGCGGATTCAACGAATTCGGTGAGCGAATTTCATAGCTATTGATATCAGTTTCGATTATTCATAATATATTTTCGATCACTTTGTGTTATGCTTTTCTCTATTATTTGTAATGCGAGTAATTGTTCACACATGCATTCAGCTAAATGAAAATTTAGGTCAATAAATAGGAATTTGTTGGATTAACAAGGTGTCTGTATGAGCTAAATTAGTATTATAATCGGATGATTGAATGTATGGCCGGCCATATTGTGTGTAAATTTTTATACATTGGGGATTGGGGATGGGGATTATTGATTTGTTGACTTGTGAAGATGACCCGGTCAATTTTCTTGTTTTAGGTATACAATGTGTTCTACGTGATTTTATTCTATAATATAATTATTGAAAATTATTATAATCATAAGTAGACAATGACTTTTATTTATAATGATTTTAATGGAATTGATAATCTGGTTGTGAGATTTTGAATTGAGCAGAATTACAATTTAATTTCAGTTCAGCTGCAATGGCGGAGCTAGTAGGGGGGTTTGGGGGTGTCTAGCCACCCCCAACTATGGTGATAAATATAATACTGATTAGTACTTAAAAGATGAAAAAATGAAGTTGCAAATTGTTAAATCCAAGTTTGCAGGTTAGGTGGGTGAAAACGTTGAAGAAGATGAATTCTTTTACATTAAATTTCATTTAGGACCCTAGACTAGTATCTTTCGTACCATTTTAACCCCTAAAGTTTGATAAATAGCATTTCTGAATATTATTAGCAAACATGTTCAAAACATCGTAACAAAACCCGATGTTGCAATGAGTCTATAAATTATAAATATCATTTCTTATGATTAGATCAATAGAACTATATTAATCTATTATCTCATGAATATAAATTTTAAACAAATATTATTTCATTAGATAAATCTTGCAAATACCACCGATGTATTGTAGCCTCAAATACTAATTTAAATATATCAAATGATTGTTAAGTAAAGATTTTATACAATATATTTTTCTAGACAAATGTAACTTTAATATTTGAATAAACTACTACTGTACTAATATTTTTCTAGACAAAATGTAACTTTATGTATACAATAAGCTCCGAGAATTAATTATTATAAGTAACTCATATATGAGTTTGAGATGTAGGTTTTATATACATTCAAAAGAATTTCTCACTTTACTTTTTTTTAGCTATGAAAAAACTTATAATAATTTCTATTTCTATTTCACAATAAATCAAGCCACCCCTAATTCTAATTTCTAGCTCCGCCTCTGTTCAGCTGTATTGAGTGTTGAGTATATAATAAGAAAATGGAAGTGATACTTGATTGACTTTGAAGACATAAGTTTAGGAGGATTTGAATCAATAAATTTTTTTGTTTTTGTTTTTTTTTAATAATATATCTTTCTGTTTCATGTGTTGGCAGTGAAAATGGAGGTATTAAGTCATACAGAAAATCAAGATAGGAGAAATGGTACTAGAGAAATGAATGTGTGGCAAAAAGTTCCAACCAATGTTCTTCAACATGGAAGAAAGAGAAAGGTTCCAGATTTCACAATTTCACAGGTAAGGGATGACCGAGAGTCGTCAATGAAAAGGACAAAAACTTCTATCCAGAAAGAAAAATTCGGTATTGGATTTAAAACTTATCATCGTAGGAGTTTGAAAAAAACATGTATTTCGAGTGATTCAGAAAATATAATCAACACACAGAAAACTTGTAGAATCGATGACTTTTATGGGAAATCAAAATCTTCTTTAAGCAAGGATACATTTGGGAATGATGCTGATGATGCCAGTGACTCTGATGATGATTATGAAGAAGATGATGACAGCGATGATGATGATTTCAATCCACATTCATCACATGGAAGATCGAAAGCGTATAAAGGAAGGCAGAACATAGGCCGAAGAGGTTCAAAAGGGAAACGAAACTCGAACAAGAATAAAGGTGATTCAAACAAAAAAGAAACGTTGAACAGGAAGCAAGTTTCAGCAACTAACAGTTCAGAAGAAAGCCAAGAGGAAGAGGAATTCACGGGCAGCAAAGAGAGCAGACAACCAAAAACAAAAAATATAACTAAGACAAAGAAAACATTTGTAAATGTTGCTGATGATGCCAGTGACTCTGATGATGATTATAAAGAAGAAGACAATGATGATGACGATGATGATGACGATGACGAGGAGTTCACTCCGAATACATCACATGGAAGATCGAAAGCCTCAAAGTGTAAAGGAAACAAGAAACGAAACTCCAATAAGAACAAGGGCGATTCAAACAAAAAAGAAACGTTGAAAAGAAAGCAAGTTTCAGTAACTGACAGTTCAGAAGAAAGCCAAGGGGGAGAGGAAGTCACACGCAGCAAACAGTGCAAACAAGTTGATGTTAACGGAACCCCGCACGATAAAAAAATATCTAGAAGATGTTGTGCTGTTTCTAATAGAAAGTCACCTTTGGAAAACCGTTTTGTAGAATGGGAAGATGTGATATCGTCAGCAAGTGAGTACTCTGATGATGATGATGATGATGATGATGATGAGGAGGAGGAGGAGGAGGAGGAGGATGATGATGACGATGACGAGGAGGACGATAATGAGGATGAGGAGGATGAGGATGTTGGCGATATTTTGACCTCAATGGAGCATCATGACTTGAAATATAATGAGACAGAAGGAAGTTCAAGAAACAGCAGATTAGAAAAAGATGTTGACTTCACAGAAAATAAAAACCTGGCTTTGGTGAAATCTAATTCTAGTAGAAGCAGTAGTTCAGCTGATTCAAATTTGAAAAGAACAAATAAGGACTCAGGAGATTGCTATTCTGCTTCATCAGGTGGCACTACAAGTACTGTCAACAACATGAAGGTATATATATTTTCTTTAATACTCTGTATTCTGTACCATATTTAGTAGATATTCCTTTAAATTCACAACTACAATTCAACAGGACCAGAAATTAGTGAAGGAGAGTTTGAAATGTCATCAGTGTAAGAGAAATGATAGAAAGACTGTTGTTCCCTGCACCAATTGTAATGAATTAGTATATTGTATCCAGTGCATCAAGCAATGGTATCCTCAATTGTCGGAAGAAGAAATTGCCGATTTATGCCCTTATTGTCGTGGAAACTGCAATTGTAACTTGTGTTTACACTCAACTTTTAAGGTTTGTTCTGTGCTCTTCAAAAAGGAACCAGTCATTATAAAATGGATATATTATATATTATAACCATCTTATTTTGACACGTCTAAAAAACAGACATCAAACATAGATATCACTCCTAGCGATAAGTTGCAGCATCTTCACTATCTAATTGAGTCGCTCCTCCCATACCTGAAAGAAATGCGTCAAGAACAAATTGAGGAAATTGCGGTGGAAGCACATGTTCAAGGTAACAATTTGAAAGCAAAACCTTACTTTTTGTAATTTTGTTCAATTCTTTTAGCAAGATGTTCATTTGTATGTGGCAGGGGTAACTGAGTCATCAGTTATAATAGGGCAGACTAGCTGTCTCACTGATGAACGCGTCTATTGGTAATTTTCTTGAAAATATTTCTGTACAATCAATGACTAATTCCTCACCTATCTATAATTATGTGCATTTTTTTTGTGGAACAGTAACCACTGTTCAACATCGATCATAGATCTTCATCGAAGTTGTCCAAAATGCTCATATGAGTTATGTCTTGGTTGCTGTCGTGAGATACGTAAGAAAGGTCTTCTTGGTCCAAGAAAAGTCAAGTTTGGGTATTTTCACAGAGGTTTTGATTATATGCACGGGGAAGGTTCTTTACAAAATTCTCCTCTTGAAAATAATCCAAGTAGCCCCTGTAATTCTCTAATAGAATGGGTAGCTGAAGATGATGGAACTTTGTTTTGTGCTCCAAAAGAAATGGGTGGATGCGGGACCCATCAACCTTTGGAGCTCAAGCGTATCTTGCAAGAGGACTGGATTTCAAATTTGGAACTAAAAGCTGAGTGTATATTGGATAAATTTAACGGTCAGCGAAACTATATGAAAGATTCTAATACAACTGGTGGCGAGATATATTTTAAAGCAGCCAATAGAGAAGATTCAAATGATAATGAACTATACTGTCCTGCGCATAATGATGTCATCACCGGTGAGGAGCTCAATCGCTTCCGACACCACTGGGCTAAAGGCGAACCGATAATTGTTAGGAAGACTCTAGATCGGACACCAGGTTTAAGCTGGGAACCCATGGTTATGTGGCGTGCATTATGTGAACATGTGGATCCAAGTGTCAGCTCAAAGATGTCACAAGTGAAGGCTATTGATTGCTTGGCTGGTTGTGAGGTAATATTGGATTCTCAGGCTATAGGTGCTTTTCTGGTTGTTAACTCTAGTTTTAAATATATCTCGGTTTTCAATGACCAAGTTAGTTAAGTTTTGATCAGTTAAATTCTTTTTCATAGAGGTGGTAAGATGGGCGGGTCACCTGGCTTTGGTAACATGTGTTATTATGTTTTGTTGAAACAGGTCATTTTAGTACATTTTGTAGCAGGTCACCAGGTCAGGCTAGGTTAGGTTGACCCGCAAATGCTATTTTGGTCATTTATGATTTCTTTTAATTAGTAAGTAAAGTAATGTACTAGTTATGACTAGTTATGATTACAGAATCAATTATGTTTACATTGATAATCTGATATTTTATAAAGACAAGATTAATTAACGATTAGAGAGGTTTAACCATATGTCCCATTCCACCATTAACTAATTTATCTTAATTTGGCCAATCACAGAGGAAACACAACCCGAATTCACCCATTCATAAGTAAATGGGTTGAAATTGTTACCTCTAATGTTTCTCATACCTACTCTTATTTATTTTCTGCTCTATTTAACTTTTATTTTAATCTTCTGTATATGATAGGTTGAAATAAGTACCCGAAAGTTTTTTAGAGGCTATACAGAAGGAAGACAATATGTAAATTCGTGGCCCGAGATGCTCAAGCTGAAGGATTGGCCTCCATCCGATAAGTTTGATGATCTTCTACCCCGCCATTGTGAAGAATTTATAATCGCATTGCCTTTCCACTTGTATACTGATCCAAGGGCAGGTTTTTTAAATCTTGCTGTTAAGTTACCACCAGGTGTCTTGAAACCTGATCTGGGTCCCAAAACATACATTGCATATGGAATGGCTGAAGAACTTGGAAGAGGGGACTCTGTAACTAAGCTTCACTGCGATATGTCAGATGCCGTATGTTCACTTCTCATTTATTAATATTAGAGGTGGGAAGTTGGGCAGGTTTTAAAATGGGTCAAAACTTGGTCAAACTTGGTCAACATCCGAGTACTCCCCGAGTTGCTGAATGCTCCGAAAAGACCGACCGAGTACTCCCCGATTCACGAGTTTTCCAACCTTGGCTAATTCCTCGTTTGTTTTCTGTCAATAGAAAACAATATTATTGCAACAAGAATCTAAATCTTATGATAAAACCGATTTAGGGTTGGGAATACATTAAAGATGTTATGTGTGACTTGCTTGGTCTGTTCCGCTTTTAGCTAATCCTTTTATTTAATCTGTTTGAAAAATTACACGTCCCAAATTTAAGTATTTATAATTACATGAGTGGAAGTCATCACCTATAAATATAGTACAAGTCACCTTTATTCTGCATAATGTATGATCTACTGAGTGCAGGTGAATATATTGACACACACAGCTGAAGTACCAGTAAGTGATAATCAGAAGTTAGCAATCAGAGAGTTAAAGAAGCGACACAGAGTTCAGGATGAACTAGAAATGAAAGACGAAAGAGAAAAAAATGGAATATGTACTGATAGTATTGATGGATGCTTGGAAAGCGAAGATGAACTAAACGGATTTTCAACGGATAAACCTAATGATTTTGCTTTAGAAGATGAAGAGGAAACAGGTAGTGCTCTTTGGGACATTTTCCGAAGACAAGATGTTCCAAAGTTGCAGGAATATCTAGTGAAGCACTCCAGAGAATTTCGACATGCATATTGTTGTCCTGTTGATCAGGTATTGTAACGTATGATCAGCAGCTAATATATGCTACTAGAATTTTGAGTTTGTGGCTTTAACTCTCGGAACTAAGTGTTTTTATTTTTTTTATTTTTATGTTGTAGGTTTATCACCCAATTCATGATCAAACATTTTATTTGACAATGGAACATAAAAGGAGGCTAAAAGAGGAATATGGTTAGTATTTACCAGTTCTGCTTCTATCATATATATATATATATATATATATATATATATATATATATATATATATATATATATATATATATATATATATATTTGAAACTGCAACTAATGAAATTATTGTGAACTATTTAGGCATAGAAGCCTGGACGTTTGAACAAAAGCTGGGAGATGCGGTTTTTATTCCTGCTGGATGTCCACACCAAGTGCGGAATCTTAAGGTAAACCTCCTCTCTATATGTAAGGCCCCTTTTTTTTTATCTCACATACACACACAACATCATTTGCCTAATTGCTCATATTAAAAGTTAATACTTTATAGCATAAGATATCTACTCACTCCAACATGGAAATTCATATGAGGGATAATATTATACCGCGCATGAAATTATGGACATGTCGAAACTAGAATGATGATGCTAAGAATATGTAGATTCTAGGATCCTACCCTATTCTTGAATGCAAGGTTGCAAGAATCGTTAATCGGAGACCAACCGGTCCGGACCTTGTAAGGATAAATCAGACAACTTTGGAATAACCAACTTTGACTTCGATCAATTTTAACCGACTAAATTTGACTTTTCACCGATTTTGGTCCGTTGACTAGTGTTGACCAATGTTGATCGATTTTGACAAGTTTAATCGGTCTGCTCAAAAAACCGATTAACTGGAGATTAATTCTCGGATTATACAACCATGCTTAAATTTGAACAAGTGCTCCATTGTTTGTTGTTTGGTCTTTCAAGTTATCAACATGCACAAATCATTTGGAATGTGTCAAGTCTCTAGTAAGGGTGTTCTTCGTTAAACCCAAAAAATCGAACTGATTGAAAACCGATAAAAACCAAACCGCATATAATTTCGACTTTCGTTTCAGTTTTAGTTCGATTCTACTTTTTGAATTCGGGTTAAACTGAAAATCGGATTCAAAAACGATTTCAAAACCGAATTCAACTAACGAATTCAAAACCGAGTTCAACTAATAATATATTAAGTAGTAATAAATATAGACTACAAACTTATCACAAAACAAAGTCTAATTTAAATTCGAATTGATATGTTATTTTGGTTAGAATATGATTTTCTATGATTTATGGTTTAACCATTCAAATTTAGTTTTTGGTTTGGGTTTAGTTTCGATTTGAGTTTTGAATTTGGGTTTGGTTAGGTTAGGTTAGGTTTGGTTAGGTTAGGTTTGGTTGTGCTCCAAAACAAATTTTAAAACTAAACAAACGAACTCAATAAATCAATGAAGCCGAAAATTCCAACTGATGATGTGTTAAGTTCTCTGGTATATTTCTATTGAGTTTTGAATTTGGGTTTGGTTAGGTTAGGTTTGGTTTGGTTAGGTTAGGTTTGGTTGTGCTCCAAAACAAATTTTAAAACTAAACAAACGAACTCAATAAATCAATGAAGCCGAAAATTCCAACTGATGATGTGTTAAGTTCTCTGGTATATTTCTATTGGTACGACTATTTTTGTATCATAACATTTCCTAGATGACAAATGTTATTAGAAACTCCTCTCTTTTGAAAACTTATATTTGCAAAATTCTATTAGACCACTCCCAACCCTTAGTTATTCAATCGTGATTGTCGTCACAATCCATGACTGCCGCTGGCATTCACGTGTTATTGGTTCGTTATCCATGATCGGTGATTCACTATGTCATGATAAAGCATAATGGATGGCGAGAGAATTTGGGTTTATTTGTATTTTTTGTTTGTTTGTTTTGGGTTTATGAAAATAAGCTTGAAGGTATAAAGATGGAGGTACGTTGTTCTCGTATTCTGTGTACGTATATCATATGTATGTGTATATATGCAAAGGGAAAGAGGCCGTGGTTAGGTGGGGAGGCAACAGCCAAGTACTCCGTATTTGTTTTGCTTTTTTTTTTTTAATTAATTAATAATAACAAAAACAACAACAATAAATATAAATAAGATGGTTTTTTTATGGCGAAAAAATGAATTGTATTAAAAGCGATATCTTCATCAAAACGATGAATGAGTCAAGAAAAGATACAATGACGGAGATAAACTCTCGGTCATGAAGTCCAAATTACAAACAACATCACAAATTACTCTAATAACATAAAAGAAGAGGATGATATTCCCAAACATAAGAGTGTAATCCATGAAAAAAAAAATTGAGATTGGTAGCACAAAGAAACACCATGAGTTTAATATTCCTAACGAGGACCGAACGGCAAGTGAATTTACCATTAAAAATGAAGTCGTTCCTAGCCATCCATATTGCCCAAATAGTTGCGGGGCCTATTAACTTCTAAAATTTTGGAACCTTAATTCCCATGCCATGAAACCAATCAAAGGAAAAAGCTTCAATCGATCGAGAGATCACCCATCTAATGTTCCACCACTTGTACAAATCTGCCCAAATAAGATGAGACCATTTACAATGTATAAAAAAGATAGTTGTTACGTCAATTTTCTATGGAGTAATTTATAATAATAACATTAATAATGATATATATTATAAATAATAGTAATAAAAGTAATAATGATATAAATATAAATAAATATAAATAATACTAGTAATAAGTTTAATTATTTTAATAATTAAAATATAATGGGTCTCAGTGTGATAAGGAGGAAAGGTGTCATGGATGATATGTATTCTCGAGTTTATTTTTGCAAAAAAAAGAAAGGGTAGGGAAGGATAAAACACTAATCAAGCATTTCTGAGTTGTTTTCATGATAGAAAGAAGAGGAGAGGAGAGGGTTAGAGAGGAAATTTCACCGGTTTTTAATTACTATCTCAATTTTGAGGTGATTTAGGAAATCTCATAGGCCTTTCAGCCTGATTACTATCTCAATTTTGAGGTGACTTGAATGAATTATCTTTTTACTTACGGCCTCTCTCATTTTCACGAATAAAAAAATTGTAGCAGCTATCGTATATGAACCATTATATAATTCCACTTAAGACCATAGATAACACGGGCATTTGTCCCACACCCACTTTTACATGGCAATGCCCGGGCGTTTGTGATAAAAAAAAAAAAAAATTGGGTGTTTGTCAAAGAGAAACAGCAGTGTTTTTGATTTTTTTTATATTTTTTTTTAATCTTTTCCTAGAATTTTCACCACTTTTTAACTCAATCTTCAATTATATTTTACCACTTCACCCACAAACGTCCAACGACCTTCTCCATTATAACCCCCATACTTAACACATCACATGCATAACTCAAAAAAATCCCGTCATCCACTCCACATTAACGTCACCATTATCATTGGAAGGGATTATCATACATGTATCATTATACATGTACCATTATCGTACAACTATCGTACATGTACCATTTTCACTCATCACAACTATCTTTTCTACTAGGGATTATCTTAAGTTTTCACTAATAAATTGTACCGGCCTCCCTCATTATATCACTACAACAACAACAAAACTCAATCTCACAAAAGTGAGGTATGAGGAGGTAAGATGTAGACAATCTTTCTCTCATCATAAAATATAGAGAAGTCATTTCTGTACACAGAGTGAAACACCCTAAGAGTAGAGAAAGAGACTGTTTACTTTTTTTCCCATTAAGTATATGTATGGCAGAATGGATATGTATGGCAGTATGGGTTAAAGTTGTTAATAATTTGTTGTTGTTTACTTTTTGTGCTGAATAAAATATCTGAATGATAGAAAATTACCATTTTAACCTCGTAATACAAAGTGTACATAATATTAATTACTCCTATTAAATTTATGAACTTTTAACAAAATATATTGTGATTAAATAATTCCGAAAATAATGACCAAAAACATACCAATTGAATCCTAGCTTATATATCCAGTTAGTAAAAAGTGAAGAAAATAAATATTCTTCACACCAAGAAGATACGGAGTACTATAATTACATACGCCGCCAGCGAATCCCTTTTTCTTTTTTCTTACAACCAACAACAGATCCATGAGCAAACATGAACTTGTTCTCTTTTTCATTTGAACAAAATGGACCCAAAATCGAACAAAAAAAAGTAGGGTCGGTCGGAGAAGAAATTCACAGAATAAACACAGACCTGTTATTAATGATTAATTATTATTCTAACTATTGAGTAGATGTTGATTCTCAATTTGGGGATTAAAGAGTAATGGAGGAATATGATAAATGATGAAAGAGATGATAGGTACTTTGGTAAAATGATGTAAAATACTAGGGATTATCTATATGGGGAGGACATCACTTTCTCACATTAACCATTATCCTCTTCGTATGGATAAGTCAAAGAAATAAGCTGCAAGTAAACACACAGGCTTGGTGACAGAATAATCCATGGGGGACAATTAAGTCCATTAAGGCCTAAAGAAACAGGCCTAAAGTCATCTCTCTAAATGTTCTATGAATAAAGATTGCTTCCGAATGAACATCTGACCAATAAGTAGGTTAACAAAAAAGTGTGAGACACCATGAAAATGGTAGAATCAAATTTTCACATGTTTTAAACCTACCCGAAGTTCAATTTAGGCTCTAAGCGGTAGTCAATTGTTAATTGTTAAACATCATATCATCATGTTATTTATTATTTATTTTAATTTTAATTAATATATAATAATTCAACTGTATTAAACATAAATTCATAGTATTTCATAGTATCAATGGTTAAACAATACATATAATACTCCGTATACATGTTTCGTTTATTCAACTCAAGAATACATATAGATAGTTATTTTATCTTTTTTTTTTTCCTTTCACTCCAACTCACGAATACACAAACTATTTTGTATTACTATCCTTTCCATTCTTATTCTCTCAATCCATTTTCACCCATTCCTTTATGCTTAATAAAAACTCGAGAATACAGCATTAGTGATAGAAGAAAGTGTTGACGTAGCGCTGAGATGGAAGTCAGTTATAGAATAATATGTCATGGTTGGCAGTCGATGTGGCGATTTAGTGACTAGCCCGTCCGTATTTGAAGACAAATGTTTAATAAGTCGGGCGAATGTGTAAAGATGGTCAAAGCTAGGAGAAGTCTGGTCAACGTCGATCAAAAGTTGAGTTTTTGTCTGACCTTGTTCAAGTGTAAACCAAAATTCTAAGCTCATTTACAAATTAGATGGGAAAACACCGACTTGTGTCCTATTCATACCTATATATAATTCAAACTAGCACAACATCTTATTTAAGTAGATAATTACTCCCTCTGTTTAATATTAATAGTTCACTATTTTATTTTGAGATGTTTTAAACTAATAGTTCGTTTCTACAAGTAGATAAAAAAAATAATGAATTAAAGTTCTTATATGTCCTTAACACTTGCATCCAAGGTTGCAAAATTCGTATTCGGGGATTAATCGGTCAGGACTTTGGAAGGATTAAACGGCAATTCGGGGATAAATCGGATTGTACTTTATGCATTTAAATATTAAATTTAAAAAATTATATGTGTAAATATAGAAGAAAATCATAAACATAAACTTTAACATAATTGTCTAAATTTGTTCATTATTTTCAAAAACTATAAATTTCTAGTTTAAATTTAAATACATGTTAAAATGCTGACCTATTTTGATTTTGACCGATTTTGATTACAAATTCGATTTTGACCCATCAATTGACGTTGCCCAATTAATTAAACGGATTTTAGAAAATCGGAACGGGATGTTCTTAAAAATGATTAATCGAGGATTAATCGGCGAGTAATCGGGTTTTTTACAACACTGCTTGCATCTAAGACAAAAATATAGGTAAAAAGTAAAGAGTAAAACGGTAAAGTAAATAAAAAGTATAATGTAATAATTAGATTTCTCATGTAAGCTATATACTGGATCTTATGTTTTATGAAGTGTTTAGTAAATTAATTGAAGTTGATATATGTAAAATGATATATAAGGACACAAATAAATTGGCATAACGATATAATGGATAATGGTGTAGTTTCGTATATGATAAGCTCTTCTTGTTTTTTCAGAGCTTATATTTTTCATAAGCTCTTGAATAAGCTACTATCAAACAATGCTACTAGTTTGAGCTTATAAAAAATTAGGATTAAGTTCTCATAAGCTACTAAAAGGTCGTGCGCCAAACACACCCTATATCAAATTCAAAATATCATCAGTAATACTCCCCAATAGTTCATGAATAAAATGCACACGGATTAAGAAATGTCATCATCACAATATTTGTTTACTTTACAGTTTTACCTCTAACTTTTTACATATAATTTTGTTTTATATACAAAAATAAGGGGTACAAATAAACTTTAACTCGTTATTCTTATTAACTATTAATTTGAACTATTAAAAAATAAAATAAAACTATTAAATTGAGGACTGAGGTTCCCATCCCCTTGAATTAAAATACCCCTTTATTATGTTTGAAGTTATTAATAGGTATGGGATAGGTTTGAGGTTCCCAACCCCTTTAAGAATTAAACAAGCACGGTGGTCAGCCGCGATCTGTTCGGTTGCTGTGGGTTTGGTTCTCTCATTCCATTTTTCTCGTCGTTGAGTCTTTAATGAGCTTGATGTTGTTGCCGGCGTTGTTAACTTAGTTGACTTCGGCAAATAGTTCTCGGGTTAGGTGTTCTTGGGTTGCCCGGTGATTGGTTTGAATTTACGGTTTCTACAGGTCAAGTTGCGGGTTGAATTTGGGATCGGGTTTATGTGTATGTATTTAGGCTTAGGAGTGGTGGTTTTGTGTGTTTGTCATCTCTATTGTAATTCCAATGTGCTCGCTCTATATTTATTATAGTCGTTCATAGTGTTTAGAACGAACATAGCGAGATTTAATGTGTTTTGGTCGTTTGTGACCAATTACTTTCACTTCAGATCGTCACGATCTGCTTACTGTTGTTCCACCGGATCCTCGGGTCTTATATATATATATATATATATATATATATATATATATATATATATATATATATATATATATATATATATATATATATATATATATATATATATATATATATATATATATATATATATATATATATATATATATATATATATACTTTTGCCCAAAAAAAAAAAGCTGCGCGTTGCGGCAGCCACCCCTCGTTTACGTAAAACTTTTTTGTAGCATCCAATTATATATTCTAATAAAAATATATTAAAGCAAACCAGTTAACGTAACCTATAAGACAATAATTTGTTTTAATATATTAAACATCTAATACAATTGCAAAGAAACATAGTGTCATATATTACTATATGGGTTGTAACAAATTAATTATCCTGAGCTGTTCAAATTATATTGAATAATATTTTTTTAGATGTATCAAATTAATTGTTATAAATAATTACTATATAACACGTAAATAAATTTTTATACACGTAATAAAAATTACCCCGTATAAATTAGAAGAATGATTTAATAAGGTTTGAAAATTTAAGTTGGAAAAGAATGGCCCAATTTTGATGTAATTTATAATTGCAATTGTAATGTAATTCGTGTTACACATAAAAAAATTAAAAAGTATGACTAAAAATAAGGCTTTAATTGTTTGGAGCAAGGGATATCCATTATTGGAGCTAGGGCTATATCTATGTAGCTAGTATTAAAAAAAATCATCACGTGCTCCCTTCTCTATTCCTCTCTTACTTGAGAATCTACCCATCTCATTTTGCCTTTTCCATGTGATTCTCTGGTGTCCGGTCTTCTTTTAAAATAACCATTTACAATATCCTCTGAATATTTGTTCTATGGGTCTCTACATTTTTGTTGACTCTGCCTTCTCTCATGTGTCTCGCATAAAACATGATTTTTTTCGGCGCCGCTCCGGCTTCTGGTATCCTCCGAACGTCCGGAGTTTTCTTCTTTCTTTCCTTTTCCTTCGCTGATATCTTTTGTTCCCACTGAAGAACACATCTATACTACCTGGAAACCTCAGAAAAAATGGCGGGAGAAATTTTCGATGACCTATGTGTGTGGCGTGTGGCAGTGCGATTCAGACCGATTGCTGGGAAAAATTGTACTTTCCGGTTCGAAAATATGCTGCGAGTTAATCTGTGTATGTGGTGTCTTTTTATTTCGTTAAAAAAATGGAAGTATATGCGTTCAAATTTGGGGTGAGGGTTTTTAGGTCTAAAAACTATGTGAGTGGGTTCTAAAAGGTGTGTTGCCGGAGGTATGACGGTTAGATGTTGTTGGAACAAAGACGAAAATAGTTTGGGATGGAAAAGCCAAAAAAAAAAAAAAAAAAAAAAAGAAAAACAAAAGGACAAAATAGTCACTATTGAGAAATAGTAATTTTTTTTTGCTTGTAATATTATCAATGTATGCCCCTTTATTATGTTTTTATTTGTTCTTTCATTTCAAAAATATTACTCCCTCCATTTCAATATAAGCGTTTATTTATTTTTTACACACAACTTTACGAAGTCTCATTAACTTTATTCTCTATCATTAAGATATTTTCTCTCTCCACTATATAACCTCTTTGAAATACAAAGTGTACATTCGAATTGGAACGTCCTAAGATAGTAATGTGGACATTTGAAGTGGGACACAAGGAGTATTTGCTTGATAAATATTTAATTTTATTGAACTTTTTATTCTATCCTCCTGTATTATTTATTGGGTAATCTTGTCCCACATCGAAGTTTGAAAGAAGCTAATGTGTGCGTATAAGCAAATTAGAACGTTACTCTATTATCAATTGGTTTTGGAATACTATGGAACTCAATGTGCTTATATGTTGTACATGATTTTGGGCTAAAACGATCCTACAAATGGTATCAGAGCTACGGTTGTAGTTCGGATGTGGATGGCGCAACATCGACATTTGCAACATGTCGAACGAAGAAAAATGTAGCAAGTGATCACAATACACGATCATGATCAAAAAACAAATAGCTTGTAGCATGGTTGATCATAATCTGTGATCAACATCAAGTCTGAGCATGAAAATCAAGATTACGAGGGTCAATGTTGGGTAATCTTGTCTTGCATCGGAAGTTAAAAGAAGCTAATGTATGCATAATAAGCACTTTGGAACCTCTCAAGATTATGAGGAAGAATGTTTGTTAATCTTGTCCTACATCGGAAGTTGAAAGAAGCTAATATATGCATATAAGCGCTTTGGAACCTTCATCTAAAGAACTCAATGCATTTATATGTTGTAAATCTTTTTGAACTAAAACGATCCTACATTATTGTCAATCATTTATATTTTATTAATTTTCAGTCAAAATTACTTTAAATATATAAATAAAATTGACATTAGTTTATTAGTCTGAAATTTGAAAATAATTATTGTAGGACAATAAATATGTAAATAAAAGGGAAATTGGTCAAAATGCCCCCATTTTTTCAGAATTGTTTAACAATATGTTCTCAAAAAACGGTAATTGCAACAAATGCCCGCGACCACGCATCACACATCACACATGATGTATGTAAGCTGGTGTGTGATGTGAGTTTACGAGATTTTGTTTCTCGCGAACACGCACCATGCGTGGTGCTTGGTGTGTGGTGCTTGGTGTGTGGTGCTTGGTGCGTGGTGGGGCGGTTTGTCCCAAAAAAAATTTCGAAATTCATGTTCGAAGACCTTTAACTATTAACTTTTTCATTATGATTTTGACTTTATAACATACTTTGGCCGCTCATTACTTGCTATAGAACATTCTAATTTGTGATACGTTCAATTTATCACCAATCTTGACAAAAATTACTCGATACCCTTCATTCAATTTGAATAAACGGCACATTTCGCAAATCGAGTATTTTCTTGCTGACCCTTATACACAGATGGGGATATAGAGAAAATGGTTAGTTTAATTAAATAAATCGTAGTTGCGGTTCATGTCAAATTTAAATATTTTTAAGCGCTTCAACAGATAGATCTCGGATAAGATACACATTTTAAAAAAAAAAAACAAAAAAACGGTGAGTAAATCGGAGTTACGAGTCAAAAGATACGGTCACACAAAGTTTTTCTCCAATAAGCACCATGCACTGCATGGTGCATGGTGCGTGTTCGCGAGAAAAAGTGTTTGTCTCGCTGAATATCTCGGGTAGACGCATCACATACGGGCTTGCACGCATCATGCATGGTGCGTGATGCGTGGTCGAGGCATTTCTTACAATTACCGTTTTTTATGGCATATTGTTAAACACTAAGAAATGAAGTAATTTCCCTAAATAAAATTGACATTAGTTTATTAATCTTAAATTTAAAAATAATTATAGTAGGATGAGAAAAAGTAGGTGGGATGAGAGTATACTTTATTTCAAGTTTAGTGTTTTAATGGTTTTTTCACGGAAAAATAATAATTTAAATATAAATAGATTTGATTTAATTGATTAACATATTGAGCCAAATGCTACAATGATTTATTAGATCTGTCGATATAATTGAATCTTTCAATACTCTA
Organism: Rutidosis leptorrhynchoides; assembly: GCF_046630445.1. Lineage (NCBI taxonomy): Eukaryota > Viridiplantae > Streptophyta > Magnoliopsida > Asterales > Asteraceae > Rutidosis > Rutidosis leptorrhynchoides. The sequence continues at coordinate 262,196,133 of NC_092336.1, read as the reverse complement.
AACAACATTTCACGAATTCTAAATTGATGTTAGCATACAGTTGTAAGGTTTTCTTGTTCGGGGTTAACCGGAAGGGTGAGTAATCCGACAATGTCAGCATACAGTTGACACATGAATGGTACAAATAGAACTCGTATCTTTGCACAACGCGACTAGAACGAATCATCGGAGTGGAATCACTGACTAGTGATTGATGACGTGGAAACTTGTGACAATCCTATTAATACATAAACCTCCTGGACCCGTAATTAACCCCTGATACTTCAAGCGCTTAAAAGCATATAATAGGGGCAAAATACCTTACACATAAGACATAGAAAGCATCCGAGTCATCTAAAGACATCCGACAAAACTGATCATACAACAAAGACATCCAACTCCGTCCTAAATTTCATGATGGTTGAACCCTCGAGAACAAAATAACTCTGAAAATGTATGCAATCTCTGAATAAGGGAACTAATCATTCGAGCGAGAGAAACACAAGAAAGCTTGCCATGTGGCGAAGGGACTGAGAGCATTACAGTTGAGTCGAGTGATGCTTCAGCGACACCAGAAGACTGAGAGCATTACAGTTGTCTCAACGGAGTCGAGTGATGCTTCAGCGAGGTGACACCAGAAGCGAGGAACGAGAAGTCGCTACGGATGGGTAGATTAAAACGAACATGTTGAGAAAAATGCTCGTAAAAACCCGAACAAACCCAATTTATTAGACCATGCAAGTTTGGTGTTTGTCAATATGTTTTCTAACATCATAAAAGTTAGGGGTTGAAGACCAATCACAAGCAATATAAACATCGTGAAAGATCGTTTGCAAGCACTAGCGAAACTACTTGGGGGCAGAGGCGGGCGGGCGGCCCGGCCACAGTGGATTTTTTTTTCGGTTAAAAATTTTGAGTTTTTCGAGTTTGCCCCCAGTGGATTTTTTTCCTCCAAAACCTACATATTTTGTTCCAAAACCTTCAAATTTTGCCCGAAATTCTCCAACTTTTGCCCAAAAACTTTCAAATTTTGACCCAAAATCTTCAACTTTTGCCCAAAATTCTTTATAATTTGCCTAAAAAACCTCAATTTTTTGCCCTAAAACATTCATATTTTGTCTAAAAAAATTTCTACGGTTTTAAATTTTTTTTTTTTTTTTTTTGCCTCTGGTAAAAAAAATCCTAGTTCCGCAACTGTTTGCAAGGCTAACAATATTTTTAGTAACATCGTAAAGTTATAAGTTAATAAAATGCAACAATGAATTGAACTAGCGAAAATGCAGTTTAGGAAACACATTATGAATTTATGTGACATGCATCATGAAAGCGTTGTTACAAATACGGGCCGTTTTTATGCATGGATCTCTTTTGTAGGTCCAATTGGAGAGATTCAATTGGTTTCTAAATTATGTCTCTTTCCCAATAAATAATAAATAAATAGGTCTCGATATAATAGTCTTTCCCAATCCGAATAATGGGAGGTGATCTTAACCATTTTTGTCCCACACACTTTTTATATAAATAGACAAGTTTGTGCTTGCTTTTTACATAAATAGACAAATATTGAGATGTTATTTAATACAAGTGTAGGATTCTGACTTTATGTAAAATAGTGTATATGGATCAAAAAGTGATTTGTGGGAATTACCCTCCATAATAAATAGCTCCCAATATTTATTATTCACTATTCTTTTTAAGGTTTCAAAATTGTTCAATCTCATAAATAAGTAAAAACATTTAAAGGTAAAGTTTTTTTTTTTTTTTTTTCTTGTTCTTGTTTTATGCACGATAAACAATAAGATAGTTAAAAAGTAAAAGGTGGGAAAGTTAACAAAATATAAATGTGACGGTCCATTTTTTTTTATAATATATAATTTTTGTCTGGAGATTAATAAATATAAAACTAAGGGAGTATATAATATAATACTCCATAATATATATAATAATAATATAACTAACATAAATTATATAAAGCCGTAAAAAAACATAAAAACATAAATTACATAAAAGAAAACTTATATAATATCATCTCTTGTCAAAAGGTTATATATTGATATTTAGGACGGGTACAGTCCTTTGGACCAAAAGGTCCAATCACTTTGACTTTTTTGAAAATTGTGCTATATTTTATCCTAAATAAATGTACTCTAATTTTTAACTGCACTTTATACGCAAACCACCACCACTATCTTCCTTGCATTCAAAATGGTCAAATACTAATTTTGACCATTTATGAAGTGTATATGGATCACTCATAAATCAATATTAGAGTTTGATTTATCAACACTCATAAATCATATGTGATTATATGTATTTTTTAAGGCCCAAAAAAGATTTAAAAATAACATTGTCAGTAAAGATAGTTTGCGGGATCCTTAATTATCGATAAAAAGACGCTAAAAATTTGTATGTATATTTTTATATTCCCCGAGTCCCATAAAAATGTCATATTTGACTATTTGTTTGATTTAAGATATATTATTAAATTATTTAATTTGTCTTTCATTTAATATTGTTATAAAGAGTAACTAATAAATTAATTTTTATATTTAATGTTAAATTTCCAATAATAAAAAGGGCATGATTGAAACTTTAATAATTTTTTATTGTTATTTTGATTAAAATATAATAATTTTGGGCAGTTTTTGTAAGACAGAGGGAGTAATATTTAGGCATACGATTAGTGATATTTATTTAAAAAGTTCTAAAAGATTCAAATAATCATAAACTAAAGCTCTTTTCAAAATTATTAACTTTTTGTTAATTGGAAACAAGGTTGTAAAAGTCACTGATTGGGGACGAGCCAAATTGGACTTTTTACGGACTAGTCGGCTATTGACTTACTTTGACTGATTTTGACCCGTTAACCGAATTTCATCACGACTCTGACCAACTTGGGCCTATTCAAGTCGGACTAGTCGCCAACTCAATTGGTCAGGGACTAATCAGACTAGTCGATTGACTTGACTTTTACAACAATGGTTTATATAAGTAAAGGATTATTTTTTTTTAAGAAACGCATGCTAACACACCCCGACACCTACATGAATGTTTCACTAATATTAACAAGTGTCCACCTCTGTACTCGAACTCATAACCTCTCAGTTGAAGGGGTTCCTAGATACCGCTAACGGTCCTTTGGCATATAACTAAAAGAAACTGAAATCACAATATTTTTATTAAGGGTTGTCTAACCTGTACTCAAAGAACACATGTAAAGGTGCTGTAATTGACCTTGAACATCGGGTTCTAACAAGATAATATAATTCACGCACTTTAATGATATGTCTAGCTTGATGCATACTAACATTTTAACTATTATCATCCTACTATGTCATTTGCCAGTGAATTTATAGAAACCTACTTGTTTATTGATTTCAAATGCATGATGATCCTTGCATATCAAAATGCTTACAAAGTGGTCCGTTTTGCTTGTTTTTTTCTAGTCATGTACCAAAGTTGCAGTGGACTTTGTTTCTCCAGAGAACATATCAGAATGCATGCGACTAACAGAAGAGTTCCGTCAACTGCCCATTAATCATAAAGCTAAAGAAGACAAACTAGAGGTAACAAAATTCCATACCACTCGCTTGGTCTAATTCACCATGTAAAACTAGTCAACAAATCTAAGTATAGTTTATATTTCTAATTCTAATTTTTGAAAATGCAGGTAAAGAAGATGATCATGTATGCTATGCATCAAGCCGTTACCGACTTTGAAAAGTTGTCAACTGACCAGAAATTATAGATTAAATAAAAGGTATTTATAGTGACGTGGTAGTATGCAACCCAACCCATCTGCTTCCAGACCCACCTGAACTAATTCAGTAGTGTGGTGTCGTTTTGAGTAGTAGAAATACAGTAAATCTTTCTATATCTTCTTTTGTTTTTTGGACTTGGTGTTTGTGGTGTCGTTAGCTATGTCGAAACAAGCATAAAGCTTGTATTATAGGTTTTGGATAATACAACTAATAAATGGTTGTTTGGGGTTTTGGTATTATGTTATGCTGGTAATATAACTTATTAAAGGGGTATTATGTTATATTTTTATTAAGCTTATATATGTTTTTTTTTTTTTTGTTTAGTTGATTGCTTTTTAGGCGTGAGCCTTCCCGTTTACCCCCCGTCTTCTTTTGTATTCTCTTTAATGACGTCTTCTTTTGAAAAATGTCCTCATTTTTCGTTTTTTCGCAAAAAAAAAAATAAAAAATAAAAAAAATTAAGGGGGTGTATATGCTTAATGTCAAAATGTGTCTGCGTGTTTATGCTAGATTTCCAAACCACCATTCCACTTGGGTTTGGAAAATTGTTTGAAATGGTGGGTTTGATTCCCATTTGTGAAAACCAAACCCGTTAAACAAATTAATAGTTGATCAAACTTGTTAGCATGATCATCAAACAGGTACTTCCCAAGTTTCAACCTATTTTTGATGTTATCAAATTTCAGGTTGTGAACATTTTCATTTAAGACATCATTGAGAAATTATATGCTCTTTTGACTCATTCTAAAGTCTGAGATACAATAAATTGTGGTAAAAAAACGATCGTGTGATTCAATCGTTCATCTATCATGTATGTTGCATTTTTTGCCCAATGAAAAGGTGTGAACCGAAAAGATAAATCTGATTCATTAAAAACAGAGCTTCTGCATGTGTTTTGGTCTAACTGTCTAAGGAAACACGATCTGGCATAAGCTATGTAATAAAGTCTATTAGACCACTCAAAACGGTTTGACTCAAAATTAAAGTTTCACTTGGATAGGCATCACCAGATGAAACACCAAGTGAAAGGAATTTGATGAGTGAGCTCACAATAGCTTCACGGACATGGGTGGGACGCATTACTTTTTTATTTTATAAATTGTGTTTGGTAATACATTTTATATTTGTGAGGTATATTCGTTGATATTGTTTAGAGAAGGATAAAAGAGTTTAGTGAAAGATATGGAGTGGTCATAAAAAATACGATTACACATTATTAGAGCACCAGGAGTCGATCAATTTTTTCGGCTTTTTCACAATTTAACACCGGGGAATGTGGGCTCCCCGATTCCGCGCCGGCGTTAAATCGCCGTTAGAGGCCGGCTTCGCCTCCCACCGTTGCTTGTGTAACGTTGTGATTTTAGTTGCTTTTTGAAAATATATCCGTTATTCAACGGATATATTCATTAAATATTTTTTTTTAATAATTATAATTGATTTAACACTGAAATTTAACACTAAACGATTTTTCCTGTTTTGACCTCAGTGTTAAATCTCAGAGTTAAGCTTAACACTGAGATTTAACACTGAGCCCAATGTTAAGCTAGCAACATTTGTAAGTAATGATAAGGCTCTTTGTACACCGTAGTAAATATAGCAATAAAATTGAATGTAGGGATTAGTCAATGTATTCAATTACAGTCCGACACTAAACTTTCAATAATGATAGTTTAATGTTCAGGCATATTATTTTTGTATAGTTACATTCATGGTTGTAAAAGTCCGCCGACTAGGCCAATACTTAGGATTTTTAAAAAGCCCCGATTAGTCCCTGAATTTGTCGATTAATTCGGTAAAAAGTTGTCAAGAATTCATTATAACCGGTCAACGGTCATATAAAGTAAAAGTTGAAGTTGGTCAACGTCCGAACGATCCTAGCTATTATCCACTTGACTGATTAGTCCTTACAAGGTTAATACCTAGTCTCCACTAGCTACTTTTACAACCTTGATCACAATTGTGATAATTATTTATTAATAACGTGAAAATTTGTTTTTACAACCTTCATCACACTTGGCATACTTGTTCTATGAAGCGTGACATTTTATACGGTTGTCTAAGTTATCACAAAATCTACCATTGATAAATTATTGATTAGGTATATATTATGTCCCGATGTAGGCTATATACACATTAAAAAATAAGATATAGATTTTTGTTAGAAGTTTCGCATTTCTATAATTTTTATTTGAGTTTATCGCCTGAATGCCCATTTTTCAACTTTTTTTCACATCAGAACTCACAAACTAGAGATTTTGAGATTTTGTCCGCGCAAGACGTAGGTACTTTTTGCCCTTACTCCCGGAAGACGCAAGGTGCTCTTGCGACCTTGCTTCTCGGCAAACGCAAGGTGCCTTGCTCCCACCTGCATATCATAATTCTCGTTTTTCAGAATTTTCATTAAACACCTTACGCACAATTTGGGTATAGCTGTAATAACATAACATAACATTGTTGAATAATCCACGATGGCTATTGCATGGGACCTCTCACCTTCGTGTTTTGCATGTATTATTCAACAATGTTATGTTAATTAAAGTTATACCCAAATTGCACGTAAGGTGTTTGATGATATGTCTGAAAGAAATGTGGATTATGATATGCAAGAGGAAACAAGACACCTTGCGTCCTTGCATCTGCCGAGAAGCAAGGTCGCAAGTGCACTTTGCATCTTGCTTAATTCGCGAAACGAAAGGGCAAAAGCACCTCGCGTCTTGCGTGGGCAAAATCTAAATTTTTTATTTTGTGCGTTCTGAGGCACAAAAAATTGAAAAAATGGATATTTAAATGTAATCCTTTTTTATTATTCTCATTTGAACCTAACCATATGTATTTAGGGGTGTAAATTTTTAATCAAATTCGAGTTCACAATCTCAACTTTAAAGTTCAAACAAAATATTTATTTTTCATATTCACATGATAAATAACCAGGTGTCATAAGTTTTCTAAGAGCTAAATAAATCTTTAATTTCTTTGACCAAATTCGAAGAATGAAAAATCTATGTTAATATATTAATAAAATAATTTTACTACATTTACTATACTGAATTTGGTTTTTGGTTCAAGCAAATTTGAAAAAATTGACGTCAAATGATATACATATCGTTTGGATTTTAATTGATTCAATAACCACTTTTCAAAATCAATTTAATTTTTAATCAATTTTAGAAATTCTAATTAAATGATTTTAAGCCGAGTTGAACATGGCTATTCGTGGTGAAACCTTTAAGTGTCACCTACAACAATAAACATGCCAAAGGATCAAATATCCTTGGAAAGCGCGTGCATACATATATCCATACCAACACTGGACACAAGCTATTCCGAAAGTCATATATATATATATATATATATATATATATATATATATATATATATATATATATATATATATATATAGTGGTAGGATCAAATGGGAAGTAACCAATTGAGGGGAAGCGGGGGTAAGCAAATTTTTCTTTTTTCGTTTTTTGAAAAAACTTTATTGACGAACATTATAGATTGGATGAAAATATGAACATTTAATAAAGACACTTTGTGATAAATGTTTTTATTTTGACGGAAAAACGCTCGAAGAATTAATATATACGGAGTAATAATTATCGTGTTTTTCGAGCGTATTTTGAGGTTTTAGATATTAGAGTTTAAAAATTTAGGGTTTAGGGTTTAGATTTAGGATTTATATTGAGTTTTTAACACGAATGGTTTAGAGTTTAGGGTTTAGGGTTTAGTGTTTTGGATTCAGTCCGTAAACCCAAAACACTAAACCCTAAACTCTAAATCCGGCTAAATTTTGACAAAAAGTACTTCACAAAACATGAAAAAAACGTTAACATTCTTCACGATCAACATTTTCTTGAATGTTATTTTTGTCGATCATTTTTTCGCCTAAATAATACTAATATTCATCACGAAGTGTCTTTTAAATGTTCATATTTTCGTGTGATCTTGATGTCTGAAAAAAATCCATAAAACGAAAAAAAAAAATTTGCTTACCCCCGCTTACCCCTGATTGATTACTTCACCATTGATCCTACCCCTATATATATATATATATATATATATATATATATATATATATATATATATATATATATATTGATAGTATGATAATTGTATGTTATTGTATGGTTGATTGGATGCGTAGAATTACTCGATTGCATATGTTTTCGGTTTGATTTAATTGGGACAGCAGCTTTTTCGTGTGTTTCTGACTTTGTAACTGATATAAAAGTTAAAATAAAGTATATAAATGAGTTCCTCTCATCAAGACATTAATTTTAGACTCCGGATTCATGTCGTTTCGATTCCCGGAGCCCTAGATATGCTTAATTTGATTTTTGGTAAAGATTGAAAGGTGTTATGGGCAAGAACAAGGTATGGTCCGACTTTGTGATCATCCTTGGTGTCTTTAGGGTGTGTCATTTGGTTAGGACTGATGGTGGGACGAATTTTCATGTTCGGGTCACCTAAATCCGAGCCACGGTTCACCCGTTGTGCCTAAATCACTGTTTTGAGTAAATTGAATTCCCAAGTGTTGTCATGGCTGATATCCACGACCTAGGGACTGTTCTTGGAGTGTTCTTGAGTACATAATTGTGTCGGGTGGTTTGAGTAGGCGGAGATGCATATGTGACTCGGAATAGCTTGTGTCTTGTGTCTGGTGTTGATAGGAAGTGAAAAAGTATGCTATATACCTTGGAAGATTTATACTGTATATTATATACATTATACCTTTCAATTTAACATTGTTTCAAAAAGCGGCCAAGTCATCGCCAACTAGTCGATCTTCATAACCAGCCCACCCCAGCAACTGAAAAAATAGTTAACAAATAAAAATCAAGTTAAAGTCGGATGAAAATCAAGAAAACTCAATCAAGGTCAAAATTAGCGCGTAGCTTATTGGAACTTATAGATGCTTATGAGAGCTTGAGCTTATAATTTTAATAAGCTCTAAGTTATAAGCTTCGTTTGGTAGACAAAAAAAAGTAGAGCTTATGAAAATCATAAGCTCTGAAAAAATTAGCTACTTGTAGTAGCTTATGAAAAAAAGTAGAGCTTATGAACTGAAAAATAAGCTCCAGCTAATTTACCAAACATTTATAAAAAATAATAAGCTCCAGCTACCAGCTTCAAAAATAAGCTCCAGCTCCTGCTCATAAGCTCCAGCTCCAGCTCCAGCTACTTTCGTCGAAACACACCCTTAATCGAAATTAGGGCTAAGTTTATTTGTGTTAAGGTAGCTCTTTTTTCCTAAAATATCAACAAACACATGAGCCAATTAACTAGTTCATCCGTTTAATTCTATTGTTCTTTAAAAAACAATACACAATTTAAAAATTATCTACTATTTTTTGCTTTCCATTTTTACCATTACTTAGTACACATTTTTTTTTATATGTTTACTTCTAATTAAGGATATATATATATATATATATATATATATATATATATATATATATATATATAACAACTTAATTTTATCTATTTATAAAATGAATAATTAATTTGAAACATTCTAAAAAAATTTTTTTTTCCATACCAAGGTTGCAAAAATCAAAAAAATCGGCAGAGTTTTCGCCGAGAAATTGTTTTGGAGTTGCTGCCAAGTTCTCGTTTTGAAATCGGCCAAAAATTCGGTCAACGACCGGTTTAATCTGTCAACGACCGATAAATTGAGTTTCTTGGCCAAAAATCGGTCAAATCTTGATCAAATCGGTCAACTCTCGGTCAAATCAGTCAAAACGTGGTCAAATCTCGAGTATCATAAAAATTATCCCAAAAGTTAACGAAAGTTAACCGCCTCCCCGAACTCCAAGAAATGTTTCCGCTGAGAACTACCCGAGTTCCAATTTCTTCAACCTTGCTCCATACTAAAAAATAGAATTAAGACGAAGAGGGAAGTGTTTATATAGCCTAGCAATACGTGAATAGCACCTTCTAACTAAGAAGTTCAGGGGTTCAAGCCTCGTGATAAACATGCATATATTCATGTTGAGTGTGTGAGTTTGTCATTTAAAAAAAAAAAAAAAAAAGAGGAGAGTATTTATTAATTACTATGAATATATGTGTTGGAAGTTGATCATTTACATATGAGGGTATATATCGATCATATTGTAAGCAAGTGCTCGTTTTGTAGTATGTTTTTAAGTCAATGTTAATCAACGTCCGACTAACTTCCAATTTGACCGACTAGTTCTAATCAATTAGTCATCGTCTAGCAACTTTTATATATTATAATTTAACTATCAAATGAAAATTTGTGAGAAAAATGCAAACATTGCATTAATAATTAATTAGATTAAATCTAACAGTTACTTTGATCCTAAAAAAGTAAACACAAACAAAGAAAGAAATTAAAACATGTATAAATATTATCTCAAACGAAATCAAGTAATATTGAGTATGACTACTTAAAATGTATCTATTTTTTTCTAATTTTTAATCTTATCTTATAATAAGACATGATACCCACAAATTTTTAGCCTACTTAAGATCTATGTAAAATTTAAATCATATGAAGCGTTAAATCTAAGGCACCTTAAATATTATCCTTACTTATTATCCTTAGGAAGCCTAATTAAAATCTATGTAAAATTTAAATCATATGACGCGTTAAATCTAAGGCACCTTAAATATTATTCTTACTAATTAAATTTAGGAAACGTACATTTTTTTATATTTCATCTGTCTCAATTTAATAGTTCAATTTTACTTTTTATATTATCATAAATTAATTAATAATTACTCCCTCGGTCATCCTAAGTCTATACTGTTAATTTTTAAAAATTTTTTTTTTTCAACTTTGACCGTAAATATTTTTATTTGTATTATATAATATTTAATGAAATGAAAATTATATAGAATGGAAACACATTTAAAATTCAATTCATTCATATAATTTCCATCAAGTATTATATAGTACAAATAAAAATATATAAGGTTAAAATTGATAAAGAAAGATTTTGAAAAGTCAACAGTAGACATTTAAGATGAGACGGAGGGAGTAACTTTTATAAATACATAAAAACAATAACGTAAAGTTCTTTTGGGGCAGGATCAATGGGGAAGTAACCAATCGGGGGAAAGCGGGGGGCAACAAATTTTTTTTTTCTTCGTTTTTTTGATTTTTTTTTTTCCGGCATCAAGATCACACGAAAATATGAACATTTAGTAGAGACACTTCGTGATGAATTTTATTATTTAGGCGGAAAAACGATCGACAAAAATAACATTCAAGATAATATTGTTCGTGAAGAATATGAAAGTTTTTTTTTCCATGTTTTGTAAAGTAAAATTTAGCCCGATTTAGAGTTTAGGGTTTAGGGTTTAGGGTTTGGTGTTTTGGGTTTATGGGCTAGATTTAGAGTTTAGGGTTTAGGGTTTAGGGTTTGGTGTTTTGGGTTTATTCCATAAACCCAAAACACCAAACCCTAAACTATAAACCGTTCGTGTTAAAAACTCAATCTAAATCCTAAATCTAAACCATAAATCTAAACCCTAAACCCTAATATCTAAACCCTATAAACCCTAATATCTAAACCCTAATATCTAAACCCTAATATCTAAAACCTCAAAATACGCTCGAAAAACACGATAATTGTTATATATTACTTCTTTGAGCGTTTTCCCGCTAAAATAAAAACATTTATCACAAAGTGTCTCTACTAAATGTTCATATTTTCATCTCATCTATAATGTTCGTGAACAAAGTTTTTTCAAAAAACGAAAAAAAAAAATTTTGCTTCCCCCCGCTTCCCCCCGATTGGTTACTTCCCTCTTGATCCTACCCCAAGTTCTTTTTATACCGTTACTCTATGTATTGTTAAACGAAAAAAACTATTGTTAATAGATTTTTCATCTGTTGACTATTAAATTTAAACCAATGAATATTTAATGATTATTAACCTTACAATCAAGTATTCTTTTTGACTTTCAAAAATTATTATCCAAATTATATATATATATATATATATATATATATATATATATATATATATATATAACACTTTGTTCTCATTCTACTCCATTTTTTTAATATTTCTTATTAAGATTTTTAAAAATTTATTCACATTCATAAATAGATACCTATATATTTCAATAAAATATTCCTCGTACAAAAATCAAATAATATTAATAATGTAATAATTACATTTACTTATTACTTAATGTTTTTTACGTGCATAAATTAACGATATAAAAGAATTTTATCTCATTATTCTTATCGATTTATGAAAATAGAAAATTAAATTAACATAAAACAAAAAAGAAATCTGAAATATTAAATTGAGACGAAAATAGTAGAATAAAGAGTTAAAAAGTTTTAATAACCTATGTAATATAAAATTAAAGGTAAAATAATGGATAAAATTGAAAAGTAAAAAAAATATACATTGTAATAATAATAATTAAACCGTATTTTTTTTACTTAGAATTAAAAGAGATGGAGTAATAAGTAGAAAAAAATTCTTTTACTCCTTAAAAGTATGCATTTAACATATATAAAAAAGTTCAAAATACGAGATAAAATCACTATAATATAAATTATATTATAATGAGTACATATTTGTTTTTCTGATGACAAATAAATTAAGACGAAAAGTATATTATTATCAGCCTAATTTAATTAGCAACAATTTTTTTAACTAATTATTATAAAGGGATCAAGTGATAAATGATAAGATCTTGAAGAATTAATACAATTAACCATTACATAGTGATCTTAAAAGATTTTATTTTCAAATTTAAACAAAAATTTTCTAATAACAACCTTAAAAGTTGTTATAGAGAGTTGTTACTAAAAAATTTAGACTTAAATGTAAAGTAACTATACATTTCATGGAAATAACTACGACTAAGTTAACAAATGTGCCATTATTTTATGCAACAATTTTTTTTAAACAATTCTAAAGTTGTTATTAAAAATTTAAATAGGAGTTTGTTAAACATAACCCCAAAAGGGTTATGAAAAATTACTCCGTATATGTTTATTTTCATAAATTGAAAAAAAACATAAGATTAGGTCATATTGTGCACTTAATGTATGTGGATATAATTAAAATTAGAGATGGCACCCGCAGGTCGTGGGCGCGGATCCACTACATCCATCACCCGCACCCGCGGATTTTTTGAAGATCCATTAGCTCGGAGATCTTGGTTATGGATTTATTTTTAGATCCGTGCTCGTACCTACGGATATTCGCGGGTTGCGGATTTACCCACGGATCTTATTTATGAAGTATATGGAAATTAAAGTATTCATAAATCAAAAATACATATCATTACATAATTCAAAGTGACATGAAAAACATCATCCAATCATATACACATGTTTAGGATATTATAAAATGAGAAAAGATATACTAACTATACCTTTTTTCTAATATATGTAAACCTACAATGTTTGATATTAACAATCAAAATTTAGTTGCTAAACTTAATCATACAGTAGGTTGGTTGACGAATTACTTGAGTGATAGTAAAAATTAAATTTATTAAGATGGTATAATAAACGAAACAAACAGCAACACGCTTTGATTATATAATATATGTAATGTGTAGTTGTAAGATGCTCTAATTACTAAAAAGTTCCGTACCAAAATAATATGAGAAATGTAGAAACTTACACAGAGTAAATTTTACCTATTGGCCATTTATTAAAGGTGCAGATTTTCACTCATTTAGAACGGGTATATCCGTGGATTATTCAAACGGGTATTACGAATTTTCGGATCGAATTTTACCCGCAACGAATCTATTACATCCATCATCCACCCGCGACCCGTCAGCGGGTACAAAATTACATCCATCACCCACCAACGGATAAAGATTTTTAATTTTATCCGCCCATCACAGGCGTGGGTATCCGCGGATCTTGGATTTTTTCAGATCCACTACCATCCCTAATTAAAATAAAAAGAATAAATAAGAGCAAAACTGAAAAGTAAACAGAAAATACAACACTTCTTCCGTCCCTAATTTATTATGAACTATTTTATTTTAGGATATTCCAAATTATATGTTTATTTTCATAAATAGAAAAAAATAAAATTAAGTCCTATTATGTACTTAATGTAGGTGAATATGATCAAAATAAAAAGAAAAAATAAAAGCAAAACTTAAAAGTAAACAGAAAATACAATACTTTTTCCGTTCCATAATAAATATACTGTTTGACTTTTCAATGTCTTATGTCTATGATTTTGACTTCAAATATTCTTTGTTGTGTTATATTATAATTGATAAAACTTATATCAATAAAAATACATTTTAAAATCGAGTCTATTCATATAAGTTTCATCAAATACTATATAATATAAATTAAAATATTTAGGATTAAGCTTTTAAAAGTAAGACCTTAAAACGGAGTACTTCTATTATAATAATTTTTTTAAATTGTTTATTTTTCATTTAAAAACAATTAAATTGACATGAAGAAAGTACTTTTTATCTACCATCTATGAAGGTTAAAATTTTTACTTAAATATAACCTTAAGGAAAATAATAGAAAATTTTCTTTAATTAACAAAAAAAATAACCACAAATAACTAAATTAAAAGAAATACAATAAAAATACTCACCTCACGAATCTAGAAAATGATGAAAAACTTCAAAAAGGTTCATCTGATCAATTTTCCTTTATTCTTGTATTTTCAATATCTTGTCCCGTGAAATTTTTTTGGGTAAATGTTAATTTCCTCTCTCCAAAATTATTTTAGATAGAGAATAGATAAGGCGATGGAATTTGATCCGTGGTGCCTTTTTTTTATAGTCGCCAAAAGGGCTGAATTTAGGGTTTCCACTAAAAAATATAGACTTACGAAACTACCCCCATTTATAGGTGGGCCCTGAATTATTGCTTTTTTCAGTAGCAAACAGTTTGAAGAACGTGGCTAACATCCGTAAAATCAGGGATGAATAGTTTGGTAACTCTTATCTCAAACGATTCGTTGATTTTATATTTTGAATACTAAATAATACTACCTCCGTCCCTAAATTATTGTCCAGTATTCCATTTTAGGATGTCCCAAATTAATTGTCTACTTCCATAAATAGAAAGGAAAGGAGATATTTCATTGGTGGATCTGGAGAGAGAAGATATTTCATTGGTGGAGAAATAAAGTTAGTGGGATTTTCTAAAACTGTGTGTTTTTTGTCTGGGGACAATTAATCTGGGACGGAGGGAGTAATACGTAGTAATTATTATTTCATCTATCAAATATGGGGATGATTCTAACACACCCTTTTTTGATCCTCACACATCTATTTTAACCTTTTACTCTTCTAATAATACTCCATTTCTTTAAATTGGTGTGTGAGGATCAAAAAAGTGTGTGTGAGAATCATCTCCCATCAAATATTGATGTTTCATTATTTTATTTTGATTTGTTGTAAATTAATAATAAATTTTTATAAATAGATAAAAAATGGTAAGATAAAATTCTTTAAGGCAGCAGAGGTAGAGTTGTTAACGAATCGAGCTTTTAACGAGCTATTCGAGTTCGAGCTTTAACGAGTTCGAACTCGAGTCGAGTTTGAACAAAAAATATTGTTCGATTAGTTTCACGAGCCGAGTATGAATAAGTTAATATTCGACTCGGATCAACTATGTTCATTTATATTCAAACACGAGTCGAGCTACACGAGCCGAGTTATAAAAAACAAGTAAAAAATGCAATATTGGAGCATGAATGAGGATTCGAACTTAAGACCACATATATAAATTACTCATATTTTTACTACTAACCTATCAGATCCTGTTACATAATCTTGGTATTAATTATATTATCTTATATTTCATTTTTTCACATAAAAATATAATATAAATTACCACACCACATATCACTACCACTACCACAACTACTCACCACCACCAAATACCACCCACCACCAATGGCGGTACCAGAATTTTTTTGATTGGAGAAAAAAAAAAAATTAAAACCGTAGCAATTTTTATGGGCAAAATATGAAAGTTTTGGGACAAAAAATGAAGGTTTTTAGGCAAATTATGGAGGTTTTAAGGCAAATTTTGAAGGTCTGTGAGCAAAATTTGTAGGTTTTAGGGTAAAATTTGGAGATTTTTGGGCAAAATTTGAAGGTTTTGGGGCAAAATATTTAAATTTGGGGCAAAAAAAATCCACAAGGAGAAAAGTAGAAAAATTCAAATTTTTTACACTGAATTGCAAATCCACTGGGGGCGGCCGCCCCCGCTTGTCCCCTCATAAAATCGCCCCTGCCCACCACCAACACCAACACCACCCACCCATTACCACCACCCCACCGCTCACCCATTACCACCAATACCCGCCACCACCACCCACCACCTCTTCCACCCACTACTAGTACCACCACCAACCTCCATCAACCACCACACCTAATACCATCCACCACCACCACCATCACCCAGTACCACCACCCCCCACCACCACTCACTACCATCCACCACTACCCCACCACCACCCACTCATTACCACCAATACTCGCCACCACCAACCACCACCACTACCACCACCATCACTCTCCATCCACCACCACTTCCACCCACTGTCACCATCATCACCTTCCACCACTACCACCCGCCACCACTCACCACCATCCACCACCTCTACCACCACCACCACCCACAACCATCAATATCCACCACAATCACTACCTCCACCCACCACCATCGCCACCCGCAGTCACCACCCACCACCACCACCACCACCACCCACCTTTCACTGTCATTCTTCCGAAGCTCGTTGAAGAAGTCGAACTTTAGATGGAAAGAAGATGCCGAGAAAGCTTTCCTAGAAATGAATGTGCTCTTGAAAGAGTTTCCAACTTTAACAGCGCTGATAAAGCATAAAATAGTCCAAGGGGTTCGGTCTATGCAAGATCAACGAATAAGGAGGATTTAAGGGTTCTTTGAGTTTAACTCTCCGGTCCGGAGTATTGTGAGTAACCCTAATACGAGATGATGATGTCAGAAAGGGTGGTTAAACATGACCTACCATCATTGGGGTTGGTCGGAACTGATGGCTTAGGGATGGTGTTAGGGTTTATGTTCTAAGAACGTTACCTGAAACTGTGAAGAGTGCGAAGTGATTATTTCGGTCGCGCGGGTTAGTGAATATGAATTGTATACTAAGAAGATAACACTTTTGAGAATGATTTTGGTGGAAAAGAATACCCTCCGTTTGAGTCCAAGTTGTGTCTATTTATACATGTGAGTTTTTGTCCCTTAGTGCCACTTCAGGAGACAAAAGGACGTACCAGTGCCATGTTGTTTTATCCTTGTCATTTTATTCCATAAAGCTGTGAAAAGTACTACCATTATCTTAGTGATGTCTCCCAACAGTCTGCTGCCTTTATCCAGCCGTTACACATTGTCTGGATCGTGTCAACCTGCCACAGTGTCCTTTGCTTTTTAATGCCAATCCTCATGAAACAACCTAACCCTTATTTAAAACGATTTTTTTTTTTAAATTAATAAACCATAACGCCCAATTAAATGGTTACATAACGTAAACCATTCCATACACCCATTAAAGCATACAACGAGTTTAATGTTTATAAAAGGTAGCACAAGGCCTTAAATCAATTGTTTACAAGTTCGACCCATTAACATGATAGTTTTAATCCAAACAACACCCGAGCATGGTTTGTGAAATGTCCCGTTCTTATTGATTAAAAACGTTCCATATTAATTGATTTCATTGCGAGGTTTTGACCTCTATATGAGACGTTTTTCAAAGACTGCATTCATTTTAAAACAAACCATAACCTTTATTTCATCAATAAAGGTTTAAAAAGCTTTACGTAGATTATCAAATAATGATAATCTAAAATATCCTGTTTATACACGACCATTACATAATGGTTTACAATACAAATATGTTACAACAAAATAAGTTTCTTGAATGCAGTTTTTACACAATATCATACAAGCATGGACTCCAAATCTCGTCCTTATTTAAGTATGCGACAGCGGAAGCTCTTAATAATCACATGAGAATAAACATGCTTAAAACGTCAACAAAAATGTTGGTGAGTTATAGGTTTAACCTATATATATCAAATCATAATAATAGACCACAAGATTTCATATTTCAATACACATCCCATACATAGAGATAAAAATCATTCATATGGTGAACACCTGGTAACCGACATTAACAAGATGCATATATAAGAATATCCCCATCATTCCGGGACACCCTTAGGATATGATATAAATTTCGAAGTACTAAAGCATCCGGTACTTTGGATGGAGTTTGTTAGGCCAATAGATCTATTTTTAGGATTCGCGTCAATTAGGGTGTCTGTTCCCTAATTCTTAGATTACCAGACTTAATAAAAAGGGGCATATTCGATTTCGATAATTCAACCATAGAATGTAGTTTCACGTACTTGTGTCTATTTTGTAAATCATTTATAAAACCTGCATGTATTCTCATCCCAAAAATATTAGATTTTAAAAGTGGGACTATAACTCACTTTCACAGATTTTTACTTCGTCGGGAAGTAAGACTTGGCCACTGGTTGATTCACGAACCTATAACAATATATACATATATATCAAAATATGTTCAAAATATATTTACAACACTTTTAATATATTTTGATGTTTTAAGTTTATTAAGTGCGCTATCCTCGTTAGTAACCTACAACTAGTTGTCCACAGTTAGATGTACAGAAATAAATCGATAAATATTATCTTGAATCAATCCACGACCCAGTGTATACGTATCTCAGTATTGATCACAACTCAAACTATATATATTTTGGAATTAACCTCAACCCTGTATAGCTAACTCCAACATTCACATATAGAGTGTCTATGGTTGTTCCGAAATATATATAGATGTGTCGACATGATAGGTCGAAACATTGTATAAGTGTCTATAGTATCTCAAGATTACATAATATACAATACAAGTTGATTAAGTTATGGTTGGAATAGATTTGTTACTAATTTTCACGTAGCTAAAATGAGAAAAATTATCCAATCTTGTTTTACCCATAACTTCTTCATTTTAAATCCGTTTTGAATGAATCAAATTGCTATGGTTTCATATTGAACTCTATTTTATGAATCTAAACATAAAAAGTATAGGTTTATAGTCATAAAAATAAGTTACAAGTCGTTTTTGTAAAGGTAGTCATTTCAGTCGAAAGAACGACGTCTAGATGACCATTTTAGAAAACATACTTCCACTTTGAGTTTAACCATAATTTTTGGATATAGTTTCATGTTCATAATAAAAATCATTTTCTCAGAATAACAACTTTTAAATCAAAGTTTATCATAGTTTTTAATTAACTAACCCAAAACAGCCCGCGGTGTTACTACGACGGCGTAAATTCGGTTTTACGGTGTTTTTCGTGTTTCCAGGTTTTAAATCATTAAGTTAGCATATCATATAGATATAGAACATGTGTTTAGTTGATTTTAAAAGTCAAGTTAGAAGGATTAACTTTTGTTTGCGAACAAGTTTAGATTAACTAAACTATGTTCTAGTGATTACAAGTTTAAACCTTCGAATAAGATAGCTTTATATGTATGAATCGAATGATGTTATGAATATCATTACTACCTTAAGTTCCTTGGATAAACCTACTGGAAAATAGAAAAATGGATCTAGCTTCAACGGATCGTTGGATGGCTCGAAGTTCTTGAAGCAGAATCATGACACGAAAACAAGTTCAAGTAAGATCATCACTTGAAATAAGATTGTTATAGTTATAGAAATTGAACCAAAGTTTGAATATGTGATAATGCTAAAAATGAACATATATTTCATAGCATTATTTCTCAAGAAAGACAAGCTTTTAGTTCAATTGTCCTATTTACAAGTGATATTCGTTTAAATAATAAAAGGTGAAGACAAAAGACAGATTCGACGAATTGAAGACGCAAACGACCAAAAAGCTCAAAAGTACAAAATACAATCAATGAGGTTCCAATTATTGATAAGAAACGTCTCAAAATTACAAGAGTACAAGATTCAAAACGCAAATTACAAGATATTAAATTGTACGCAAGAACGTTCGAAAATCCGGAACCGGGACCAGAGTCAACTCTCAACGCTCGACGCAACGGACTAAAACTTACAAGTTAACTATGCACATAAATAAAATATAATATTTAAATAATTCTTATAATTATTTATATATTATATTATTATTTATAAACGTCGGCAAGAAAGAAAACAAAGAAATGTGACTTCTCCCAGCTGGCCATGCGATCGCATGGCCTGGAGGCACAAAAGCCATGCGATCGCATGGCTCTGAAATCCAGCCCAGGTCCTATAAATTTAACGCGTTTTGGCCAAAATAAACACATCTTTCTTCTCTTCATCATACGTAAAGTGTATATATATATATATATATATATATATATATATATATATATATATATTAATTTTAATTTTAATTTTAATTTCTAATAATAAGGGTGTGTTAGCGAATGTTGTAAGGGTGTAAGTCGAAATTCTGTCCGTGTAACGCTACGCTATTTTTAATCATTGTAAGTTATGTTCAACCTTTTTAATTTAATGTCTCGTAGCTAAGTTATTATTATGCTTATTTAATCCGAAGTAATCATGATGTTGGGCTAATTACTAAAATTGGGTAATTGGGCTTTGTACCATAATTGGGGTTTGGACAAAAAGAACGACACTTGTGGAAATTAGACTATGGGCTATTAATGGGCTTTATATTTGTTTAACTAAATGATAGTTTGTTAATGTTAATATAAAGATTTACAATTGGGCGTCCCTATAAATTACCATATACACTCGATCGGACACGATGGGCGGGGTATTTATATGTACAAATAATCGTTCATTTAACCGGACACGGGAATGGATTAATAGCCACTAGAATTATTAAAACAGGGGTGAAATTATGTACAAGGACACTTGGCATAATTGTTAACAAAGTATTAAAACCTTGGGTTACACTCAGTCGACATCCTGGTGTAATTATTAAACAAAGTATTAAAATCTTGTTACAGTTTAAGTCCCCAATTAGTTGAAATATTTAACTTCGGGTATAAGAATAATTTGACGAGGACACTCGCACTTTATATTTATGACTGATGGACTGTTATGGACAAAAACCAGACGGACATATTAAATAATCCAGGACAAAGGACAATTAACCCATGGGCATAAAACTAAAATCAACACGTCAAACATCATGATTACGGAAGTTTAAATAAGCATAATTCTTTTATTTCATATTTAATTTCCTTTATTTTATATTTAATTGCACTCCTAATTATCGCATTTTTATTTATTGTTATTGTATTTAATTGCACTTTTAATTATCGTACTTTTTAATTATCGCAAGTTTATTTTATCACACTTTTATTATTCGCAATTTCATTATCGTTATTTACTTTACGCTTAAAATTAAGTCTTATATTTATTTAATATTTTACATTTTGTTTTAACTACGACTAAAGTTTTAAAATCGACAAACTGGTCATTAAACGGTAAAAACCCCCCTTTATAATAATAATATTACTTATATATATATTTGTATTTTTATAAAAGTAAACTAATATAGCATTAAGCTTTGTTTAAAGATTTTTCCTGTGGAACGAACCGGACTTACTAAAAACTACACTACTGTACGATTAGGTACACTGCCTATAAGTGTTGTAGCAAGGTTTAAGTATATCCATTCTCTAAATAAATAAATATCTTGTGTAAACTTGTATCGTATTTAATAGTATTTCCTTGTAAAATTTAATAGTATTTTATACCCCTTAGCTTTGACATCAAGTATTTTTGGCGCCGCTGCCGGGAACAATCTAGCTTAAAAGCCGGAAGCGCAACGCTAATATATATAAAATAAAATAAAAGATTTTTCTTTTTAGTTTACTTTTAAAAAAAAATACGCTTTTGTAAAAATACGTTTTAAATATTCAAAAATATTAAAAGAAAAACAAAAATATAAATATTTTTAAGAGTTTGGTAAATATTTAAGTTTTATAAAGTTTCTTTATTTCTATTTTTTTTAGTTTATAAAAATATAAGTTTTATTTAATTTATAAATATATTTTATAAATATATTTTACAGCAAAAAAAAATATATATATATATATATTAAAACTCGAGTCCGGTACTGTAGCAGCCCACTCTGTGGCCCGAAACCCTAGTCCATGCGATCGCATGGCCGGATAGTTTAGGACTCATGCGATCGCATGAGCCCGTCTGACACGCCACAGTTGACTGCAGCCTGCATTTATTACGGATAATTATTATTATTATTATATTTAAACCCTAATTAGGGTTATATATTATATAATTTAAGTTTAGTTTATTTATTTAATTTGTATATTTAGTTTATTTAGTTTAATTAATGTAAAATTACTAGTTTTAATAAATAAATAATATAAAAAATAATATTTTTATAAAAATTGTAATTTTTACAACTTTTAATATATTTTTATATTCTGTCCCTTTTTAATAGTTTTAGCGTAATATTTGTATTTTTCGCTCGTATTTATTTTTAATTCATAGTTTTTGCCATAGTTATTTTTATTTCTAGATTTTTAGGCCTTGCCGTAAAATTCCTTAAGTGCTTTTTCTTTAGACTAAGATTTAGGTGCTTTAGAATTTTGCGACGCCTTTTTAAGTTTTAGTACCGTTTTAAGTTATTTCCATTTGGGATATAGTTTTACTTGTAAGCTTTAAGACGCAACTTTTAGTTTTAAATTTTTAGTTCCTTTTTAAGTTTAGACGCGCTATTTTCTTATTTCTCGACGCCTTTTACCTATGTATCAATTATCATTCCAATTAGTAATCTCAATTTGCGATTATAATTTTAAGTTAGTGATAGTAATAAGGTTGGGTTAGTCTAGTGTTTTTAAATTCTATAAGTCACTCTTTTTCTTTCTTATTTTTATTTTTCGATCTTTTTCCGACACGCTCTTTTTCTTTCTTATTTCTCGCTATTCTAGTTTTTAGGACATAGATTTTTTATTCTACTTCTTATCTAAATTTCTTAAAATTACGAAAATTTATTTTAAGTGGTTAAATTGATAGACATCAAAATTTTCTGGTTCGTGGTAATAGTTGGATTTGTACGTGGACCGGGTTATTGGAGCCAAACAGTCCTCAATTATATTGAGACCAAACGAATTCTGCCCCTCTGCTGCATCTTTTGGCTATTCGAAACGTGGGCAAAATCAGAAAAGTCTATTAATTGGATAACTTATATAATTTTTCTTTCCTTTTAAAAACTAATAGGATATTCAGTGAATGCACCGAGCAAGACGTTCACCACCTTTTGTACGTTCACCACCTGTAACTAGATCAAGACATTTAGCAAATATTACCGCCGTTGATTTTTCTTTAGAATCGTCATCCAGTCGACCAAGTACTCCAATTCAAATTTCCGATAATTCATTTTTTGAACCCGACCTCACAATTGAGAATCCGGAGAATATTCAGGGACGATTCATAGATCCTGAACCATTAAATTTTCCTCCGGAACCACCAATCATTCAAACAGAGATTGTTGAGGAACGAACCATTAAATCAGAATCCTCTAGTGATTCAGATTCAACAAATTCAATTATGGAGAATCCGGAACCTTTAAGTATGGAAGACCGAATGAGAGCTAAACGCACTGGCCAAGGTCGCGCAATTACTCATCCAGACATTAATGCGCCAGATTATGAAATCAAAGGACAAATTCTACACATGGTGACTAATCAATGCCAATTTAGTGGTGCGCCGTAGGAAGATCCAAATGAACATCTTCGTACCTTTAATAGGATCTGCACACTATTTAAAATCCGAGAAATAGAGGATGAACAGATATATCTCATGTTATTTCCCTGGACTTTAAAGGGAGAAGCCAAAGATTGGTTGGAATCGTTACCTGAATGAGCGATTGATACATGGGACATTTTAGTTGAAAAATTTCTTAAACAATTCTTTCCTGCATCTAAAGCCGTAAGACTTCAAGGAGAAATTGTTACGTTTACACAAAAGTCGAATGAAACTCTATATGAGGCGTGGACAAGATTTGGAAAGTTATTAAGAGGATGTCCGCAACATGGTTTAGACACCTGTCAAATAGTACAAATATTCTACCAAGGATGCGACATCACTACAAGGAAAGACATCGATATAGCAGCTGGTGGTTCCATTATGAAGAAAACCGAAACTGATGCTTACAAAATTATTGATAACACTGCTTCCCACTCACATGAGTGGCACCAAGAAAAAGATATCGTTAGATCATCTAAAGCAGCTAGAGCCGATTCTAGCCATGACTTAGATTCCATTTCCGCAAAGATAGATGCTGTCGAGAGACGAATGGAAAAGATGACTAAGGATATTCACTCAATACGAATTAGTTGTGAGCAGTGTGGAGGACCACATTTGATAAAAGATTGTCTCAGTATTGAATTAACAATGGAACAAAGAGAGAATGTTTCATATCTAAACCAAAGGCCTGGAAATAATTATCAGAATAATTATCAACCGCCAAGACCGATTTACAATCAAAACCAGAATTATAACAGAAATGTTCCATACAACAACCAACAAGGTCCTAGCAATCAACAAGTGTCCAACAATAATTACAATCAGCAAAGACCTAATTTTCAAAACAAATCACCATAACCCGATGATAAAAAGCCGAATTTAGAAGATATGATGACGAAGCTAGTTGAAACTCAAACGCAGTTTTTCACATCTCAGAAACAAACTAATGAACAAAATGCTCAAGCATTTAGAAATTAACAAGCTTCTATTCAAAACTTGGAACAAGAAGTAAGTAACCTAGCAAGGTTAATAGGTGAAAGAAAACCGGGAAGTTTACCTAGTGATACAAATGCTAACCCCCGGAATGAAACAGCTAAAGCCATTACCACAAGAAGTGGTACAACACTTAAACCACCTGAAATACCTGTAACTTCTGATGAAGCTATTCCTACTCCACAAGAACCACAACCTGATCAAGATAAGGAAAAAGAACCGGTAGTTGAAAAAGTTAATGAAGATAACACAGTTAAGGATAAACCTTATGTTAAACCATACCAACCACCACTTCCTTACCCGAGTAAAATGAAGAAAGAGAAACTTGAAGCCGAGCAATCCAAATTCTTGGATATGTTTAAACAGATAAATGTAAATCTTCCTTTCATTGATGTGATTTCAGGAATGCCTAGATATGCTAAATTCTTGAAAGATCTAATCTCAAATAGAAAGAAAATGGAAGAACTCTCGGCTGTTACCATGAATGCTAATTGTTCAGCATTGCTGTTGAATAAGATACCAGAAAAATTATCTGATCCAGGAAGTTTCACAATTCCATGTTTTCTGGGTAGTCTTAGTTCAATAGAAGCATTGGCAGACTTAGGTGCTAGTATAAATTTAATGCCATTTTCACTATACGCTAAACTAGACCTTGGAGAATTGAAACCAACAAGAATAAGCATACAACTAGCCGATCGATCAATAAAATATCCTAGAGGGATAATGGAGAACATGCTAGTTAAAGTTGGTACTTTAGTATTTCCAGTAGATTTTGTTGTTCTGGACATGGAAGAAGATTCTCAAGTTCCTCTCATATTAGGAAGACCATTCTTAAACACGGCTAAAGCAATGATAGACGTGTTTGGTAAGAAATTGACCCTAAGTATAGAGGACGAGAGTGTTACCTTTTCAGTTGATAGAGCAATGCAACAACCACAATCTGCAGATGATACATGTTATTATATTCAAACTATAGATGCACATGCAGAATTATTAGAAGAATTTCCAAAATTACAAGAAACAGGAGAATGTTCTTTAGGAGAAGGAACTGAATAAATTGATGAAGCTGAAATGTTAGCTACACTTATAGCTAATGGATATGAACCAACAACAGAAGAAATTCAAATGCTAAAAGAAGAAGACAGATATCGATATAAATCATCGATAGAAGAACCTCCGAAATTAGAGCTAAAGCCACTTCCAAACCATTTGGAATACGCTTATTTACATGGTGAATCTGAATTACCTGTAATAATATCGTCTTTTCTTACTGAAAATGAGAAATCACAACTCATTTCTGTGTTGAAAGCTCATAAACCAGCCATTGCATGGAAGATTCATGATATTAAAGGAATAAGTCCTTCGTATTGCACATATAAAATCCTTATGGAAGAAGGTCATAAAACGTATGTGCAACGCCAATGAAGACTAAATCCTAATATACAAGATGTAGTTAAGAAAGAGATTATTAAACTGCTAGACGCATGTTTAATATATCCAATTTCTGATAGTCCATGGGTAAGCCCAGTTCAATGCGTGCCTAAGAAGGGTGGCATGACTGTCATTACAAATGAGAAAAAAATGAGCTTATTCCTACTAGGACTGTAACATGATAGCGTGTATGTATTGATTATAGAAAATTAAATGACGCCACCAGAAAAGATCACTTTCCCTTACCTTTTATTGATCAAATGTTGGAAAGATTAGCCGGAAACAGTTACTATTGTTTTCTTGACGGATTTTCCGGATATTTTCAAATTCCAATAGCACCCGAAGATCAAGAGAAAACCACATTCACGTGCCCTTATGGTACTTTTGCTTACAAACGCATGCCATTTGGACTTTGCAACGCCCCTGCAACCTTTCAAAGGTGTATGATGGCGATTTTTCATGACATGATAGAAGAATGCATGGAAGTTTTCATGGATGACTTTTCAGTCTTCGGTGATACATTTGAATCATGTATAGTTAATCTGGAACGAATGCTTATTAGATGCGAACAATCAAATCTAGTACTTAATTGGGAGAAATGCCATTTCTTTAACTAATTGGGAGAAATGCCATTTCATGGTTAAAGAAGGCATCGTTCTTGGACATAAAATTTCAAAAGAAGGAATTGAAGTGGATAGAGCTAAAGTAGATGTAATTGCTAAACTTCCACATCCCACCAATGTTAGAGGAGTTAGGAGTTTTCTAGGGCATGCCGGTTTTTACCGACGTTTCATAAAAGATTTTTCTAAAATTGCCACTCCTATGAATAAACTCCTAGAAAAAGAGGCTCCATTCTTCTTTTCAGATGAGTGTATCAAATCTTTTAATATTCTTAAAGAGAAACTAACTAATGCGCCGATCATGATAACACCAAATTGGAATCTACCATTTGAACTAATGTGCGATGCAAGTGATTTTGCAATGGGAGCCGTTTTAGGACAAAGGATTGAAAAACGATTTCAACCTATATATTATGCTAGTAAGATGTTACAAGGAGCACAAATGAACTATACAACTACTGAAAAAGAACTCCTTGCTATTGTCTTTGCTTTTGACAAATTTCGATCATATCTCATTCTAGCAAAAACGGTGGTCTATACCGACCATTCTGCTCTTAGATACCTATTTTCGAAACAAGATGCTAAACCATGATTAATCCGTTGGATCTTACTCTTACAAGAGTTTGATATTGAAATCCGAGATAAAAGAGGAGCAGAAAATCTCGCCGCTGATCATCTTTCTCGTCTTGAAAATCCCGAATTAGAAGTTCTAAATGAATCGGCCATACAAGACAACTTTCCTGATGAATATCTATTGAAGATAGATTATAATGAAATCCCATGGTTTGCAGACTATGCAAACTACTTAGTTTGTGGATTCCTTGAAAAAGGATTATCGTACCAAAAACGAAAGAAATTCTTCAGTGATATAAAACACTATTTCAGGGAAGATCCACATTTGTTTAAAAGTTGTCCAGATGGAATAATACGCCGATGTGTATTCGAAGATGAAGCTAGTAAAATTTTAAACCATTGTCACACAGGACCAACATGAGGGCATTATGGGCCTCAACTAACAGCAAGAAAAGTTTACGATGCTGACTTCTATTGGCCTACAATTTACAAAGACGCACACCTTCTTTGCAAATCCTGTGATGCTTGTCAAAGGGCTGGAAAAATAAGTCAACGTGATGAAATGCCACAAAATATCATTCAAGTATGTGAAGTATTTGACATTTGGGGTATTGAATTTATGGGTCCATTTCCAAAATCTCATAATAATCTATATAATCTCGTAGCCATTGATTATGTATCCAAATGGGCAGAAGCACAAGCTCTCCCAACTAATGATGCACGAGTTGTAGTCAACTTTTTAAAACGTCTTTTTGCAAGGTTTGGAACACCGAAAGCTTTAATAAGTGATCGGGGTACTCATTTCTGTAATAATCAACTTGAGAAAGTTCTCAAAAGATATGGAGTAACTCATAAAATCTCCACTGCATATCATCCACAAACAAGTGGACAAGTTGAAAATACCAACCGAGCTTTAAAACGTATTCTAGAAAAAACCGTAGGATCAAATCCAAAGGAATGGTCCATTAAATTGGAGGATGCACTCTGGGCTTTTAGAACAGCCTACAAAACTCCAATTGGAGCCACACCTTTTAGACTTGTCTACGGAAAAGCATGTCATCTTCCAGTAAAAATTGAACACAAAGCATTTTGGGCTTTGAAGACATGTAATCTTGATTTACATGAAGCTGGACGTCTACGATTAAGTCAACTAAACGAATTAGAAGAATTAAGACATGAAGCATACGAAAATTCGTTAATCTATAACGAAAGAACGAAGAAATGACATGATAACAGAATCAGAAGTTCACAAGAATTTAAAGAAGGAGACAGAGTTCTTCTTTTCAATTCACGATTCAAGCTATTTCCTGGAAAATTAGAATCAAGATGGTCTGGACCATTCATAGTCAAAAGAGTTTTCCCATACGGAACGATAGAATTAATAAATTCAAATGGGATTGAATTTAAAGTTAATGGTCACAGAGTTAAACATTACATACATGGTCCGATGGAAGTTGACAACGAAGTTAATCACAATTTCGATACCACAGCTAACTAAGTGTGGGGAGAATCAAGTCTTTAAAGGATTTTATGTATTTCTGTTAGAGTTAGATTGTCTGTTTTCATGTAGTTCTCGAAAATGGAACCCGAATGGTCTTTCCCTAGCAGACCCTAAAGAACTAGTCTTCTCCCCCCATTCTGAATTTTTATTTTTTTAGGTTTTTACGAAATGAAGACTACCTGTGAACTAAACCATGGTCTAATGCTACACGCTTTGATCACTAAAAGTAATAATGACACACTTCCGAGTGAAATAGTATCAGTAATCAGAGAAAGATTGGACGGAGTAAGAAACGAATCCAGATGCGAAGATAATAAGTCACAATTTGGAAAAGGAAAATCAAAATCCGCAGCGAAAAGAAGAGCACGACACCTAGAAAGATGTCACAAATGCGGAAAATGGTCACATGGAGGTAAATGTTCAAATAATCAAACCTATTCAAATACCGAATTTGTTACTTTATGCAGAGATGGACCGTTCAAATGTTTAGAAGAAAAAACACTGAATGCTCGAGGTTACACCTATGTAGCCATGGAAAACCAATTAAACCGACTATCTTATGAATGGGATAGATCATATAACTAAGAATACTATCTCACAGGTAAGTCTGTACAGTTTTTATTTTTTATTTTTTTATTTTTAACCTTTTGATAATAAACGCTAATTTGTTCGCTATAAAGTATTAAATTGGTATTAAATAAAATTAGGTTTGGCCACCGAAATTATTGATATCATACAAAAATTTATTACATCACTGCGAAATTTAACGTTTATTCTTAAGGTATAAATATCTTTAATCAATCAACCCAAAATATTTCAAAAATTCGTCATGAGTTAAATTAGGTCATGGAACCGAAATTACTTTACCGAAAAGAGGGGCGCATATTTTTGATAATATTTGATTGATTAAAGTGGGATAAAAAGCCAAAAAGATTTTTAATTTTATTTTTACCATGTTTTTAAAATTAATATATAAATCTTAAATTAATATTGTAAACTTTGTAAAAACAATATATTTAAAATTGTAAATATTTGAAAAATATAATATAAGTTTGGTGTGATTTTATAATATGATTTTTTAAATTAAGTTTGGTGTGAATTTTTAATTTTTAAAATAAGAATTTTTAATTTTATGCATTTCAAATTTTAAGTTTGGTGTGAATTTTTAGTATTAATTTTGAATTTTATGTATTTTTATTTTAAGTTTGGTGTGAATTTAAAAACAAAAATTTACTTTATCTCATTAAGTTAAAAATATGATTTTTAAAAATCGTCGTAAGTTGAAGACTAGGTCATTGAACCGAAATTGCTTTACCCGAGGGAGGGACGAGAACTTTTATTATCATTATTTTTAATCTTATTGAATTAAAGTATGCCAAAAACATTAAAAAACCCAAAAAAAAAAATCTTTACTTTTAAAACCGTGCTTTGAATTGACAAATTTTAAAATTTTGTCGAGGGACAGACTAAGACAACGATCCGAAACGCCCTCGCTCTTAAGGAAAACAAAATTTTTAAAATTTAATTAATTATAAGTTTTATAAAGTATAAGGTAAAAAAAAAAAAAAACCTGAAATCACTGTAGCCGGCACCCCATGCGATCGCATGGGGTTTGCACTTGGAACCCATGCGATCGCATGGGGACCAAATGCAGGCCAGAAACAAATAGACAGCGAGTTCTGCTCTTCATCCACAAAACACACACTCAACCACGAACCAACCCCGAAATCCTCTCTAAAATTCGTTATTTTTCACCGTAATTCGTCATTTTTCTTGCTCTAATCATGCCTAGATTCTCATTCTTCAGCAAATTGGTAAAAATTACACCCCTAAACTCTATTAATTCCTAGTTTTTGTGATAATTACCAATTTTTTTACCTAATGCAATTTTATTAATTTCTAGTGTAATTAGTGTTAAATTGTTAGTATTTTATGCATGTATAACCTAGATTGATGCTATTTAACATGATTTGAAGCCAAAAACTTCAAAATTTTTAGAAATCTAGGGTTTGTGTTCTTGAGTAATTTGGGGCTTTTTGATATAAACAGGTTATGGCCGATTTTTGTCATGAATTATTGCTAAATTGAGTAGTGTAACATGTTTAGATAGTTAAATGATCCAAACAATGATCCTAAACATGATTTTTGGAGATTAAAGTGGACTTTTTAAGTCCAAAATTCATGAACTTGATTAATTTGATATATTTGCCATTTGAGACTTGTTTAATTATTAGTAATGAATATTTTGACATGTTATTTAAGTTAAATGCTTATGAACTTTGTATACATTTTCATATGTGCTTATTTGAAAAGTGTAGAATTGTGAAAAATTGTGAAAATGTGTATAAGTTTAATTTTGATTTAACATGTTATAGTGATTGTTTTAAGTTGTTATTTTGCTAACACTAATGCATATTTGGATGCACAAATTTTGTGTTTAATGTGTTTTGCAGAAAGCCGATACTGGAGGTTCAGGAGCATCATCATCTAGACGACCAGCACCAGAACCAGAACCAGAAATGCAACACGAATGAGAACCACAACAGGAACAACAACAACAGCCTGATCAGTGTAGTGACCCGAACTTTTCCATGTTTATATATATTAATTGAGATTGATATTTACATGATTAAATGTTTCCAACATGTTAAGCAATCAAACTTGTTAAGACTTGATTAATTGAAATATGTTTCATATAGACAATTGACCACCCAAGTTGACCGGTGATTTACGAACGTTAAAACTTGTAAAAACTATACGATGACATATATATGGTTATATATATAGTTAACATGTTTTTATTATAAGTACGTATCTCATTAGGTATTTTAACAATGAGTTATATACATAAAAATGAGACTATTAATTTAAGAAACTCGAAAACGATATATATAACGATTATCGTTATAACAACGTCTTACTAGGTACATATGAATCATATTAAGATATTGATACACTTGGTTAATTATGTTAAATGATAAGTAAATATATTATTAAGTGTATTAACAATGAAATACATATGTAAAAATAAGACTACTAACTTAATGATTTCGAAACGAGACATATATGTAACGATTATCGTTGTAACGACATTTAACTGTATATATATCATACTAAGATATATTATATATCATAATATCATGATAATATAATAATTTAACATCTCATTTGTTATAATAAACAATGGGTTAACAACATTCAACAAGATCGTTAACCAAAAGGTTTCAAAACAACATTTACATGTAACGACTAACGATGACTTAACGACTCAGTTAAAATGTATATACATGTAGTGTTTTAATATGTATTCATACACTTTTGAAAGACTTCAAGACACTTATCAAAATATTTCTACTTAACAAAAATGCTTACAATTACATCCTCGTTCAGTTTCATCAACAATTCTACTCGTATGCACCCGTATTCGTACTCGTACAATACACAGCTTTTAGATGTATGTACTATTGGTATATACACTCCAATGATCAGCTATTAGCAGCCCATGTGAGTCACCTAACACATGTGGGAACCATCATTTGGCAACTAGCATGAAATATCTCATAAAATTACAAAAATATGAGTAATCATTCATGACTTATTTACATGAAAACAAAATTACATATCCTTTATATCTAATCCATACACCAACGACCAAAAACACCTACAAACACTTTCATTCTTCAATTTTCTTCATCTAATTGATCTCTCTCAAGTTCTATCTTCAAGTTCTAAGTGTTCTTCATATATTTTACAAGTTCTAGTTACATAAAATCAAGAATACTTTCAAGTTTGCTAGCTCACTTCCAATCTTGTAAGGTGATCATCCAACCTCAAGAAATCTTTGTTTCTTACAGTAGGTTATCATTCTAATACAAGGTAATAATCATATTCAAACTTTGGTTCAATTTCTATAACTATAACAATCTTATTTCAAGTGATGATCTTACTTGAACTTGTTTTCGTGTCATGATTCTGCTTCAAGAACTTCGAGCCATCCAAGGATCCGTTGAAGCTAGATCTATTTTTCTCTTTACTAGTAGGTTTATCCAAGGAACTTAAGGTAGTAATGATGTTCATAACATCATTCGATTCATACATATAAAGCTATCTTATTCGAAGGTTTAAACTTGTAATCACTAGAACATAGTTTAGTTAATTCTAAACTTGTTCGCAAACAAAAGTTAATCCTTCTAACTTGACTTTTAAAATCAACTAAACACATGTTCTATATCTATATGATATGCTAACTTAATGATTTAAAACCTGGAAACACGAAAAACACCGTAAAACCGGATTTATGCCGTCGTAGTAACACCGCGGGCTGTTTTGGGTTAGTTAATTAAAAACTATGATAAACTTTGATTTAAAAGTTGTTATTCTGAGAAAATGATTTTTATTATGAACATGAAACTATATCCAAAAATTATGGTTAAACTCAAAGTGGAAGTATGTTTTCTAAAATGGTCATCTAGACGTCGTTCTTTCGACTGAAATTACTACCTTTACAAAAACGACTGGTAACTTATTTTTCCGACTATAAACCTATACTTTTTCTGTTTAGATTCATAAAATAGAGTTCAATATGAAACCATAGCAATTTGATTCACTCAAAACGGATTTAAAATGAAGAAGTTATGGGTAAAACAAGATTGGATAATTTTTCTCATTTTAGCTACGTGAAAATTGGTAACAACTCTATTCCAACCATAACTTAATCAACTTGTATTGTATATTATGTAATCTTGAGATACCATAGACACGTATACAATGTTTCGACCTATCATGTCGACACATCTATATATATTTCGGAACAACCATAGACACTCTATATGTGAATGTTGGAGTTAGCTATACAGGGTTGAGGTTGATTCCAAAATATAAATATAGTTTGAGTTGTGATCAATACTGAGATACGTATACACTGGGTCGTGGATTGATTCAAGATAATATTTATCGATTTATTTATGTGCATCTAATTGTGGACAACTAGTTGTAGGTTACTAACGAGGACAGCTGACTTAATAAACTTAAAACATCAAAATATATTAAAAGTGTTGTAAATATATTTTGAACATACTTTGATATATATGTATATATTGTTATAGGTTCGTGAATCAACCAGTGGCCAAGTCTTACTTCCCGACGAAGTAAAAATCTATGAAAGTGAGTTATAGTCCCACTTTTAAAATCTAATATTTTTGGGATGAGAATACATGCAGGTTTTATAAATGATTTACAAAATAGACACAAGTACGTGAAACTACATTCTATGGTTGAATTATCGAAATCAAATATGCCCCTTTTTATTAAGTCTGGTAATCTAAGAATTAGGGAACAGACACCCTAATTGACGCGAATCCTATAGATAGATCTATTGGGCCTAACAAACCCCATCCAAAGTACCGGATGCTTTAGTACTTCGAAATTTATATCATATCCGAAGGGTGTCCCGGAATGATGGGGATATTCTTATATATGCATCTTGTTAATGTCGGTTACCAGGTGTTCACCATATGAATGACTTTTATCTCTATGTATGGGATGTGTATTGAAATATGAAATCTTTTGGTCTATTATTATGATTTGATATATATAGGTTAAACCTATAACTCACCAACATTTTTGTTGACGTTTTAAGCATGTTTATTCTCAGGTGATTATTAAGAGCTTCCGCTGTCGCATACTTAAATAAGGACGAGATTTGGAGTCCATGTTTGTATGATATTGTGTAAAAACTGCATTCAAGAAACTTATTTTGTTGTAACATATTTGTATTGTAAACCATTATGTAATGGTCGTGTGTAAACAGGATATTTTAGATTATCATTATTTGATAATCTACGTAAAGCTTTTTAAACCTTTATTGATGAAATAAAGGTTATGGTTTGTTTAAAAATGAATGCAGTCTTTGAAAAACGTCTCATATAGAGGTCAAAACCTCGCAACGAAATCAATTAATATGGAACGTTTTTAATCAATAAGAACGGGACATTTCAGTTGGTATCCGAGTGTTGGTCTTAGAGAACCAGAATTTTGCATTAGTGTGTCTTATCGAGTTTATTAGGATGCATTAGTGAGTCTGGACTTCGACCGTGTTTACTTGAAAAATGATTGCTTAACAAATTTTGTTGGAAACTATATATTTTTAACATGTGAATATTATGTGATATATTAATCTCTTAACGCGTTTGATATTATGTGATAGATGTCTACCTCTAGAACAAGTCCCATTGACTCACCTAATAATAATGAAGAGTCAAATGTAAATTGGAATGATTCGTGGACTGATTCACAATTTCCCGAAGAGGAACCGGAAGAAGAGTCGGAACCGGAAGAAGAATCAGAACCGGAAGAGGAGGAACCGGATGAAGAAATAGAACCGGTGGGGGAAATAATAAAACGGTTAAGTAAAAGAAAATCCTCAACTGAAAGGATCCGTTCATATACATTATAAACGATTCACAATAGTTGATTACATCGCGAGGTATTTGACCTCTATATGATACGTTTTACAAACATTGCATTCGTTTTTAAAAGACAAACTTTCTTTACATCAAAAATTGACGGCATGCATACCATTTCATATTACATCCAACTATAATTGACTTAATATTAATCTTGATGAACTCAACGACTCGAATGCAACCTCTTTCAAAGTATGTCATGAATGACTCCAAGTAATATCCTTAAAATGAGCTAATGCACAGCGGAAGATTTCTTTAATACCTGAGAATAAACATGCTTTAAAGTGTCAACCAAAAGGTTGGTGAGTTCATTAGTTTATCATAATCAATCATTTCCGTAATAGTAATAGACCACAAGATTTCAGTTTCTATAAATATCCGTACACTCGCAAGTGTATAAAAGTATTCTATAAGTTGTAGGCACCCGGTAACAAGCCTTAACGTTCATGTTTTACCCTCTGAAGTACACCAGATCAGGTGTGTTTAAAATAACCTCGAAGTACTAAAGCATCCCATAGTCAGGATGGGGTTTGTCAGGCCCAATAGATCTATCTTTAGGATTCGCGCCTACCGTACATAGACAAGTAGTTTAATGTTACCAAGCTAAGGGTATATTTCTGGTTTAAACCCACATAGAATTAGTTTTAGTACTTGTGCCTATTTCGTAAAACATTTATAAAACAGCGCATGTATTCTCAGCCCAAAAATATATATAAAAAGGGAATAATGAAACTCACCATACTGTATTTCGTAGTAAAAATACATATAACGTCATTTAACAAGTGCAAGGTTGGCCTCGGATTCACGAACCTATATTAATTATATATATTTATATGTTGGTCAATATTTGTCTAACAATTTTTGGTCAAGTCATAGTGTACCACAATCCTAATGCTCGAGACTAATATGCAAAAGTCAACAAAAGTCAACTTAACCCAAAATGACTTCTAAAATTTATACGTGTTTATTATATAACTTAACTATAGTCATTTTATATATTTAAATATATTTATTAGATTTTATAATAATAAAAGTCATTTATTAATAAAAATTTATATTAACGTTTATATATGATAAAATATACTTTTATATATCTTAAGTAGTAAAATTTATAAAGTTCACTTAATATCGTAAAACTATAGTGGTAAGTATTATTAATGTAATTATATTACGCGTGGTGAAAAATATCTTTGTATCCCCTATTTATTTGATAAAATAATATTGATCATAATAATAATAAGTAAAAGTTGTATTATTTTGTAATAATAATTATTATTATTCTATAAAAAAAATAACAATATTTATATTTACTAAAAATGTTATTATGATAAAATGATAATACTAACATAATAGTAATAATGATATTTTATAATAACAATGATATTTCTATTAAAATAATAACGATGATAGTAATAATAATCATTTTAACAATAATACTAAAATTCAGTTGACTATAACTTCTAATCCGTTCATCGAAACCATTCCATATCTAAATGAAAA
Source organism: Rutidosis leptorrhynchoides (assembly GCF_046630445.1). Classification (NCBI taxonomy): domain Eukaryota; kingdom Viridiplantae; phylum Streptophyta; class Magnoliopsida; order Asterales; family Asteraceae; genus Rutidosis; species Rutidosis leptorrhynchoides. The sequence goes on along the minus strand of NC_092336.1, from coordinate 262,159,539 downwards.
GTTCTTAATTTTTCGCTAGCTTTCCAATGACATGCATATCATATACCCTATCTCAGTAGCATATGTATCTAATTTAGGATTCAACAAACCTATCTAAGGACAATATCGAATGTACAAGCATGCATAATCCTATATACTCGAGCACTAGTCAGGGATACACTATTGAAATATAAAAGTTAAGTTATGAGTGCTCACGTATCAATATTGAGATTCAATATTGCAGGAAAGTACGTAGACGAAACGAAAATGATAAACGTTAGGTTGACCTCACGAGCAATACCCTCGATCAATACCCATAACCTCCATAGCTATAACCCATAATTTCCTTAGCTCTATTCCGTTTGAAAACTTATTTTAAAATCATCTGAATATAACTCTGTCGTAGTATTTTATGTATACTAATAATATCTTGAAATAATACAAAGAAAATATATATGTGTAATTCGATTGAGAGAGTTTAGAGAAATATATTTTCAAGTTTCTATGAAATAATAAAACCTATTGAATTCTATTTATAATAGATTTTTGAATTATTAAAGTGAATTATTAAAGTATGAATTATTAAAGTGAATTATTAAAGTATGAATTATTAAAGTATGAATTATTAAAGTAAATTATTAAAGTATGAATTATTAAAGTGAATTATTAAAGTAAATTATTAAAGTATGAATTATTAAAGTGAATTATTAAAGTATGAATTATTAAAGTGAATTATTAAAGTATGAATTATTAAAGTAAATTATTAAAGTATGAATTATTAAAGTTAAAGTAAAGTAAAAGTAAAGTAAAGGTAAAGTTAAAGTATAGTAAAAGTATAAAACTATGTACGTATAATACGCGTATAAATATATATAATATTAATTTAAATCGTTATATATATTTGATAAAATAAAATATAAATATCGTTATTTTATCATACTAGTTAAGTAATGAGTGGTCAAAAAGAATAGATTTCTTAAATCACAGTGGACCTTATAACATAGGGCCGTAATCATATCATAATGTATCTGATAATTCAATTATTTGATATTATCTCTTAATTCTGTCAATAAATATATCGAAACAAATACGTTCATGTAAAGTATCATATATCTAATACTTTGTTAATGTTTTCAGTTAATATTATATATTATATATACATATCTATATACACATAATTGTTCGTGAATCGTCGAACACGGTTAAAGGATAATTGATTACATGAATGTAGTTCCAAACTTTTTGAGATTCAACATTACAAATTCTGCTTATCGTGTCAGAAACATATAAAGGTTAAGTTTAAATTTGGTCGGAAATTTTCGGGTCGTCACAGTACCTACCCGTTAAAGAAATTTCGTCCCGAAATTTGATCGAGGTCGTCATGGCTAACTATAAAAATGTTTTCATGATGAATATGAGTTGATAAATAGAGTTTTATCATCATTGAGTAATATAGATAAAACAATTTGATTACGCGAAGAGTATAAGTGAAGCTATCGCAAGAGAGGGAAATGAGTAAACGTATATTTATTTTAACCGATGACGTAGTTATGATTGATTTCCAGAATTCATTGGATTTAAAGAAAATCTTTGCAATAAGATTTGGTTCTTCGGCGATTAAGAAAATCATGACCTTCTTTGATTAAATGCGATAATCTGTCTCGATTTCTCTGTCTGATATTTTACTATAAATCCACCCCCTTCGTTTCTTTATTTTCACAGCTCACACCTTCTAGTCTTTCTCCCCAATTCATACTTTAAAGCATTCGTTAATATGCTTCATCCAGTATTGATTCTTGATATACTCTTAACTTTCATATCTGTCATTCTTCTTTTTCATCTACCATCGGAGGAAGTTATTTTCTTCTACCATTACCTTGGGGTTATTGTGTTTTTCATTCTCCCGTGTCTTTATATTGCTATACACATTGATATACACGGTTTGTAATTTCAAGGTTATTATCGGGCTTTATATTCTCCATTATATTTCGGAGCTTCATGCTTTCATTTTCTCTTCCCAGCCTTAAGTCAAGCGGATAATGGTCCAGAATTCGTAGATATGAATTTTTGGATGAACATAGTTAATGTTCCAAGAAGAAATTCGTAATGGCACGATCTTAATTTGGCAACTTACCAGAATATCTGAAAATATAGAGCTATCAAGATGATATGTTCTTAATATGTTTGGAAATTGGGTAGAATGTAAGAGTCGTGTAAATAGTACATGATGAAGGTATGTTCTATGAATCATCACGTTCCATTAGAAACTCAGCATGACTTACTGTAATATAATCACGTTGATCAAGTGTCATTATATTATACTAACTCATGTTTCAGTTCCCAACACTGCTTTAAAAACATTCCTATTTTAAATTCGAATTTTTTTTTTCTTCAGAATTTAGAAACTAACACAGTTTCTTTTTATGTTGTAACGCAGATATTGCGAAGAGATAAAAGATTTCGGATAAGAATAGTTGTGAAAATATCTTCAGGAATATCGAAGATATTTATAATAAAAGATACGATAATATCTTAGAATTCTTAACATAGATGGATGATGAAGAAGATTTGTCTATGAAGGTTTAGAATAAGAAGTAAGGTGTTTGCTAACGATTTCAGTAGACACTGAAACATTTGGATCCTTTGAAGGCAGGTTTAGTCTTTGTGATTTGTCCACAGCCTCCTTCATGGTCCGCTCAATCCATTTTCCAGTTTTAAACCTTCTCTTTTTCTCAGCTTTACCACCATACTATTCTTTATCATCAAACTTTTGACTGTTTAAGTCGTTTACAATTTTTGCTGCTTCATCAGCATTTTTCCAATTTCGGAGAACTAGTTCATAGTTTGGGATGTTTTTCAGAAAATTCACATTCGAAGTATGTAAGTCTAGGAGATAGACGTTATATGTATACATATAACTTTTAACGTAAAATTATCGTGAAATTCAAAATACTGATTGCTAATTCTCAGTAGTTGGTGTGACAATTATTGTTACAGGATGTAGGTGAGTACATGATGGGGTTTTAATGAATAAGTATAGTGGATTTTCGAAGAGGCTTAAATCGAAGGTTAATGAAGTTGTTGATAAGTTTACTGCTAATGTGACGAGATATGAAAGGTTCTCCGGTAACCATGATGAAGGGTTTATTCGTATAAACAAATGAAGGTGATTTGCTGGAGCTGTGACAAAACTGTCTATTTTGGAAAGAGATTGAAAAATTATATTTGGTAATAAATATCAAAGGATTTGACATGGATACGTGTTAAACTATAACTTTGGTTTCGAGAGCTTTTCAGGTGCATGACAGTGGGTAATGTGTGGTTGGATAATCATCTCGCATGTCTTTAGGAATTTCGAAGTGTTTGAACACATATTGTAATTGTTAATATACATATGATGTTCTAAGATTTTGAATGATACAAATATTTTTATGAGTTCCATGAATAGAAATGAGGTTCTAGGACAGTTTTGAAGTCAAAGTATAGTTTTGAAAGATGTAGGAATCTAAGAGTGATGATTTCGGTTATATCTTGAATCGAATTCTGAGATTTTAAAATCAGAATATGTAATTAGATTTTGAATGAGTATGGTTGTTTTGATTTCTATAAAAGAATGTATATTGTTGTGAAAGTAGGGAGTATAATGGATGACTTGCTGAATCAGATTCGAAGAATGTAACATATTAATTGTGAATTTATATATCTCTCGGGTATTACCTACCCGTTAAAAAAAAATTCACAATTAATATTTTGTACAAAAGAATTTTATTACAGTCTTTATGGAAATATATATGTGTATATTTCTTCAGATGTAATATAGATTTAATGAGTTAATATTAAATTAAACTCATTTGATTTATGGTTAAGGCTAGGATAGATAATTTCTAAACTTTAGAAATTACATAATCGCCATAGAATGTTTCCCCAATGAAGTTATGAATCAATACTTAATCGTTGTGGTATTCCTTGGTATCTACATGGCGTATGACGTCGATGCTCGTGGGACAGATTGTGAAGTTGAGGTTTGCGATGCGGTTATTGTTGGTGGTGGTAATGCTACTGTTGATGTTGTTGATGGTGGTACTGGTTATGCTGCTGGTGGTGCTGCTGGTGTTTGTAACCTTTGCACCATATTCTCCAAAGCCACTACCCGAGCGCGAAGCTCGTTGACTTCTTCTATTACACCGGGGTGATTGTCGGTTCGGACGAGCGGATAAATAAGATCTAGAATTTGGTGTAGTATATAATCATGACGAGATACTCTGGAAATGAGAGAGAAAATGGTGTTTCGGACAGGTTCGCCAGTAAGTGCTTCAGGTTCATTGCCAAGAGGGCAATGTGGTGGATGAAAGGGATCACCTTCTTCTTGTCTCCAATGGTTAAGTAGATTACGAACCCATCCCCAATTCATCCAGAATAGATGATGGCTAATTGGTTGATCCATTCCGGTCATGCTGCTTTCGGAGCTCATGTGGAAATCCATATCGGCATAGCTGTCGGAATCCGAGGAACTCAAACTGGTTGAGGGATCCATCTTGTATGATCAGGGAAAGAATTTTTTTGTATGAAATAGATTGTAGAATTTAGATTTGGTATTCTTCAATACATAATTTACATATGTATATATAATACCAAAATCCCATAAATTACGGAGGAATATTTGAAAGATGTCAGTCAAAGTTCACAGTAACAGATATGCTAAGATAAGAATTCGTCTATACACTATTATGCAATAAATGTAGGAAAACGCGTCAAAACTTAAGAATGATAAGCAGGTCATTTCCTAAGGGTGGTAAGTAGATGATTTCAGACTAAAAATGATAAGCAAAACTTTTGACATGCAGACACGGTCGAAGTCCAGACTCACTGATGCATCTTAACAACTATCAGTTAGACACACTTATGCAAGACCTGGTTCGCTAAGACCACCGCTCTGATACCAACTGAAAGGATCCGTTCATATACATTATAAACGATTCACAATAGTTGATTACATCGCGAGGTATTTGACCTCTATATGATACGTTTTACAAACATTGCATTCGTTTTTAAAAGACAAACTTTCTTTACATCAAAAATTGACGGCATGCATACCATTTCATATTACATCCAACTATAATTGACTTAATATTAATCTTGATGAACTCAACGACTCGAATGCAACCTCTTTCAAAGTATGTCATGAATGACTCCAAGTAATATCCTTAAAATGAGCTAATGCACAGCGGAAGATTTCTTTAATACCTGAGAATAAACATGCTTTAAAGTGTCAACCAAAAGGTTGGTGAGTTCATTAGTTTATCATAATCAATCATTTCCGTAATAGTAATAGACCACAAGATTTCAGTTTCTATAAATATCCGTACACTCGCAAGTGTATAAAAGTATTCTATAAGTTGTAGGCACCCGGTAACAAGCCTTAACGTTCATGTTTTACCCTCTGAAGTACACCAGATCAGGTGTGTTTAAAATAACCTCGAAGTACTAAAGCATCCCATAGTCAGGATGGGGTTTGTCAGGCCCAATAGATCTATCTTTAGGATTCGCGCCTACCGTACATAGACAAGTAGTTTAATGTTACCAAGCTAAGGGTATATTTCTGGTTTAAACCCACATAGAATTAGTTTTAGTACTTGTGCCTATTTCGTAAAACATTTATAAAACAGCGCATGTATTCTCAGCCCAAAAATATATATAAAAAGGGAATAATGAAACTCACCATACTGTATTTCGTAGTAAAAATACATATAACGTCATTTAACAAGTGCAAGGTTGGCCTCGGATTCACGAACCTATATTAATTATATATATTTATATGTTAGTCAATATTTGTCTAACAATTTTTGGTCAAGTCATAGTGTACCACAATCCTAATGCTCGAGACTAATATGCAAAAGTCAACAAAAGTCAACTTAACCCAAAATGACTTCTAAAATTTATACGTGTTTATTATATAACTTAACTATAGTCATTTTATATATTTAAATATATTTATTAGATTTTATAATAATAAAAGTCATTTATTAATAAAAATTTATATTAACGTTTATATATGATAAAATATACTTTTATATATCTTAAGTAGTAAAATTTATAAAGTTCACTTAATATCGTAAAACTATAGTGGTAAGTATTATTAATGTAATTATATTACGCGTGGTGAAAAATATCTTTGTATCCCCTATTTATTTGATAAAATAATATTGATCATAATAATAATAAGTAAAAGTTGTATTATTTTGTAATAATAATTATTATTATTCTATAAAAAAAATAACAATATTTATATTTACTAAAAATGTTATTATGATAAAATGATAATACTAACATAATAGTAATAATGATATTTTATAATAACAATGATATTTCTATTAAAATAATAACGATGATAGTAATAATAATCATTTTAACAATAATACTAAAATTCAGTTGACTATAACTTCTAATCCGTTCATCGAAACCATTCCATATCTAAATGAAAAGTTCTTAATTTTTCGCTAGCTTTCCAATGACATGCATATCATATACCCTATCTCAGTAGCATATGTATCTAATTTAGGATTCAACAAACCTATCTAAGGACAATATCGAATGTACAAGCATGCATAATCCTATATACTCGAGCACTAGTCAGGGATACACTATTGAAATATAAAAGTTAAGTTATGAGTGCTCACGTATCAATATTGAGATTCAATATTGCAGGAAAGTACGTAGACGAAACGAAAATGATAAACGTTAGGTTGACCTCACGAGTAATACCCTCGATCAATACCCATAACCTCCATAGCTATAACCCATAATTTCCTTAGCTCTATTCCGTTTGAAAACTTATTTTAAAATCATCTGAATATAACTCTGTCGTAGTATTTTATGTATACTAATAATATCTTGAAATAATACAAAGAAAATATATATGTGTAATTCGATTGAGAGAGTTTAGAGAAATATATTTTCAAGTTTCTATGAAATAATAAAACCTATTGAATTCTATTTATAATAGATTTTTGAATTATTAAAGTGAATTATTAAAGTATGAATTATTAAAGTGAATTATTAAAGTATGAATTATTAAAGTATGAATTATTAAAGTAAATTATTAAAGTATGAATTATTAAAGTGAATTATTAAAGTAAATTATTAAAGTATGAATTATTAAAGTGAATTATTAAAGTATGAATTATTAAAGTGAATTATTAAAGTATGAATTATTAAAGTAAATTATTAAAGTATGAATTATTAAAGTTAAAGTAAAGTAAAAGTAAAGTAAAGGTAAAGTTAAAGTATAGTAAAAGTATAAAACTATGTACGTATAATACGCGTATAAATATATATAATATTAATTTAAATCGTTATATATATTTGATAAAATAAAATATAAATATCGTTATTTTATCATACTAGTTAAGTAATGAGTGGTCAAAAAGAATAGATTTCTTAAATCACAGTGGACCTTATAACATAGGGCCGTAATCATATCATAATGTATCTGATAATTCAATTATTTGATATTATCTCTTAATTCTGTCAATAAATATATCGAAACAAATACGTTCATGTAAAGTATCATATATCTAATACTTTGTTAATGTTTTCAGTTAATATTATATATTATATATACATATCTATATACACATAATTGTTCGTGAATCGTCGAACACGGTTAAAGGATAATTGATTACATGAATGTAGTTCCAAACTTTTTGAGATTCAACATTACAAATTCTGCTTATCGTGTCAGAAACATATAAAGGTTAAGTTTAAATTTGGTCGGAAATTTTCGGGTCGTCACATCAACCAACCGACCAAGGTTAATTATGGTCAATGGTGTTTCCGCCAAGGAAGCAAAATATTGGGAGGATTACCAATTCTCCGATGAATCGGATTCTGACGAGAATTCCGATGATGTTATAGAAATTACCCCAACTGAATTTAAAAAGGCAAAAGAAAATAATAAGGGAAAGGGCATAAAAATAGAGAAATCTAATTCCAACCCCGATGAACTTTATATGTATCGTCAACCCCCGAAGTCCTTAAGTTGTAACAATGACCCGGGAACCTCTAAACCACCAGGTTTTTCTAAACCAATGTGGATAATGACGGTTCGTATTAGGGGAACATCATATATCCCTAGAAACTTGGCAAAACGAACCAAAACCGAATAAGAAGAAACGAGCGAGTCGGAATAAGATAGTTGTATTCGTGTAGTGTAATATATTTAATATAGTGTGCTTATGCTTTATGATATATGAAAAAATTGCTTGTATTAATAAGTATTTTTTTATGAATCTAACTCTTGTCTATTTTACAGTTTAAAAACACAAAATGGATAGACAACCCAATATTTTAAGAGACCTACCCGGAGACATGATTGATGAAATCTTGTCTAGAGTCGGTCAGAATTCCTCGGCACAACTATTTAAGGCGAGATCAGTTTGTAAGACATTCGAAGAACGTTCCAAGAATGTCTTGGTTTATAAGAGACTTTCATTTGAAAGATGGGGGATATCACATTGGGAAACCCATAAGTTACGATGTGTTTACTTTGACGCATATATTGCGGGGAACCCAAATGCTATTTTACGCAACGGGTTAAGAAATTATTTTGACTCAATATATCCGAATATTGGACTTCGTGATTTAGAAAAAGCGGCTAACATGCAACATAAAGAAGCATGTTATGCTTACGGATTAGTAATGTTCGCTTCTCACCAAAGTGAGAACAAGAACATCGGGCTACAACTATTAAACAAAACGTTTCCACAAGTGACGGAGTCGGTAATTGGGGTAAGAAATGAGGTTTTTAGATTGTTACGGGACTGTTGGACATTACGTAACCCTCGTCCCTTTGACGACGTTACAACACGATGTCTTATCAACGGCCATAACGGTTATGTTCCACAAGACCAAGGATGGGAAGTAATCCTAGTAAAACCAGAATGCATGACTTGTTTCTGGAAGTATGAATTACGTGTCTTTATTGCCTTTGCTGAACGACTTGTGTACTAGCTAGAATTATCTTCACAACTATCTTGTATCAAAGTTATTGTGTGCTATATTTCATGCTTTATGTAAAATAAGCGGTATTGTAAGTTTGTAAAATATTGTATAAAAGTTTGAACGCGAAATATTATTATAATCAGTTTTTCATATAGAATTGTAGTAGTTGAATTGTATATTAGCTACTAAGTATGAACTTAACGGGTAGGTACTACCCGAATTTAAACTTATAAAACGCTAATATGAAGAAAAAGCTTTTATAAATGAGTTCATATTATGCTACGAAATACTATTAACTACTCTTAATATTCTGTATGATTAACTAGTTCCATTTGACTATTTTGAAGGAAATGGCACCGACTACTCGACACACCGTGAATATGAATGAAGAGGAATTCCGTACTTTTCTAGCTTCAAACATAGCCGCAGTACAGGCTGCGCTACATACCAACAATAACCTTGGATCTAGCAGTACAGGAAATCGTGTAGGATGCACCTATAAAGAATTCACTGCCTGCAAACCTTTGGAATTTGATGGAACCGAAGGACCGATCGGATTGAAACGGTGGACCGAGAAGGTCGAATCGGTGTTTGCCATAAGTAAGTGTACTGAAGAGGACAAAGTGAAGTACGCTACGCATACCTTCACAGGTTCTGCGTTAACATGGTGGAATACCTATCTAGAGCAAGTGGGACAAGATGATGCGTACGCACTACCGTGGTCAGCATTCAAGCACTTGATGAACGAGAAGTACCGTCCCAGAACCGAGGTCAATAAGCTCAAGACAGAACTTAGAGGGTTACGAACCCAAGTATTTGATATTACCACGTACGAAAGACGATTCACAGAATTGTGCCTATTGTGTCCGGGAGCATTCGAAGATGAGGAAGAGAAGATCGACGCGTTTGTGAAAGGATTACCGGAAAGAATCCAAGAAGATATAAGTTCACACGAGCCCGCCTCCATACAACAGGCATGTAGAATGGCTCACAAACTAGTGAACCAGATTGAAGAAAGAATTAAAGAACAGACTGCTGAAGAGGCCAATGTGAAGCAAGTCAAAAGAAAGTGGGAGGAAAACGGTGATAAGAATCACCAATACAACAACAACAGCAATTACAACAATAATCGCAACAATTATCCCAACAATCGCAACATCAATCGCAACTACAACAAACGGCCCAACAATAACAACAACAACAACAACAACAACAACTACAACAATCATCCCAACAACAATAATAACCGCAACAACAACAACAATCAGAAGCAGCTATGCCAAAGGTGTGAAAAGTATCACTCGGGGTTCTGCACCAAATTTTACAACAAGTGTAAAAGAAACGGTCATAGCGCGGCGAAGTGTGAGGTCTACGGACCAGGGGTTAATAGAACGAAAGGAACAAATGGTGTCGGAACGAGTAATGGCGGAGCAAGTAGTGTCGGAGCAAGTTATGCCAATGTAGTTTGTTATAAATGTGGAAAACCGGGCCATATTATTAGAAATTGCCCGAACCAGGAGAACACGAATGGACAAGGCCGCGGAAGAGTTTTCAATATTAATGCGGCAGAGGCACAGGAAGACCCGGAGCTTGTTACGGGTACGTTTCTTATTGACAATAAATCTGCTTACGTTTTATTTGATTCGGGTGCGGATAGAAGCTATATGAGTAGAGATTTTTGTGCTAAATTAAGTTGTCCATTGACGCCTTTGGATAGTAAATTTTTACTCGAATTAGTAAATGGTAAATTAATTTCAGCAGATAATATATGTCGGAATCGAGAAATTAAACTGGTTAGCGAAACATTTAAGATTGATTTGATACCAGTAGAGTTAGGGAGTTTTGATGTGATAATCGGTATGGACTGGTTGAAAGAAGTGAAAGCAGAGATCGTTTGTTACAAAAATGCAATTCGCATTATACGAGAAAAAGGAAAACCCTTAATGGTGTACGGAGAAAAGGGCAACATGAAGCTACATCTTATTAGTAATTTGAAGGCGCAAAAACTAATAAGAAAAGGTTGCTATGCTGTTCTAGCATGCGTCGAGAAAGTACAAACTGAAGAAAAGAGCATCAATGATGTTCCCATTGCAAAAGAATTTCCCGATGTATTTCCGAAAGAATTACCGGGATTACCCCCACATCGATCCGTTGAATTTCAAATAGATCTTGTACCAGGAGCTGCACCAATAGCTCGTGCTCCTTACAGACTCGCACCCAGCGAGATGAAAGAACTGCAAAGCCAATTACAAGAACTTTTAGAGCGTGGTTTCATTCGACCAAGCACATCACCGTGGGGAGCTCCTGTTTTGTTTGTTAAGAAGAAAGATGGTACATTCAGGTTGTGTATCGACTACCGAGAGTTGAACAAACTTACCATCAAGAACCGCTACCCACTACCGAGAATCGACGACTTATTTGATCAACTACAAGGCTCGTCTGTTTATTCAAAGATTGACTTACATTCCGGGTATCATCAAATGCGGGTGAAAGAAGATGATATTCCAAAGACTGCTTTCAGAACACGTTACAGTCATTACGAGTTTATGGTCATGCCGTTTGGTTTAACTAATGCACCAGCTGTGTTCATGGACCTTATGAACCAAGTGTGTGGACCATACCTTGACAAGTTTGTCATTGTTTTCATTGATGACATACTTATTTACTCAAAGAATGACCAAGAACACGGTGAACATTTGAGAAAGGTGTTAGAAGTATTGAGGAAGGAAGAATTGTACGCTAAGTTTTCAAAGTGTGCATTTTGGTTGGAAGAAGTTCAATTCCTCGGTCACATAGTGAAAAAAGAAGGTATTAAGGTGGATCCGGCAAAGATAGAAACTGTTGAAAAGTGGGAAACCCCGAAAACTCCGAAACACATACGCCAGTTTTTAGGACTAGCTGGTTACTACAGAAGGTTCATCCAAGACTTTTCCAGAATAGCAAAACCCTTGACTGCATTAACGCATAAAGGGAAGAAATTTGAATGGAATGATGAACAAGAGAAAGCGTTTCAGTTATTGAAGAAAAAGCTAACTACGGCACCTATATTGTCATTGCCTGAAGGGAATGATGATTTTGTGATTTATTGTGACCCATCAAAGCAAGGTCTCGGTTGTGTATTAATGCAACGAACGAAGGTGATTGCTTATGCGTCTAGACAATTGAAGATTCACGAACAAAATTATACGACGCATGATTTGGAATTAGGAGCGGTTGTTTTTGCATTAAAGACTTGGAGGCACTACTTATATGGGGTCAAAAGTATTATATATACCGACCACAAAAGTCTTCAACACATATTTAATCAGAAACAACTGAATATGAGGCAGCGTATGTGGATTGAATTATTGAATGATTACGACTTTGAGATTCGTTACCACCCGGGGAAGGAAAATGTGGTAGCCGATGCCTTGAGCAGGAAGGACAGAGAACCCATTCGAGTAAAATCTATGAATATAATGATTCATAATAACCTTACTACTCAAATAAAGGAGGCGCAACAAGGAGTTTTAAAAGAGGGAAATTTAAAGGATGAAATACCCAAAGGATCGGAGAAGCATCTTAATATTCGGGAAGACGGAACCCGGTATAGGGTTGAAAGGATTTGAGTACCAAAATTTAGAGATACGAGAGAAATGGTACTTAGAGAAGCTCATAAAACCAGATACTCAATACATCCTGGAACGGGGAAGATGTACAAGGATCTCAAGAAACATTTTTGGTGGCCGGGTATGAAAGCCGATGTTGCTAAATACGTAGGAGAATGTTTGACGTGTTCTAAGGTCAAAGCTGAGCATCAGAAACCATCAGGTCTACTTCAACAACCCGAAATCCCGGAATGGAAATGGGAAAACATTACCATAGATTTCATCACTAAATTGCCAAGGACTGCAAGTGGTTTTGATACTATTTGGGTAATAGTTGATCGTCTCACCAAATCAGCACACTTCCTGCCAATAAGAGAAGATGACAAGATGGAGAAGTTAGCACGACTGTATTTGAAGGAAGTCGTCTCCAGACATGGAATACCAATCTCTATTATCTCTGATAGGGATGGCAGATTTATTTCAAGATTCTGGCAGACATTACAGCAAGCATTAGGAACTCGTCTAGACATGAGTACTGCCTATCATCCACAAACTGATGGGCAGAGCGAAAGGACGATACAAACGCTTGAAGACATGCTACGAGCATGTGTTATTGATTTCGGAAACAGTTGGGATCGACATCTACCATTAGCAGAATTTTCCTACAACAACAGCTACCATTCAAGCATTGAGATGGCTCCGTTTGAAGCACTTTATGGTAGAAAGTGCAGGTCTCTGATTTGTTGGAGTGAAGTGGGGGATAGACAGATTACGGGTCCGGAGATTATACAAGAAACTACCAAGAAGATCATCCAAATTCAACAACGGTTGAAAACCGCCCAAAGTCGACAAAAGAGCTACGCTGACATTAAAAGAAAAGATATAGAATTTGAAATTGGAGAGATGGTCATGCTTAAAGTTGCACCTTGGAAAGGCGTTGTTCGATTTGGTAAACGAGGGAAATTAAATCCAAGGTATATTGGACCATTCAAGATTATTGATCGTGTCGGACCAGTAGCTTACCGACTTGAGTTACCTCAACAACTCGCGGCTGTACATAACACTTTCCACGTCTCGAATTTGAAGAAATGTTTTGCTAAAGAAGATCTCACTATTCCGTTAGATGAAATCCAAATCAACGAAAAACTTCAATTTATCGAAGAACCCGTCGAAATAATGGATCGTGAGGTTAAAAGACTTAGGCAAAACAAGATACCAATTGTTAAGGTTCGATGGAATGCTCGTAGAGGACCCGAGTTCACCTGGGAGCGTGAAGATCAGATGAAGAAGAAATACCCGCATCTATTTCTAGAAGATTCGTCAACACCTTCAACAGCTTAAAATTTCGGGACGAAATTTATTTAACGGGTAGGTACTGTAGTGACCCGAACTTTTCCATGTTTATATATATTAATTGAGATTGATATTTACATGATTAAATGTTTCCAACATGTTAAGCAATCAAACTTGTTAAGACTTGATTAATTGAAATATGTTTCATATAGACAATTGACCACCCAAGTTGACCGGTGATTCACGAACGTTAAAACTTGTAAAAACTATACGATGACATATATATGGTTATATATATATAGTTAACATGTTTTTATTATAAGTATGTATCTCATTAGGTATTTTAACAATGAGTTATATATATAAAAATGAGACTATTAATTTAAGAAACTCGAAAACGATATATATAACGATTATCGTTATAACAACGTCTTACTAGGTACATATGAATCATATTAAGATATTGATACACTTGGTTAATTATGTTAAATGATAAGTAAATATATTATTAAGTGTATTAACAATGAAATACATATGTAAAAATAAGACTACTAACTTAATGATTTCGAAACGAGACATATATGTAACGATTATCGTTGTAACGACATTTAACTGTATATACATCATACTAAGATATATTATATATCATAATATCATGATAATATAATAATTTAACATCTCATTTGTTATAATAAACAATGGGTTAACAACATTCAACAAGATCGTTAACCTAAAGGTTTCAAAACAACATTTACATGTAACGACTAACGATGACTTAACGACTCAGTTAAAATGTATATACATGTAGTGTTTTAATATGTATTCATACACTTTTGAAAGACTTCAAGACACTTATCAAAATATTTCTACTTAACAAAAATGCTTACAATTACATCCTCGTTCAGTTTCATCAACAATTCTACTCGTATGCACCCGTATTCGTACTCGTACAATACACAGCTTTTAGATGTATGTACTATTAGTATATACACTCCAATGATCAGCTATTAGCAGCCCATGTGAGTCACCTAACACATGTGGGAACCATCATTTGGCAACTAGCATGAAATATCACATAAAATTACAAAAATATGAGTAATCATTCATGACTTATTTACATGAAAACAAAATTACATATCCTTTATATCTAATCCATACACCAACGACCAAAAACACCTACAAACACTTTCATTCTTCAATTTTCTTCATCTAATTGATCTCTCTCAAGTTCTATCTTCAAGTTCTAAGTGTTCTTCATATATTTTACAAGTTCTAGTTACATAAAATCAAGAATACTTTCAAGTTTGCTAGCTCACTTCCAATCTTGTAAGGTGATCATCCAACCTCAAGAAATCTTTGTTTCTTACAGTAGGTTATCATTCTAATACAAGGTAATAATCATATTCAAACTTTGGTTCAATTTCTATAACTATAACAATCTTATTTCAAGTGATGATCTTACTTGAACTTGTTTTCGTGTCATGATTCTGCTTCAAGAACTTCGAGCCATCCAAGGATCCATTGAAGCTAGATCTATTTTTCTCTTTTCCAGTAGGTTTATCCAAGGAACTTAAGGTAGTAATGATGTTCATAACATCATTCGATTCATACATATAAAGCTATCTTATTCGAAGGTTTAAACTTGTAATCACTAGAACATAGTTTAGTTAATTCTAAACTTGTTCGCAAACAAAAGTTAATCCTTCTAACTTGACTTTTAAAATCAACTAAACACATGTTCTATATCTATATGATATGCTAACTTAATGATTTAAAACCTGAAAACACGAAAAACACCGTAAAACCGGATTTACGCCGTCGTAGTAACACCGCGGGCTGTTTTGGGTTAGTTAATTAAAAACTATGATAAACTTTGATTTAAAAGTTGTTATTCTGAGAAAATGATTTTTATTATGAACATGAAACTATATCCAAAAATTATGGTTAAACTCAAAGTGGAAGTATGTTTTCTAAAATGGTCATCTAGACGTCGTTCTTTCGACTGAAATTACTACCTTTACAAAAACGATTGGTAACTTATTTTTCTGACTATAAACCTATACTTTTTCTGGTTAGATTCATAAAATAGAGTTCAATATGAAACCATAGCAATTTGATTCACTCAAAACGGATTTAAAATGAAGAAGTTATGGGTAAAACAAGATTGGATAATTTTTCTCATTTTAGCTACGTGAAAATTGGTAACAAATCTATTCCAACCATAACTTAATCAACTTGTATTGTATATTATGTAATCTTGAGATACCATAGACACGTATACAATGTTTCGACCTATCATGTCGACACATCTATATATATTTCGGAACAACCGTAGACACTCTATATGTGAATGTTGGAGTTAGCTATACAGGGTTGAGGTTGATTCCAAAATATAAATATAGTTTGAGTTGTGATCAATACTGAGATACGTATACACTGGGTCGTGGATTGATTCAAGATAATATTTATCGATTTATTTCTGTACATCTAATTGTGGACAACTAGTTGTAGGTTACTAACGAGGACAGCTGACTTAATAAACTTAAAACATCAAAATATATTAAAAGTGTTGTAAATATATTTTGAACATACTTTGATATATATGTATATATTGTTATAGGTTCGTGAATCAACCAGTGGCCAAGTCTTACTTCTCGATGAAGTAAAAATCTGTGAAAGTGAGTTATAGTCCCACTTTTAAAATCTAATATTTTTGGGATGAGAATACATGCAGGTTTTATAAATGATTTACAAAATAGACACAAGTACGTGAAACTACATTCTATGGTTGAATTATCGAAATCAAATATGCCCCTTTTTATTAAGTCTGGTAATCTAAGAATTAGGGAACAGACACCCTAATTGACGCGAATCCTAAAGATAGATCTATTGGGCCTAACAAACCCCATCCAAAGTACCGGATGCTTTAGTACTTCAAAATTTATATCATATCCGAAGGGTGTCCCGGAATGATGGGGATATTCTTATATATGCATCTTGTTAATGTCGGTTACCAGGTGTTCACCATATGAATGACTTTTATCTCTATGTATGGGATGTGTATTGAAATATGAAATCTTTTGGTCTATTATTATGATTTGATATATATAGGTTAAACCTATAACTCACCAACATTTTTGTTGACGTTTTAAGCATGTTTATTCTCAGGTGATTATTAAGAGCTTCCGCTGTCGCATACTTAAATAAGGACGAGATTTGGAGTCCATGTTTGTATGATATTGTGTAAAAACTGCATTCAAGAAACTTATTTTGTTGTAACATATTTGTATTGTAAACCATTATGTAATGGTCGTGTGTAAACAGGATATTTTAGATTATCATTATTTGATAATCTACGTAAAGCTTTTTAAACCTTTATTGATGAAATAAAGGTTATGGTTTGTTTAAAAATGAATGCAGTCTTTGAAAAACGTCTCATATAGAGGTCAAAACCTCGCAACGAAATCAATTAATATGGAACGTTTTTAATCAATAAGAACGGGACATTTCAATCAGCACATACCTTATTATGATCCGGTACAGTTTGTTGATGAATTCATCGTATTCCCAATGAGGCCGCCAGTAGAATTCTCAACGATTCCTGAGCACACTCTGCATCCTAATCTGAGATTTGATAGGAGATGGAGAGATTACGAGACATATCAAAGGAACAAATTCAAATTGGTAACAAAAAATGTAGAGGTGCCAAGGGTAATCGATTGGGCCCCTTTGGAAATGGTCCATCTAACTGACCGTGTTAGACAGCTTTTAGTTCAAAGGTATGACAGTTCCTCTTTTACAGATTGGGAACGTCTTTTCACCATTCGTAGACCTGTATATAAGGAATGGTGTGTTGAGTTGATGAGTACTGTATCACTTGATACAAATATAGTTAGAATAGATGATAGAAGATTTCTTAGGTTTATCCTTGGCGGTAGGATGTACAGAATGTCCATGTTGGACATGGCCAGGGCCTTACAGATATATACTCTTGGTGAGTTGCTATTACTCGATTGTACAAATTTGATTCATTATGGTGAAAGGGTAGATAGTAACTTTGACGCTGACGTCATTTGGAGGCGTATGTCACATTTTGATGTTTTTACACGAGCAGGAGGACACTCCTATACACATATTGACAGAGCCGAGCTTCGTATTATTCATAGATTTTTGGCTAACTCGATTACACAGAGAGGTCATAATAAAGAAAAAATTACCTTACATGATTTATTCTACCTAAAGTGTATTCGGGATCCTAGAAGCTTTGTCAATATCCCTTTCTGTGTTGCTTTTTATTTATCTAAAATGGTAGAGGGAATGCAGGACGGGAGTATAATAGGAGGAGGTATTTTTGTTACTCTTATTGGAGAGTATTTAGGTGTTGATAGGAACCAAGGGGGTCCATTACAGCTTTGTAGAGAACAGGTTGAGCCCTTAGGATTGAAAGTTTATGTGGGTGCTAAGGTATTGAAAAGTAGACGTAACCAGGCAGTACCCTATGAGGGATCTCATCCTCAGGTAGAGAGAGGCTCAGACGAGGAAATGGAGGAGGCGGAAGACATTAGGGATGTATTTCGAGATGCTATTCTTGACGTCCACGTTCGTATAGATGAGGAAGCAATGACGAACGCGACCAGACATAGTATGTATGAGCAGTGGAACTCTGAGCGAGTATACGAGGATTATAGGCGACGCCAACACGATAGCTGGTTAGTTCATCAGCACCAAATCATGAGCCAGCTATCATATCAGGTACCAAATAATTACGTACCTACTCGACCTGCTCATTTTCCGCCACATAGCCCCGATATCCGACCACCCTTTAACCGGTATGACTATAACCAAGCCTATCAAAACACCTATAACCAACAATGGAACCCACCTGACGAGATGAACTGGAACCCATATCCAGACTGATTTAGTTCCATTTGGTTATTTATATGATTTATATGATTTTTTTTTATCTTTTTACTTATTCATGTTTAAACTTATGTTATTGAATATACTTATGTAATCTTTTTCATATTTATTATTATTGTGTACTAATATTTCACATTTAGGATTTGAAAGTGGGATATTAAGTCCCATTTTAAATTGCCATGCATGTTTATATTTGTATGTATGTATACTGTAAATTGTACAAAACAGGGTAAAACAGCGCATTTTCAAAGACTGGCATTAAGTTCAGCAAAAGCTACTAATTTTGACGACAAGATGACAAATAAATGTGATGTAACAACAGACGAAATGAACAAATGATATGCACCATTTATCATTCAGCAACCAAACGCCAATATGTTTGGAAACTTTGGTAAAATTTAATCATTTTTACGCTAATCACCCTCAATAATTTAAATTGTTACTGATTTCTTGCAAATGAGGGCATTGCAAGATCTTAAGTGTGGGAAGGGGTTAAATTCTTTCGGATTTTTAAAATTTTTATCTTAAACACTTGGTTACCATTAAAAATACTAGTAACGTAGTAGTTGTATTAGAATCTAGTGCTCTCTGATGATAAAGAACAGCCCTAGTCTTATATACTGACTACCCAATTCTAGTAAAATTTTTCAAAATTTTCAATTAAATGAACTCAAAATCATGTTTATACATATTTATGAACGATAAAACTAGGTGTTAACACCAAAATTATTGTTACCTCAGAAAGGACATAAATTGAGAAACAAACCAAAATGTTAAAATTCATTTAAAATGGAATAGAGGACAATAAAAAGGAAAATAAAAGCCAAGTGTGGGAAAAATTACCAAGTTATCTTAAACATATGTCACATATTTCTGTAACAAATAACTGAAAATACTTTTGCTTTGGACTAAACTAAACTATTTTACCCGATGAAAGAAAAGAAGAGATGGATCTACACGATGAATCAATTCCATCATTAAAAGGAAGTAAAGTCTTCCGAAAAAGAAACGCGCTTCTTGATTTAGGTCAGGAAGTTGTCGTCCAGACCAGCTGTAGGTTGACGAAAAACCTAGAAAAGTCATCACTAAAATCAGCAGGAAATCCACGGACCTTAGCATTAAACAGGGTCGCCAAGTGGTCAGATTTATCCTAACCATGAGAAGGATTTATCTCGTAAAATTGGGGGGGGGGGGCACCGCGCAAATTAGCTGGATAAGACTAATGAATCAGATCCCCAGAAAGGATAATCTCCTTAAAGATTAAAAATCAGCTTTTAAGACTGATATTACTCAATCCTTGAGATTGACCTTAAAGATTGAGAATTTAAACTCATGGAATTCAATGATATCTAAACTCGAGCTTGAACGAGAAAATATTTTGATCAAATTATAAACCGATTTGTTTTATGAAAATCCATTTTCAATACGTTCATTACCATTGAACGTAAAATCCTAGGAATTCACCTGGAACTCATTAGGTCATCTGAACCAAATCGGGTGTCAACCGTAAGAACGGTGGTTGCATAGCATGGTTAAAGACAGGACCTTGTGCCAGACCGACAAATTATAAGGGTGAGCTTTACTATTGCTCCTACAAAGGATAGTAATTGCGTCCGACATGTTATAGACCATAATTAAAAGCATGTCAGGGGACATTGCCTTAACAGTTGCTTGTTCAACGCTTTCCTTTACAACCGGACGGTAGTTTACCGAAAGGTAATATACGGGACAAGTAAACTGGACGTGTTGCTTTCCTAATACAAGGTTAGCAAGTGGGTGACACAAAACCGCAAGTTTTGAGCTAAAATTTTCAAATCTGAAACCCACCAAGCCCACAAAAATATTTTGCAAACACCGGTGAAGGGTTATTCCGGAAAACTTATCTAGGGTAAAAACTAGATTTAATTTTCAAAAGATCAAATGTTTTCATAAAGATCCAATTTCCTTAATGGATCTAAATTTTATAGTCATGTGGGACTGTAAACCACATCGTTACTACCATTGTTTATACCGCCGTATTGAAATCACTGATGTACAAAGTGTGGAGAATAAAGAAGTGATTCTTGTATTTCAAGACTATATTGCTTGAGGACAAGCAACGCTCAAGTGTGGGAATATTTGATAATGCTAAAAACGAACATATATTTCATAGCATTATTCCTCAAGAAAGACAAGCTTTTAGTTGCAATTGTCCTATTTACAAGTGATATTCGTTTAAATAATAAAAGGTGAAGACAAAAGACAGATTCGACGAATTGAAGACGCAAACGACCAAAAAGCTCAAAAGTACAAAATACAATCAATGAGGTTCCAATTATTGATAAGAAACGTCTCAAAATTACAAGAGTACAAGATTCAAAACGCAAAGTACAAGATATTAAATTGTACGCAAGGACGTTCGTAAATCCGGAACCGGGACCAGAGTCAACTCTCAACGCTCGACGCAACGGACTAAAAATTACAAGTTAACTATGCACATAAATAAAATATAATATTTAAATAATTCTTATAATTATTTATATATTATATTATTATTTATAAACGCCGGCAAGAAAGAAAACAAAGAAATGTGACTTCTCCCAGCTGGTCATGCGATTGCATGGCCTGGAGGCACAAAAGCCATGCGATCGCATGGCTCTGAAATCCAGCCCAGGTCCTATAAATTCAACGCATTTTGGCCAAAATAAACACATCTTTCTTCTCTTCATCATACGTAAAGTATATATATATATATATATATTTTAATTTTAATTTTAATTTTAATTTCTAATAATAAGGGTGTGTTAGCGAATGTTGTAAGGGTGTAAGTCGAAATTCTGTCCGTGTAACGCTACGCTATTTTTAATCATTGTAAGTTATGTTCAACCTTTTTAATTTAATGTCTCGTAGCTAAGTTATTATTATGCTTATTTAATCCGAAATAATCATGATGTTGGGCTAATTACTAAAATTGGGTAATTGGGCTTTGTACCATAATTGAGGTTTGGACAAAAAGAACGACACTTGTGGAAATTAGACTATGGGCTATTAATGGGCTTTATATTTGTTTAACTAAATGATAGTTTGTTAATGTTAATATAAAGATTTACAATTGGGTGTCCCTATAAATTACCATATACACTCGATCGGACACGATGGGCGGGGTATTTATATGTACAAATAATCGTTCATTTAACCGAACACGGGAATGGATTAATAGCCACTAGAATTATTAAAACAGGGGTGAAATTATGTACAAGGACACTTGGCATAATTGTTAACAAAGTATTAAAACCTTGGGTTACACTCAGTCGACATCCTGGTGTAATTATTAAACAAAGTATTAAAATCTTGTTACAGTTTAAGTCCCTAATTAGTTGGAATATTTAACTTCGGGTATAAGAATAATTTGACGAGGACACTCGCACTTTATATTTATGACTGATGGACTGTTATGGACAAAAACCAGACGGACATATTAAATAATCCAGGACAAAGGACAATTAACCCATGGGCATAAAACTAAAATCAACACGTCAAACATCATGATTACGGAAGTTTAAATAAGC
This sequence comes from Rutidosis leptorrhynchoides, assembly GCF_046630445.1. Classification (NCBI taxonomy): domain Eukaryota; kingdom Viridiplantae; phylum Streptophyta; class Magnoliopsida; order Asterales; family Asteraceae; genus Rutidosis; species Rutidosis leptorrhynchoides. The sequence goes on along the minus strand of NC_092336.1, from coordinate 262,137,212 downwards.
ATAATTCTTTTATTTCATATTTAATTTCCTCTATTTTATATTTAATTACACTTCTAATTATCGCATTTTTATTTATTGTTATTGTATTTAATTGCACTTTTAATTATCGTACTTTTTAATTATCGCAAGTTTATTTTATCACACTTTTATTATTCGCAATTTCATTATCGTTATTTACTTTACGCTTAAAATTAAGTCTTTTATTTATTTAATATTTTACATTTTATTTTAACTATGACTAAAGTTTTAAAATCGACAAACCGGTCATTAAACGGTAAAAACCCCCCTTTATAATAATAATATTACTTATATATATATTTGTATTTTTATAAAAGTAAACTAATATAGCATTAAGCTTTGTTTAAAGATTTTCCCTGTGGAACGAACCGGACTTACTAAAAACTACACTACTGTACGATTAGGTACACTGCCTATAAGTATTGTAGCAAGGTTTAAGTATATCCATTCTCTAAATAAATAAATATCTTGTGTAAACTTGTATCGTATTTAATAGTATTTCCTTGTAAAATTTAAAAGTATTTTATACCCCTTAGCTTTGACATCAATATGATTATTACCTTGTATTAGAATGATAACCTACTGTAAGAAACAAAGATTTCTTGAGGTTGGATGATCACCTTACAAGATTGGAAGTGAGCTAACAAACTTGAAAGTATTATTGATTTTATGTAACTAGAACTTGTAGAATATATGAAGAACACTTAGAACTTGAAGATAGAACTTGAGAGAGATCAAGTAGATGAAGAAAATTGAAGAATGAAAGTGTTTGTAGGTGTTTTTGGTAGTTGGTGTATGGATTAGATATAAAGGATATGTAATTTTGTTTTCATGTAAATAAGTCATGAATGATTACTCATATTTTTGTAATTTTATGAGATATTTCATGCTAGTTGCCAAATGATGGTTCCCACATGTGTTAGGTGACTCACATGGGCTGCTAAGAACTGATCATTGGAGTGTATATACCAATAGTACATACATCTAAAAGCTGTGTATTGTACGAGTACGAATACGGGTGCATACGAGTAGAATTGTTAATGAAACTGAACGAGGATGTAATTGTAAGCATTTTTGTTAAGTAGAAGTATTTTGATAAGTGTATTGAAGTCTTTCAAAAGTGTATAAATACATATTAAAACACTACATGTATATACATTTTAACTGAGTCGTTAAGTCATCGTTAGTCGTTACATGTAAGTGTTGTTTTGAAACCTTTAGGTTAACGATCTTGTTAAATGTTGTTAACCCAATGTTTATAATATCAAATGAGATTTTAAATTATTATATTATCATGATATTATCATGTATGAATATCTCTTAATATGATATATATACATTAAATGTCTTTACAACGATAATCGTTACATATATGTCTCGTTTAAAAATCATTAAGTTAGTAGTCTTGTTTTTACATATGTAGTTCATTGTTAATATACTTTATGATATGTTTACTTATCATAGTATCATGTTAAATATATATATATATATATATATATATATCCATATATATATGTCATCATATAGTTTTTACAAGTTTTAACGTTCGTGAATCACCGGTCAACTTGGGTGGTCAATTGTCTATATGAAACATATTTCAATTAATCAAGTCTCAACAAGTTTGATTGCATAACATGTTGGAAACATTTAATCATGTAAATATCAATCTCAATTAATATATATAAACATGGAAAAGTTTGGGTCACTACAGTACCTACCCGTTAAATAAATTTCGTCCCGAAATTTTAAGCTGTTGAAGGTGTTGACGAATCTTCTGGAAATAGATGCGGGTATTTATTCTTCATCTGATCTTCACGCTCCCAGGTGAACTCGGGTCCTCTACGAGCATTCCATCGAACCTTAACAATTGGTATCTTATTTTGCTTAAGTCTTTTAACCTCACGATCCATTATTTCGACGGGTTCTTCGATGAATTGAAGTTTTTCGTTGATTTGGATTTCATCTAACGGAATAGTGAGATCTTCTTTAGCAAAACATTTCTTCAAATTCGAGACGTGGAAAGTGTTATGTACAGTCGCGAGTTGTTGAGGTAACTCAAGTCGGTAAGCTACTGGTCCGACACGATCAATAATCTTGAGTGGTCCAATATACCTTGGATTTAATTTCCCTCGTTTACCAAATCGAACAACGCCTTTCCAAGGTGCAACTTTAAGCATGATCATCTCTCCAATTTCAAATTCTATATCTTTTCTTTTAATGTCAGCGTAGCTCTTTTGTCGACTTTGGGCGGTTTTTAACCGTTGTTGAATTTGGATGATCTTCTCGGTAGTTTCTTGTATAATCTCCGGACCCGTAATCTGTCTATCCCCCACTTCACTCTAACAAATCGAAGACCTGCACTTTCTACCATAAAGTGCTTCAAACGGCGCCATCTCAATTCTTGAATGGTAGCTGTTGTTGTAGGAAAATTCTGCTAACGGTAGATGTCGATCCCAACTGTTTCCGAAATCAATAACACATGCTCGTAGCATGTCTTCAAGCGTTTGTATCGTCCTTTCGCTGTGCCCATCAGTTTGTGGATGATAGGCAGTACTCATGTCTAGACGAGTTCCTAATGCTTGCTGTAATGTCTGCCAGAATCTTGAAATAAATCTGCCATCCCTATCAGAGATAATAGAGATTGGTATTCCATGTCTGGAGACGACTTCCTTCAAATACAGTCGTGCTAACTTCTCCATCTTGTCATCTTCTCTTATTGGCAGGAAGTGTGCTGATTTGGTGAGACGATCAACTATTACCCAAATAGTATCAAAACCACTTGCAGTCCTTGGCAATTTAGTGATGAAATCTATGGTAATGTTTTCCCATTTCCATTCCGGGATTTCGGGTTGTTGAAGTAGACCTGATGGTTTCTGATGCTCAGCTTTGACCTTAGAACACGTCAAACATTATCCAACGTATTTAGCAACATCGGCTTTCATACCCGGCCACCAAAAATGTTTCTTGAGATCCTTGTACATCTTCCCCGTTCCAGGATGTATTGAGTATCTGGTTTTATGAGCTTCTCTAAGTACTATTTCTCTCATATCTCCAAATTTTGGTACTCAAATCCTTTCAGCCCTATACCGGGTTCCGTCTTCCCGAATATTAAGATGCTTCTCCGATCCTTTGGGTATTTCATCCTTTAAATTTCCCTCTTTTAAAACTCCTTGTTGCGCCTCCTTTATTTGAGTAGTAAGGTTATTATGAATCATTATATTCATAGATTTTACTCGAATGGGTTATCTGTCCTTCCTGCTCAAGGCATCGGCTACCACATTTGCCTTCTCCGGGTGGTAACGAATCTCAAAGTCGTAATCATTCAATAATTCAATCCACCTACGCTGCCTCATATTCAGTTGTTTCTGATTAAATATGTGTTGAAGACTTTTGTGGTCGGTATATATAATACTTTTGACCCCATATAAGTAGTGCCTCCAAGTCTTTAATGCAAAAACAACCGCGCCTAATTCCAAATCATGCGTCGTATAATTTTGTTCATGAATCTTCAATTGTCTAGACGCATAAGCAATCACCTTCGTTCATTGCATTAATACACAACCGGGACCTTGCTTTGATGCGTCACAATAAATCACAAAATCATCATTCCCTTCAGGCAATGACAATATAGGTGCCGTAGTTAGCTTTTTTTTCAATAACTGAAACGCTTTCTCTTGTTCATCATTCCATTCAAATTTCTTCCCTTTATGCGTTAATGCAGTCAAGGGTTTTGCTATTCTGGAAAAGTCTTGGATGAACCTTCTGTAGTAACCAGCTAGTCCTAAAAACTGGCGTATGTGTTTCGGAGTTTTCGGGGTTTCCCACTTTTCAACAGTTTCTATCTTTGCCGGATCCACCTTAATACCTTCTTTGTTCACTATGTGACCGAGGAATTGAACTTCTTCCAACCAAAATGCACACTTTGAAAACTTAGCGTACAATTCTTCCTTCCTCAATACTTCTAACACCTTTCTCAAATGTTCACCGTGTTCTTGGTCATTCTTTGAGTAAATAAGTATATCATCAATGAAAACAATGACAAACTTGTCAAGGTATGGTACACACACTCGGTTCATAAGGTCCATGAACACAGCTGGTGCATTAGTTAAACCAAACGGCATGACCATAAACTCGTAATGACCATAACGTGTTCTGAAAGCAGTCTTTGGAATATCATCTTCTTTCACCCGCATTTGATGATACCCGGAACGTAAGTCAATCTTTGAATAAACAGACGAGCCTTGTAGTTGATCAAATAAGTCGTCGATTCTCGGTAGTGTGTAGCGGTTCTTGATGGTAAGTTTGTTCAACTCTCAGTAGTCGATACACAACCTGAATATACCATCTTTCTTCTTGACAAACAAAACAGGAGCTCCCCACGGTGATGTGCTTGGTCGAATGAAACCACGCTCTAAAAGTTCTTGTAATTGGCTTTGCATTTCTTTCATCTCGCTGGGTGCGAGTCTGTAAGGAGCACGAGCTATTGGTGCAGCTCCTGGTACAAGATCTATTTGAAATTCAACGGATCGATGTGGGGGTAATCCCGGCAATTCTTTCGAAAATACATCGGGAAATTCTTTTGCAATGGGAACATCATTGATGCTCTTTTCTTCAGTTTGTACTTTCTCGACGTGTGCTAGAACAGCATAGCAACCTTTTCTTATTAGTTTTTGTGCCTTCAAATTACTAATAAGATGTAGCTTCGTGTTGCCCTTTTCTCCGTACACCATTAAGGGTTTTCCTTTTTCTCGTATAATGCGAATTGCATTTTTGTAACAAACGATCTCTGCTTTCACTTCTTTCAACCAGTCCATACCGATTATCACATCAAAACTCCCTAACTCTACTGGTATCAAATCAATCTTAAATGTTTCGCTAACCAGTTTAATTTCTCGATTCCGACATATATTATCTGCTGAAATTAATTTACCATTTGCTAATTCGAGTAAAAATTTACTATCCAAAGGCGTCAATGGACAACTTAATTTAGCACAAAAATCTCTACTCATATAGCTTCTATCTGCACCCGAATCAAATAAAACGTAAGCAGATTTATTGTCAATAAGAAACGTACCCGTAACAAGCTCCGGGTCTTCCTGTGCCTCTGCCGCATTAATATTGAAAACTCTTCCGCGGCCTTGTCCATTCGTGTTCTCCTGGTTCGGGCAATTTCTAATAATGTGGCCCGGTTTTCCACATTTATAACAAACTACATTGGCATAACTTGCTTCGACACTACTTGCTCCGCCATTACTCGATCCGACACCATTTGTTCCTTTCGTTCTATTAACCCCTGGTCCATAGACCTCACACTTCGCCGCGCTATGACCATTTCTTTTACACTTGTTGCAAAATTTGGTACAGAACCCCGAGTGATACTTTTCACACCTTTGGCATAGCTGCTTCTGATTGTTGTTGTTGTTGTTGTTGTTGTTGTTGTGGTTATTATTGTTGTTGGGATGATTGTTGTAGTTGCTGTTGTTGTTGTTGTTGTTGTTGTTGTTGTTGTTGTTGTTGTTGGGCCGTTTGTTGTAGTTGCGATTGATGTTGCGATTGTTGGGATAATTGTTGCGATTATTGTTGTAATTGCTGTTGTTGTTGTATTGGTGATTCTTATCACCATTTTCCTCCCACTTTCTTTTGACTTGCTTCACATTGGCCTCTTCAGCAGTCTGTTCTTTAATTCTTTCTTCAATCTGGTTCACTAGTTTGTGAGCCATTCTACATGCCTGTTGTATGGAGGTGGGCTCGTGTGAACTTATATCTTCTTGGATTCTTTCCGGTAATCCTTTCACAAACTCGTCGATCTTCTCTTCCTCATCTTCGAATGCTCCCGGACACAATAGGCACAATTCTGTGAATCGTCTTTCGTACGTGGTAATATCAAATCCTTGGGTTCGTAGCCCTCTAAGTTCTGTCTTGAGCTTATTGACCTCGGTTCTGGGACGGTACTTCTCGTTCATCAAGTGCTTGAATGCTGACCACGGTAGTGCGTACGCATCGTCTTGTCCCACTTGCTCTAGATAGGTATTCCACCATGTTAACGCAGAACCTGTGAAGGTATGCGTAGCGTACTTCACTTTGTCCTCTTCAGTACACTTACTTATGGCAAACACCGATTCGACCTTCTTGGTCCACCGTTTCAATCCGATCGGTCCTTCGGTTCCATCAAATTCCAAAGGTTTGCAGGCAGTGAATTCTTTGTAGGTGCATCCTACACGATTTCCTATACTACTAGATCCAAGGTTATTGTTGGTATGTAGCGCAGCCTGTACTGCGGCTATGTTTGAAGCTAGAAAAGTACGGAATTCCTCTTCATTCATATTCACGGTGTGTCGAGTAGTCGGTGCCATTTCCTTCAAAATAGTCAAATGGAACAAGTTAATCATACAGAATATTAAGAGTAGTTAATAGTATTTCGTAGCATAATATGAACTCATTTATAAAAGCTTTTTCTTCATATTAGCGTTTTATAAGTTTAAATTCGGGTAGTACCTACCCGTTAAGTTCATACTTAGTAGCTAATATACAATTCAACTACTACAATTCTATATGAAAAACTGATTATAATAATATTTCGCGTTCAAACTTTTACACAATATTTTACAAACTTACAATACCGCTTATTTTACATATAGCATGAAATATAGCACACAATAAATTTGATACAAGATGGTTGTGAAGATAATTCTAGCTAGTACACAAGTCGTTCAGCAAAGGCAATAAAGACACGTAATTCATACGTCCAGAAACAAGTCATGCATTCTGGTTTTACTAGGATTACTTCCCATCCTTGGTCTTGTGGAACATAACCGTTATGGCCGTTGATAAGACAGCGTGTTGTAACGTCGTCAAAGGGACGAGGGTTACGTAATGTCCAACAGTCCCTTAACAATCTAAAAACCTCATTTCTTACCCCAATTACTGACTCCGTCACTTGTGGGAACGTTTTGTTTAATAGTTATAGCCCGATGTTCTTGTTCTCACTTTAGTGAGAAGCGAACATTACTAATCCGTAAGCATAACATGCTTCTTTATGTTGCATGGTAGCCGCTTTTTCTAAATCACGAAGTCCAATATTCGGATATATTGAGTCAAAATAATTTCTTAACCCATTGCGTAAAATAGCATTTGGGTTCCCCGCAATATATGCGTCAAAGTAAACACATCGTAACTTATGGATTTCCCAATGTGATATCCCCCATCTTTCGAACGAAAGCCTTTTATAAACCAAGGCATTCTTGGAACGTTCTTCGAATGTCTTACAAACTGATCTCGCCTTAAATAGTTGTGCCGAAGAATTCTGACCGACTCTAGACAAGATTTCATCAATTATGTCTCCGGGTAGGTCTCTTAAAATATTGGGTTGTCTATCCATTTTGTGTTTTTATACTGTAAAATAGACAAGAGTTAGATTCATAAAAAAAAAATACTTATTAATAAAAGCAATTTTTACATATATCATAAAGCATAAGCACACTATATTACATATATTACACCACACGAATACAACTATCTTATTTCGACTCGCTTGTTTCTTCTTCTTCGGTTTTCGTTCGTTTTGCCAAGTTTCTAGGGATATATGATGTTCCCCTAATACGAGCCGTCGTTTTCCACATTGGTTTAGAAAAACCTAGTGGTTTAGAGGTTCCCGGGTCATTGTTACAACTTAAGGACTTCGGGGGTTGACGATACATATAAAGTTCATCGGGGTTGGAATTAGATTTCTCTATTTTTATGCCCTTTCCCTTATTATTTTCTTTTGCCTTTTTAAATTCAGTTGGGGTAATTTCTATAACATCATCGGAATTCTCGTCGGAATCCGATTCATCGGAGAATTGGTAATCCTCCCAATATTTTGCTTCCTTGGCGGAAACACCATTGACCATAATTAACCTTGGTCGGTTGGTTGAGGATTTTCTTTTACTTAACCATTTTATTATTTCCCCCACCGGTTCTATTTCTTCATCCGGTTCCGATTCTTCTTCCGGTTCCGATTCTTCTTCCGGTTCCGACTCTTCTTCCGGTTCCTCTTCGGGAACTTGTGAATCAGTCCACGAATCATTCCAATTTACATTTGACTCTTCATTATTATTAGGTGAGTCAATGGGACTTGTTCTAGAGGTAGACATCTATCACATAATATATCACATAATATTCACATGTTAAAAATATATAGTTTCCAACGAAATTTGTTAAGCAATCATTTTTCAAGTAAACACGGTCGAAGTCCAGACTCGCTAATGCATCCTAACAAACTCGATAAGACACACTAATGCAAAATTCTGGTTCTCTAAGACCAACGCTCGGATACCAACTGAAATGTCCCGTTCTTATTGATTAAAAACGTTCTATATTAATTGATTTCGTTGCGAGGTTTTGACCTCTATATGAGACGTTTTTCAAAGACTGCATTCATTTTAAAACAAACCATAACCTTTATTTCATCAATAAAGGTTTATAAAGCTTTACGTAGATTATCAAATAATGATAATCTAAAATATCCTGTTTACACACGACCATTACATAATGGTTTACAATACAAATATGTTACAACAAAATAAGTTTCTTGAATGCAGTTTTTACACAATATCATACAAGCATGGACTCCAAATCTCGTCCTTATTTAAGTGTGCGACAGCGGAAGCTCTTAATAATCACCTGAGAATAAACATGCTTAAAACATCAACAAAAATGTTGGTGAGTTATAGGTTTAACCTATATATATCAAATCATAATAATAGACCACAAGATTTCATATTTCAATACACATCCCATACATAGAGATAAAAATCATTCATATGGTGAACACCTGGTAACCGACATTAACAAGATGCATATATAAGAATATCTCCATCATTCCGGGACAACCTTCGGATATGATATAAATTTCGAAGTACTAAAGCATCCGGTACTTTGGATGGGGTTTGTTAGGCCCAATAGATCTATCTTTAGGATTCGCGTCAATTAGGGTGTCTGTTCCCTAATTCTTAGATTACCAGACTTAATAAAAAGGGGCATATTCGATTTCGATAATTCAACCATAGAATGTAGTTTCACGTACTTGTGTCTATTTTGTAAATCATTTATAAAACCTGCACGTATTCTCATCCCAAAAATATTAGATTTTAAAAGTGGGACTATAACTCACTTTCACAGATTTTTACTTCGTCGGGAAGTAAGACTTGGCCACTGGTTGATTCACGAACCTATAACAATATATACATATATATCAAAGTATGTTCAAAATATATTTACAACACTTTTAATATATTTTGATGTTTTAAGTTTATTAAGTCAGCTGTCCTCGTTAGTAACCTACAACTAGTTATCCACAGTTAGATGTACAGAAATAAATCGATAAATATTATCTTGAATCAATCCACGACCCAGTGTATATGTATCTCAGTATTGATCACAACTCAAACTATATATATTTTGGAATCAACCTCAACCCTGTATAGCTAACTCCAACATTCACATATAGAGTGTCTACGGTTGTTCCGAAATATATATAGATATGTCGACATGATAGGTCGAAACATTGTATACGTGTCTATGGTATCTCAAGATTACATAATATACAATACAAGTTGATTAAGTTATGGTTGGAATAGATTTGTTACCAATTTTCACGTAGCTAAAATGAGAAAAATTATCCAATCTTGTTTTACCCATAACTTCTTCATTTTAAATCCGTTTTGAGTGAATCAAATTGCTATGGTTTCATATTGAACTCTATTTTATGAATCTAAACAGAAAAAGTATAGGTTTATAGTCAGAAAAATAAGTTACAAGTCATTTTTGTAAAGGTAGTCATTTCAGTCGAAAGAACGACGTCTAGATGACCATTTTAGGAAACATACTTCCACTTTGAGTTTAACCATAATTTTTGGATATAGTTTCATGTTCATAATAAAAATCATTTTCTCAGAATAACAACTTTTAAATCAAAGTTTATCATAGTTTTTAATTAACTAACCCAAAACAGCCCGCGGTGTTACTACGACGGCGTAAATCCGGTTTTACGGTGTTTTTCGTGTTTTCAGGTTTTAAATCATTAAGTTAGCATATTATATAGATATAGAACATGTGTTTAGTTGATTTTAAAAGTCAAGTTAGAAGGATTAACTTTTGTTTACGAACAAGTTTAGAATTAACTAAACTATGTTCTAGTGATTACAAGTTTAAACCTTCGAATAAGATAGCTTTATATGTATGAATCGAATGATGTTATGAACATCATTACTACCTTAAGTTCCTTGGATAAAACTACTGAAAAAGAGAAAAATGGATCTAGCTTCAATGGATCCTTGGATGGCTCGAAGTTCTTGAAGCAGAATCATGACACGAAAACAAGTTCAAGTAAGATCATCACTTGAAATAAGATTGTTATAGTTATAGAAATTGAACCAAAGTTTGAATATGATTATTAACTTGTATTAGAATGATAACCTAATGTAAGAAACAAAGATTTCTTGAGGTTGGATGATCACCTTACAAGATTGGAAGTGAGCTAGCAAACTGGAAAGTATTCTTGATTTTATGTAACTAGAACTTGTAGAATATATGAAGAACACTTAGAACTTGAAGATAGAACTTGAGAGAGATCAATTAGATGAAGAAAATTGAAGAATGAAAGTGTTTGTAGGTGTTTTTGGTCGTTGGTGTATGGATTAGATATAAAGGATATGTAATTTTGTTTTCATGTAAATAAGTCATGAATGATTACTCATATTTTTGTAATTTTATGAGATATTTTATGCTAGTTGCCAAATGATGGTTCCCACATGTGTTAGGTGACTCACATGGGCTGCTAAGAGCTGATCATTGGAGTGTATATATCAATAGTACATACATCTAAAATCTGTGTATTGTACGAGTACGAATACGGGTGCATACGAGTAGAATTGTTGATGAAACTGAACGAGGATGTAATTGTAAGCATTTTTGTTAAGTAGAAGTATTTTGATAAGTGTATTGAAGTCTTTCAAAAGTGTATAAATACATATTAAAACACTACATGTATATACATTTTAACTGAGTCATTAAGTCATCGTTAGTCGTTACATGTAAGTGTTGTTTTGAAACCTTTAGGTTAACGATCTTGTTAAATGTTGTTAACCCAATGTTTATAATATCAAATGAGATTTTAAATTATTATATTATCATGATATTATCATGTATGAATATCTCTTAATATGATATATATACATTAAATGTCTTTACAACGATAATCATTACATATATGTCTCGTTTAAAAATTATTAAGTTAGTAGTCTTGTTTTTACATATGTAGTTCATTGTTAATATACTTTATGATATGTTTACTTATCATAGTATCATGTTAACTATATATATCCATATATATGTCATCATATAGTTTTTACAAGTTTTAACGTTCGTGAATCACCGGTCAACTTGGGTGGTCAATTGTCTATATGAAACATATTTCAATTAATCAAGTCTTAACAAGTTTGATTGCTTAACATGTTGGAAACATTTAATCATGTAAATATCAATCTCAATTAATATATATAAACATGGAAAAGTTCGGGTCACTACAGTTTGAGACGCTAGGTCGACTTTCAAAAGCTTCAACAAGCATCTAACAAGGGAACTAGTGCCCAATAACCCCCTTTCCTTTCTCCGTACCTGCATCTAAAAGGTAAACAACGAGAGGGGTAAGCTAACGCTTAGTGAATGCAATAATTATACGATTACATATACAACCTACTTACTTGCAATCACTTACGCATTTACCGCATACATGCTAGCAATATAAATAATCATACCATCACAAGTATAATGCTAAACCTTCGACCACACAATGTGATGACCTAAAAAATTTCGACTTATTTAAACCAATTCTCTATACGATTTTTTTATTTTGACACGTTAAACAAAGTCTGTTAGATTGAGTCTCAAAATTTTAGAACTGTTTCAAATATAAAATTACCTTTGACTACTCTCGATGATTCATGAACAATTATATGTATATATATATATATGTACAAGTAAAAACGACTTTTCTACAGTAAAACACTATTTGCTACAGTAAAAATGACTTTGCTACAGTAAAACACTATTTGCTACAGTAAAACACTATTTGCTACAGTGAAACCGTACTTTGCTACAGTGCTACAGTGAAAACGACTTGCTACAGTAAAACACTATTTGCTACAGTAAAAAACACTGTTTGCTACAGTAACACTATTGCTACAGTACACTATGCTACGGTACACACTATTTGATGTCGACGAACTAGCAAACAAAAACAGATAAGGAGGCCATGCGATCGCATGGCAAAAACACTGAAAACTCATGCGATCGCATGGGGTACTGTTGCAGGCCAGAATCCTATAAAAGCTCGAGCTGGTTTCCAGTTTCTTTCCAATTCTTTCCTCCGTATTATTTATTTATTATTATTATTATTATTATTATTATTATTATTATTATTATTATTATTATTATTATTATTATTATTGTTATTATTATTATAATTATTATTATTATTAAGATTAATATTATTATTAAGATTAATATTATTATTAATCTTATTATTATTAGTAGTATTAATATTATACATAAAATACTACGACGAGGTCTTGAGCGTATCACTTTCAAAATGGTTTTTCGAGCGGGATAGAACTAAGGAAACTATGGGTTATTGCCAAGGAGGTTATGGGTAATGTTCGGGGGTATATCTAACCTAGTGTTTATCATCTCTGTTACGTCTACGTACTTTTCTGAAATATTGAATCACAATATTGATACGTAAGCATTTATATTTTATCTTTTATAAATTAATAGTGTATACATGTCTAGTGCTCGAGTATATATATTTATACACGCTTGTATACTAAATTTCGTCGTTAAACAGTTTATAATAGATCACGAATTAAATACATATATTACTGGTAAAAGGTATATGATATGCATGTTTTTGAAAAGCTGGCGAAAAATCAATAACTTTTCATTTAGATATCGAATAGTTTCGATGAACGGATTAAAAGATATGATCAACTGAATTATAATTGACGTTAATTGGAATTGCTTTTGAATATGCAATTAATATTTAAACAACTTGTCTGTAAGATTGATAAATTAGATTTTTGAATATTACCTACCGAGTAAATGAATCCTTATATAAGGCACGTCTCGTTTTGTTAAACTATGGTCAAAATTGACTTTTTGAAACAACTTTGGATAACTTTTGTATGTCAATCTCGAGCATTAGGATTGTGATACACTATGACCTGACCTAGCATGATAGACATTTATTGACCAACATATGTTCTCTAGGTTGAGATCTACGATTATTTGGTAATCCGAGTTTCGGTCAGATTTTGGTGAACGACTTTATATGCTGCTAAGGTGAGTTTCATTTGCTCCCTTTTTAATTGCTTTTGCAATCTATATTTTTGGGCTGAGAATACATGCACTTTATTTTAAACGCAATGGATACAAGTACATACTAAATTCTATACCGAGTTTGAACCGAAAATCCCTTAGCTTTGGTAACTAGTAACTGCCGGTTATAAGAACTGGTGGGCGCGAATAGTTGTATATGGATCCATAGGGCTTGATATCCCCGTCCGAGCTAGAGCACTAGCCTTTTAACGGACGTATGCTATTTGAGAAGCGTACACGTTGGTTTGCGTGTATTATTAATATGATTATACAAAGGGTATAAATTATATATACGTTAAGTTTAGTTACCAGGGTGCTCAATTTCGTAGAATATTTTGATAAACGTTTCTGGATGAAACAACTGAAATCTTGTGATCCACCTTTATGTATAGATTATGCAAAACATTAAAACTATGAACTCACCAACCATTGTGTTGACACTTGTTAGCATGTTTATTCTCAGGTTCCCTAAAAGTCTTCCGCTGATTGCTTATATGTTATACAAGCTATGTGCATGGAGTCTTACATGGTATATTTTTTTTTTAAGAAAACGTTGCATTCACCAACTCATCACCATGTATCTTATTTTGACTGCATTGTCAACGGAAGTACTATTGTAAACTATTATTTACGGTGATTGTCTATATGTAGAAATCATCAGATGTCGAAAACCTTTGATTTAAATATTCATTTATGGTGTGCCTTTTCAAAAGAATGCAATGTTTACAAAACGTATCATATAGAGGTCAAATACCTCGCAATGAAATCGATGAATGACGTGTTCATCCATATGAATTTGGAGCGATCGTCACAGTTGGTATAAGAGCATTGGTCCTAGCGAACCAGGTCTTGCATGAGTGTGTCTAACTGATAGTTGTTAGGATGCATTAGTAAGTCTGGACTTCGACCGTGTCTGCATGTCAAAAGTTTTGCTTATCATTTCTTGTCGGAAATTACCTGCTTATCATTCCTAGTCTAGACACGTTTTACTGCATTAATTGCATGAATAGTGTATAGACAAAATTCATATCCTAGCGTATCTGTTACTGTAAACTTTTCCTGACATCTTCCGAAAATTTCTCTGTGATTTATGGAATTTGGTATTATATATACATATGTAAATTATGTATTGAAGAATACCAAACTAAATTCTATAATCTAATTCATATCAAAAATCATCTCCCTAATTATACAAGATGGATCCCGTATCTAGTTCAAATTCCTTAAACTCTGACAGCTATTCCGATATGGATATTCACCTGAATTCCGAAGACAGTGTAACCGGAATGGATCAACCAATTAGCCATCATCTATTCTGGATGAATTGGGGATGGGTTCGTAGCCTACTTAATTATTGGAGACAAGAAGAAGGCGATCCCTTCCATCCACCACATTGCCCTCTTGGCGAAGAACCTGAAGCACTTACCGACGAACCTGTTCGTAATACCATTTTCTCTCTCATCTCCAGAATATCTCGTCATGATCATATACTCTCTCAAATTCTGGATCTTATTCATCCGCTCGTCCGAACTGCCAATCATCCCGGTGTAGTAGAAGAAGTCAACGAGCTTCGCGCTCGGGTAGTGGCTTTGGAGAATATGGTGCAAAGGTTACAAGCACCAGCAGCATCACCGGCATCAACAGTACCACCGACAACAACACCAACAGTACCATTACCACCACCAACAACATCCGCATCGCAAACCTCAACTTCACAATCTGTTCCACGAGCATCAACGTCATACGCACCGTAGTTACCAAGAAATACCAGCAACAATAACCGATGAAGTATTAACTCATTTTCCCTGAAGAAATTTTATGTATATTTAATATATATGAATTTTGAAATCAAAATAAATCTTTTCATACTAAGCTATTACATGTGATTCTTAACTGGTAGGTACTACTCGGTTAGTTCATATTACTAATATGCAATGATGTACATCCTTCCTTAACAACTTAACCATTGTTAACTACAATCTCTATTTCAACCCAATGAATTCCATTTCATAATAAACCAAGTGTATTAATCAATTACATAATTGATTTTACATTTTCAATTTCGATATACTCGAAACTTTCCAGAAAACATCATCTGTGCCTTGAAAGGTTCACAAAAATTCCACGAGCACCAACATCCTTCACCAAGGAATATCAATAAGAATGAATAATGAAGTGTTGATTTCATTAGTAAAAAACTCCGCAAAGATTATGTAATCTTTAATGTTTTAGAGATTAATCATTTCTAAGTCAAGCCGAAAATCAAATGGGCTTAATATGATATTAACTCATTAAATCCGTATTACATCTGAAGAAATATACATACATATATTTTCATAAAGACTAATTAAAATTCTTTTGTACAAAATATTACTTGTGAAATCTTTAACGGGTAAGTAATTCCCGGGAAATATATAAGTTCACAATTAATATGTTATATTGTACATTCTTCAACTTTGATTCAAAAAAATTATTAAATATGCTCACAGCGATATACAATCATTTCCATACAAATTCAATTACATATTCTGATATTGACGGATCAGAATCCAAGTCAAGATTTAACGGGTAACATCATTCTTAGATCTCTACATCTTTCAAAGCTATACTTTGACTTCAAAACTGTGCTAGAACATTATATGTATATTAGCGATTACAATCTGTGTTCAAACCCTTCAAAATTCCTGAAGAAACTTCAAATAATGAATCATCGAGATGATGATCCAACCACATGTTACCCACAGTTATGTACCTGAAAAACTCTTGAAACCAAAGTCATAGTTTAACACGTATCCGTGTTAGACCCTTTGGCATTTATTAGCTAAAATAAAGTTGCAATCCCTTTACAAAGTAGTCAGTTTTATCACAGCCCCAGCAAGTCAATTTCGATTCTTCAGTCGAAACAGTCTTATTATAACCTTGATATATACGTTGCCCCTTTTGCCATCATTACCGGGGAACCATTTATGTTCCACCACAAATAAACTTACCAACAACTTCACTGATCTTTGACTTTCCAAAAAATCATTATATTCATTAGAACCCTATCATGTACTCGTCTACATCTTCTATCAATAATTGCCATACCAACTACCGGGAATTAGCAATCAGTATTTTGAATCTCGCAACAATTCTACGCCAACAGTTATATATATATATATATATATATATATATATATATATATATATATATATATATATATATATATATATATATATATATATATATATATATATATATATACATATATACACATATAATGTCTATCTCCTAGACTTACTTACTTCGAATGTGAAGTTTCTGAAAAACATCCCAAACTATGAACTAGTTCTTTGAAATTGGAACAATGCCGATGAAGCAGCAAAAACTGTAAACGACCTTAACAATCAAAAGTTTGATGATAAAGAATAGTATGGTGGTAAAGCTGAGAAAAAGAGAAGGTTTGGAACTGGAAAACGGATTGAGCAGACTATGAAGGAGGCTGTGGATAAATCACAAGGACGAAATCTACCTTCAAAGAATCCAAATGATTCAGTGTCTGCTGAAACCATTAGTAAGAACCTTACTTCTTATTCTAATCCTTCACAGACAGATTTTCGCATCATCCTCTGATATTAGAAATTCTAAGATATCATCGTATCTTTCATTATAATTATCCTCGATATTTCTGAAGATATCTTCATAACCATTCTTATCTGAAATCATTCATCTCTTCGCGCTATCTGTATTACATCATAAAAGAAACTATTTTAGTTTCTAAATTCTGAAACCTTCAAGTTTAAAATATGAATGTTTTGAAGTAGTGTTGGGAACTGAAGCATGAATTAGTATAATATAATGACACTTGATCAACGTGATTATATTACAGTAAGTCATGCCGAGTTTCTAATGGAACGTGATAAAGGTTCACAGATAACACCCTCATCATGAACCATGTTACATAACTCTTTCATTCTATATAATCTCTAAATATATCAAGAAAATATATTTCTTGATGATTCGGTCTTTTTCGGATATTCTGGTAATTTGACAAATCAAGATCGTGTCATTACAATTCTTTTCTTAGAACATTAACCATGTTCATTTCAAAATCCATACCTACGAATTCTGGACCATTATTCGCTTGACTTAAAGTCGGGAAGAGAAATCGAAAACATGGAGCTCTGAAATATAAAGGAGAATATAAGCCCGATAACAAACCCGAAATTCACAAACCGTGTATATCAATGCGTATAGCAATATAAAGACACGGGAGAATGAAAAACACTATAACCCCAAGGTAGTGATAGAAGAAAATAACTTCCTCTGGTGGTAGATGAAAAAGAAGAATGACAGATATGAAAGTTAGGAATATATCAAGAATCAGAACTGGATGAATCATTTTCACAATCTTTTGGAAATATGAAATAAGGAAGAAGATTATAGGAGTGGTGAAAATAAATGAAACGGAAGAGGTCAATTTATAGCGAAATATCAGACATAACAATTGAGGCAGATTACGCATTTAATCAAGGAAATCCTAATTTCCTTAAATTCCGAAGAATCAAATCTTATTTAAATTATGAAGATTTTCTATTCTTTAAATTCCGGAAATCAATTGTTAATACGTCAAGAGATAAGACGAATCTCTAGTCTCCATTTCACTATATTACGATAACTTCTCTCATACGCTTCGAGTAATTGGATTGTTTTATCCATATTATTCAACGGTAATAAAACTCTATTTATCAACTCTTGTACGTCATGAAAACATTTTTATTGTTAGCCATGACAACCTCACTCAAATTTCGGGACGAAATTTCTTTAACGGGTAGGTACTGTGATGACCCGAAAAATTTTGACTTATTTAAACCAATTCTCTATACGATTTTTTTATTTTGACACGTTAAACAAAGTCTGTTAGATTGAGTCTCAAAATTTTAGAACTGTTTCATATATAAAATTACCTTTGACTACTCTCGACGATTCATGAACAATTATATGTATGTATATATATATATATATGTACAAGTAAAAATGACTTTCCTACAGTAAAACACTATTTACTAGAGTAAAAATGACTTTGCTACAGTAAAACACTATTTGCTACAGTGAAACCGTACTTTGCTACAGTGCTACAGTGCTAAAGTGAAAACGACTTTGCTACAGTAAAACACTATTTGCTACAGTGAAACACTGTTTGCTACAGTAAATACTATTTGCTACAGTAAACACTATTTGATGTCGACGAACTAGCAAACAAAAACGGATAAGGCGGCCATGCGATCGCATGGCAAAAACACTGAAAACTCATGCGATCGCATGGGGTACTGTAGCAAGCCAGAATCCTATAAAAGCTCGAGCTGGTTTCCAGTTTCTTTCCAATTCTTTCCTCCGTATTATTTATTATATTTATATTATTATTATTATTATTATTATTATTATTATTATTATTATTATTATTATTATTATTATTATTATTATTATTAAGATTAATATTATTATTAATCTTATTATTATTAGTAGTATTAATATTATACATAAAATACTACGACGAGGTCTTGAGCGTATCACTTTCAAAATGGTTTTTCGAGCGGGATAGAACTAAAAAAATTATGGGTTATTGCCAAGGAGGTTATGGGTAATGTTCGGGGGTATATTTAACCTAGTGTTTATCATCTCCGTTACGTCTACGTACTTTTCTGAAATATTGAATCATAATATTGATACG
Source organism: Rutidosis leptorrhynchoides (assembly GCF_046630445.1). Lineage (NCBI taxonomy): Eukaryota > Viridiplantae > Streptophyta > Magnoliopsida > Asterales > Asteraceae > Rutidosis > Rutidosis leptorrhynchoides. The sequence continues at coordinate 262,118,070 of NC_092336.1, read as the reverse complement.
TAAGCATTTATATTTTATCTTTTATAAATTAATAGTGTATACATGTCTAGTGCTCGAGTATATATATTTATACATGCCTGTATACTAAATTTCGTCGTTAAACAGTTTATAATAGATCACGAATTAAATACATATATTACTGGTTAAAGGTATATGATATACATGTTTTTGAAAAGCTGGCGAAAAATCAATAACTTTTCATTTAGATATCGAATAGTTTCGATGAACGGATTAAAAGATATGATCAACTGAATTATAATTGACGTTAATTGGAATTGCTTTTGAATATGCAATTAATATTTAAACTACTTGTCTGTAAGATTGATAAATTAGATTTTTGAATATTACCTACCGAGTAAATGAATCCTTATATAAGGCACGTCTCGTTTTGTTAAACTATGGTCAAAATTGACTTTTTGAAACAACTTTGGATAACTTTTGTATGTCAATCTCGAGCATTAGGATTGTGATACACTATGACCTGACCTAGCATGATAGACAGTTATTGACCAACATATGTTCTCTAGGTTGAGATCTACGATTATTTGGTAATCCGAGTTTTGGTCACATTTTGGTGAACGACTTTATATGCTGCTAAGGTGAGTTTCATTTGCTCCCTTTTTAATTGCTTTTGCAATCTATATTTTTGGGCTGAGAATACATGCACTTTATTTTAAACGCAATGGATACAAGTACATACTAAATTCTACACCGAGTTTAAACCGAAAATCCCTTAGCTTTGGTAACTAGTAACTGCCGGTTATAAGAACGGGTGGGCGCGAATAGTTGTATATGGATCCATAGGGCTTGATATCCCCGTCCGAGCTAGAGCACTAGCCTTTTAACGGACGTATGCTATTTGAGAAGCGTACACGTTGGTTTGCGTGTATTATTAAGATGATAATACAAAGGGTATAAATTATATATACGTTAAGTTTAGTTACCAGGGTGCTCAATTTCGTAGAATATTTTGATAAACGTTTCTGGATGAAACAACTGAAATCTTGTGATCCACCTTTATGTATAGATTATGCAAAACATTAAAACTATGAACTCACCAACCATTGTGTTGACACTTGTTAGCATGTTTATTCTCAGGTTCCCTAGAAGTCTTCCGCTGATTGCTTATATGTTATACAAGCTATGTGCATGGAGTCTTACATGGCATATTTTTTTAAGGAAACGTTGCATTCACCAACTCATCACCATGTATCTTATTTTGACTGCATTGTCAACGGAAGTACTATTGTAAACTATTATTTACGGCGATTGTCTATATGTAGAAATCATCAGATGTCGAAAACCTTTGATTTAAATATTCATTTATGGTGTGCCTTTTCAAAAGAATGCAATGTTTACAAAACGTATCATATAGAGGTCAAATACCTCGCAATGAAATCGATGAATGACGTGTTCATCCATATGAATTTGGAGCGATCGTCACACACAAGCTAGCATAACAATAGCATATAACTCGAACAATATAATATGCTACATTACAATACACAACCATGGTTAACTAATCGTTCAAAGGAATTGTACTCAAATTTCTCATCGGTGTTCACAACTACTTAACACGTCGTACACTAACCCCACGGGTGGCATCTTAACAAGTCGACATTTCACCCCGTGTGGTGTCTTAACACGTCGACACTTCACCCATTACATCTCTTGGAGTGGCACCTTAACACGTCGATGCTTCACATCCCGAGTGGTGTCTTAACACGTCGACACTTCACTCGCCACGTTAGATGTGGTGTCTTAACACGTCGACAGTTCACAACTCATGCTACACAAATAAATACATTATATATGCACGCATATAATTACTCCACTCACCTTATCACACCGGTGGTGATTAAACACTTCCGTAAGCTTCAAAGCAAGTACCTAATTCATTAAGTACACATTTATTACACAAACTAGTTGGACTAGTCACCAACATTTAACACTTGAGCATTTAATGACCCGCTTACATTAAATGACTCATTTACATACAACCGCTCATAAATGGCCAAGACTCATCATAATTCACTAAAAGCTAGTGATTAAAGTCTACTAGCACCAACTAACACAATTTATGGGTATTTCATACCCATCTCACCCAACTAGGTCAACCATTACCCATTTGACCCATTTTAACACTTAGACTTTCAAATTTTGGTCAAACTTAACCCATTAACAATCTTTTATCATTTTACAAGTGTATAAGTGACTAACAACACAATTAACACTTACAAATCTCAATTTACATGACCAAACCCTAGATTAACACCATTTGGGTTTCCTTACATCAAGTTAACCCAAAATCACCCTTTAAATCCCCAAATGGGTCTTACAAGTCTCAAATGACCAAACCCTAGCCATAATTTAACTAAAACTCAAATCGTGGCTAAAAATCGGGGGGGGGGGGGGACAATTTTACTTCTTGCTCCAAAGATCAAATCTCAATTCTTCACCTTCAAATCTCAATTTAAATCTAAGTGGGTTTTTAGTTTTGAGAGAAAATGGAGAAAGAAAAGAGAAAAGAAAATGAAGAAATGAGATAAGTGGCTGGGATTTGAGCCACAATCTGATCCAAACGCAAAAAGATGAAAATACTCTTTAATCTCCCTTTTTAAAAAACTGAAATCAGAATCAGGCCTGCAGGTCCGTCGCGGCGTGACCTTACTATGCCGCGGCGCAGCAATCAACGTAACTTTCATGCTGTTTAAAACGATTCCTGATCTTGGTTCTTGTATAATGTCGGGGTGCGGCCAAGCACCCTCGCGGCACGGAAATGGGCTTCAGCTGATCAGTTTTTTGACCACTAGTTCCAACTATAAATTTCGCGACTCGTACACTCCATTTTCGATTCGTATTTACTCTTAAACTTCACAATAAAGCCTCACGCGACTTAATACCTTCCTAACCCAATTGCATACACTTATACATGTATACTCTCTCAAGTATATATACATATCGTGTACATCCAACTAAACTTTAATCATTTAATCACATAATCAAACGGAATATAAACTTTCTAACGATTTAATATGTAACTTAAGTCATGTATGAAGAAACGGGATGTTACAACTCTCCCCCACTTGAATCGTAGCGCGTCCTCGCGATCCAAGCCGCATAACAAGCCGGAAGGTAGACCAAAACAAACTCTTCGGATTCCCACGTAAACTCGGAACCTTTTCGATGTCGCCATTGCACTTTGAAAGTTCTAACTTCCTTGTTTCGCAACATTTTAACCTTTTCATCAAGAATGGCTATCGGTTCTTGAACGTACTCTAGCTTATTATTCAAAGCAATCTCATCTAATGGCACCCAAGTCGAGTCATCCGCAAGACACTTACGGAGATGGGAAACATGAAATGTGTTATGGATTCCCGCAAATTCTTCGGGTAACTCTAGTCTATAAGTAACCTCACCAACACGAGCCAAAACCTTGAAAGGACCAATAAATCGAGGAGCTAATTTTTATTGCTTTCGGAACCGAATAACACCTTTCCATGGCGAAACCTTAAGCATCACCATGTCACTTCTTGAAACTCAATCGGTCGCCTACCTTTATGGGCATAAGATTTTTGTCTATCTTGCGCCGCTTTAAGTCGAGCCCGAATCATCTCAATCTTAGTATTCGTCTCTAAAACCAAATCGGTACTCCCGATTTTCCTTTGACCCACTTCACCCCAACAAATACGAGTTCGACATCTACGCCCATAAAGCATCTCATAAGGTGGCATTCCAATACTAGTGTAGTAACTATTATTGTACGGGAATTCTATACATATTTAACATTGCTCATCCCAACTACCACCGAAATTATAACGACCCGGATTTTTCCGATCGTTTTATACTTATGAGATTAATATTTACATAAAATAAACCTTACCAACATGATAAGCAATCCAAACTGTTGAGACTTATGTTTTTGAAAAGAGTTTCACACAACGTTTGACCGTCCAATTTGACCGATGTTATCACGAACTATATAACACACGATAATTATACGATTATGCATATGCACATATCTATACATATTTAACATGATTTAAGGATGGTTTAACATTTCATTGTGAACTAACAATAATGAGTTATAAGTATACTTTGAGATCACTAACTTAAGTTTTCAAAACGATAATTATATGTAACGTTCTCTGACATATATACTTACAATCTATAATGTGTTGGTGATCTATGATTTAAGTGTAATGGGATTTATTTGTAACCAAAATAATCTTGATAAATATCGAACAAGTTTGGGGAAGTGTGGAGTGCACACTTGTTTGAACTTATCTTGATTATGACAGGGGTTCGGGGACAGCGCCCCCGATAAGCGGGGTCCAAGGGGTGGCAACCCCTGGCCGGGTCCAAGGGGCAGAGCCCCTGGCTGGGGTCGAGCTGCCAGGTCAGCTTGAAATTTTTTTTTTGGGCTAACATTGCTTTATTAAAAATGTCTTAAAATTTTATTTTGGCCCGGTTTGACCCAAAAATAAAAGCCCAGTTTTGAGCCTCTTTTACAGTTATAAACCCGTCCATATTTGAATTCTCGTTCTGATTCCTCAAAATTTCTACAAGTATATCTAGGGTATATGTAACCGTATCATACCCAGCTTCTATACATATTTACTATTGGTATATACCAACAATAAACTTCAATGATCAGCCACTAGACATGATGTTACATGTGGGAACCAGCCATTTAACCTCATGTGTGACTTTTGTGCAAGAAAACAAACTAAATCTCCTATATATCCATCCCATAATCATGCTATTTTGCACACACACACACATACAATTTCATTTCCAATTTTCTTTCAAGTTAATTCACTCCCTAATCTCTCTTCATTTACCTACTCAAGAACGTATCAATATAGTCATCCGATTTCAAGGAGATTACTTCCAATCTTTCAATCCCACTCTACCACTCTTTTGATTCCAAGATTTTTCTTACCTTTTCCAGTAGCTTTGTCCAAGTAACTTGAGGTAGTAACCTTATTCATAACCTTATTCGATTCATATTTATATTGCTATCTTATTTTGTGTTGTAAAATTTTAACAACAAGAACATAGTTTGAGTGATTTCAAACTTGTTCGCAAACTAAATAGATCCTTCTAATTTGATTTTTAAAAACACTTCAAGACCTGCAATGTATCATATTATGACAAAATCGGATTAATCATATCTTGGCTAATTAACATAATATTTAATATATATTTAGTTATGATTTGATTTTATATATTTCAGGACCACCCGTAAACAACACGAGAAGATTAATCATAAGACCTCATGATTGTACGCAACACGTCATTTGACAACACGGTACTTTATGTACGCAACACGTCACTTGACAACATGGTACCATGGGTCGAGATTAATTCTGATCAATACGAATACGATGGGGTCTTTATTTATTTTATTTAAGCAACTAATTGTGGACCACTAACATCGGACTGCTAACTACGGACTAAGAAAATATTAAAAGTATATATATATATATATATATATATATATATATATATATATATATATATATATATATATATATATATGTAACGATTACTTGAAAAGAAAATATGTTGATATATTATATATATGGTTAGGTTTGTGATATCAATCGGAGACCAAGTCGTGTTTATTACCTTCAAGGCAAAAGTGAGTGTATAGTCCCACTTTTAAACTCTAAATATTTCGGGATGAGAATACATGCATTTTATGATTTATGTTATGGATACAAGTGATTAAAAATATATATTCTACGTTGAGTTGTACCACTGGCATACCTCCCTGTAACTTGGTAACTATTATTTACATGAGGTATTGTAAACGTGAATCCTGTTGATAGATCTATCGGGCCTGACAACCCCAACCGGACTGGACGACCAGTATTCAACGGTTGCACAGTACTTCATTTCGGTGACTACACTTGGTACGGTGTAGTAAGATTTCATAATAAAGGGAATATGCGACGTTGATTAAATGTTAAGTATGGTTATCAAGTGCTCAATAACTTAAATATTTTTATTAAAACGTTTATATATGAAATCTTGTAGTCTATATTTATAACGCTGCCGGCATTAAACCTATATCTCACCAACTTTATGTTGACGTTTTAAGCATGTTTATTCTCAGGTGATAACTAAAAGCTTCCGCTGCAACATGTTGAATTTAAGCAAGATCTTGAGTATGCATATTTGTGTCAAAAATAAAACTGCATATCGGAGGATTTGTAATGTAAAATATGTTGGAGGTCGTATTGTTATTATCACATGTAAAGTTTGTAAGTCTAAGATTATCGCTAAGCGATAATCATTATTAAGTTATTTAAACCTTGTATTTGTAATAAAAGCTATGGTTTGTATTGTAAAAACGAATGCAGTTTTTGAAAAATGTCGCATATAGAGGTCAATACCTCGCGATAAAATCATATGTTATTGTATTCGTCCTTATGGTTAAGGTCGGGTTATGACATGTGGTATCAGAGCATTGGTCTTAGAGAACCAGAAAATTTGCATTAGTGTGTCTTATCGAGTTTGTTAGGATGCATTAGTGAGTCTGGACTTTGACCGTGTTTGATTTCGAAAACTATTGCTTATCCTTGTTGGTTAAAAATTAATATGTAAATATTATGTGGTATTAACGTGCTAGTTGTTATGTGATAGATGTCTGGCTTAGAACTTATTATCACATTCAGCGACTCCGAACCAGAATCTTCAGATGGTGTTCCAGTCATTAACCTATCCGATGATGAAAACGACACCTTTGGGGAAGACTCACAAGTTTCGGATGAATCAATTGAAGAGGAACCAGAAAGTGATCCTGAGGAGGAAGAAATACAGGAAATTATGAAAGACAAGTTCGAACGAGGAAAGAAACGAAAGGCTACTGAAATGGAAAATCCAAATCCCGAGTCTAGAGAGAATGTTGTTGCACCAACTCCACCAGATACTTCCACACCTATTCCCGCTATTCCAATTAGTTCTATCCCGACATCCAGTTCTTCGGTTCCTCAGCTAAAACGCAGGGAGACAACCAGGATAACCCTTAAGCGATTTCTTTGAACACAAACGCTTTGGGTTAAATGATGCGCTGTTGTTTTAAACCATGGGATCATATAATGTTTTGTATAATATTACTAGTGTGGTTTGCTTAATGTTTGATGTAAGATAAGCATATTTAAAATAGTGAAGTGTGAAATGCAATAATTTTCCATGGTTAAGTATTATTTGGGTGGTAGTAATTGATTTTCGTACTAAGCTATTAAGTATGAACTTTAACGGGTAGGTACTACCCTAGATATAATTATAAAATGCTAATAAGAAGAAAAGGCTTTTATAATAATAACTGGTTCATATTATTAATAAGCTATGATGTACTGTAAATACATACTACATCTATAATATTCCATGTGAATAATTATTTTTTTTCATTCTTGTTGAAAATTATGGCGCGATTGAACCGAATGACGGAATAAGAAATCCAGGAACTCATCAATCAGCGAGTGAATGACAGAATGTTATGGGTGGAGGCTACAAGAGGTGCTGCAGTTAACCCAAATCCTCATGTGGGGTGCACTTACAAAACTTTTCAAGGTTGCAAGCCCTCATCATTCAGTGGAACAGAAGGACCGGTTGGTTTAACCCGGTAGATCGAAAATATTGAGTCTATGTTTAAAATCAGTGGTTGTATTGAGAAGGACATGACCAAGTATGCATCGTGCACCCTACAAGATAGTGCGCTCACATGGTGGAAAAACTATGTGAAGGCCGTAGGAGGAGATGTAGCTTATGATACTCCTTGGGAAGAATTCAAAACAATGCTAATCAACGAATATTGTCCAAGGAACGAGGTTAGGAAGTTGGAAGCTGAATTACGAAGCCTGAAAGTTGTTGGTACTGAACTCACCAACTACAATCAGCAATTCATGGAATTAGCTTTGCTATGTCCCGAATTGGTACCAACCGAAGAACGGAAAATTGAATTGTACAAAGACGGTTTGCCTAAAAAGGTCAAGGCAAATGTTACAGAATCCAAACCCAAGGCTATTCATGAAGCTATCACCATGGCGAACGAGTTGATGGACCAGATTATTCTGGATAAGAACACCGATGTCAAGACATCGGGAAATAAAAGAAAGTGGGAAGGTAATCATCAACAATCCAACAAGAAACAAGAAACCACGCAAGGTGCGGGTAGCGGTTCAAACTCAGGTTATAAAGGACGAAATCCTTTATGTAACAGAGGCCACAAACATCACTCTGGTTATTGTAATGTGGTGTGCAACAATTGTAATCGAAAAGGTCATCTTGCTGAAGATTGTAGGGTTCCCGCTACAAATACAAACGGTACCAAGACTTCTGCCACCAATGCAAATAGAACTGCCTTGGCCACTGTTACTTGTTATGGGTGTGGGAAACAGGGTCATTATAAGAGTCAGTGCCCGAATCCAGAGAAGAATAACGGATCTGCACGTGGAAGAGCATTTGTTATTAATGCTAGAGAGGCGTATGAAGACCCGGAGCTTGTTACGGGTACGTTTACCATTAATAACTTATCCGCATCTATTATATTTGATACTGGTGCTGATAGAAGTTACGTGTGTAGAGACTTTCACACTAAATTGAATTGTTCATCATTACCTCTAGATGCTAAGTACATGATTGAGTTAGCTAATGGTAAACTAATTAAAGCCGATAAAATTTGCCGTGATTGTAAAATAAATTTAGCCGGAGAAACATTTAAGATTGATTTGATACCCGTAGAATTAGGAAGTTTTGATGTAATAGTCGGCATGGACTGGATGTCCAAAATAGGAGCTGAAGTTGTGTGCGCCAAGAAGGCAATTCGCATTCCTCGTAAGGATAGAACGCCATTAATGATTTATGGAGAGAAGGGTAACTCAAATCTAAAACTCATTAGTTGTTTGAAAGCTCAAAAGTGCTTGAAGAAAGGGTGCTATGCTATCCTAGCACATGTTAATAAAGTCGAAATGAAGGAAAAAGTGAAGAGCATCAACGACGTGCCTGTGGCAAGAGATTTTCCTGAAGTATTTCCGGAAGAGTTGCAGGGATTACCTCCATTTAGATCTGTAGAATTTCAAATAGATCTAGTACCAGGAGCTGCACCAATGGCTCGTGCTCCATATAGACTTGCACCATCTGAGATGAAAGAGTTACAAAGCCAGTTACAAGAATTACTGGACCGTGGTTTCATTCGACCGAGCACTTCACCGTGGGGAGCTCCGATTTTATTCGTCAAGAAGAAAGATGGATCTTTCCGAATGTGTATAGATTATTGTGAATTAAATAAGTTAACTATCAAGAATCGGTATCCACTACCGAGAATTGATGACTTATTTGATCAATTGCAAGGATCATGTGTTTACTCGAAAATCGACCTAAGGTCGGGCTATCATCAACTACGCGTCAAAGAAGAAGATATTCCGAAAACTGCTTTTCGGACACGCTACGGTCATTATGAATTTTTGGTCATGCCGTTTGGGTTGACTAATGCGCCAGCTGTATTCATGGACCTCATGAATCGAGTTTGTAGTCCGTATTTAGATAAGTTTGTTATCATTTTCATTGACGATATTCTTATCTATTCCAAGAGTGAGCAAGAGCATGAGCAGCATTTAAGGTTGGTATTAGAATTGTTAAGAAAAGAACAGTTATACGCCAAATTTTCTAAATGTGCATTTTGGTTGAAAGAAGTGCAATATCTTGGCCACGTTGTTAGTAGCAAAGGAATTCAGGTTGATCCAGCTAAAATTGAGGCCATTGAAAAATGGGAGACTCCTAAGACACCAATGCAGATACGCCAATTTTTGGGTTTAGCTGGTTATTATAGAAGGTTTATTCAAGATTTTTCCCGAATAGCTAAACCATTAACAGCGTTAACGCAAAAAGGGAAGAAGTACGAATGGACTTCTGAGCAAGAGAGTGCATTTCAATTACTGAAGAAGAAGTTGACTACAACACCTATTTTATCGTTACCTGAAGGGAACGATGATTTTGAGATATATTGTGACGCTTCGCGACAAGGTTTTGGTTGCGTCCTTATGCAACGGAAGAAAGTTATAGCATACGCATCCCGACAATTGAAGATTCACGAGCGGAATTATACGACGCATGATTTAGAATTGGGAGCAGTAGTGTTTGCATTGAAGATATGGAGACACTATTTATATGGGGTTAAATGCACTGTGTTTACTGATCATAAAAGCCTTCAACATATTTTTGATCAGAAACAGCTGAACATGAGGCAACGTAGGTGGGTCGAGCTGATAAACGACTATGATTGTGAGATTCGCTATCATCCCGGGAAAGTGAATGTAGTGGCCGACGCTCTAAGCAGAAAGGAACGAGAACCAATTCGAGTACGAGCAATGAACATAAAAATTCGCATGAATCTCAACTCACAAATCAAAGAGGCTCAACGAGAAGCTCTTACTAAAGAAAACATAGGAAATGAAATAATGAAGAAGTATGAGAAGCAACTCGTTATACGGGAAGACGAAATTCGATATTTCGCAAACCGTATTTGGGTACCGAAGTTGGGTGGATTAAGGAAGTTGATATTGAACGAGGCACATAAGACAAGATACTCGATACATCCTGGAGTTAGAAAGATGTATCAAGATCTTAAGACGCATTATTGGTGGCCTAATTTAAAGACAGATGTTGCAACATATGTTGGGGAATGTTTAACTTGTTCCAAAGTCAAAGCAGAACACCAGAAGCCGTCAGGGTTACTTCAACAACCAGAAATCCCAGAATGGAAATGGGATGGTATTACCATGGATTTCATCACAAAGTTACATAAGACTGCCTGGGGTTATGACACCATTTGGGTAATAGTTAATCGTCTCACCAAATCTGCACATTTCTTGCCTATAAAGGAAACGGATAGAATGGAGAAACTATTACGATTATACATAAAGGAAATTGTTTCAATGCATGGAATACCTATTTCCATTATATTCGATCGTGATAGTAGATTTACATCAAAGTTTTGGCAATCACTACAGGAGGCCCTGAGAACCCGTTTGGATATGAGCACCGCATATCATCCGCAAACTGACGGGCAGAGTGAAAGAACAATTCAGACTCTTGAAGACATGCTCAGGGCATGTGTGATCGATTTTGGAAACGGATGGGATAAATATCTACCATTAGCAGAATTCTCGTATAATAATAGTTATCATGCAAGCATTAAAGCTGCACTATTCGAAGCACTGTATGGAAGGAAGTGTAGATCCCCTATCTGTTGGAATGAAGTAGGAGATCGACAATTAACTGGTCCCGAGATCATCCATGAAACTACTGAGAAGATAGTGCAAATCAAGGAGAGATTGAAAACAGCCCGTAGTCGCCAAAAGAGCTACGCCGATGTCCGAAGGAAACCATTAGAGTTTCAGATCGGTGACATGGTTATGCTAAAGGTGTCACCTTGGAAAGGTGTAATACGTTTTGGAAAAAGGGGTAAACTGAACCCAAGGTGTAATACGTTATGCTAAAGGTGTCACCTTGGAAAGGTGTAATACGTTTTGGAAAAAGGGGTAAACTGAACCCAAGAACAACAAACCATGTGGGACTAAGGTAATGGACTCTGTTTGCCCCACGATTCGTTCCTCATGTTTGTTGTTAACAAAAGCTTCAATTTGAATCTCACCGAGCTTTAAAAGAAAAATGTTAGTAATAATCATGCGTAACGATCCTACTCGTATTGACGGATGTTGACTCTTTCGACTTAACGCATCCGCTACCACGTTCACCTTACCCGAATGATAAAGTATCTCATAATCATAATCCTTTACCACATCTATCCACCTACGTTGACGATAATTCAAATCTTGTTTGTTAAAGAGGTGTTTCAAACTCTTATGATCCGAATAAATCGTACACTTGACACCATACAAGTAGTGGTGCCAAATTTTCAACGCATGAACCCCCGCCACCAACTCAAGATCATGAGTCGGGTATCTCCTTTCGTGTTCCTTTAGTTGTCGAGAGGCATAAGCGATGAATTTACCCCTTTGCATTAGAACACACCCGATTTCATTTAATGAGGCATCACAATAAACCGTCATATCTTCAATCCCTTCCGGTAATACCAACACCGGAGCTTGACACAATTTATCCTTTAACAATTGAAAAACAATTTCTTGCTCGTTCTCCTAATTAAACCTCACGTTCTTCCTTGTCAACTTCGTTAATGGAGAAGCGATATTAGAAAAGTCTTGGATAAACCGACAATAATAACCGGCCAATCCGAGAAAACTTCGAATTTCCGTAGGCGTAGTCGGTTGTCTCTAATTCTTCACCGTCTCTGTCTTCCCCGGGTCTACTTCAATACCTTCTCGATTCACAATATGGCCAAGGAATTGCACTTCCCTTAGCCAAAATTCACATTTGGAGAATTTTGCATACAACTTCTCCTTCCGCAACGTCTCCACACTGCAGGCAAATGGTGTTGATGTTCCTTCATACTCTTTGAATAGACAAGTATGTCGTCAATGAACACAATTACCGACTTATCCAACATAGGTTGGCACACTCGGTTCATAAGGTCCATGAATGCCGTCGGTGCATTCGTAAGACCAAAAGGCATAACTACAAATTCAAAATGCCCGTAACGAGTTCGAAAAGCCGTTTTCTCTATATCTTCCTCATGGACCCGCACTTGGTGATAGCCGAACCGTAATTCAATTTTAGAAAAATACGTTGCACCTTGGAGTTGGTCAAACAAATCGTCAATCCGAGGCAATGGGTAGCGATTCTTGATCGTCACTTTGTTCAACTCCCGATAATCGATGCACATCCGCATGCTACCATCTTTCTTTTTCACAAATAAAACTGGAGCGCCCCAAGGCGAAGCACTCGGTCGAATAAAACCCTTTTCAAGCAACTATTAGGTTTGATTTAACAACTCTTGCATTTCCGTCGGTGCTAAACGATAAGGAGTTTTAGCAATGGGAGTAGCTCCCGGAACCAACTCAATGCGAAATTCAACTTGTCTTTCCACCGAAACACCCGGTAACTCATCCAGAAAAACGTCTTCAAATTCATTAACCACCGAAATTTCACGAATGGACGGTGGCTCATCACAAGTATCAACTACATGGGCAAGAAAAACCATACCACCACTCTTAAGAAAACGTCGCGCCCGTGCATAAGTGCATAATGGTACGAGTCTTCTTCGTTTATCGCCATGAATAATCAACTCTCCCCCATTTGGGGTCTTTACACGAATGAACTTTTCGTGGCATGCAATATCGGCTCTGTATCGATCGAGCCAATCCATATCCACAACAATATCAAACTCACCCAAAGTCATCGGAATGAGATCAATTTTAAATGTTTCGCTACCGAACACAATATTACAATCCTTACTCACGTCAACCCCTAGCACCGTCTTGCCATCCGCTATTTCGACCTCTACCGGATAACTTAACTTAGCTAGCGGTTTGTTAATCTTAGACATAAATCGAGGCGACACAAAAGATAAATTAGCACCGCTATCAAATAACATCCTTGCTGGATTAGAGTTAACCATGAAAGTACCTGAGACAACTTATTTGGATTGCTTGGCCTCATCATTGGTCATCAAATATTTTCGCCCCCGAGCCGTACCCGCCGCCTTCTCCAACTTCTTAACATGATCACCCCGCAAATCGGGACACTCCGTCCTTCGGTGCCATTCTTTACCACAATTAAAACAAGTGAGCTTGGTTGTAGATGATGGTTTCGGAAAATCACGAGCCATATGACCCTTTTTTCCATAATTGTAGCACGTATAAGTAAAACCTCCAGAAGCACCTTTCTTCACACTACCAACACTCTCGGTTGCACCTTTACTCTTTTTGTTCGAATGACTAGTAGCTTCAAACTTTCTTTTGCCAAAAGTAAAGCCACTTTTTCTCAAGACGAGCGACTCAAAACCTTTGGCCATATCGAACAACTCATCAAAAATTTTCACCACGTTCACACTAATCTTCTCTTGATAGATATCGTTCAAGGTTCGATAAAAATCTTCTTTCAACATCTTATCATTCCGGCACACTCCGGGCAAAATTGGGTCTTTGACAAGAAAACGGATTTGAGATTGTTCAAATCCATCGACCCTTGCCTCAAGGCACGCAACTCGTCCTTAAGCCTAGTAAGATCGGCCGAAGTTCGGTACTCTTGGAAAAACTCCGCCTTGAACTCGTCCCAAATGAAATCCATACATTATTCTTCACCGTAAAGTTGGATTTTTGCATCCCACCACAACTTGGCATCACCTCTTAACATGCTACAACCATACCTCATCTTCTTATCAAGAGGGCATTCACAAGTACGAAAAGCCCCCTTCAAATTGGAGATCTAACGGGCACTCTTAAGTGGGTCCCGTTCACCCTCAAAAGTGGGAGGTTGAGCATCCTTGAAATTTTTATAGAAAAATTCTCGTCTTCCTACATTATCTTCGTGAAGAACAACTTTTACTTGCTCCTTAACTAGATTGACCACTTGCTCGTCAATCGAATCTAAGAACATCTTTGATGTTTGAGCAAAGGGGTATAAAATACTATTAAATTTTACAAGAAAATACTATTAAATACTATACAATTTTACACAAGATATTTATTTATTTATAGAATGGATATACTTAAACCTTGCTACAACACTTACAGGCAGTGTACCTAATCGTAAAGTAGTGTAGTTTTTAGTAAGTCCGGTTTGTTCCACAGGGAAAATCTTTAAACAAAGCTTAACGCTATATTAGTTTACTTTTATAAAAATACAAATATATATAAAAGTAATATTATTATTATAAAGGGGGGTTTTTACCGTTTAATGACCGGTTTGTCGATTTTAAAACTTTAGTCGCAGTTAAAACCAAATGTAAAAAAATAAAAAAAAATAAAATAAACACAAGACTTAATTTAAAGCGTAAAGTAAATAACGATAATGAAATTGCGATAAATAAAAGTGCGATAAAATAAACTTGCGATAATTAAAAGTATGATAATTAAAAGTGCAATTAAATACAATAACAATAAAATAAGATGCGATAATTAGAAGTGCAATTAAATATAAAATAAAGGAAATTAAATATGAAATAAAATAATTATGCTTATTTAAACTTCCGTAATCATGATGTTTGACGTGTTGATTTTAGTTTTATGCCCATGGGTTAATTGTCCTTTGTCCTGGATTATTTAATATGTCTGTCTAGTTTTTGTCCATAACAGTCCATCAGTCATAAATATAAAGTGCGAGTGTCCTCGTCAAATTATTCTTATACCCGAAGTTAAATATTCCAACTAATTGAGGACTTAAACTGTAACAAGATTTTTATACTTTATTTAATAATTACACCAGGATGTCGACTGAGTGTAACCCAAGGTTTTAATACTTTGTTATCAATTATACCAAGTGTCCTTGTACATAATTTCACCCCTGTTTTAATTATTCTAGTGGCTATTAATCCATTCCCGTATCCGGTTAAATGAACGATTATTCGTACATATAAATACCCCGCCCATCGTCTCCGATCGAGTGTATATGGTAATTTATGGGTAAATCCAATTATAAATCTTTATATTAACATTAACAAACTATCATTTAGTTAAACAATATAAAGCCCATTAATAGCCCATAGTCTAATTTCCACAAGTGTCGTTCTTTTGTCCAAACCCCAATTATGGTACACAGCCCAATTATCCAATTTTAGTAATTAGCCCAACATCATGATTACTTCGTTTTAAATAAGCATAATAATAACTTAGCTACGAGACATTAAATTAAAAAGGTTGAACATAACTTACAATGATTAAAAATAGCGTAGCGTTACACGGACATAATTTTGACTTACACCCTTACAACATTCGCTAACATACCCTTATTATTAGGATTAAAATTAAAATTAAAATTAAAATATAAATTATAAATAAATATTACGTATAGATAGATGGATGGATATATATTGATATTAAAATTCGTCGAACTGCGTTGGCTTTTATAGGCATTTTCATTTTTTGGGGCTCCGCGAGTCGCGGTTCTTTTAGCCTTCGAACTCCGTAAGTCGCGGAGTTCGTTTTTACAGCTCATTCAGCCTTGGCTCTTTGTTTGCCGACGATTTTAAATAATAATATAATATATATATAATTTTTAAGAATTATTTATATATTATATTATATTCATGTGCATAGTTGACTTGTAATTTTTAGTCCGTTGCGTCGAGCGTTGAGAGTTAACTCTGGTCCTGGTTCCGGATTTTCGGACGTCCTTGCGTACAATTTAATATCTTGTACTTTGCATTTTGAATCTTGTACTCTTGTAATTTTGAGACGTTTCTCATCAATAATTGGAACCTCTTTGATTGTCTTTTGTACTTTTGAGTTTTTTGGTCGTTTGCGTCTTCAATTCGTCGAATCTGTCTTTTGTCTTCACCTTTTATTATTTAAACGAATATCACTTGTAAATAGAACAATTGCAACTAAAAGCTTGTCTTTCTTGAGGAATAATGCTATGAAATATATGTTCGTTTTTAGCATTATCAAATATTCACACACTTGAGCGTTGCTTGTCCTCAAGCAATATAGTCTTGAAATACTAGAATCACTTCTTTATTCTTCACACTGTATACATCAGTGATTTCTATACAGCGATATAAACAATGGTAGTAACGATATGGTTTACAGCCCACATGACTATAAAATTTAGATCCATTAAGGAAATTGGATCTTTATGAAAATATTTAATCTTTTGAAAATTTTAATCTAGCTTTTACCTTAGATAAGTTTTCCGGAATAACCCTTCACCGGTGTTTGCAAATTCTTTTTGTGGGTTTGGTGGGTTTTAGATTTGAAAATTTTGGCTCAAAACTTATGGTTTTGTGTCACCCACTTGCTAACCTTGTATTAGGAAAGCAACACGTCCAGTATACTTGCTCCGAATATTACCTTTCGATAAACTACCGTCCGGTTGTAAAGGGAAGCGTTGAACAAGCAACTGTTAAGGCAATGTCCCCTGACATGCTTTTAATTATGGTCTATAACATGTCGGACGCAATTACTATCCTTTGTAGGAGCAATAGTAAAGCTCACCCTTATAATTTTTTCGGTCTCGCACAAGGTCCTGTCTTTGACCATGCTATGCAACCACCGTTCTTACGGTTGACACCCGATTTGTTTCAGGTGACCTAATGAATTCCAGGTGAATTCCTAGGATTTTACGTTCAATGGTAATGAACGCATTGAAAAATGGGTTTTCAGAAAACAAATCGGTTTATAATTTGATCAAAATATTTTCTCGTTCAAGCTCGAGTTTAGATATCATTGAATTCCATGAGTTTGTAATTCTCAATCTTTAAGGTCAATCTCTAGGATTGAGTAATATCAGGCTTAAAAGCTGATTTTTGATCTTTAAGGAGATTATCCTTTCTGGGGATCTGATTCATTAGTCTTATCCAGCTAATTTGCACGGTGCCCCCCCATTTTACGAGATAAATCCTTCTCATGGTTAGGATAAATCTGACCACTTGACGACCCTGTTTAATGCTGAGGTTCATGGATTTCCTGCTGATTTTAGTGATGACTTTTCTAGATTTTTCGTCAACCTACAGCTGGCCTGGACGACAACTTCTTGACCTAAATCAAGAAGCGCGTTTCTTTTTCGGAAGACTTTACTTCCTTTTAATGATGGAATTGATTCATCGTGTAGATCTATCTTTCTTACAGTAAATCAGGTAAAACCTTTTAGTTTAGTCCAAAGCAAAAGTATTTTCTGTTATTTGTACAAAAATATGTGACATATGTTTTGAATAACTTGGAGAATTTTCCCACACTTGGCTTTTATTTTCCTTTTTATTGTCCTCTATTCCATTCTAAATGAATTTTAACATTTTGGTTTGTTTCTCAATTTATGTCCTTTCCGAGGTAACAATAATTTCGGTGTTAACACCTAATTTTATCGTTCATAAATATGTATAAACATGATTTTGAGTTCATTTAGTTGAAAATTTTTAAAATTTTTACTAGAATTGGGTAGTCAGTATATAAGACTAGGGCTGTTCTTTATTATCAGAGAGCACTAGATTCTAATACAACTACTACTTTACTAGTATTTCTAATGGTAACCAAGTGTATAAAGTAAAAATTTTAAAATCCGAAAGAATTTAACCCCTTCCCACACTTAAGATCTTGCAATGCCCTCATTTGCAAGAAATCAGTAACAATTTAAATTATTGAGGGTGATTTGTGTGAAAATGATTAAATTTTACCAAAGTTTTCAAACATATTGGCGTTTGTTTGCTGAATGATAAATGGTGCATATCATTTGTTCATTCCGTCTTGTTGTTATTTCACATATATTTTGCATCTTGTCGTCAAAATTAATTGCTTTTGCTGAACTTAATGCCAGTCTTTGAAAATACGTTGTTTTACCCTGTTGTGTACATAAGATAAACTGCAAACATATATACATATTTTTGAAGTTTGGTATATTACCCCACATTCAAAAATTATTAAAATCTAAAAAAAAAATTAGAAAATTATAAAAACTATTACAATATTAACATAAGTATTAAATGTATCAACATTACAAATTATAAAATAAATAAAACTAAGTAGACTAGGGATGATACTGATACCAGTAGGGGTTCCATGCATAACCATAGGTGTTATAAAATGCTTCGGCTGGGTTATACGTAGGATACGGTGGTTGGATCTCTATAGACCAGGGAGGAAATAAGGGCGATGGAGTAGGAATATAGTTTCTACCTATTTGTTGGCAATAAGCTATGATTTGGTTTTGATGAACTTGCCAATCTTCAAATGCTCGATGTCTAGCATTTTCGTACTCTTGTGAAGCTATAAACCTTTGCATTTCTGTCATTTCATTTCCTCCTCCCACATTACCTGGCTGTTGGTTTCTCTCAACCTGTGGATGTCTACCATTATATCGTACTGCGGCGTTATTTCGCCTCTTCAAAACCTTCGCACCATGGTATACATTTAAACCTATTGTATCGCGGGGTTCTGGTTCTTCGACTAATAATCCCCCCCGACTTATATCCACACCGAGATATTCAGCAATCAAAGTAATAAATATACCACCTCCTATTATGCTATGCGGTCTCATCCCCCTAACCATAGCTGATAAATAATAACCCACACAATAAGGTATACTTACAGCGCTTTGTGGGTCTCGAATACACATGTGGTAAAATAAATCCTGTTCATTTACCTTTTCCTTGTTCTTACCTCGTTGTGTAATCGAATTGGCTAAAAACCTATGAATTACTCTTAACTCTGCTCTATCTATATCCAAATAAGAGTAATTTCCCCCTTTAAAACGGTGATGGCTAGTCATTTGACTCCATACACCATGCGTATCAAAATTTTCGTCTATCTTTCTACCATTTAGTATCAACCCTCTACAATCGGCAGATGCTAACTCCTCAGGCGTATATATACGTAAAGCCTGAGCCATGTCTAGTAAAGAATGTGGCGCATCGAACCTCCTAACAAAAATCTAATAAAAGATCGATCGGTTAAACTAGCTACCCGATCATTTATTTCTATACTACACAATAATTCTTCACACCATACTTTATATACAGGTCTACGCATGTTGAATAAACGTACCCAATCGTTAAAAGTAGAATTACCATACCTCTGTGTAAGTAATTCCCTAATTGGCCCGGCCAATTCTACAGCTTCTAATGGTCCCCATTTTATGACCCTAGGTACTTCAACAGCTTTAGAATGAAGAGTATGCAAGCCCCTTTGGTATTTTGGATAATCTATCCAAAGTCTGTCAAATCTCAGGTTCGGGTGCAAATCTTCCAAGTACATATAAGAAAATGTCATGACTGGATGAGATATATCTTGTTTGTAGTAGTTATCCACCTCCTGTTGTTTCGCATTCTCAGCAGGAGCATTGCGAGCTTGGGATGAAGATTCACCCCTTTCAGTCATTTTTCTTGAGTAATTCCTTGATAGCATTCTTCTCAACGTGATTTTAGTAAAAAATGTGATGAAAAACGGTGAAAAATTGTGAATTTCGGAGTGTTTGTGTGTGTATTTTCGGGTGTTTTTCGCAGTTTTTGTGGTGTGGGGATGGGGACTGATCAGTTCAGCTTGTTTTATTTTTTTTTTCTCGGTTTTGGATCCTCCGCGAGTCGCGGCATATTTACCCTTCAAACTCCGCGAGTCGCGGAGTTTGTATTTTATTTTTTTTTAAAATCTTAACTTATAAAACAAATATAAAATAAATTTAAAATTTTGTTTTCCTTTGTTTTAGGACGAGGTCGTTTCGGATCGATGTCTTAATTCGTCCTTCGACAAAATTTTAAAATTTGTCTTTTTGTAGCGATTGTTTTAAAAGCTAAGATTTTTGGGTTTTTTTTAATGTTTTTGGCATACTTTAATTCAATAAGATTAAAAATAATGATAATAAAAGTTCTCGTCCCTCCCTCGGGTAAAGCAATTTCGGTTCAAAGACCTAGTCTTCAACTTACGACGAATTTTAAAAAATCATATTTTTAACTTAGCGACATAAAGTAAATTTTTGTTTTTAAATTCACACCAAACTTAAATTTAACATGCATAAAAATAAAATTCACACCAAACTTATATTATATTTTTTTTATACATACAAACTTTAAAAATATCAATTGTTCAAATATTTACAATTTTAAATATATTAATTTAAAAAGTTTACAATATTAATTTAAGATTTATATATTAATTTTAAAAACATGGTAAAAATAAAATTAAAAATCTTTTTGGCTTTTTATCCCACTTTAATCAATCAAATATTATCAAAAATATGCGCCCCTCTTTTCGGTAAAGTAATTTCGGTTCCATGACCTAATTTAACTCATGACGAATTTTTGAAATATTTTGGGTTGATTGATTAAAGATATTTATACCTTAAGAATAAACGTTAAATTTCGCAGTGATGTAATAAATATTTGAATGATATCAATAATTTCGGTCGCGAAACCTAATTTTATTCAATACCAATTTAATACTTTATAGCGAACAAATTTGCGTTTATTATCAAAAGGTTAAAAATAAAAATAAAAAAAATAAAAACTGTACAAACTTACCTGTGAGATAGTATTCTTAGTTATATGATCTATCCCATTCATAAGATAGTCGGTTTATTTGGTTTTCCATAGCTACATAGGCGTAACCTCAAGCATTCAGTGTTTTTTCTTCTAAACATATGAACGGTCCGTCTCTGCATAAAGTAACAAATTCGGTATTTGAATAGGTTTGATTATTTGAACATTTACCTCCATGTGACCATTTTCCGCATTTGTGACATCTTTCAAGGTGTCGTGCTCTTCTTTTCGCTGCAGATTTTGATTTTCCTTTACCAAATTGTAACTTATTATCTTCGCATCTGGATTCTTTTCTTACTCCGTCCAATCTTTCTCTGATTACTGATACTATTTCACTCAGAAGTGTGTCATTATTACATTTAGTGATCAAAGCGTAGCATTAGACCATGGTTTAGTTCACAGACAGTCTTCATTTCGTAAAAACCTAAAAAAAATAAAAATTCAGAATGGGGGGAGAAGACTAGTTCTTTAGGGTCTGCTAGGAAAAGACCATTCGGGTTCCATTTTTGAGAACTACACGAAAACAGACAATCTAACTCTAACAGAAATACATATTATCCTTTAAAGACTTGATTCTCCCCACACTTAGTCAGCTGTGGTATCGAAATTGTGATTAACTTCGTTGTCGACTTTCATCGGACTATCTATGTAATGTTTAACTCTGTGACCATTAACTTTAAATTCAATTCCATTTGAATTTATTAATTCTATCGTTCTGTATGGGAAAACTCTTTTGACTATGAATGGTCCAGACTATCTTGATTTTAATTTTCCAGGAAATAGCTTGAATCGTGAATTGAAAAGAAGAACTCTGTCTCCTTCTTTAAATTCTTTTGAACTTCTGATTCTTTTATCATGCCATTTCTTCGTTCTTTCCTTATAGATTAACGAATTTTCGTATGCTTCATGTCTTAATTCTTCTAATTCGTTTAGTTGACTTAATCGTAGACGTCCGGCTTCATGTAAATCAAGATTACATGTCTTCAAAGCCCAAAATGCTTTGTGTTCAATTTCTACTGGAAGATGACATGCTTTTCCATAAACGAGTCTAAAAGGTGTGGTTCCAATTGGAGTTTTGTAGGCTGTTCTAAAATCTCAGAGTGCATCCTCCAATTTAATGGACCATTCCTTCGGATTTGATCCTACGGTTTTCTCTAGAATACGTTTTAAAGCTCGGTTGGTATTTTCAACTTGTCCACTTGTTTGTGGATGATATGCAGTGGAGATTTTATGAGTTACTCCATATCTTTTGAGAACTTTCTCAAGTTGATTATTACAGAAATGAGTACCCCGATCACTTATTAAAGCTTTCGGTGTTCCAAACCTTGCAAAAAGACGTTTTAAAAAGTTGACTACAACTCGTGCATTGTTAGTTGGGAGAGCTTGTGCTTCCGCCCATTTAGATACATAATCAATGGCTACGAGAATATAGAGATTAATATGAGATTTTGGAAATGGACCCATAAAGTCAATACCCCAAATGTCAAATACTTCACATACTTGGATGACATTTTGTGGCATTTCATCACGTTGACTTATTTTTTCGGCCCTTTGACAAGCCTCACAGGATTTGCAAAGAAGGTGTGCATCTTTGTAAATTGTAGGCCAATAGAATCCAGCTTCATACACTTTTCTTGCTGTTAGTTGAGGCCCATAATGCCCTCCTGTTGGTCCTGTGTGACAATGGTTTAAGATTTTACTAGCTTCATTTCCAAATACACATCGGCGTATTATTCCATCGGGACAATTTTTAAACAAATGTGGATCTTCCCAGAAATAGTGTTTTATATCACTGAAGAATTTCTTTCGTTTTTGGTACGACAATCCTTTTTCAAGGAATCCACAAACTAAGTAGTTTGCATAGTCTGCAAACCATGGGATTTCATTATAATCTATCTTCAATAGATATTCATCAGGAAAGTTGTCTTGTATGGCCGATTCATTTAGAACTTCTAATTCGGGATTTTCAAGAAGAGAAAGATGATCAGCGGCGAGATTTTCTGCTCGTTTTTTTTATCTCGGATTTCAATATCGAACTCTTGTAAGAGTAAGATCCAACGGATTAATCTTGGTTTAGCATCTTGTTTCGAAAATAGGTATCTAAGAGCAGAATGGTCGGTATAGACCACCGTTTTTGCTAGAACGAGATATGAACGAAATTTGTCAAAAGCAAAGACAATAGCAAGGAGTTCTTTTTCAGTAGTTGTGTAATTTGTTTGTGCTCTTTGTAACATCTTACTAGCATAATATATAGGTTGAAATCTTTTTTCAATCCTTTGTCCTAAAATGGCTCCCATTGCAAAATCACTTGCATCGCACATTAATTCAAACGGCAGATTCCAATTTGGTGTTATCATGATCGGCGCATTAGTGAGTTTCTCTTTAAGAATATTAAAAGATTTGATACATTCATCTGAAAAGATGAATGGAGCATCCTTTTCTCGGAGTTTATTCATAGGAGTGGCAATTTTAGAAAAATCTTTTATGAAACGTCGGTAAAAACCGGCATGCCGTAGAAAACTCCTAACCCCTCTAACATTGGTGGGATGTGGAAGTTTAGCAATTACATCTACTTTAGCTCTATCCACTTCAAATCCTTCTTTTGAAATTTTATGACCAAGAACGATGCCTTCTTTAACCATGAAATGGCATTTCTCCCAATTAAGTACTAGATTTGATTGTTCGCATCTAATAAGCATTCGTTCCAGATTAACTAGACATGATTCAAATGTATCACCGAAGACTGAAAAGTCATCCATGAAAACTTCCATGCATTCTTCTATCATGTCATGAAAAATCGCCATCATACACCTTTGAAAGGTTGTAGGGGCGTTGCAAAGTCCAAATGGCATGCGTTTGTAAGCAAAAGTACCATAAGGGCACGTGAATGTGGTTTTCTCTTGATCTTCGGGTGCTATTGGAATTTGAAAGTATCCGGAAAATCCATCAAGAAAACAATAATAACTATTTTCGGCTAATCTTTCCAACATTTGATCAATGAAAGGTAAGGGAAAGTGATCTTTTCTGGTGGCGTCATTTAATTTTCTATAATCAATACACACACGCCATCCTGTTACAGTCCTAGTAGGAATAAGCTCATTTTTCTCATTTGTAATGACAGTCATGCCACCCTTCTTAGGCACGCATTGAACTGGGCTTACCCATGGACTATCAGAAATTGGATATATCAAACCTGCATCTAGCAGTTTAATAATCTCTTTCTTAACTACATCTTGCATATTAGGATTTAGTCTTCGTTGGCGTTGCACATACGTTTTATGACCTTCTTCCATAAGGATTTTATGTGTGCAATACAAAGGACTTATTCCTTTTATATCATGAATCTTCCATGCAATGGCTGGTTTATGAGCTTTCAACACAGAAATGAGTTGTGATTTCTCATTTTCAGTAAGAGAAGACGATATTATTACAGGTAATTCAGATTTACCATGTAAATAAGCGTATTCTAAATGGTTTGGAAGTGGCTTTAACTCTAATTTCGGTGGTTCTTCTATCGATGATTTATATCGATATCTGTCTTCTTCTTTTAGCATTTGAATTTCTTCTGTTATTGGCTCATATCCATTAGCTATAAGTGTAGCTAACATTTCAGCTTCATCTATTGGTTTATTACCTTCTCCTAAAGAACATTCTCCTGTTCCTTGTAATTCTGGAAATTCTTCTAACAATTCTGCATGTAAATCTATAGTGTGAATATAATAGCATGTATCATCTGCAGATTGCGGTTGTTGCATTGCTCTATCAACTGAAAAGGTAACACTCTCGTCCTCTATACTTAGGGTCAATTTCTTACCGAACACGTCTATCATTGCTTTAGCCGTGTTTAAGAATGGTCTTCCTAATATGAGAGGAACTTGAGAATCTTCTTCCATGTCCAGAACAACAAAATCTACTGGAAATACTAAAGTACCAACTTTAACTAGCATGTTCTCCATTATCCCTCTAGGATATTTTATTGATCGATCGGCTAGTTGTATGCTTATTCTTGTTGGTTTCAATTCTCCAAGGTCTAGTTTAGTGTATAGTGAAAACGGCATTAAATTTATACTAGCACCTAAGTCTGCCAATGCTTCTATTGAACTAAGACTACCCAGAAAACATGGAATTGTGAAACTTCCTGGATCAGATAGTTTTTCTGGTATCTTATTCAACAGCACTGCTGAACAATTAGCATTCATAGTAACGGCCGAGAGTTCTTCCATTTTCTTTCTATTTGAGATTAGATCTTTCAAGAATTTAGCATATCTAGGCATTCCTAAAATCACATCAATGAAAGGAAGATTTACATTTATCTGTTTAAACATATCCAAGAATTTGGATTGCTCGGCTTCAAGTTTCTCTTTCTTCATTTTACTCGGGTAAGGAAGTGGTGGTTGGTATGGTTTAGCATAAGATTTAGCCTTAACTGTGTTATCTTCATTAACCTTTTCAACTACCGGTTCTTTTTCCTTATCTTGATCAGGTTGTGGTTCTTGTGGAGTAGGAATAGCTTCATTAGAAGTTACGGGTATTTCAGGTGGTTTAAGTGTTGTACCACTTCTTGTGGTAGTGGCTTTAGCTGTTTCATTCCGGGGGTTAGCATTTGTATCACTAGGTAAACTTCCCGGTTTTCTTTCACCTATTAACCTTGCTAGGTTACTTACTTCTTGTTCCAAATTTTGAATAGAAGCTTGTTGATTTCTAAATGCTTGAGCATTTTGTTCATTAGTTTGTTTTTGAGATGTGAAAAACTGCGTTTGAGTTTCAACTAGCTTCGTCATCATATCTTCTAAATTCAGCTTTTTATCATCGGGTTGTGGTGGTTTGTTTTGAAAATTAGGTCTTTGCTGGTTGTAAGTATTATTGGATACTTGTTGATTGCTAGGACCTTGTTGGTTGTTGTATGGAATATTTCGATTATAATTCTGATTTTGATTGTAAATAGCTCTTGGCGGTTGATAATTATTCTGATAATTATTTAAAGGCCTTTGGTTTATGTATGAAATATTCTCTCTTTGTTCCATTGTTAATTCAATACTGAGACAATCTTTTGTCAAATGTGGTCCTCCACACTGCTCACAACTAATTCGTATTGAGTGAATATCCTTAGTCATCTTTTCCATTCGTCTCTCCACAGCATCTATCTTTGCGGAAATGGAATCTAAGTCATGGCTAGAATTGGCTCTAGCTGCTTTAGATGATTTAACGATATCTTTTTCTTGGTGCCACTCATGTGAGTGGGAAGCAGTGTTATCAATAATTTTAGAAGCATCAGTTTCGGTTTTCTTCATAATGGAACCACCAGCTGCTATATCGATGTCTTTTCTTGTAGTGATGTCGCATCCTTGGTAGAATATTTGTACTATTTGACAGGTGTCTAAACCATATTGCGGACATCCTCTTAATAACTTTCCAAATCTTGTCCACGCCTCATATAGAGTTTCATTCGGTTTCTGTGTGAACGTAACAATTTCTCCTTGAAGTCTTACGGCTTTAGATGCTGGAAAGAATTGTGTGACGATCGCTCCAAATCCATATGGACGAACACGTCATTCATTGATTTCATTGCGAGGTATTTGACCTCTATATGATACGTTTTGTAAACATTGCATTCTTTTGAAAAGGCATACCATAAATGAATATTTAATTCCAAGGTTTTCGACATCTGATGATTTCTACATATAGACAATCACCGTAAATAATAGTTTACAATAATACTTCCGTTGACAATGCAGTCAAAATAGATACATGATGATGGTTTTGTGAATGCAACGTTTTCTGGAATAAAGCATGCAAGACTCCATGCACATAGCTTGTATAACATGTAAGCAAACAGCGGAAGACTTCTAGGGAACATGAGAATAAACATGCTAACAAGTGTCAACACAAAGGTTAGTGAGTTCATAGTTTTAATGTTTTGCATAATCTGTACATAAAGGTGGATCACAAGATTTCAGTTGTTTCATCCAGAAACGTTTATCAAAATATTCTACGAAATTGAGCACCCTGGTAACTAAACTTAACGTATATATAATTTGTACCCTTTGTATAATTATCTTAATAAATACACGCAAACCAACGTGTACGCTTCTCAAATAGCATACGTCCGTTAAAAGGCTAGTGCTCTAGCTCGGACGGGGATATCAAGCCCTATGGATCCATATACAACTACTCGCACCTAGCAGTTCTTATAACCGGCAGTTACTAGTTACCAAAGCTAAGGGATTTTCGGTTCAAACTCGGTGTAGAATTTAGTATATACTTGTATCCATTGCGTTTAAAATAAAGTGCATGTATTCTCAGCCCAAAAATATAGATTGCAAAAGCAATTAAAAAGGGAGCAAATGAAACTCACGCATATAAATATTGTAAATCAGTTTATAAAGCATTTGCATGTATTCTCAGCCCAAGAATGTAGAGAGTAAAAGGGATCATATGAAACTCACCTTAGCAGCATATAAAGTCGTTCACCAAAATGTGACTGAAACTCGGATTACCAAATAACCGTAGATCTCAACCTAGAGAACATATGTTGGTCAATAAATGTCTATCAAGCTAGGTCAGGTCATAGTGTATCATAATCCTAATGCTCGAGATCGACATACAAAAGTTATCGAAAGTCGTTTCAAAAAGTCAATTTTGACAATAGTTCAACAAAACTAGACATACCTTATATAAGGAGTCATTTACTCGGTTGGTAATATTTAAAAGTTCACTTTATCAATCTCGTAAACAAGTTGTTTAAATCTTAATTGCAGATTCAATAGCAATTTCAATTAACGTCAATCATAATTCAGTTGATCATATCTTTTAATCCGTTCATCGAAACTATTCGGTGTCTAAATGAAAAGTTATTGATTTTTCGCCAGCTTTCCGAAAACATGTATATCATATACCTTTTACCAGTAATATATGTATTTAATTCGTGATTCATTATAAACTGTTTAACGACGAAATTTAGCATACAAACATGTATAAATATATATACTCGAGCACTACACATGGATACATAATTAATGTATAAAAGATAAAATATAAATGCTTACGTATCAATATTGTGATTCAATGTTGCAGAAAAGTACGTAGACACAACATAGATGATAACAGTAGGTTTGACTTGTAAATAATACCCATGAACATTACCCATAACCTCCATAGCTATAACCCATAATTTCCTTAACTTTATCCCACTCAAAAACCCATTTTTGAAAGTGACACGCTCATAACCTCGTCGTATTATTTTATGTATATTACTAATTAATAATTAATAATACTAATAATTAATAAGATTAATAATAATATTAATCTTAATAATAATAATAATAATAATAATAATAATAATAATAATAATAATAATAATAATAATAATAATAATAATAATAATAATAATAATAATAATAATTTAAATACGGAGGAAGTAACATAAATAAATATGTGTGTGATTGAAATGAAATCGTTTGAATTTATAGAACTTTTTCTGAAAAAGTACCCCATGCGATCGCATGGGATTTGTGCTTCAAGGCCATGCGATCGCATGGCACCCTGGGACAGCTCACAAATTTTTAACTTCTTGTTTGTCGACATAATATTTTATAATATATATAATATATATAATTTAAATAATTAATTATATATTATATTAAATTCATGTGCATAGTTGACTTGTAATTTTCATTCCGATGACTCGTACGTTGTCACTGGACTTATGTCCCGGTTCCGGTTTCTCGAACGCATTTTTGTACGCTTAGAAAACTCGCAATTTACATTTTGTGACTCGTACCTTTGTCAAAATATAGTCTTAAATTATCAATAAACTATATCATTTAAAATGTATCTTAAACTTTCAAGTGTTTTGGTCATTTACTTCTATAAATCGTTGTCTCGCTATTTGTTAATATATATATATATATATATATATAATAACAAATCGTTTTATGACCAAGTTAATATATATTTTCAACATTCATAAACACGTTTTAAATATACGTCGCAAGTTATTCATATAATTAATATTCCAACTTATCATATATATTCAAATAAATATTTAAACCAATAAGTTTAATGTACAGTATCAAATAATTAATACATTGTTACGTTTTCAAGTTATAGTATATATATATATGTATCTATATACATATAATTGTTCGCGAATCGTCAAGAATAACCGAAAGGTATTTGAATATATGAAAGTAGTTCAAAAATTTTGAGATTCAGTTTTACAGACTTTACTCATCGTGTCGAAAACATTAAATCATTTAAAGATAAAGTTTAAATTTGGTCAGAAATTTTCGGGTCATCACAATACCTACCCGTTAAAGAAATTTCGTCCCGAAATTTAAGTGAGGTCATCATGGCTAACAATAAAAATGTTTTCATGACGAATATGAGTTGATAAATAGAATTTTATCACCGTTGAATAATACGGATAAAACAATCCGATTACTCGAAGCGTATGAGAGAAGTTATCGTAATAGAGTGAAATGGAGAATAGAGATTCGTCTTATATCTTGATGTAGTAATGATTGATTTCCAGAATTTAAGGAATAGAAAATCTTCATAATTTAAATAAGATTTGATTCTTCGGAATTTAAGGAAATTAGGATTTCCTTTGATTAAATGCGTAATCTGCCTCGATTGCTATGTCTGATATTTTGCTATAAATTGACCTCTTCCATTTCATTTATTTTCACCACTCCTATAATCTTCTTTCTTATTTCATACTTACAAAAGATTTGTGAAAATGCTTCATCCAGTTTTGATTCTTGATATTTTCTTGGCAATCATATCATTCATTCTTCTTTTTCATCTGCCACCAGAGGAGGTTATTTTCTTCTACTATTACCTTGGGGTTATATTGTTTTTCATTCTCCCGTGTCTTTATATTGCTATACGCATTGATATACACGGTTTGTAATTTCAGAGTTGTTTTCGGGCTTTATATTTTCCATTATATTTCGGAGCTTCATGCTTTCGTTTTCACTTCCCAACTTTAAGTCAAGCGAATAATGGTCCAGAATTCGTAGCTATACATTTCGGAATGAACATAGTTAATGTTCTAAGAAAGAAATTGTAATGACACGATCTTGATTTGTCAAATTACCAGAATATCTGGAAAAGACCGAATCATCAAGAAACGTATTTTCTTGATATATTTAGAGATTAAATAGAATGGAAGAGTTATGTAACATGGTTCATGATGAGGGTGTGATCTGTGAACCTTTATCACGTTCCATTAGAAACTCAGCATGACTTACTGTAATATAATCACGTTGATCAAGTGTTATTATATTATACTAATTCATGCTTTAATTCCCAACATTACTTCAAAACATCTATTTTTCGAACTTTTCAGATTTTAGAAACTAAAATAGTTTCTTTTATGATGTAACACAGATAGCGCAAAGAGATGAATGATTTCAGATAAGAATGGTTATAAAAAAATATCTTCAGAAATATCGAGGATATTTATAATGAAAGATACGATGATATCTTAGAATTTCTAATATCAGAGGATGATGCGGAAAATCTGTCTGTGAGGGTTTAGAATAAGAAGTAAGGTTCTTACTAATAGTTTCAGTAGTCACTGAGTCATTTGGATTCTTTGAAGGCAGGTTCAGTCTTTGTGATTTATCCACTGCCTCTTTCATACTTTACTCAATCCGTTTTTCAGTTGCAAACCTTCTTTTTTTCTCAGCTTTACCACCATACTATTCTTTATCATCAAACTTTTGACTGTTAAGGTCGTTTACAGTTTTTGCTGCTTCATCAGCATTTTTCCAATTTCAGAGAACTAGTTCATAGTTTGGGATGTTTTTCAGAAACTTCACATTCGAAGTATGTAAGTCTAGAAGTTGGATGTTATCTATATATAACTGTTGTTGTAGAAAATGCTGCGAGATTCAAAATACTGATTGCTAATTCCCGGTGGTTGGTATGGCAATTATTGTTACAAGATGTGGATGAGTACATGATAGGGTTTCAATGAGTATAAGGATTTTTCGAAAGGTCAAGGATTAATAAAGTTGTTGGTAAATTTACTGCTAATGTGGTGGAACATGAAAGGTTCCCCAGTAACAAGACGTATATGTCAAGTTTATAATAAGGTTAATCTGAAAAGTTGAAGTTGACTGGTTAAAAGTGTGGTAAAACTAGATACTTTGAAAAGGGATTGCAATATTATTTTTAGTAATAATAATGCTAAAGGATCTTTCACATTTTTGAAGTCAAAGTATAGCTTCGAAAGATATAGAGATCTAAGAACGATGTCACCCGTTAAATCTTGACTTGGATTCTGATCTATCAATATCAGAATATGTAATTGAATTTGTATGGAAACGATTGTATATCGCTGTGAGCATAGTTAATAATTTTTGAATCAAAGTTGAAGAATGTACAGTATAACATATTAATTGTGAACTTATATATTTCTCGAGAATTACCTACCCGTTAAAGATTTCACAAGTAATATTTTGTACAAAAGAATTTTCATTACAGTCTTTATGAAAATATATGTATGTATATTTCTTCAGATGTAATACGGATTTAATGAGTTAATATCATATTAAGCTCATTTGATTTTCGGCTTGACTTAGAAATAATTAATCTCTAAAACATTAAAGATTACATAATCTTTGCGGAGTTTTTCACTAATGAAATCAACACTTCATTATTTATTCTTATTGATATTCCTCGGTGAAGGATGTTGGTGCTCGTGGAATTTTTGTGAACCTTACAAGGCACAGATGATGTTTTCTGGAAAGTTTCGAGTATATCGAAATTGAAAATGTAAAATCAATTATGTAATTGATTAATACACTTGGTTTATTATGAAATGGAATTCATTGGGTTGAAACAGAGATTGTAGTTAACAATGGTTATGTTGTTAAGGAAGGATGTACATCATTGCATATTAGTAATATGAACTAACCGAGTAGTACCTACCAGTTAAGATTCACACGTAATAGCTTAGTACGAAAAGATTTATTTTGATTAAATATACATAAAATTTCTTCTGGGGAAATGAGTTAATACTTCATCGGTTATTGTTGCTGGTATTTCTTGGTAACTACGGTGCGTATGACGTTGATGCTCGTGGAACAGATTGTGAAGTTGAGGTTTGCGATGCGGATGTTGTTGGTGGTGGTAATGGTACTGTTGGTGTTGTTGTCGGTGGTACTGTTGCTGCCGGTGATGCTGCTGGTGCTTGTAACCTTTGCACCATATTCTCTAAAGCCACTACCCGAGCGCGAAGCTCGTTGACTTCTTCTACTACACCGGGATGATTGGCGGTTCGGATGAGCGGATGAATAAGATCCAGAATTTGAGATAGTATATTATTGTGACGAGATACTCTGGAAATGAGAGAGAAAATGGTGTCTCGAACAGGTTCGCCGGTAAGTGCTTCAGGTTCTTCGCCAAGAGGGCAATGTGGTGGATGGAAGGGATCGCCTTCTTCTTGTCTCCAATAATTAAGTAGGCTACGAACCCATCCCCAATTCATCCAGAATAGGTGATGGCTGATTGGTTGATCCATTCCGGTTACACTGTTTTCGGAATTCAGGTGAATATCCATATCGGAATAGCTGTCGGAGTTTAAGGAATTTGAACTAGATACGGGATCCATCTTGTATAATTAGACAGATGATTTTTGATATGAAATAGATTATAGAATTTAGATTGGTACTCTTCAATACATAATTTACATATGTATATATAATACCAAAATTCCATAAATCACGGAGGAATTTTCGGAAGATGTCAGGAAAAGTTTACAGTAACAGATACGCTAAGATATGAATTTTTTCTATACACTATCTATGCAATCAATGCAATAAGATGCGTTTAGACTTAAGATGATAAACATGTAATTTTCGACAAGAAATGATAAGCAAAACTTTTAACATGTAGACACGGTCGAAGTCCAGACTTACTAATGCATCCTAACCACTATCAGTTAGACACACTCATGCAAGACCTGGTTAGCTAGGACCAACGCTCTGATACCAACTGTGACGATCGCTCCAAATCCATATGGACGAACACGTCATTCATTGATTTCATTGCGAGGTATTTGACCACTATATGATACGTTTTGTAAACATTGCATTCTTTTGAAAAGGCATACCTTAAATGAATATTTAATTCCAAGGTTTTCGACATCTGATGATTTCTACATATAGACAATCACCGTAAATAATAGTTTACAATAATACTTCCGTTGACAATGCAGTCAAAATAGATACATGATGATGGTTTTGTGAATGCAACGTTTTCTTGAATAAAGCATGCAAGACTCCATGCACATAGCTTGTATAACATGTAAGCAAACAACGGAAGACTTCTAGGGAACATGAGAATAAACATGCTAACAAGTGTCAACACAAAGGTTGGTGAGTTCATAGTTTTAATGTTTTGCATAATCTGTACATAAAGGTGGATCACAAGATTTCAGTTGTTTCATCCAGAAACGTTTATCAAAATATTCTACGAAATTGAGCACCCTGGTAACTAAACTTAACGTATATATAATTTGTACCCTTTGTATAATTATCTTAATAAATACACGCAAACCAACGTGTACGCTTCTCAAATAGCATACGTCCGTTAAAAGGCTAGTGCTCTAGCTCGGACGGGGATATCAAGCCCTATGGATCCATATACAACTACTCGCGCCCACCAGTTCTTATAACCGGCAGTTACTAGTTACCAAAGCTAAGGGATTTTCGGTTCAAACTCGGTGTAGAATTTAGTATATACTTGTATCCATTGCGTTTAAAATAAAGTGCGTGTATTCTCAGCCCAAAAATATAGATTGCAAAAGCAATTAAAAAGGGAGCAAATGAAACTCACGCATATAAATATTGTAAATCAGTTTATAAAGCATTTGCATGTATTCTCAGCCCAAGAATGTAGAGAGTAAAAGGGATCATATGAAACTCACCTTAGCAGCATATAAAGTCGTTCACCAAAATGTGACTGAAACTCGGATTACCAAATAACCGTAGATCTCAACCTAGAGAACATATGTTGGTCAAAAAATGTCTATCAAGCTAGGTCAGGTCATAGTGTATCATAATCCTAATGCTCGAGATCGACATACAAAAGTTATCGAAAGTTGTTTCAAAAAGTCAATTTTGACAATAGTTCAACAAAACTAGACATACCTTATATAAGGAGTCATTTACTCGGTTGGTAATATTTAAAAGTTCACTTTATCAATCTCGTAAACAAGTTGTTTAAATCTTAATTGCAGATTCAAAAGCAATTTCAATTAACGTCAATCATAATTCAGTTGATCATATCTTTTAATCCGTTCATCGAAACTATTCGGTGTCTAAATGAAAAGTTATTGATTTTTCGCCAGCTTTCCGAAAACATGTATATCATATACCTTTTACCAGTAATATATGTATTTAATTCGTGATTCATTATAAACTGTTTAACGACGAAATTTAGCATACAAACATGTATAAATATATATACTCGAGCACTACACATGGATACATAATTAATGTATAAAAGATAAAATATAAATGCTTACGTATCAATATTGTGATTCAATGTTGCAGAAAAGTACGTAGACACAACATAGATGATAAAGTAGGTTTGACTTGTAAATAATACCCATGAACATTACCCATAACCTCCATAGCTATAACCCATAATTTCCTTAACTTTATCCCACTCAAAAACCCATTTTTGAAAGTGACACGCTCATAACCTCGTCATATTATTTTATGTATATTACTAATTAATAATTAATAATACTAATAATTAATAAGATTAATAATAATATTAATCTTAATAATAATAATAATAATAATAATAATAATAATAATAATAATAATAATAATAATAATAATAATAATAATAATAATAATAATAATAATAATAATAATAATTTAAATACGGAGGAAGTAACATAAATAAATATGTGTGTGATTGAAATGAAATCGTTTGAATTTATAGAACTTTTTCTGAAAAAGTACCCCATGCGATCGCATGGGATTTGTGCTTCAAGGCCATGCGATCGCATGGCACCCTGGGACAGCTCACAAATTTTTAACTTCTTGTTTGTCGACATAATATTTTATAATATATATAATATATATAATTTAAATAATTAATTATATATTATATTAAATTCATGTGCATAGTTGACTTGTAATTTTCATTCCGATGACTCGTACGTTGTCACTGGACTTATGTCCCGGTTCCGGTTTCTCGAACGCATTTTTGTACGCTTAGAAAACTCGCAATTTACGTTTTGTGACTCGTACCTTTGTCAAAATATAGTCTTAAATTATCAATAAACTATATCATTTAAAATGTATCTTAAACTTTCGAGTGTTTTGGTCATTTACTTTTATAAATCGTTGTCTCGCTATTTGTTAATATATATATAATAACAAATCGTTTTATGACCAAGTTAATATATATTTTCAACATTCATAAACACGTTTTAAATATACGTCGCAAGTTATTCATATAATTAATATTCCAACTTATCATATATATTCAAATAAATATTTAAACCAATAAGTTTAATGTACAGTATCAAATAATTAATACATTGTTACGTTTTCAAGTTATAGTATATATATATATGTATCTATATACATATAATTGTTCGCGAATCTTCAAGAATAACCGAAAGGTATTTGAATATATGAAAGTAGTTCAAAAATTTTGAGATTCAGTTTTACAGACTTTACTCATCGTGTCGAAAACATTAAATCATTTAAAGATAAAGTTTAAATTTGGTCAGAAATTTTCGGGTCATCACAATACCTACCCGTTAAAGAAATTTCGTCCCGAAATTTAAGTGAGGTCATCATGGCTAACAATAAAAATGTTTTCATGACGAATATGAGTTGATAAATAGAATTTTATCACCGTTATTACTCGAAGCGTATGAGAGAAGTTATCGTAATAGAGTGAAATGGAGAATAGAGATTCGTCTTATCTCTTGATGTAGTAATGATTGATTTCCAGAATTTAAGGAATAGAAAATCTTCATAATTTAAATAAGATTTGATTCTTCGGAATTTAAGGAAATTAGGATTTCCTTTGATTAAATGCGTAATCTGCCTCGATTGCTATGTCTGATATTTTGCTATAAATTGACCTCTTCCTCGTAGATGTTCATTTGGATCTTCCTTCGGCGCACCACTAAATTGGCATTGATTAGTCACCATATGTAGAATTTGTCCTTTGATTTCATAATCTGGCGCATTAATGTCTGGATGAGTAATTGCGTGACCTTGGCCAGTACGTTTAGCTCTCATTCGGTCTTCCATACTTAAAGGTTCTAGATTCTCCATAATTGAATTTGTTGAATCGGAATCACTAGAGGATTCTGATTTAATGGTTCGTTCCTCAACAATCTCTGTTTGAATGATTGGTGGTTCCGGAGGAAAATTTAATGGTTCAGGATCTATGAATAGTCCCTGAATATTCTCCGGATTCTCAATTGTGAGGTCGGGTTCAAAAAATGGATTATCAGAAATTTGAACTGAAGTACTTGGTCGACTGGATGACGATTCTAAAGAAAAATCAACGGCGGTAATATTTGCTAAATGTCTTGATCGAGTTACAGGTGGTGAACGTACAAAAGGTGGTGAACGTCTTGCTCGGTGCATTCACTGAATATCCTATTAGTTTTTAAAAAGGAAAGAAAAATTATATAAGTTATCCAATTAATAGACTTTTCTGATTTTGCCCACGTTTCGAATAGCCCAAAGATGCAGCAGAGGGGCAGGATTCGTTTGGTCTCAATATAATTGAGGACTGTTTGACTCCAATAACCCGGTCCACGTACAAATCCAACTATTACTACGAACCAGAAAATTTTGATGTCTATCAATTTAACCACTTAAAATAAATTTTCGTAATTTTAAGAAATTTAGATAAGAAGTAGAATAAAAATCTATATCCTAAAAACTAGAATGACGAGAAATAAGAAAGAAAAAGAGCGTGTCGAAAAAAGTCGAAAAATAAAAATAAGAAAGAAAAAGAGTAACTTATAGAACTTAAAAACACTGGACTAACCCAACCTTATTACTATCACTAACTTAAAATTATAATCGCAAATTGAGATTATTAATTGGAATGATAATTGATACATAGGTAAAAGGCGTCTAAAAATATTAAAGCTTACAAGAAAAACTATATCCCAAATGGCAATAACCTAAAAAGAAACTAAAACTTAAAAAGGCGTCGCAGAATTCTAAAGCACTTAAATCTTAGTCTAAAGAAAAAACACTTAAGGAATTTTACGGCAAGGCCTAAAAATCTAGAAATAAAAATAACTATAGCAAAAACTAAGTTTAAAACTAAAAACTAGCGAAAAATACAAATATTACGCTAAAATAATTAAAAAGGGACAAAATATAAAAATATACAAAAAAATTGTAAAAAGTACAATTTTTATAAAAATATTATTTTTATATTATCTTTTTTATAAAACTATTAATTTTATAATTTAAATAAACTAATTTAACTAAAATATATAAATTAAATAAAAAGTAAAACTAATTAATATATTAAAATTAAACCTAATTAGGGTTAAAAGTTAATTAATAAATATAAACCCCGTAATTAATGCTGATTAGGGTTTCTGTCACGTGTGTCAGGGCTGCTCCGCGAGTTGCGGTGCCCAAAGCAGGAAAACTCCGCGAGTCGCGGGGTTCTAAAATTCAACTCTGGTACAGTTTTTAATTCGACGCGTTTTTTATTTTATTTTATATTTTCTGTATTATGCTTTATATTTTATGTTTTAAATAAAAATATTTATATAATAAAAACTTATATTTAAAAACTAAAATAAAAATAGAACTACTTTATAATTTTATAAATAAAAATCTTAAAACTAGATTTATATATATATATATATATATATATATATATATATATATATATATATATATATATATATATATATATATATATATATATATATATATATATATATATATATATATATAATTTTTTTTTCTTTTTCGGTTTTTGATTTTATATTTTAAATAAACACAAAATATTTAAATAAAACTTATAATTTTTATAAAATAAAAATAAAGAAACTTTATAAAACTTAAATATTTAACAAAATCTTAAAAATATTTATATTTTTGTTTTTCTTTTTATATTTTCGAATAATTAAAAACGTATTTTTACAAAAGCGAATTTTAATAAAAGTAAACTAAAAATAATTTTTTTTTTTTTTTAAAATTTAGCGTTACGCTTCCGGCTTTTAAGCTAGATTGTCCCCGGCAGCGGCGCCAAAAATAACTTGATGTTTGAGCAAAGGGGTATAAAATACTATTAAATTTTACAAGGAAATACTATTAAATACTATACAATTTTACACAAGATATTTATTTATTTATAGAATGGATATACTTAAACCTTGCTACAACACTTACAGGCAGTGTACCTAATCGTACAGTAGTGTAGTTTTTAGTAAGTCCGGTTCGTTCCACAGGGAAAATCTTTAAACAAAGCTTAACGCTATATTAGTTTACTTTTATAAAAATACAAATATATATATAAGTAATATTATTATTATAAAGGGGGGGTTTTTACCGTTTAATGACCGGTTTGTCGATTTTAAAACTTTAGTCGCAGTTAAAACCAAATGTAAAAAAAAAATAAAAAAAATAAAATAAACACAAGACTTAATTTAAAGCGTAAAGTAAATATAAATAACGATAATGAAATTGCGATAAATAAAAGTACGATAAAATAAACTTGCGATAATTAAAAGTATGATAATTAAAAGTGCAATTAAATACAATAACAATAAAATAAAATGCGATAATTAGAAGTGCAATTAAATATTAAATAAAGGAAATTAAATATGAAATAAAATAATTATGCTTATTTAAACTTCCGTAATCATGATGTTTGACGTGTTGATTTTAGTTTTATGCCCATGGGTTAATTGTCCTTTGTCCTGGATTATTTAATATGTCCGTCTAGTTTTTGTCCATAACAGTCCATCAGTCATAAATATAAAGTGCGAGTGTCCTCGTCAAATTATTCTTATACCCGAAGTTAAATATTCCAACTAATTGGGGACTTAAACTGTAACAAGATTTTAATACTTTGTTTAATAATTACACCAGGATGTCGACTGAGTGTAACCCAAGGTTTTAATACATTGTTATCAATTATACCAAGTGTCCTTGTACATAATTTCACCCCTGTTTTAATTATTCTAGTGGCTATTAATCCATTCCCGTGTCCGGTTAAATGAACGATTATTCGTACATATAAATACCCCGCCCATCGTGTCCGATCTAGTGTATATGGTAATTTATGGGTACGTCCAATTATAAATCTTTATATTAACATTAACAAACTATCATTTAGTTAAACAAATATAAAGCCCATTAATAGCCCATAGTCTAATTTCCACAAGTGTCGTTCTTTTGTCCAAACCCCAATTATGGTACAAAGCCCAATTACCCAATTTTAGTAATTAGCCCAACATCATGATTACTTCGTTTTAAATAAGCATAATAATAACTTAGCTACGAGACATTAAATTAAAAAGGTTGAACATAACTTACAATGATTAAAAATAGCGTAGCGTTACACGGACAGAATTTCGACTTACACCTTTACAACATTCGCTAACATACCCTTATTATTAGGATTAAAATTAAAATTAAAATTAAAATATAAATTATAAATAAATATTACGTATAGATAGATGGATGGATATATATTGATATTAAAATTCGTCGAACTGCGTTGGCTTTTATAGGCATTTTCATTTTTGGGGCTCCGCGAGTCGCGGTTCTTTTAGCCTTCGAACTCTGCAAGTCGCGGAGTTCGTTTTTACAGCTCATTCAGCCTTGGCTCTTTGTTTGCCGACGATTTTAAATAATAATATAATATATATATAATTTTTAAGAATTATTTATATATTATATTATATTCATGTGCATAGTTGACTTGTAATTTTTAGTCCGTTGCGTCGAGCGTTGAGAGTTGACTCTGGTCCTGGTTCTGGATTTTCGAACGTCCTTGCGTACAATTTAATATCTTGTACTTTGCATTTTGAATCTTGTACTCTTGTAATTTTGAGACGTTTCTCATCAATAATTGGAACCTCTTTGATTGTCTTTTGTACTTTTGAGCTTTTTGGTCGTTTGCGTCTTCAATTCGTCGAATCTATCTTTTGTCTTCACCTTTTATTATTTAAACGAATATCACTTGTAAATAGAACAATTGCAACTAAAAGCTTGTCTTTCTTGAGGAATAATGCTATGAAATATATGTTCGTTTTTAGCATTATCAATCTTCCTAACATCCTCCAAAAAGGCCGCACGACGCCTTTGTATAATGGCCTCAACTTTGGCCGTGAACTCGACGTCCTCACTCGTACCTCCGTCATTAGTGTCGTGTCCGTTTCTCAACTTCATTCTATAAAACGGAATAGGTTAAATAACGAAAAAAAAGACATGACATATATATATTCACATATACACCTCACCACCCCATCTTGCTCAACAATCGTCGTACATCGTTTGTTTGACACAATTTGCACTCGTAACAATGGTAGCTAGTCATTATTACGCGAGCACATCGCATTAACTTACTAGTACAACGTCTATCTCGCTTGATGATTGCAAATATAACACAAAACAAGTAGCGCAAGGTTAGTCCACATAAGCCTATGCACTAGCCAAACCCAGTCCCATCCGTCTCCTACAGGTCCCGCATAAAATACATACACAACAAAGTCTAAGTCTAGGCACCTATCTCAAGTCGCCTAAATCCCTTAGACCATGCTCTGATACCACTTGAAACAACCCAACCCGTATTTAACACGAGAATTTTTTCTTTTAAATTAATAAACCATAACGCCCAATTAAATGGTTACATAATGTAAACCATTCCATACACCCATTAAAGCATACAACGAGTTTAATGTTTACAAAAGATGGCACAAGGCCTTAAATCAATTATTTACAAGTTCGACCCATTAACATGATAGTTTTAATCCAAACAACACCCGAGCATGGTTTGGGGCTAAACTACCCAAAACGTTAGGTCAACTTTCAAAAGCTTCAACAAGCATCCAACAAGGGAACTAGTGCCCAATAACCCCCTTCCCTTTCTCCGCACCTGCATCTAAAAGGTAAACAACGAGAGGGGTAAGCTAAAGCTTAGTGAATGCAATAATTATACGATTACATATACAACCTACTTACTTGCAATCACTTACGCATTTACCGCATACATGCTAGCAATATAAATAATCATACCATCACAAGTATAATGCTGAACCTTCGACCACACAAGCTAGCATAACAATTGCATATAACTCGAACAATTTAATATGCTACATTACAACACACATCCATGGTTAACTAATCGTACAAAGGAATGGTACTCAAATTTCCCATCGGTGTTCACAACAACCGTTAGAGTACTTAACACGTCGTACACTAACCACACGGGTGGCATTTTAACATGTCGATATTTCTCCCCGGGTGGTGTCTTAACACGTCAACACTTCACCCATTACATCTCTTGGAGTGGCACCTTAACACGTCGATGCTTCACTCCCGAGTGGTGTCTTAACACGTCGACGCTTCACTCGCCACGTGAGATGTGGTGTCTTAACACGTCGACACTTCACAACTCATGCTACACAAATAAATACATTATATATGCACGCATATAATTACTCCACTCACCTTATCACGCCGGAGGTGATGAAACACTTCTGTAAGCTTCAAAGCAAGTACCTAATTTGTAACGACCCGTCAAAATCGCTATTGATGCGGCACGTTAATCATTGATCCCACAGTGAGGTTTTGACCTCTATATGATACGTTTTGATAAAATATTGCATTCATTAAAATAAGTGACTTTCTAAACATAGAAAGTTATAAACATGTGGGCGAGTGCTTAGGTATAAGCAAAACCCCAAAATACATAAGTCTTTAATTTACAGGTTGACATCACAGTCCAATTATTTATTTCACAACGCAGTTTTATTTTGAATGCAATAAACTTTGTACAAAGCATGAGAGACTCCATGCAGGAAACAAGCACATCACAGCGGAAGCATTCTAAGGACCTGAGAATAAAACATGATAAAAAGTCAACACGAATGTTGGTGAGTTATAGGTTTAATTGCTCGAGTCATAAACATATATAAAGATAGACCACAAGATTTCATCAAAAGTTTATCAATAGATTCTACGTAACAGAGCACCCTGGTAACTAAACTTAACGCTATAGTGATAATTACCCCATTCGTTTTAATACACGCAAACCAACGTGTCTTAAACTCAAATAACATACGTCCGTTAAAAGGCTAGCGCTCTAGCTCGGACGGGGATGTCAAGCCCTATGGATCCATATAAAATTATTCGCGCCCACCAATCCATATCCTATGTACTGGCAGCTACTAGTTACCAAAGCTAAGGGATTTTCGGTTTAACTCAGTGTAGAATTTAGTATGTACTTGTGTCTTATCGTGTTTAAAATAAATTGCATGTATTCTCAGCCCACAAATATTTGAAGTTTTCTAATGACAACCCTTAAGGTTATCTTTAAGAAAAAATTTATGCATAAACTTGTGGTACATTTGTTGACTTAGTGGTAGTTATTTCCAGAAAATGAGTAGTTACTTTGAATGTACAAACAAAATTAACATGTCTAAATCCCTTAATGACAACCCTTAGGGTTGTCATTAGAAAACTTCAAAATATTTAAAGTATTTAAAAAGGGATCTATAACTCACAGTTCAATATTGAGACTCAATATTGTAGGCAAATTGTGTAGACGTAATGATGGTAGACGACTGTATGGTTGGCCTTGGATTCAAGAACAATACCCCGAACAATACCCAATATTTCCTTAGCTTAAAGCGGTTTGAAACCCGAATTAAAACACCCTCGAATATACTTTATTATTATTAAACTTAAATTAAAATTATAATTATAATTATAAATTAAAATTTAAATTACATATGAAAATAAAATATGAAGTATATCGTCGAACAAACTGGCCTTTTATAGTACTTTTCGATTTACTGTAGCTCATGCGATCGCACGAGTTTTCAGTGTTTTTGCCATGCGATCGCATGGCCGCCTTTTCCGTTTTTGTTTGCTAGTTCGTCGACATCAAATAGTATTTTACTGTAGCACTGTAGCAAAATACGGTTTCACTGTAGCAAATAGTGTTTTAATGTAGCAAATAGTATTTTACTGTAGCAAAGTCATTTTTATTTGTACATATATATATATATATATATATATATATATATATATATATATATACATACATACTTATATATATGTATATTTACATAATATTAAATCATATAGAGAATTGGTTTAAATTGGTCGAAATTTTCCGGGTCATCACATAATTCATTAAGTACACATTTATTACACAAACTAGTTGGACTAGTCACCAACATTTAACACTTGAGCATTTAATGATCCGCTTGCATTAAATGACTCATTTACACACAACCGCCCATAAATGGCCAATACTCATCATAATTCACTAAAAGCTAGTGATTAAAGTCTACTAGCACCAACTAACACAATTTATGGGTATTTCATACCCATCTCACCCAACTAGGTCAATCATTACCCATTTCACCCATTTTAACACTTAGACTTACAAATTTTGGTCAAACTTAACCCATTAACAATCTTTCATCATTTTACAAGTGTACAAGTGACTAACAACACAATTAACACTTACAAATCTCAATTTACATGACCAAACCCTAGATTAACACCATTTGGATTTCCTTACATCAAGTTAACCCAAATTCACCCTTTAAATCCCCAAATGGGTCTTACAAGTCTCAAATGACCAAACCCTAGCCATAATTTAACTAAAACTCAAATCACAGAGTTAAGACTTACCAACACTATCAAGTCGTAGCTAAGAACGGGGGGGGGGGGGGGAGACAATTTTACTTCTTGCTCCAAAGATCAAATCTCAATTCTTCACCTTCAAATCTCAATTTAAATCTAAGTGGGTTTTTAGTTTTGAGAGAAAATGGAGAAAGAAAAGAGAAAAGAAAATGAAGAAATGAGCTAAGTGGCTGGGATTTGAGCCACAATCTGATCCAAACGCGAAAAGATAAAAATGCCCTTGAATCTCCCTTTTTAAAAACTGAAATCAGAATCAGGTCAGCAAGTCCGTCGCGGCGCGACCTTACTATGCCGCGGCGTGGCAATCAATGTAACTTTCATGCTGTTTAAAACGATTCCTGATCTTGGTTCATGTATAATGCCGCGGCGCGGCCAAGCACCCTCGCGGCACGACAATGGGCTTCAGCTGATCAATTTTTCGACAAGTAGTTCCATCTATAAATTTCGCGACTCGTACACTCCATTTTCTATTCGTATTTACTCTTAAACTTCACAATAAAGCCTCACGCGACTTAATACCTTCCTAACCCAATTGCATACACTTATACATGTATACTCTCTGAAGTATATATACATATCGTGTACATCAAACTAAACTTTAATCATTTAATCACATAATCAAACAGAATAT
Source organism: Rutidosis leptorrhynchoides (assembly GCF_046630445.1). Lineage (NCBI taxonomy): Eukaryota > Viridiplantae > Streptophyta > Magnoliopsida > Asterales > Asteraceae > Rutidosis > Rutidosis leptorrhynchoides. The sequence goes on along the minus strand of NC_092336.1, from coordinate 262,073,408 downwards.
AAACGTTCTAACGATAGTACTGTAGCAAAATACGGTTTCACTGTAGCAAATAGTGTTTTACTGTAGCAAATAGTATTTTACTGTAGCAAAGTCATTTTTATTGTAGCAAAGTCTTTTTTACTTGTACATATATATATATATATACATATATACATATATATATATATACATATATATATATATATATATATATATATATATATATATATATATATATATATATATATATATATTTACATAATATTAAATCATATAGAGAATTAGTTTAAATTGGTCGAAATTTTTCGGGTCATCACATAACCTCCCCGTTAAAGAAAATTTCGTCCCGAAATTTTGAGAAGTACCTGTTTCATGAGCGATATCAGTGAACAAATGTGGATACTTTTGCTTCATTTGATCCTCACATTCCCAAGTAAACTCGGGTCCTCGTCTAGCGTTCCAACGAACCCTAACTATCGGTATTTTGCTTTGTTTTAATTTTTTGACCTCACGGTCCATGATTTCAACAGGTTCTTCGACAAAATGGAGTTTATCATTGATTCGTATTTCGTCAAGAGGAATTACGACATCTTCTTCAGCTAAACATTTCTTCAAATTTGACACGTAAAATGTGTCGTGAACACTACTAAGTTCTTGCGGTTGCTTTAATCGATAAGCAATTGCTCCAATTCTTTCGGTGATTTCAAAGGGTCCTACGTACCTAGGACTTAGCTTTCCCCGTTTACCGAATCGTACAACGCCTTTCCAGGGTGACACTTTCAACATGACTTTGTCGCCCACTGGAAATTCTAGCGGTTTTCTTCTTACATCAGCATAACTCTTTTGGCGACTCATGGCCGTTTTCAATTGCTGTTGTATTTAAATGATCTTTTTGGTGGTTTCGTGAATAATTTCTGGTCCAGTAAGTTGTCTTTCTCCTACTTCACTCCAACAGATAGGAGATCTGCACTTTCTACCGTAAAGTGCTTCAAATGGCGCTGCGTTGATGCTCGTATGATAGCTGTTATTGTATGAAAATTTTGCCAACGGTAAGTGTCGATCCCAACTGGTTCCAAAGTCAATCACGCATGCCCGTAACATGTCTTCCAATATTTGTATTGTTCTTTCACTTTGAACATCTGTCTGTGGGTGATAAGCGGTGCTCATATCTAATCGAGTTCCCAATGCTTTTTGTAATGACTGCCAAAAACGTGTTATGAATCAAGTGTCGCGATCAAATATGATGGAGATAGGTACACCATGCCTGAAAACTACTTCCTTCAAATATAGGCGTGCTAATCTTTCCATAATGTCTGTCTCCATTATTGGTAGGAAGTGAGCTGATTTAGTTAGACGATCAAATATCACCCAAATAGTGTCATGACTACTTGCAGTCCTTGGTAATTTCGTAATGAAATCCATGGTTATTCTTTCTCATTTCCACTGCGGAATTTCTGGTTGTTGCAGTAATCCTGACGGCTTTTGGTGCTCTGCTTTGACCTTTGCACACGTCAAACATTTGCTTACATAAGTAGCAATTTCTGTCTTCATATTAGGCCACCAATAAAACTTCTTGAGATCGTGGTACATTTTTCCATTTCCTGGGTGAATTGAGTAACTCGTTTTGTGTGCTTCATCTAGTACTAGTTGCCTTAGGTTACCATGTCTTGGTACCCATATCCTACCAGCAAAATACAGGGTTCCATCGGCTTTTACTTCAAGTTGTTTTTCTAACCCTTTGCTCATTTCGCCTTTTTCGTTTTCTTCTTTTAAAGCTTCAAACTGTGCTACTTGAATTTGCTTTGTGAGATCAGTACGAATTGTAATATTCAAAGCTCGGACCCTAAGAGGTTTTACTCTTTCTTTTCGAATTAGGGCATCAGCTACAACATTAGCTTTTCCGGGGTGGTAACGGATTTCACAATCGTAATCATTTAACAACTCTACCCAGCGACGTTGCCTCATATTGAGTTGTTTTTGATCAAAAATATGCTGAAGACTCTTATGGTCAGTGTACACTGTACACTTGGTGCCATATAGATAGTGTCTCCATATTTTGAGTGCAAAAACTACTGCTCCAAAATCCAAATCGTGCGTCGTATACTTCTTTTCATGAATTTTTAGTTGTCGTGAGGCATATGCGATAACTTTTGTGCGTTGCATTAATACACATCCTAAACCTTGGCGCGAAGCGTCACAATAGATCACGAAATCATCATTTCCTTTTGGTAATGATAAAATGGGTGCAGACGTTAACTTCTTCTTTAATAACTGGAATGAGGATTCTTGTTCCGTGGAACAATCATACTTCTTTCCCTTTTGAGTCAATGCAGTTAAGGGTTTGGCGATTCTAGAGAAATCTTGAATGAATCTTCGGTAGTAACCAGCAAGACCTAAGAATTGGCGGATTTGTGTTGGAGTCTTCGGTGTTTCCCATTTACTAATGGCTTCGATCTTGGCAGGGTCAACTTTAATTCCATGTTTACTGACAATATGGCCCAAAAATTGTACTTCTTGTAACCAGAAATTACACTTCGAAAATTTTGCGTACAATTCTTCTTTCTTGAGTATCTCTAGTACTAGTCTTAAGTGTTGCTCATGTTCTTCCTTGTTCTTCGAGTAAATCAATATGTCGTCGATAAAAACAATGACAAATTTGTCTAAATACGGTCTACAGATGCGATTCATTAGATCCATGAATACTGCTGGAGCATTAGTTAATCCAAAAGGCATGTAATGACCCGTACTTTTTCGATCGTTCTATACTTATAAGATTAATATTTACATAAATTAAACCTTACCAACATGATAAGCAATCCAAATTGTTGAGACTTATGCCTTCGAAAAGAGTTTTACACAACGTTTGACCGTCTAGTTTGACCGATGATATCACGAACTATATAACATATGATAATTATACGTTTGTGTATATATATGTATATATACATATTTAACATGATCTAAGAATGTTTTAATACCTCATTTTGTATTAATAACAATAAGTTACAAGTATATTTTGAAACTACTAACCTAAGTTTTCAAAACGATAACCATACGTAACGTTATTTGACATAAATACTTATGACCTATAATGTTTATACATATATCGTATAAGTAATGTATTTAATCACTTTTAAGGACTTAAATACATAAAACAATATAAGTATATTCACAAGAGATAGCTATATTTGAATTCTCATTCCATTTTTCACAAGATTTCTATACGTATATCTAGAGTACATGTACTCGTATCATACCTAACCTCTATACGTATTTACTATTGGTATATACACATCAAATCACCACCAACCAGCCCTTGTTCAATGCCTTATGTATAAGGTAACTACTTTTGTTATCTAGTATGACAATTTCACATGATTAAAAGATTTTTTCACAAAATTACAAACTTATACACCTTTTACACCACCATTTATACTCCATTCCATTTTCATTTTACTACACATTTCCTTTAACTAAAACACACTCTTTTAAGAAAGAAAAAAAAATCCCTTAAACACTCCAGCAAATTTTCATCATGAACTAGCTTCAAAAACAACATTTAAACATCATAAGAAAATCCTTTCAAGAACACTTCAAAAATTCTTCCAACTATACAAGTTTACTTCCAATCTTTCATCCAATTCCATCACTCTTTTGGTTCTAGGTCTTTACTCCTCTTTTACAGCAATCTTGTCCAAGTAACTTGAGGTAGTAACTATGTTCATAACCTTATTCGATTCATATATGTATAGCTATCTTATTTTATGGTATAAAATTTTAACAACAAGAACATAGTTTGAATGTTTTCAAACTTGTTTGCAAACTAAATAGATCCTTCTAACTTAACTTTTAAAATACTTCAAGACCTATAATATTTCATAAATATATGCTAATTTAACAAGGTATAACTTGGTTTTTCAAAGAACACCTTAAAAACTGAATTTACGACGTTGGAGTGCAACCGGGGGCTGTTTTGGGTTGGATAATTAAAAACTATCTTGAACTTTGAATTGGAGGTTTATTTTCTGGAAAAATGATATTTGCTATGAATATGATAACACATAAAAATTTCATGATTTAACTCAAAGTATAAGTATTTTTAGAAAAATAATCATTTAAGGTTGTTTACATGATGGAAAATGATTAACTTCATAAGTTTTACTAAAGTTTGACCTATGACCTATGATTTCGAATACAAACTAAGGTATTTACAGTTCATAGTCTTAAAGAGGGACTCGATCCAAGGAAGTGGCAAGTTGAACCAACGAAAACGGAGTTGTAACGAAGAAACTATGACCAAAACGAGATCGGATATCTAAGACTAGTTTAGCCACGAAAATAATTGGAGAAAATTAAAAAAAATCACATCTTTCTAAAATAACATGATAATTTATATATATGTACTCATAATTTAATTTTATATGGTTCAGGATCACTCGTAAACAATACGAGAAGATTAATCATAAGATCCCATGATTGTACGCAACACGTCATTTGACAACACCGGTACTTTATGTACGCAACACGTCATTTGACAACACCGGTACCGTGGGTCAAGATTAATCTCGACCAATACATATATGATGGGGGTTTATTTATTTCATTGGGGGTTTATTAAACACCTAAAAATGAACCATTAAAATTGAATTACTAACATCGGACTGCTAACTACGGACTAAGAAATTATTAAAAGTATTAAAAGTATAATAAGTATATATATGTGACGATTGTTTTAAAAAGAAAAGGTATTGATATATTATATATGGATAGGTTCGTGATATCAATCGGAGACCAAGTCGAAATTACATATCTTCAAGACAAAAGTGAGTATATAGTCCCACTTTTAAAACTCTAAGTATTTCGGGATGAGAATACATGTATTTTATGTTTTACGTTATGGACACAAGTAACTGAAAAATATATTCTACGTTGAGTTGTACCACTGGCATACTTCCCTGTAGCTTGGTAACTGTTATTTACAGCGGTATTGTAAACGCGAATCCTGTTGATAGATCTATCGGGCCTGACAACCCCAACCGGACTGGACGACCAGTATTCAACGGTTGCACAGTACTTCGTTTTGTGACTACACTTGGTACGGTGTAGTAAGATTTCATAATAAAGGGAATATGCGACGTGATTAAATGTTAAGTATGGTTACCAAGTGCTCAACCACTTAGAATGTTTTTATTAAAACGTTTATATATGAAATCTTGTGGTCTATATATATATATATTGCTGCCGGCATTAAACCTATATCTCACCAACTTTATGTTGACGTTTTAAACATGTCTATTCTCAGGTGATAATTAGAAGCTTCCGCTGCAACATGTTGAATTTAAGCAAGATCTTGAGTATGCATATTTGTGTCAAAAATAAAACTGCATATCCGAGGAATTGTAATGTAAAATATGCTAGAAATCGTATTGTTATCATCACATGTAAAGTTTGTAAGTCTAAGATTATCGCTAAACGATAATCATCTTTTTATTGTCTAAAGCTTGTATTAAAATAAGAGTTATGGTTTGTAATGTAAAATAAATGCAGTTGTTCTTTTAAAAATGTCGCATATAGAGGTCAATACCTCGCAATGAAATCATACATTATCTAACTCGTTCTTATGGTTAAGGACGGGTTATAACATGTGGTATCAGAGCGGTGGTCTTAGCGAACCAGGTTTGCATTAGTGTGTCTAACCGAGAAGTCGTTAGGATACATTAGTAAGTCTGGACTTTGACCGGGTCTGATTTAAAAACCATTGCTTATCATTGTTGGTTAAAATTTATATGTAAATATTATGTAGTACTAATGGGTTAGTTGTTATGTGATAGATGTCGGGCTCGAAACTTATTATCACATTCAGCGACTCCGAATCAGAATCTTCAGATGGCGTTTCAGTCATTAACCTATCCGATGACGAAAATGATATCTTTGGGGAAGACTCACAAATTCCGGATGAACCAACTATAGGGAACCCGGAAAGTGAACCCGAGGAGGAAAGTGAACCTGAGGAAGAAATACAGGAAATTACGAAAGACAAGTTCGAACTAGGAAAGAAACGAAAGGCTAATGAATTAGAAAATTCAAATCCCGAGTTTAGTAAGGATGATGTGGCACCAACTCCACTAGACACTACCACCCCTATTCCCGCTATTCCTATTCGTTCTATCCCGGCATCCAGTTCTTCAGTCCCACAGCCAAAATATAGGCAGACAGCCAGGATAAGCGTTAAGCGATTCTTTGAACCTAAACGTCCTAGAAAATAGACCAAACGATGCGCTGCCGTATTAAACCATGGGATCATATAATGTTTTGTATAATATTATTAGTATGGTTTGCTTAATGTTCGATGTAAGATAAGCATATGTAAAATAGTGAAGTGTGAAATGCAATAATTTTCCATGGTTAAGTATTATTTGGGTGGTAGTAATTGATTTTCGTACTAAGCTATTAAGTATGAACTTTAACGGGTAGGTACTACCCTAGATATAATTATAAAATGCTAATAAGAAGAAAAGGCTTTTATAATAATAACTGGTTCATATTATTAATAAGCTACGATGTACTGTAAATACATACTACATCTATAATATTCCATGTGAATAATTATTTTTTTTCTTATTGAAGATAATGGCGCGATTGAATCGAATGACGGAACAAGAAGTCGAGGAATTCATCAACCAGCGAGTCAACGACAGAATGTTATGGGTCGAAGCTGCAAGAGCTACTGCAGTTAACCCAAATACTCGTATAGGATGCACTTACAAGACTTTTCAAGCTTGCAAGCCCTCATCATTCAGTGGAACGGAAGGACCGATCGGTTTAACCCGGTGGATAGAAAAGATGGAGACTGTGTTTATAATCAGTGGTTGTGTTGAAAAGGACATGACCAAGTATGCATCGTGCACTTTACAAGATAGTGCACTCACGTGGTGGAAAAATTATGTGAAGGCTGTAGGAGGATATGTAGCTTATGATACTCCGTGGGAAGAATTCAAAACAATGTTAATCAACGAATATTGTCCAAGGAACGAGGTTAGGAAGTTGGAAGATGAATTACGAAGCCTGAAGGTTGTTGGTACTGAAATCACCAACTACAATCAGCGATTCATGGAATTAGTTTTGCTATGTCCTGAATTGGTTCCAACCGAAGAACGGAAGATTGAAATGTACAAAGATGGTTTGCCCACAAAGGTCAAGGCAAACGTTACAGCATCGAGACCTAAGACAATTCATGAAGCTATAACCATGGCAAACGAACTAATGGATCAGGTCATCTTGGATAAGAAATCATCCAATACTGATGTGAAGGTATTGGGTAACAAAAGAAAGTGGAATGGAAATTATGATCGAGGTAACCAACAACAATCTTTTAAGAAACAAGAAACCACGAAAGGTGCGGGTAGTGGTTCAGGTTTTGGTTACAAAGGACAAAATCCTTTATGCAACCGATGCCATAAACATCACTTTGGTTACTGTAGTGTGGTGTGCAACAAATGTAATCGACAGGGTCATCGTGCTGAAGATTGTAAGGCTCTCGTTACAAATACAAATGGTACCAAGACTCCTGCCACCAATGCAAATAGAACTGCTTTGGCTACCGTTACTTGTTTTGGGTGTGGAAAACAGGGTCATTATAAGAGCCAGTGCCCGAATCCAGAGAAGAATGTTGGACCTGCACGTGGGAGAGCATTTGTTATTAATGCTAGAGAGGCACGTGAAGACCCGGAGCTTGTTACGGGTACGTTTACCATTAATAACTTATCAGCGTCTATTATATTTGATACTGGTGCCGATAGAAGTTACGTGTGTAGAAATTTTTACACTAAATTGAATTGTTCATCATTACCTCTAGATGCTAAGTACATGATTGAGTTAGCTAATGGTAAACTAATTAAAGCCGATAAAATTTGTTGTGATTGTGAAATAAATTTAGCCGGAGAAACGTTTAAAATTGACTTGATACCCGTAGAATTAGGAAGTTTTGATGTAATAGTCGGCATGGACTGGATGTCCAAAGTAGGAGCTGAAGTTGTGTGTGCCAAGAAGGCAATTCGCATTCCTGGTAAGGATAAAATGCCGGTGATGATTTATTGAGAGAAGGGTAATTCAAAGCTAAAACCCATTAGCTGTTTGAAAGCCAAGAAGTGTTTAGAAAAGGGATGTTATGCTATTCTAGCACATGTTAATAAAGTTGAAAAAAAAGAAAAAGAGAAGTGCATCAACGACGTGCCTGTGGCAAGAGATTTTCCTGAAGTTTTTCCGGAAGAGTTGCCGGGATTACCTCCATTTAGATCTGTAGAATTTCAAATAGATTTAGTACCAGGAGCTGCACCAGTGGCTCGTGCTCCATATAGACTTGCACCGTCCGAATTAAAAGAACTTCAAGATCAGTTAAAAGAATTACTGGACCGTGGATTCATACGACCAAGCACTTCACCGTGGGGAGCTCCAATTTTATTTGTTAAGAAGAAAGATGGATCTTTTAGGATGTGTATAGATTATCGTGAATTAAATAAGTTAACTATCAAGAATCGGTATCCACTACCGAGAATTGATGACTTATTTGATCAATTACAAGGATCATGTGTTTATTCGAAAATCGACCTAAGATCGGGCTATCATCAACTACGTGTCAAAGAAGAGGACATTCCAAAAACTGCTTTTCGGACACGTTATGGTCATTACGAATTTTTGGTCATGCCGTTTGGATTGACGAATGCGCCAGCTGTATTCATGGACCTCATGAATCGAGTTTGTAGTCCGTATTTAGATAAGTTTGTTATCGTTTTCATTGATGATATTCTTATCTATTCCAAGAGTGAGCAAGAGCATGAACAGCATTTAAGGTTGATATTAGAATTGTTGAGAAAAGAACAGCTATACGCTAAATTTTCTAAGTGTGCTTTCTGGTTAAAAGAAGTGCAATTTCTTGGCCACATTGTTAGTAGCAAAGGAATTCAGGTTGATCCAGCAAAAATTAAAGCCATTGAAAAATGGGAGACTCCTAAGACACCAACGCAGATACGCCAATTTTTGGGTTTAGCCGGTTATTATAGAAGGTTTATTCAAGATTTTTCCCGAATAGCTAAGCCGTTGACAGCGTTAACGCAAAAAGGGAAGAAATATGAATGGACATCTGAGCAGGAGAGTGCATTCCAATTACTAAAGAAGAAGTTAACTACGGCGCCTATTTTATCGTTACCAGAAGGGAACGATGATTTTGAAATATATTGTGACACTTCGCGACAAGGTTTTGGTTGCGTTCTTATGCAACGGAAGAAAGTTATTGCATACGCATCCCGACAATTGAAGATTCACGAGCGGAATTATACGACGCATGATTTAGAACTGGGAGCAGTCGTGTTTGCATTGAAGATATGGAGACACTACTTGTATGGGGTTAAATGCACTGTGTTCACTGATCATAAAAGTCTTCAACATATTTTTGATCAGAAACAGCTGAACATGAGGCAACATAGGTGGGTCGAGCTAATAAACGACTATGATTGTGAAATTCGTTATCATCCCGGGAAGGCGAACGTGGTGGCCGATGCTCTAAGCAGAAAGGAACGAGAACCAATTCGAGTACGAGCAATGAATATAAAAATTCGCATGAATCTCAACTCACAAATCAAAGAAGTTCAACGAGAAGCACTTACTAAAGAAAACATAAGAAATGAAATAATGAAGAAGTATGAGAAGCAACTCGTTATACGGGAAGACGGAATTCGATATTTTGCAAACCGTATTTGGGTACCGAAGTTGGGTGGATTAAGGAAGTTGATATTGAACGAGGCACATAAGACAAGATACTCGATACATCCTGGAGTTGGAAAGATGTATCAAGATCTTAAGACACATTATTGGTGGCCTAATTTAAGGACAGACGTTGCAACATATGTTGGGGAATGTTTAACTTGTTCCAAGGTCAAAGCAGAACACCAGAAGCCATCAGGGTTACTTCAACAACCAGAAATCCCAGAATGGAAATGGGATGGTATTACCATGGATTTCATCACGAAGTTACCAAAGACTGCCTGGGGATATGACACCATTTGGGTAATTATTGATCGTCTTACCAAATCTGCACATTTCTTGCCTATAAAGGAAACAAATAGAATAGAGAAATTATTACGATTATATATAAAGGAAATAGTTTCAAGGCATGGAATACCTATTTCCATTATATCCGATCGTGATAGTAGATTTACATCAAAGTTCTGGCAATCACTACAGGAGGCCCTAGGAACTCATTTGGATATGAGTACCGCATATCATCCGCAAACTGACGGGCAGAGTGAAAGAACAATTCAGACTCTTGAAGACATGCTTAGGGCATGTGTGATCGATTTTGGAAACGGATGGGATAAGTATTTACCGTTAGCAGAATTCTCGTATAATAATAGTTATCATGCGAGCATTAAAGCTGCACCATTCGAAGCACTGTATGGAAGGAAGTGTAGATCTCCTATCTGTTGGAATGAAGTAGGAGATCGACAATTAACTGGTCCCGAGATCATACATGAAACTACTGAAAAGATAGTACAAATCAAGGAGAGATTGAGAACGGCCCGTAGTCGCCAAAAGAGCTACGCCGATGTTCGAAGAAAACCATTAGAGTTTCAGATCGGGAACATGGTTATGTTAAAGGTGTCACCGTGGAAAGGTGTAATACGCTTCGGAAAAAGGGGTAAACTGAACCCAAGATATGTAGGCCCATTCACGATTATGGAACGCATTGGACCGGTAGCTTATCGACTCGAGTTACCGCAACAACTCGCCGGAGTACATAATACCTTTCACGTCTCAAACCTTAAGAAGTGTCTTGCAAAGGAAGACCTCACCATTCCTCTTGAAGAAATCCATGTCGACGAAAAACTACAATTCATCGAAGAACCAATCGAAATCATGGACCGTGAAGTTAAACAGCTCAAGCAGAGCAACATACCGATCGTTAAGGTACGTTGGAATGCTCGAAGAGGTCCCGAGTTTACTTGGGAACGGGAGGATCAGATGAAACAAAAGTATCCACACTTGTTTCTCGATGACGCAAAATAGGTACAATCTTAAAATTTCGGGACGAAATTTATTTAACGGGTAGGTACTGTAATGACCCGCACTTTTTCGATCGTTCTATACTTATAAGATTAATATTTACATAAATTAAACCTTACCAACATGATAAGCAATCCAAATTGTTGAGACTTATGCCTTCGAAAAGAGTTTTACACAACGTTTGACCGTCTAGTTTGACCGATGATATCACGAACTATATAACATATGATAATTATACGTTTGTGTATATATATGTATATATACATATTTAACATGATCTAAGAATGTTTTAATACCTCATTTTGTATTAATAACAATAAGTTACAAGTATATTTTGAAACTACTAACCTAAGTTTTCAAAACGATAACCATACGTAACGTTATTTGACATAAATACTTATGACCTATAATGTTTATACATATATCGTATAAGTAATGTATTTAATCACTTTTAAGGACTTAAATACATAAAACAATATAAGTATATTCACAAAAGATAGCTATATTTGAATTCTCATTCCATTTTTCACAAGATTTCTATACGTATATCTAGAGTACATGTACTCGTATCATACCTAACCTCTATACGTATTTACTATTGGTATATACACATCAAATCACCACCAACCAGCCCTTGTTCAATGCCTTATATATAAGGTAACTACTTTTGTTATCTAGTATGACAATTTCACATGATTAAAAGATTTTTTCACAAAATTACAAACTTATACACCTTTTACACCACCATTTATACTCCATTCCATTTTCATTTTACTACACATTTCCTTTAACTAAAACACACTCTTTTAAGAAAGAAAAAAAAAATCTCTTAAACACTCCAGCAAATTTTCATCATGAACTAGCTTCAAAAACAACATTTAAACATCATAAGAAAATCCTTTCAAGAACACTTCAAAAATTCTTCCAACTATACAAGTTTACTTCCAATCTTTCATCCAATTCCATCACTCTTTTGGTTCTAGGTCTTTACTCCTCTTTTACAGAAATCTTGTCCAAGTAACTTGAGGTAGTAACTATGTTCATAACCTTATTCGATTCATATATGTATAGCTATCTTATTTTATGGTATAAAATTTTAACAACAAGAACATAGTTTGAATGTTTTCAAACTTGTTTGCAAACTAAATAGATCCTTCTAACTTAACTTTTAAAATACTTCAAGACCTGTAATATTTCATAAATATATGCTAATTTAACAAGGTATAACTTGGTTTTTCAAAGAACACCTTAAAAACTGAATTTACGACGTTGGAGTGCAACCGGGGGCTGTTTTGGGTTGGATAATTAAAAACTATCTTGAACTTTGAATTGGAGGTTTATTTTCTGGAAAAATGATATTTGCTATGAATATGATAACACATAAAAATTTCATGATTTAACTCAAAGTATAAGTATTTTTAGAAAAATAATCATTTAAGGTTGTTTACATGATGGAAAATGATTAACTTCATAAGTTTTACTAAAGTTTGACCTATGACCTGTGATTTCGAATACAAACTAAGGTATTTACAGTTCATAGTCTTAAAGAGGGACTCGATCCAAGGAAGTGGCAAGTTGAACCAACGAAAACGGAGTTGTAACGAAGAAACTATGACCAAAACGAGATCGGATATCTAAGACTAGTTTAGCCACGAAAATAATTGGAGAAAATTAAAAAAATCACATCTTTCTAAAATAACATGATATTTTATATATATGTACTCATAATTTAATTTTATATGGTTCAGGATCACCCGTAAACAATACGAGAAGATTAATCATAAGATCCCATGATTGTACGCAACACGTCATTTGACAACACCGGTACTTTATGTACGCAACACGTCATTTGACAACACCGGTACCGTGGGTCAAGATTAATCTCGACCAATACATATACGATGGGGGTTTTATTTATTTCATTGGGGGTTTATTAAACACCTAAAAATGAACCATTAAAATTGAATTACTAACATCGGACTGCTAACTACGGACTAAGAAATTATTAAAAGTATTAAAAGTATAATAAGTATATATATGTGACGATTGTTTTAAAAAGAAAAGGTATTGATATATTATATATGGATAGGTTCGTGATATCAATCGGAGACCAAGTCGAAATTACATATCTTCAAGACAAAAGTGAGTATATAGTCCCACTTTTAAAACTCTAAGTATTTCGGGATGAGAATACATGTATTTTATGTTTTACGTTATGGACACAATTAACTGAAAAATATATTCTACGTTGAGTTGTACCACTGGCATACTTCCCTGTAGCTTGGTAACTGTTATTTACAGCGGTATTGTAAACGCGAATCCTGTTGATAGATCTATCGGGCCTGACAACCCCAACCGGACTGGACGACCAGTATTCAACGGTTGCACAGTACTTCGTTTTGTGACTACACTTAGTACGGTGTAGTAAGATTTCATAATAAAGGGAATATGCGACGTGATTAAATGTTAAGTATGGTTACCAAGTGCTCAACCACTTAGAATGTTTTTATTAAAACGTTTATATATGAAATCTTGTGGTCTATATATATATATTGCTGCCGGCATTAAACCTATATCTCACCAACTTTATGTTGACATTTTAAACATGTCTATTCTCAGGTGATAATTAGAAGCTTCCGCTGCAACATGTTGAATTTAAGCAAGATCTTGAGTATGCATATTTGTGTCAAAAATAAAACTGCATATCCGAGGAATTGTAATGTAAAATATGCTAGAAATCGTATTGTTATCATCACATGTAAAGTTTGTAAGTCTAAGATTATCGCTAAACGATAACCATCTTTTTATTGTCTAAAGCTTGTATTAAAATAAGAGTTATGGTTTGTAATGTAAAATAAATGCAGTTGTTCTTTTAAAAATGTCGCATATAGAGGTCAATACCTCGCAATGAAATCATACTTTATCTAACTCGTTCTTATGGTTAAGGACGGGTTATGACAAGGCATGACTAGAAACTCATAGTGACCGTAACGGGTTCTGAACGCGGTTTTAGGAACATCTTCTTCCTTCACTCTCAGCTGATGATATCCGGAGCGTAGATCAATCTTGGAATAAACACTTGATCCTTGCAATTGATCAAACAAATCTTCAATCCTCGATAATGGGTACCGATTCTTGATCGTTAATTTGTTTAATTCTTGGTAATCTATGCACATTCTCATAGATCCATCCTTCTTCTTGACGAACAGAATAGGAGCACCCCAAGGTGAAAAACTGGGACGAATAAATCCACGGTCCGATAATTCTTGCAATTGGTCTTGTAATTCTTACATTTCTGAAGGTGCAAGTCTATATGGAGATCGGGCTACAGGTGCAGCTCCTGGTATGAGATCAATCTGGAATTCTACACATCTGTGTGGAGGTAGCCCCGGTAACTCTTCTGGAAATACTCCGGGATATTCTCTTACAACCGGCATGTCATCAATGCTTCTTTCTTCAGTATCGATCTTCTTTACGTGTGCCAGAATAGCATAACAACCTTTTCTTATAAGTTTCTGGGCCTTCATACAGCTGATAAAGTTCAGCTTTGAGTTGTTCTTCTCCCCATAAATCATTAATGACGTTTCATCCTTACGAGGGATGCGGATTGCTTTCTCAGCGCAAACAACTTCCGCTCTTGTTTTGGACATCCAGTCCATGCCAACAATTACATCAAAACTTCCTAATTCTACGGGTATCAAATCGATTTTGAAGGTTTCACCAGCGAGATTTATTTAGCAACCATGGCAAATTTTTTCGTCTTTTATCAGTTTACCATTAGCTAATTCAATAGTATATTTATCGTCTAGAGGCAATGATGCACATTTTAGTTTAGAACTAAAGTCTTTACACATATAACTTCTATCAGCACCCGTATCAAACATAATAGAAGCTATTTGATTATTAACGGTAAACGTACCCGTGACAAGATTAGGATCCTCACGTGCTTCACTGGTACTAACATTAAATGCCCTCCCACGTGCGGGTTCTTTATTCTTCTCCTTATCAGGGCATTGATTTATAAAGTGACCAGACTTCCCGCATCCAAAACATTTCTTGTCATCGGTCGGTTTTGTCTTTACTTCAGAAACGGTGGCATAACAATCTTTTGTCATATGTCCTTTCTTGTTGCACTTATCACAGACCACTTGACAATAACCTGCATGATATGTGTAACATCTTTTGCAGAATGGATGTGGTCCCTTATAGTTTGGACTTGCAGTTGCCCCATCTTGTTTACCTTTAAAAGTTTCTTGTTTCTTCAGGTGAGTACTTTTGCCCTTATAGTCTTCCCATTTCCTCTTTCCTTCAGTTGTCTTGACTTCAGTAATTGGTGCCTTAATCGAACTCTCTGTGATCTGGTTCATGAGTTGGTGTGCCATTGTCATGGCTTCCTGCATCGTATTCTGTTTGGACGATGTAACATTTCCTTTGATATTGATCGATAAACCGTCAATATACATTTCTATCTTTCGTTTCTTGTTTGGCACTAATTCGGGACACAACAAGGCTAGTTCCATGAAATGCTTTTCATAGTTATTGAGATTCACGCTGATAACCTTCAGATTACGTAACTCAGAAACGCTTTTCTGATCTCGTTTCGAGGACAGTACTCCTTGATTAGCATCTTTTTCAGTTCTTCCCAAGAGATATCATATGCCGTATCTATTCCTTCTGCTTTAGCATAATTGTTCCACCAAGTAAGTGCACCGTCTTGCAATGTGCACGAAGCATACTTTGACTTGTCTCCGTTCATACAATTACTGATTTTGAAAACGGACTCCATCTTTTCAAACCATCGGGTTAGACCGACTGGTCCCTCGGTTCCACTAAACTTCTGTGGTTTGCATCCTTGAAAAGTTTTGTATGAGCATCCGTTTCGTGAGTTTGTGTTTACGGCTGCTGCTTTGGCTGCTGCTTCGGCTGTTGCTTTTGCTGCCTCAGCTGCAGCAATTCTTTCATTCACACGTTTCTCGACTAGTTCCTCAAACTCAGCATCCGACATTTGAGACATGTTTCTTCAATAAATACAACAGAGATAATTTAATCATATAGAATATTATAGGTAAAATGAGTTGTCAATAGTTAATCGTAGCATATTAATAATATGAACCAATTATTATAAAAGCCTTTTCTTCTTATTAGCATTTTATAATTATTTCTAGGGTATTACCTACCCGTTAAGTTCATACATAATAGCTAGTACAAGGAATTAACTACTAAAATCCTAATAATATTCCACTATGAAAAATTATAGCGAGTTACTACGTTATTATATAATAATAATAATAAGTATTAATAATACAAATAATCATTCCATGCATTTATTATTAATAAACCAAAATAATACAATACCATACAATACCGATATTTTACATATGCATATTTTACATAACAAGATAGAGTAGCACACATAAGCAATAAAATAGCGCATGGAAGATTTATGGTTGCGAGGTCGTTTATTCAGAACTATCAGAAACTTCTTCCCATTTGGTTCTCTCTGCCAATTGTTTGTGTGCACATGGTCCGACAGACATTCTGGTAGTGTATTTAAGTTTTGGTTGGGGTTTTGAGGCACCCGTTACCTCAGTGGGTTTAATACAATAAGGGTGGTTACGGATCGAATGGTCCTGTTCCTTTTTAATAATTAAGGACTTTTTATTTTTGTGGTTGTCTTTATTATCTATTGCAAGTTGGAATTTCTCCTTAGTGACTTCTTTTATTTCATTAGCGAAATCCTCCTCGTCACTGACCTTGTCTGATGACGAACTATCTGAGTCATATGTAGGAGAATATGATGACGAACTGTCTGCATGTAAGACCCAAATATTTTTTGTACATAATGTATTTAAGGTGTACTATGTGTGTATGGAGTGTGCACAACATGTAGGTGTTGCTTGCTCGACCGTCGAAGGAAAACTGGACGTTGTTTGAGGTACAAGGTGTGTACGTACCTTTTCAACCCCAAATAAAGTTTGTGTTGATGTTTCAAAGCCTCACCATTGGAAAGAAAATCTTATTACGTTTCCAACGATATTTGATTCATCGAAAACGGAGCTACGGTCAAAAAGTTATGGCCAAAACAAGTTTCTGAAATCTGACCTGCAGTGTGGAGCGGCGCTCCACCAAGTGGCGCGGCGCGCCGAATGGGTCAGAAGCAATTTTCAGCCTTTTTAAAGGCTTTAAATGAAGGGTACTTTGGTCTTTTCACTTGGGGTCGGTTTGGGGTCATCAAAACTGATCCTTTGATCAGTTTGGATCACATTCTCACCCACCACAAACACTCTCTTCAAACCCTAGTGAGAGAAACCCACTTTTAGTGAGAGAGAGCTTGATTTGGAGAAGAAGGAGTTGGATTCTCACCAAAGCTCGGGTATTAAAGTTGTTCTACTCGTCAACGGCATCATTTTGGCGGTATTGGTAAGTTCTAACTCCGAATTTCATTCTTGTGATTTGATATTCAAGTTAGGGTTTAAGTTTGATTTGTTGTGAAAACCTCTTAGATGATGAAATGGGTTTATGGTGACTAGTTATTCTTGTCACTTGGCGGGTTTTGGGTTGATTGACGATTTGGCCTTGATTAGGCTTTAATCTTGGGATTTATCACTTGGATTAGTGATTATGGAAGTGTTGAAACCTATTTAGGGTTATTTGATTGACTAACTTTGACTTTGGGTCAAATTAGGGTTTGGTGGTGATTATGACCCAATTGGCGATTTAATGAAGTTTATAAACTTAAAATGGATTAAGTTGAAGTATAAAACCGAGTTAAATGTGTTTTGGTGTCAAAACTTGCAAAGAATGAGATTTTGACCTTTATGGGTCAAAATTAGGGTTTAAGTGTCAAAATGGGTATGACACGTGTTTAACACTTGAGTTCGGGTTTAATTGGCATATTAGGACCATTCTCACTTGTGTTAGTGACTATTGGTTAGTTTGGGCACGGTTTGTGCTTGGAAGTGCATTTGGGTCGAAATTGCACTTAGTGACGAATTGGGTTGATTTGTAAATCCACTCTAAGTGTATTATTGTAATTGTGGTAATGGAATAGGTACTTTCCATTGGCGAGTTGCGGATTACTTGGAAGCATTCTTCAAGACTTCAAGGTGAGTGGAATATCTATATATGTATGTATATGATTTATGTGCCCGTGGAAATGGTGTCACATAGCCGTTTGGTGACCATAGTTGTGAGATATAGACGTTTTGTCCACATTGATAGTTGCCCGTAGTAATGATGTCACATAGCCGTTTTTGTGACCGTAGTGGTGGGACATAGCCGTTCTTGTCCATAATGATTATTGTGAGTGGAATATGTATATATGTATGTATATGATTTATGTACCGTGTTGATGGTGTCACCTAGCCGTTTTGTGACCAAGGTTGTGGGACTTAGCCGTATTAGTCCATGTTTTGTACTAAGGCACATAGCCGTGTTTGTGCATTTAGTGGCAAGTAATAGCCGTGTTTTACTCCCACGTTGTTATTTGAGTTACCCGTACACATAGCCGTGTTGGTGTACGAAAGCGTGAGTAATAGCCGTGTTCTACTCACATTGAGCAAGTGATGCCATAGCCGTTTTTGGAACACTTGAGGGGTGATGCCATAGCCGTTTTTGGAACACCTCGGGGGGTTAGCATGCCATAGCCGTTTTTGGAAGCTAACGAATGTTATGAACATCGATGACTTGATTCGCGAAGTCGTTCCCCTAGCGAAGAGATTGGTTAACCATGAATTGTAGTTGTTGATGCTAGCATTTAATTTGATTTATTATTTATATTTATTTATGCTAATGATGTTGCTAGTTGTACGGTTTGACGTTACTAGCTATTGATTGCTTATGAGGTTGCTAGTTATACGATTTGATGATACTAGCGTTTGGTACGATGAGGTAAGTGATTTATGTGTATTTATGTGATGTCGTGGATGCGAGTAGGTAAGTTGTATATGCATGTATATATTTATTCTACTCACTAAGCATTAGCTTACCCTCTCGTTGTTGACTCTTTTTATAGATTGCATGCGGATTGGTGGCTCGGGTAAGCGCGAGGACTAGAAGACTTGCATAGTTTGCTTTAGAGACTTGCTTTTGGATTGTTTAGGATTGGGTAGCGTATCCCCAATCGCCATGCTCGGCTTCGTTTTGTATTAAAAGTCTTATGGTCAAATATTGCATTTTGGTACTCAAGGGGTACTTTGGGTCGATGTGGGACCCGCTTCGTAAACTTAATTTTATTAATTAAACGTGCTAGTTTTATATATATGAATTTATGGTTAAAAGCGTTTTGGCTAAAAATGTCGGGAACTAGTCAAACATTTTCGTTAAATTGACTTCCGGGGACAGCGGGCTGTCCAGGTGGTTTGGCGCGCCGCGCACCCACCTGGCGCGCCGCGCACCCACCTGGCGCGCCGCGCAATTGAACTGCACCAGAAATTTTTTTTTTATGTTGTGAAATTTAACGGGAATTGTCGTGGTTTGGTTTGGGTTGTTACAAGTGGTATCAGAGCATGGTCTAAGGGATTTAGGTGACTTGAGATAGGTGCCTAGACTTAGACTTTGTGTGTGCTTACTTTGTTGCGGGACTTGTAGGATTACGGGTCAGGAATAGGTTTAGTTAGTGCCTTGTTATAGGTTGACTAACGTTTGTATTAGTAATGCGGATATTATTAATATGTTATTTGTGTTGTGAAAATAATTCTCGCGTATGTTTGTATCGCGTAGAATCTTGATGTGTTTGTTTATGTGATCGAGCGAGACGGTCGTTGTACTAACAAGTCGATGCGGCGTGCGTGCGTAATAAGAACTTGCAAACCTTATTACGGGTGCAAATCGCGTCTAACGAGTGATGTACGACGAGTGTTTAGCAAGATGGGACGGGTTGTGCGTGCGATTTTATACGTTCGTGATCTAATCGTTTTGCATTTTGAGATTGACGACGCGAAACGAGATCGAGGCGAATAACGTGGAGTTTAACGCTAGAGTTGCGGCCGCCGTTGCGGAGCAAATGAGAGCGTTTCGAGAAGAAATGGATAGGAAGTATTCCAAACTTCAAAGTAGTGGCGAAATGAAGCGTTATCTTAAGAGCTTCATGAGGACTAAACCACCGATGTACGACGGGAAACCGGATCCATTGGTAAGCACAACTTGGATTTCGGATGTCGAAGGGCGTTTTCGCACGATTGATTGCCCTCCCGAGAAGAAGACGAGGCTCGCAACTAGTTTGTTGCGGGGTAGGGCAAGGGATTGGTTGGATGGTAAGATTGATCTTGTTGGTGGTGAAACGATTATGGTCTTATCGTGGGACGAGTTTAAGGAGGAATTCTTCGAGGAGTTCCGGACTTCGGCCGATTTGTGGGAATTGCGTAATGAGTTGCGAAACTTGCGACAAGGATCTATGGATTTGAGTACTCTCAAGACGACCTTTATGGCGAAGGCTCGTTTTTGTCCGGAGTATTTGGGAAGTGATCGTTTGTTATGGGGGATTTCTATTGGACTTTGAATGACGACTTGAAAAGTAAAATTAGTCGTGGTCAAGCGAAATCGTTTTCGGAATTATTCGACTTGGCTAGGGGTTTCGAGTCGCATACACGATCGAAGAAGGGTGAACCTTCAAGGGAGATAAAGGTTGTTTCTTATGGTGCTCCGAGTAAGAGGACTAAGGGTCCGAGCGTGAGCACGGGTGGTACACGGACGGGTATATCGGATTCTAGTGCGCCTAGGTGTTACAATTGTGGCGTGAGGGGTCACAAATATTGGGAATGTTCGGTACCAAAGGGGTGGTAGTATGGTGTGCATTAATTGCCGAAAAGAAGGACATCGTAAGTCGGAACGTCCCAAGTTAGCGGGGACGGGTGCGGCGAGGAGACGTTAAGGCACGTTTCATTTTAATAAATATGTCTTTTGATTGTTTATCGAGTGCCGTTTGGAAGTGAGTTGTTAAATGCCTTGGTTTGTGCATATTGTTGTTATGGGTGACGTTCCTAATGGAAGTACCCTATGGTGACGTTTTAATTGATTGATGAAGGGCGTAAGACTTGGTGCAACCAAGCATTCCTTATTGTTTGGGAAATGTTTCTACCAAGCTACGGAAATGGTTTTGGTGTCCGATTGTTAAGCGCGTGTTCGCTTTTATGTTGAAGTGATGAACCATGAGGTTCGCCGGGTGATTGGAACCCTTGAGATCGAGTGTTTGAAATCTCGATGTATGTCGGTAATGGAGTCATTATGACGCGACATTAGGTGCCTCTTTTATACCTACTAGCGTGGTGTTCGACTCCGACTAGGTTATGGTTGTGGTTGCATTGTACTTAGGGTACCGGAGTAAAACCCTTAGATACATGAGTGACTAGGTGGAATTTGACAAACTAATGAAATTGGATGATTGCGAGGGTATAGTTTGGGTATTTGTGGTACACTTTTCGTTCGAAGTGTTTAAGGATTGGTCAAGTCCTTCGTGTGCTCAAGGTTTGGAGCAAGGTATGGTAACGGGTCGTGTGAACCCAATTGTTTGTAAAGTCTACCTTTGGTAGCATTGTACGGTTGTACGAGTTGTGGATATGGAACGTAGTTCCAAGTGACGGAGTGGCACTCCCGCACGAGGAGGTTTTAGTGTGAGATTTCGGATGATGCTTTTGTTAGATCCGGAAATTTGGTCGAGACCTAGTTTTGGTCAATTGGTGGTAGAGTACAATTTTTGGCTCATTGGTACTTATGATATTGGATTTGTAAATTACCACCGAGGTGGTAAGTTTGGTGAATCTCGTCGAGAGATAATGGACGTGTTTTGGCGAGCAAGGTGAAATCCCTCGGTTAAGGGATGTGCGTATCGGATTCTCTTCTAGAGAAATATTGTTTTGTGCCTATGTTTGATATAGGTGGTTCTTGCTCGATAGTGTGGACGGTTAGCGGTATCCGTTAGGGTTCACTATAGTGTAGCGGAGCGCGATGTTGCACTACTCGTTGTGTGAGGTATTGTTATAGTGGTGAAGCATGACTTTCGGGGTCCGCTGACTTCATCATGAGGTATTGTTATATCGGTGAAGCATGACTTTCGGGTCCGCTGACTTCATCTGGTGTTGAGTGATCTATCAGTTGTTTTATACTCCTATGGTGGGATCGTGAGGACCGTATTGTGTGATTACTGATGCGATAGCCGTATTTCGCTCACATGTCGTTACGGGCGTGACAATGGTCGATTTTGTACGCCTAGGGTTTTAAGTTGTTATAGTCGATTGGACGCTAGCGGTTCTATTCGTTCGCTTATGATGTTACGGTAGTTGCGTATTGGTTGTATTATGCGCTACAAGGGATGTTTAGTGATTGGTGTTATCCGTAAGGATTCGTTTGGTTCGGTCTTCATCGTTTCGGGTTGTTGACCTTAGGTTGAGACTTGGTTGCTTTAGCACGGTACTTGGTAATGGTACGCTAGAGGAGTGATATCTTGGTTAGAGATGGGGTGAGTTTCCCGATGCGAGGGAATGAGTATGGTTTTAGTGCTCGAATTGTGGATTTGAGAAAAAATCGTGGATGACGATTTAGTTGTGGAAGGCGATTCGTCGGGAAGAATTGCTTAGGAAAGTCGGATTGGGACTTATGTTGAGGACCGTGGAGTGTGGTCCGTTTGGTTAAGTGACGAGGATCACGAGGACGTGATCGATTCTAAGTGGGGGAGAGTTGTAAGACCCAAATATTTTTTGTACATAATGTATTTAAGGTGTACTATGTGTGTATGGAGTGTGCACAACATGTAGGTGTTGCTTGCTCGACCGTCGAAGGAAAACTGGACGTTGTTTGAGGTACAAGGTGTGTACGTACCTTTTCAACCCCAAATAAAGTTTGTGTTGATGTTTCAAAGCCTCACCATTGGAAAGAAAATCTTATTACGTTTCCAACGATATTTGATTCATCGAAAACGGAGCTACGGTCAAAAAGTTATGGCCAAAACAAGTTTCTGAAATCTGACCTGCAGTGTGGAGCGGCGCTCCACCAAGTGGCGCGGCGCGCCGAATGGGTCAGAAGCAATTTTCAGCCTTTTTAAAGGCTTTAAATGAAGGGTACTTTGGTCTTTTCACTTGGGGTCGGTTTGGGGTCATCAAAACTGATCCTTTGATCAGTTTGGATCACATTCTCACCCACCACAAACACTCTCTTCAAACCCTAGTGAGAGAAACCCACTTTTAGTGAGAGAGAGCTTGATTTGGAGAAGAAGGAGTTGGATTCTCACCAAAGCTCGGGTATTAAAGTTGTTCTACTCGTCAACGGCATCATTTTGGCGGTATTGGTAAGTTCTAACTCCGAATTTCATTCTTGTGATTTGATATTCAAGTTAGGGTTTAAGTTTGATTTGTTGTGAAAACCTCTTAGATGATGAAATGGGTTTATGGTGACTAGTTATTCTTGTCACTTGGCGGGTTTTGGGTTGATTGACGATTTGGCCTTGATTAGGCTTTAATCTTGGGATTTATCACTTGGATTAGTGATTATGGAAGTGTTGAAACCTATTTAGGGTTATTTGATTGACTAACTTTGACTTTGGGTCAAATTAGGGTTTGGTGGTGATTATGACCCAATTGGCGATTTAATGAAGTTTATAAACTTAAAATGGATTAAGTTGAAGTATAAAACCGAGTTAAATGTGTTTTGGTGTCAAAACTTGCAAAGAATGAGATTTTGACCTTTATGGGTCAAAATTAGGGTTTAAGTGTCAAAATGGGTATGACACGTGTTTAACACTTGAGTTCGGGTTTAATTGGCATATTAGGACCATTCTCACTTGTGTTAGTGACTATTGGTTAGTTTGGGCACGGTTTGTGCTTGGAAGTGCATTTGGGTCGAAATTGCACTTAGTGACGAATTGGGTTGATTTGTAAATCCACTCTAAGTGTATTATTGTAATTGTGGTAATGGAATAGGTACTTTCCATTGGCGAGTTGCGGATTACTTGGAAGCATTCTTCAAGACTTCAAGGTGAGTGGAATATCTATATATGTATGTATATGATTTATGTGCCCGTGGAAATGGTGTCACATAGCCGTTTGGTGACCATAGTTGTGAGATATAGACGTTTTGTCCACATTGATAGTTGCCCGTAGTAATGATGTCACATAGCCGTTTTTGTGACCGTAGTGGTGGGACATAGCCGTTCTTGTCCATAATGATTATTGTGAGTGGAATATGTATATATGTATGTATATGATTTATGTACCGTGTTGATGGTGTCACATAGCCGTTTTGTGACCAAGGTTGTGGGACTTAGCCGTATTAGTCCATGTTTTGTACTAAGGCACATAGCCGTGTTTGTGCATTTAGTGGCAAGTAATAGCCGTGTTTTACTCCCACGTTGTTATTTGAGTTACCCGTACACATAGCCGTGTTGGTGTACGAAAGCGTGAGTAATAGCCGTGTTCTACTCACATTGAGCAAGTGATGCCATAGCCGTTTTTGGAACACTTGAGGGGTGATGCCATAGCCGTTTTTGGAACACCTCGGGGGGTTAGCATGCCATAGCCGTTTTTGGAAGCTAACGAATGTTATGAACATCGATGACTTGATTCGCGAAGTCGTTCCCCTAGCGAAGAGATTGGTTAACCATGAATTGTAGTTGTTGATGCTAGCATTTAATTTGATTTATTATTTATATTTATTTATGCTAATGATGTTGCTAGTTGTACGGTTTGACGTTACTAGCTATTGATTGCTTATGAGGTTGCTAGTTATACGATTTGATGATACTAGCGTTTGGTACGATGAGGTAAGTGATTTATGTGTATTTATGTGATGTCGTGGATGCGAGTAGGTAAGTTGTATATGCATGTATATATTTATTCTACTCACTAAGCATTAGCTTACCCTCTCGTTGTTGACTCTTTTTATAGATTGCATGCGGATTGGTGGCTCGGGTAAGCGCGAGGACTAGAAGACTTGCATAGTTTGCTTTAGAGACTTGCTTTTGGATTGTTTAGGATTGGGTAGCGTATCCCCAATCGCCATGCTCGGCTTCGTTTTGTATTAAAAGTCTTATGGTCAAATATTGCATTTTGGTACTCAAGGGGTACTTTGGGTCGATGTGGGACCCGCTTCGTAAACTTAATTTTATTAATTAAACGTGCTAGTTTTATATATATGAATTTATGGTTAAAAGCGTTTTGGCTAAAAATGTCGGGAACTAGTCAAACATTTTCGTTAAATTGACTTCCGGGGACAGCGGGCTGTCCAGGTGGTTTGGCGCGCCGCGCACCCACCTGGCGCGCCGCGCAATTGAACTGCACCAGAAATTTTTTTTTTATGTTGTGAAATTTAACGGGAATTGTCGTGGTTTGGTTTGGGTTGTTACACTGCATCATGTGTACGAGAATATGTACCGGTGGTCATGAACCGAAATCTGCCAGGCAATATATTCACAACCCGCCCGTCGGCGGTGTATCTGGCCCAATGTCCATGTTCGTTTAGAAATGGACGATCTTCTTTTACTCTAGGGATCATGGGTCCATGCCAACGATACTGTGGCTTCGAAAAACTATAGCTGGGTGGAGCTAGAACCTCCTCTGGGTTTACCGGGAGTTGAGATTCCCCGGCTAACACAATTTCTTCTTTAATAGGTATTGGAACGCCCTTTTCAGTTGTGGATATAATAGATTCAGTGTCCGATTCCGAGTCGTACAAAATGATAGGATTAGAAGAAGTCATCTATCACATAATTGAAACAACAATTACGTTAGCATATAAATATATAACATTATATATATATATATATATATATATATATATATATATATATATATATATATATATATATATATATATATATATATATATATATATATATATATATATATATATATATATATATATATATATATATATATATATATATATATATATATATGTTAGCATATAAATATATGACATATAATGTTTTTGACCAAATAATAAGCAAAAATCAGTAAAAATAGATATGGTCATAGTCCAGACTCACTAATGCATCCTAACAATTACCAGTTAAACACACTAATGTAATTTCTGGTTCCCTATGACCTCAAGCTCGGATACCAACTGTAACGACCCGTCAAAATCGCTATTGACGCGACACGTTAATCATTGATTCCAAAGTAAGGTTTTGACCTCTATATGATACGTTTTGATAAAATATTGCATTCATTAAAATAAGTGACTTTCTAAACATAGAAAGTGATAAACATGTGGGCGAGTGCTTAGGTATAAGCAAAACCCCAAAATACATAAGTCTTTAATTTACAGGTTGACATCACAGTCTAATTATTTATTACACAACGCAGTTTTATTTTGAATGCAATAAACTTTGTACAAAGCATGAGAGACTCCATGCAGGAAACAAGCACATCACAGCGGAAGCATTCTAAGGACCTGAGAATAAAACATGCTAAAAAGTCAACACGAATGTTGGTGAGTTATAGGTTTAATTGCTCTAGTCATAAACATATATAAAGATAGACCACAAGATTTCATCAAAAGTTTATCAATAGATTCTACGTAACAGAGCACCCTGGTAACTAAACTTAACGCTATAGTGATAATTACCCCATTCGTTTTAATACACGCAAACCAACGTGTCTTAAACTCAAATAATATACGGCCGTTAAAAGGCTAGCGCTCTAGCTCGGACGGGGATGTCAAGCCCTATGGATCCATATAAAATTATTCGCGCCCACCAATCCATATCCTATGTACTGGCAGCTACTAGTTACCAAAGCTAAGGGATTTTCGGTTTAACTCAGTGTAGAATTTAGTATGTACTTGTGTCTTATCGTGTTTAAAATAAATTGCATGTATTCTCAGCCCAAAAATATTTGAAGTTTTCTAATGACAACCCTTAAGGTTGTCTTTAAGAAAAAATTTATGCATAAACTTGTGGTACATTTGTTGACTTAGTGGTAGTTATTTCCAGAAAATGAGTAGTTACTTTGAATGTACAAACAAAATTAACATGTCTAAATCCCTTAATGATAACCCTTAGGGTTGTCATTAGAAAACTTCAAAATATTTAAAGTATTTAAAAAGGGATCTATAACTCACAGTTCAATATTGAGACTCAATATTGTAGGCAAATTGCGTAGACGTAATGATGCTAGACGACTGTATGGTTGGCCTTGGATTCCAGAACAATACCCCGAACAATACCCAATATTTCCTTAGCTTAAAGCGGTTTGAAACCCGAATTAAAACACCCTCGAATATACTTTATTATTATTAAACTTAAATTAAAATTATAATTATAATTATAAATTAAAATTTAAATTACATATGAAAATAAAATATAAAGTATATCGTCGAACAAACTGGCCTTTTATAGTACTTTTCGATTTACTGTAGCTCATGCGATCGCATGAGTTTTCAGTGTTTTTGCCATGCGATCGCATGGCCGCCTTTTCCGTTTTTGTTTGCTAGTTCGTCGACATCAAATAGTATTTTACTGTAGCAAACAGTGTTTACTGTAGCAAATCACTGTAGCAAAGTCGTTTTCACTGTAGCATTGTAGCAAAATACGGTTTCACTGTAGCAAATACGGTTTCACTGTAGCAAATAGTGTTTTACTGTAGCAAATAGTGTTTTACTGTAGCAAAGTCATTTTTACTGTAGCAAAGTCATTTTTACTTGTACATATATATATATATATACATACATATATATATATATATATATATATATATATATATATATATATATGTATATTTACATAATATTAAATCATATAGAGAATTGGTTTAAATTGGTCGAAATTTTCCGGGTCATCACATAATTCATTAAGTACACATTTATTACACAAACTAGTTGGACTAGTCACCAACATTTAACACTTGAGCATTTAATGACCCGCGTGCATTAAATGACTCATTTACACACAACCGCCCATAAATGGCCAATACTCATCATAATTCACTAAAAGCTAGTGATTAAAGTCTACTAGCACCAACTAACACAATTTATGGGTATTTCATACTCATCTCACCCAACTAGGTCAATCATTACCCATTTCACCCATTTTAACACTTAGACTTACAAATTTTGGTCAAACTTAACCCATTAACAATCTTTCATCATTTTACAAGTGTACAAGTGACTAACAACACAATTAACACTTACAAATATCAATTTACATGACCAAACCCTAGATTAACACCATTTGGATTTCCTTACATCAAGTTAACCCAAATTCACCCTTTAAATCCCCAAATGGGTCTTACATGTCTCAAATGACCAAACCCTAGCCATAATTTAACTAAAACTCAAATCACGGAGTTAAGACTTACCAACACTATCAAGTCGTAGCTAAGAATGGGGGGGGGGGGGCAATTTTACTTCTTGCTCCAAAGATCAAATCTCAATTCTTCACCTTCAAATCTCAATTTAAATCTAAGTGGGTTTTTAGTTTTGAGAGAAAATGGAGAAAGAAAAGAGAAAAGAAAATGAAGAAATGAGATAAGTGGCTGGGATTTGAGCCACAATCTGATCCGAACGCGAAAAGATGAAAATACCCTTGAATCTCCCTTTTTAAAAACTGAAATCAGAATCAGGCCAGCAGGTCCGTCGCGGCGCGACCTTACTATGTCGCGGCGTGGCAATCAACGTAACTTTCGTGGTTTAAAACGATTCCTGATCTTGGTTCATGTATAATGCCGCGGCGCGGCCAAGCACCCTCGCGGCACGACAATGGGCTTCAGCTGATCAATTTTTCAACCACTAGTTCCATCTATAAATTTTGCGACTCGTACGCTCCATTTTCGATTTGTATTTACTCTTAAACTTCACAATAAAGCCTCACGCGACTTAATACCTTCCTAACCCAATTGCATACACTTATACATGTATACTCTCTGAAGTATATATACATATCGTGTACATCAAACTAAACTTTAATCATTTAATCACATAATCAAACAGAATATAAACGTTCTAACGATTTAATATGTACCTTAAGTCATGTATGAAGAAACGGGATGTTACACCTCAAATACCTAGTTGCTTTACGCGTATAGTTTAGGTGGCGCTATTTGTAGTATGCGCAACCAACGTCTAGTACTGTACGTCATTAACATCTTGTGCAACTGATATGCAGTCATGTGCATCATTAGGACCTTGCGCAACTGATGTGCAGCTATGTGCATCAATAGGATCTTGCACAACTGATGTGTAAGACCCTAATTTCTTTTTAGCTAAAACGCGCGTCACGTGCCTGCCTGCGCGCCGCGTAAAACCTGCCTGATACAGATCCCTTGTTTTAATTAAAAAGTAGAAATGGGCATTTTGGGTATTTCGCGTTGGGGCCAATTTTGTGGCTATAAATATGGCCAAAAGCTTATATTATCCTCATTTTTCACAACGACACAAATCCTCTCATCCATTTCTAGAGAGAGGAAGAACTTTTAGAGTGAGAAAGCTCAAGATTATGAAGATGGAGCTTGAATCCTTTCATGGTGCAAGAATTAAAGTCATTCATCTTCCTTCTAGCTACATTTTGACGGTGATGGTAAGTTCTAGCTCCAATTTTAATTGTTCGATTCTTGTTTTCGTTAGGGTTTATGTTGGTGATGAGTTATAAAACCTATTTCTTATGAAATTTAGGGTTTTTGGGGCAAGCTTGTGATTAAGAACCCTAATGTTGTGAGTTTAGGGTTTAATGACGAATTTAGGTGTATTTGTCTTGAATTTAAGTGATAATCACTAGATGGGATGAGTATTGGTGAATTTGATGTTCATAAGAACAAGTTTGAAGTCATGCACACAAGGTTTTTGATGAAATGCCTCAAAGAGGTGAAGTTGTTGTAGATGTCTAGGTTTATGATCTAAAGTCTACCTTTGATAGTGTTGTTAATCAATTGGTGGTATGGTGGTGATTTGGGTGTGTTAAAGAGTTTGATTTTGGTCAAAATTTGGATGTTAACTTGGTTTGGTGTCAAAATGAGTTTTGAGCCAAGTTTTGGTGAATCAAGTATGTAAATACTTGATTTAGGTGTTAATTATTGTTTTGAAAATATAATCACTAGCCGTTAGTGATTTTGGGCATTTTTGAGACTTATGTCAAATGGGTAAGTTGATTGGGTCAAATTTGATGATGACACTAGTTTTGGTCAAATGGATGTTTAAACACTTGTGTTAAGAGTTAAATGGCATTTTTGGAAGTAATCACACATGAGAAGTGATTTTGAATCAAAGTGATGTTTTAACATAAGTCAGTTGTGGTCAAAAGCAATATGGGTCAATATTGCACATGTTGTGGTTTTTGTGTAAATGGCATTTGAAATAATTACTACCTAAGTAGTAATTTAGTGTTAAGACCTAAGTTGGTCTAATTGGTGCCAAGTATAAATTGGGTTAAGTTATACTTGTTTGAATGGGTCAGAATTACCACCCGTAGTGGTAATTGGTGAAGTCCACCTTAGGTGTCTAAATGGGTGGATTGTGGAGGTAGATATAAACCCTTGGTTACATTTGCGTCGAATTCTCTTGTAGGGAATGTATGTTGATTATGTGTACCTATATGCGTAATATAGGTAAAAGCTTGCTAGGTTGCGTTTGGAGGCAATTTACATACATGACTTGTGCAGGCATTTCGATGTGAGTGGAATAATTATATGTGTATGTATATGATGTATTTATTTGTGTAGCGTGAAATGTGAAGTGTCGAGGTGCTAAGACACCACGTTTCACGTGACGAGTGAAGTGACGAAGTGTTAAGACATCACTCCGGAATGTTTGACGGGTGAAGCATCGAGGTGTTAAGATGCCATGAGATGACCCGTCCTAATCCATAAGGACGAATACAATAACATATGGTTACA
Source organism: Rutidosis leptorrhynchoides (assembly GCF_046630445.1). Lineage (NCBI taxonomy): Eukaryota > Viridiplantae > Streptophyta > Magnoliopsida > Asterales > Asteraceae > Rutidosis > Rutidosis leptorrhynchoides. Next base: position 262,042,557 of record NC_092336.1, on the reverse strand, counting down.
TTGCGAGGTATTTGACCACTATATGATACATTTTACAAACATTGCATTCATTTTTAAAAGACAAACTTTCTTTACAATGAAAGTTGACAGGTATGCATACCATTTCGTAATATATCTAAACTATAAATGACTTAATTTGTCATTTACTCAATAATAATCTTTATTGAACTCAACGACTTGAATGCAACTTCTTTTTAAATATGCCATGAATGACTTCAAGTAATATATTTAAAATGAGCAAATGCACAGCGGAAGATTTTTTTAATACCTGAGAATAAACATGCTTTCAAGTGTCAACCAAAAGGTTGGTGAGTTCATTAGTTTATCATAAACAGTCATTTCCATTAATTTAGTTGACCACAAGATTTTCATTTCCATTTCTGATAAACATCATCTCATATCAGGTATTTCGCAAACGGCATAGAGATAAAAATCATTCATATGGTGAACGCTTGATAACCGAACTAACATGATGCATATAGAATATCCCCATCATTCTGAGACTCTCATCGAATATAATAAATCGAAGTACTAAAACATTCTTAACCCGAATGGGACTTGTAAAGGTCCATATATCTATTTTTAGGATTCACGTCAATTGGTGGCAATTATAATAAACACCAATTCTTAGGCTACCAAGCTAAAAAGGGGCATACTCGATTCGATAATCCACCATAGAATGTAGTTTCGATTACTTGTGTCTATTTCGTAAAACTTTTATAAAAGCAGCGCATGTATTCTCAATCCCAAAAATATATATTGCAAAAGCATTTAAAAGGGAGCAAATGAAACTCACAATACTGTATTTCGTAGCAATAATGCAAATGACAGCACTGATCAAGTGCAGGGTTGGCCTCGGATTCACGAACCTATATTAATTATATATATTTATATGTTGGTCAAAATCTGTCTAACAATTTAGGTCAAGTCGTAGTGTATCACAATCCAAATGCTCGAGATTATTATGTAAAAGTCAACAAAAGTCTTCTAATCCAAAAATGACTTTCAAAATTTATATATGTTTATCCCATATTTATATTACCAAAGTATAAGTCTTGATAGTTGAATGAATCGATAATTTACAAAACTTAAATTATCACATAACTGACTAAATTGTCATATTCAGAAATTTTTAGATAATTCAATGAAACTGGTTTATATATATTTATTTGTAATCTACATGTTATTTTAATGAATTATATGTTATTTTAATAATTAAATAACTTATATTTATTCTACATATTTTAAGTAATTAATATTTATATAGTAAATATTTCTTAAATTATTTCATCATTTATTATAATGTATTAATGATAAAAATTTATGTTAGTATATGATAAAAATATATTTTTATATAGTAAGTATTATAATTTGTATAACGTTCATATAATATCATTTTAATGATAAAAAATGTAGTGATATATATTATAAATATATATTTGTATCAAATATTTACTTGATAATATAATATTGATAATAACAATAATGAACCAAAAGTTGTATTATTTTGTAATAATATTAATATTAATTATTTTAATAGTAATAATAATAATAATATTATTATTAATGATAATGATAATAATAACTTTAAAATTTATAACAATAATATTATTAATAATAATAATATTAATTATAATCATACTAATATTATTAATGATAATAATAATATTTATAACAATTTATATATATATCAACTTCATATCTATATGTTATATATTGAAAATAATAATATTAATAATACTGATTTTAATTTTAATATTAATTGATTGATAATAATAATTTTGATAATTAATAATAATCTTTTTTTTGTAGTAATACTAATGTCATAATAAAAATAATATTACTAATAATGATAAAAATAATAAAAACAATATTTTTATTTGAATCCTAATCTTAACAATATTTTAACTGGATCATGATACTTATACTCATTATTTCCTAATCGACTTGTTTAATAGCTTTTAGTCCTCTTTTATATCGCATTCATAATAATGATAATAATAGTAATCATAATAATTAGATGATATTAATATTAGTTTTAATGATAATGATACTAATAATAATAAATATTATAATAATATTAATGATAATACTAATAACTATTTTAATGATAATAATAATAATAATAATAATAATAATAATAATAATAATAATAATAATAATAATAATAATATTAATAATAATCTTAATGATAAATACGATAGTAATACTAATAACAATGACAATTTTTAATGATAATACTTATAACGATAATGATGATGATAATACTAATAATAATAATAATAATAATAATAATAATAATAATAATAATAATAATAATAATAATAATAATAATAATAATAATAATAATAATAATAATAAGATAATAATAATAACGACAATAATAACGACGATAGTAATAATAATAACCATTTTTAATAATAATACTAAAATTAATGATAATTTAGTTGACTATATCTTTTAAACCGTTCATCGAAATCATACGCTTTTTAAATGAAAAGTTATTGATTTTTTGCCAGCTTTCCAATGACATGCATATTATATACTTTATATCAGTTGTATATGTATCAAATTCGTGATTCATCATAAACTATCTAACGTCAAAATTTAGCATACAAGAATGCATAATTATATATACTCGAGCACTAGTCAGGGATACACTATTAATATATAAAAGATATATGAATGCTCACGTATCAATATTGTGATTCAATATTGCAGGAAAGTACGTAGACGTAACGAAAATGATAAACACTAGATTGACCTAACGAGCATACCCACGAACATTACCCATAACATCCATAGCTATAACCCATAATTTCCTTAGCTCTATCCCACTCGAAAAACCCGTTTGAAATAACTCGTTCATGACCTCGTCGTAGTATTTTATGTATAATACTAATACTAATTCGATTAATAACAATAATATTAATCTTAATAATAATAATAATAATAATAATAAATATAAATATAAGAGTGTGAGAGAAATAGATGGATGATTCAGAGAAATATATAATGGTATTATTTTTAATCAAAACATTTTATATCAAAGATATATTTTATCATTTTGAATATATATATATATATATATATATATATATATATATATATATATATATATATATATATATATATATATATATATAGGGGCACGATCCATGGATAAGCTTAAAAGGAGTACAAACCGGATAAGCAAAATAAAATTTTTTTTTTTAAATTTTTTTACATTCATTAATCTGCATTAAAATTCACCTCTAATCAATTTTTTTCAAAAAAAAAGTTCAAAATCTTTCAAAAATCGATGATGAATGGTAAAATTAACCATTCATCGGGTTAATTTATCATTCATCTTGTTTACGATTAATGATAAAATTAATCAATGCTAAAAAAAACCAGATGAATGGTTAAATTAACCATTAATCTATTTTTTTATCATTCATCATAAACAGATGAATGGTTAAATTAACCATTCATCTGCTTTTTTTTAGCATTGATTATTTTTATCATTCATCGCGAACAAAAATGAATGATAAATTAACCAGATGAATGGTTAATTTTATAATTCATCATCAATTTTTACCATTCATCATCGATGTTTACCATTCATCATCGATTTTCGAACAATTTTGTTCAAAAACTTTTTAAAATTTTTTCGTTTTCTTCTATTTGCATATTAAAGGATCGTTTTTTTTATAAAAAAAAATTTGAAATTTTACTTATCCAGTTTGTGCCCCATTTAGTGCTTATCCATGGATTGGTCCACTATATATATATATATATATATATATATATATATATATATATATTCATTTAGAAATATAAATTTGTTCATATTATATATATATTTGAAATATTTATCTAATAATATAATATTTAGTTTTTCAAAAAAAAAAATATATATAAAAATATATATAATAGTATTATTTTTAATCAAAACATTTTATATCAAAGTTATATTTTATCATTTTGAAATATATATATATATATATATATATATATATATATATATATATATATATATATATATCATTTTGAAATATATATATATATATATATTTCAAAATGATATATATATATATATATATATATATATATATATATATATATATATATATATATATATATATATATTCATTTAGAAATATAAATTTGTTCATATTATATATATTTGAAATATTTATCTTATAATATAATATTTAGTTTTTCAAAACTCATTATTTCAAAATTCGTTTAAAAATCATTTAGAAAATATTATAACACGTAACATTTACACTTTAAAACTTAATTTGATATTATACATTTATGTGCCAACATTTATTTTAAAAACTTATCTAAATATCAATCGAATCAAATAACCAGTGTTACTATCGTTTGAAATCATATATATTTTCAATATTCATAAACACGTTTTAAATACACGTTGCGGGTTATTTATATATTTAATTCTAATAATTGCTATCCTATTTATATATTCAAATTATGTTATTTAAACAAATCATTCTAATAATCAAATTCTATTGAATCGAAAAGTGTTTCTGCACGTTTGAAAATAGATCAATCGAATATTATGAAATTCAATTCTCCACTAACTTTTGTCTAGTTACCGTTAATTGACACATTTGTTCTTACTTGTAAATCATTTTACCAATTTCCGAATGTTGTTAAAATGGAAAGATTTCTGAAATCAACGTGGATCTTGTAACAGAGACCCGTAATCATATCATAATGTATTTGATAATTCAATCATTTGATATTATCTTTTAATTCCGTCGATAAATATATTAAACATATATTGAAACAAATACGTTCATGTAAAGTATTATACATCTAATACTTTGTTAACGTTTTTAATTACTATAACTATATATTATATATACATATCTATATACACATAAATGTTCGTGAATCGTCGAGCATAGTTAAAGGGTAATTAATTACATGAACATAGTTCAAAGTTTTTGAGACTTCAACATTACAGACTTTGCTTATCGTGTCGGAAACATTAAATCATTTAAAGATAAAGTTTAAATTTGGTCAAAAAATTTTGGGTTGTCATAGTACGTACCCGTTAAAGAAATTTCGTCTCAAAATTTGATTAGGATGGTCATGGCTGACAATAAGTATGTTTTCATGACGCATACGAGCTGGTAATTAGAGTTTTATCATCATTGAGTAATATAGATAAAACAATTTGATTTTTTTTGTGAAGAGTACTAGTGAAGCTATCACAAAAGGGTGAAATGAGTAAATGCAGGTTCGACTTACCGGTGACGTAGTCACGGTTGATTTCCGGAATTCAAGGGATTTAAAAGAAAATCTTCGTAATAGGATTTGGTTCCTCGGTAATTAAGAAAATTAGATCTTCTTTGTTTAAATGCAATACTCTATTTCGATTGCTCTGTCGAATATTTCACTATAAATCTACTCCATTCGTTTCCTTATTTCCACAGCTCATACCTTCTATTCTTTCTCCCTCAATTCATACTTTAAAGCATTCGTCAATATGCTCCATCCAGTTCTGATTCTTGATATATTTCTAACTTTCATATCTGTCACTCTTCTTTTTCATCTGTCGCCGAAAGAATCTATTCACTTCTACTATACTCTTGGTTTTATAGTGTTTTTAGTTCTCCCGTGTTTTTATATTGCTATACGCATAGATATACACGATTTGTAATTTCTGGGTTGTTGTTGGGGTTTATATCTTTCCTTATTTTTTCGATGTCTCTGCTTCTGTCTTTCTATAATCATTGACATCCACAGTTAATGCTCTCTCCTATTTGCTGCGATTTATACTCCCATTTCTATTTCGAAGCTTCATGCTTTTGTTTTCTTTTCGCAAGTAATGGTCCAGAATTTGTAGGTATGGAGTTTCGAATGAACATGGCTAATGTTCTAAGAGAGAAATTGTGATAGCTCGATCTGACTTGTCAAATTACCAGAAGTCACATAAAAGACCGAATCATCAAGAAAAATATTTTCTTGATATTTTTAGAGGTTAAATAGAATGAAAGAGTTATGTAACATGGCACACGATGACGGTATGGTCTGTGAATCATCATGTTCCATTAGAAACTCAGCATGACTTACTGTAATATAATTACGTTGATCAAGTGTCATTATATTATACTAACTCATGCTTCAGTTCCCAACATTACTTCAAAAAAATTCATATTTTAAATTCGAATTTTTCAGAATTTAGAAACTAAAACAGTTTCTTTTATGATGTAACACGGATAACGCGAAGAGATAAATGATTTCAGATAAGAATAGTTATGAAAATATCTTCAGAAATATCGAGGATATTTATAATGAAAGATACGATGATATCTTAGAATTTTTAATATCGATGGATGATGAAGAAGATTTGTCCGTAAAAGTTTAGAGTCAGGAGTAAGGTATTCGTTAATGACTTCAGTAGATACTGAATCATTTGGATTCTTTGAAGGTATGTTTAGTCTTTGTGATTTGTCCACAACCTCCTTCATAGTTTGCTCAATCCGTTTTCCAGTTCCAAACCTTCTCTTTTCTGAGCTTTTCCAACACATTATTCTTTATCATCAAACTTTTGACTGTTAAGGTCGTTTACAGTTTTTGCTGCTTCATCAGTATTTTCCAAAAATTCGGAGAACTAATTCGTAGTTTAGGGTATTTTAAGAAGTTCACAATCGAAGTACGTAAGTCTAGGAGATAGATGTTATATGTACATATATAACTGTTGGCGTAGAAATGCTGCAACATTCAAAATACTGATTGTTGATTCTCGGTAATTGGTATGGCAATTATCATTACAAGATGCAGATGAGTAGATGATGGGGTTTCAATGAGTAAATATAATGATTTTCGGAGAATCTTACGCCAAAGAATAATGAGTTGCTGGTACATCTGCTGATAATGTGGTGAAATATAAAAGGTTCTCCGGTAACAATGGCGAAAAGACAACGTATATATCAAGGTTATAATAAGGCTAATCCGACTGAAAAGTCGAAGTTGACTTGCTGGAGCTGTGACAGAATTTGCAACTTTGAAAAGGGATCGCAAATTTATTTTTGGTAATAAATGCCAGAGGATCTGACGCAGATATGTTAAACTTTTACTTAGGTTCCAAGTGTCCTCCAAGTGCATATATTCTTCGTATGTATCGTGTGATTGGTTCATCCTTTCGATTGTTCCTTAGTTGAGGTGTTTTCAAGAATTTTGAAGGGTTTGAACGCAGGTTGTCGTCGTCAATATCTGTATGATGCAATCATCGTGAATCTTGAATGATTCGAATATCTTTCCGTATTTTTATGAATAAAAGTGATGTTCTAGTATGGTTTGGATTCAAATTTATGGTTTGGAAGATGTAGGAATCTAAGAATGATGTCTTCTATTAGATCTTGACTTGAATTTTGATGTGTCAAAATCAGAATATGTAATTGAATTTGAATGAGAATGGTTGTTTGATTTTTATGAAAAATGTATATCGCTGTGTAAGTAGTGAGTATAGTTAATGATCGTTGAATCAGAATCAAATAATGTACAGTGTAACATATTAATTGTGAATTTATATATCTCTCGGGTATTACCTATCCGTTAAAAGTTTCATAAGTAATATTTTGTACAAGAAAATTTTTATTACAGTCTTTATGAAAACATATATATATTTTCTTCAAATGTAATACAGATTTAATGAGTTTAAACTCATTTGACTTTCGGCTGGAACTAGAATGAATAATTTCTAAAACTTTAGAAATTATGTAATCTTCGGGTAAATGAAATTATGAATCAATACTTCATTATTCATTTTTATTGATATTTATTCGGTGAATGATGTTGGTGCTCGTGGAATTCTTGTGAACTTCGCAAGATATGAATGATGTTTATAGAGAGTTTTGAGTACATCGAAGATGAAAGTGTAAAATTAAACATGTAATTGATTAATACACTTGATTTATTATGAATTGGAATTCATTGAGTTGAAACATAGATTGTAGTTAACGATGGTTAAGTTATTAACGAAGAATGTACATCATTGCATATTATTAATATGAACTAACCGAGTAGTATTTACCCTTATTCAATTCATACATAATAGCTTATTACAAAAAGATATATTATGGTTTCCAAAATTCATATACATAATATATAAATTCTTTGGAATTATTGAGTTAATACTTCCATAACTCATTATTTCAATATACCCATTGATGATTGTGATGTCGATATCGTCGATGATTATGGAGCTGGTGTAGCTTGTGGTGCTACATGTGTTGCTGGTGTTGGCGGTACTGATGGTGATGCTGGTGTTGGTGATGCTGACGGTACTGGTGATGCTTCTTGTATAACAAGTCTCTCTTGTAAATCGCGCACCATTCCTATCAGGGTTTTACTTCATTATTCCTATCCGCCCACTCATCTGATTTACAATTTTAACCAGAATATAATTTCTAAAACTTTTAGAAACCACATATTTTCTGCAGAATATTTCTTCGATGAAGTTATGATTCAATACTTCATCGTTTGTTGTTGTTGGTATTCGTTGGTGTCTACAGGGCGTATGACGTTGATGCTCGTGGGACAGATTGTGAAGTTGAGGTTTGCGATGCGGTTGTTGTTGGTGGTGGTAATGGTACTGTTGGTGTTGTTGTCGGTGGTAAAGTTGGCGTTTGTTGGACTTGTGATGCTTGTAAGTTCTGCATCATGTTCTCCAAAGCCACCACTCTAGCGCGAAGCTCGTTGACTTCTTCTAGTACACCGGGATGATCAGTGGTTCGGACAAGCGAGTGAATAAGATCTAAAATTTGAGATAGTATATAATCGTGACTAGATACTCTGGAAATGAGTGAGAAAATGGTGTTTCGAACAGGTTCGCCGGTAAGTACTTCAGGTTCTTCGCTAAGAAGGAAATGTGGTGTATGGAAGGGATCACCTTCTTCTTGTCTCCAATGATTAAGTAAGCTGCAAACCCATCCCTAATTCATCCAGAATAGGTGATAGCTAATTGGTTGATCCATTCCGGTCACACTGCTTTCGGAGCTTGAGTGAAAGTCTATATCGGAATCCGAGGGACTTGAACTAGTGGCGAGTTCCATTTCGTACGATTGAATAAAGGATTTTTCGATATGAAATGATTTCCGGCTATCAGATGGTATTCTAATTACATAGAATATCTATTTATATAGGACAAAAGATTTCGTAGATTACGGAGGAATTTACGGAATATGTTAGGCAAAGTTTACAGTAACACATACGCTAAAATATGAAATAGCAGATACGCTAAGATATGAATTTTTGTCTATACACTATTTATGCAATCAATGCAATAAGATGTGTCTAGACTAAGAATAATAAGTATGCAATTTCAGACAAGAAAGGATAAGCAAAACTTTTTGACATGCAACTAAGGTCGAAGTCCAGACTCACTAATGCATCTTAATAACTATTCGTTAGACACACAAATGCAAGACCTGGTTTGCTAAGACCACCGCTCTAATACCACATGAGATGACCCGTCCTAATCTATAAGGACGAATACAATAACATATGGTTACTTTGCGAGGTATTTGACCTCTATAAGATACATTTTACAAACATTGCACTCATTTTTAAAAGCCAAACTTTCTTTACAACGAAAGTTGACAGGTATGCATACCATTTCAGAATATATCTAAACTATAAATGACTTAATCTATCATTTACTCAATAATAATCTTTATTGAACTCAACGACTTGAATGCAACGTCTTTTGAAATATGCCATGAATGACTCCAAGTAATATCTTTAAAATGAGTAAATGCACAGCGGAAGATTTCTTTAATACCTGAGAATAAACATGCTTTCAAGTGTCAACAAAAAGGTTGGTGAGTTCATTAGTTTATCATAAACAGTCATTTCCATTAATTTAGTAGACCACAAGATTTTCATTTCCATTTCTCATAAACATCATCTCATATCAGGCATTTTGCAAACTGCATAGAGATAAAAATCAATCATATGGTGAACGCTTGATAACTGAACTAACGGGATGCATATTGAATATCCCCATCATTCCGGGACTCTCATCGAATATGATAAATCGAAGTACTAAAATATTCGTAACCCGAATGGGACTTGTCAAGGTCCATAGATCTATTTTTAGGATTCGCGTCAATTGGTGGCAATTATAATAAACACCAATTCTTAGGCTACCAAGCTAAAAAGGGGCATATTCGATTCGATAATCCAACCATAAAATGTGGTTTCGATTACTTGTGTCTATTTCGTAAAACATTTATAAAAGCAGCGCATGTATTCTCAGTCCCAAAAATATATATTGCAAAAGCATTTAAAAAGGGAGCAAATGAAACTCACAATACTGTATTTCGTAGCAATAATGCAAATGACGGCACTGATCAAGTGCAGGGTTGGCTTCGGATTCACGAACCTATATTAATTATATATATTTATATGTTGGTCAAAATCTGTCTAACAATTTAGGTCAAGTCGTAATGTATCACAATCCTAATGCTCGAGATTATTATGTAAAAGTCAACAAAAGTCTTCTAATCTAAAAATGACTTTCAAAATTTATACATGTTTATCCCATATTTATATTACCAAAGTATAAGTCTTGATAGTTGAATGAATCGATAATTTACAAAACTCAAATTATCACATAACTGACTAAATTGTCATATTCAGAAATTTTTAGATAAATCAATTTAACTAGTTTATATATATTTATTTGTAATCTACATGTTATTTTAATGAATCATATGTTATTTTAATAATTAAATAACTTATATTTATTCTACATATTTTAAGTAATTAATATTTATATAGTAAATATTTCTTAAATTATTTCATCATTTATTATAATGTATTAATGAAAACAATTTATGTTAGTATATGATAAAAATATATTTTTATATAGTAAGTATTATAATTTGTATAACGTTCACATAATATCATTTTAATGATAAAAAATGTAGTGATATGTATTATAAATATATATTTGTATCAAATATTTACTTGATAATATAATATTGATAATATCAATAATGAACCAAAAGTTGTATTATTTTGTAATAATATTAATATTAATTATTTTAATAGTAATAATAATAATAATATTATTATTATTAATGATGATGATAATAATAACTATAAAATTTATAACAATAATATTAATAATAATAATAATATTAATTATAATCATACTAATATTATTAATGATAATAATAATATTTATAACAATTTATATATATCAACTTCATATCTATATGTTATATATTGAAAATAATAATATTAATAATACTGATTTTAATTTTAATATTAATATTGATTGATAATAATAATTTTGATAATAAATAATAATTTTTTTTGTAGTAATACTAATGTCATAATAATAATAATAATAATACTAATAATGATAAAAATAATGAAAATGATATTTTTATTTACATCATAATCTTAACAATATTTTAACTGGATCATGATACTTATACTCATTATTTCCTAATCGACTTGTTTAATAGCTTTTAGTCCTCTTTTATATCGCATTCATTATAATGATAATAATAGTAATCATAATAATTAGATGATACTAATGTTAGTTTTAATGATAATGATACTAATAATAATAAATATTATAATAATAGTAATGACAATACTAATAACTATTTTAATGATGATAATAATAATAATAATAAAAATAATAATAATAATAATAATAATGATAATATTAATAATAATCTTAATGATAAATATGATAGTAATACTAATAACAATGACAATTTTTAATGATAATACTTATAACGATAATGATAATGATGATAATAATAATAATAATAATAATAATAATAATAATAATAATAATAATAATAATAATAATAATAATAATAATAATAATAATAATTAGATAATAATAATAACGACGATAATAATAACGATAGTAATAATAATAACCATTTTTAATAATAATACTAAAATTAATGATAATTCAGTTGACTATATCTTTTAAACCGTTCATCGAAATCATACGCTTTCTAAATGAAAAGTTATTAATTTTTCGCCAGATTTCCAACGACATGCATATTATATACTTTATATTAGTAGCATATGTATCAAATTCGCGACTCATCATAAACTATCTAACGTCAAAATTTAGCATACAAGCATGCATAATCATATATACTCGAGCACTAGTCAGGGATACACTATTAATATATAAAAGATAGGATATGAATGCTCACGTATTAATATTGTGATTCAATATTGCAGGAATGTACGTAGACGCAATGAAAATGATAAACACTAGATTGACCTCACGAGCATACCCACGAACATTACCCATAACCTCTATAGCTATAACCCATAATTTCCTTAGCTCTAACCCGCTCAAAAAACTCGTTTGAAATAATTCGTTCATGACCTTGTCGTAGTATTTTATGTATAATACTAATACTAATTCGATTAATAACAATAATATTAATCTTAATCTTAATAATAATAATAATAATAATAATAATAATAATAATAATAATAATAATAATAATAATAATAATAATAATAATAATAAATTTAAATATAAGAGTGTGAGAGAGATAGATGGATGATTCAGTGAACCAGAAACGATCGACTTTTATAGACTTGGCCTCACCAATCATACCATGCGATCGTATGGGTCAGGAGAGCAATGGCCATGCGATCGCATGGCTGCTCTATCCAGTCCGTGATCTTTTAATTATTTAGCCGACACACATTTTAATTATTTAATAGATTTAATTTTTATAATTAATTAAATATTATATTATATTTACGTGCGTAGTTAACTTGTAATTTTGGTTCCTATGACTTGTACTTTGACGCTCGACTAATGTACCGGTTCCGGTTTCTAGAACACATTTTCGTACGCTTAGAAAACTGGTACTTTATGTTTCGTGAATTGTACCCTCATACATAACAAGACTCAAATCAATGAAAAACTATCCCACTCAAAGTGTAACTTATTCATTTGAGTGTTTTGGTCATTTGCTTCCTTAAATCATCGTTTCGCTATATATATATATATATATATATATATATATATATATATATATATATATATATATATATATAATAGTATTATTTTTAAATCAAAACATTTTATATCAAAGTTATATTTTATCATTTTGAAATATATATATATATATATATATATATATATATATATATATATATATATATATATATATATATATACATATTCATTTAGAAATATAAATTTGTTCCTATTATATATATTTGAAATATTTATCTAATAATATAATATTTAGTTTTTTCAAAACTCATTATATTTCAAAATTCGTTTAAAAATCATTTAAAAAATATTATAACACGTAACGTTTACACTTTAAAACTTAATTTGATATTATACATTTATGTGCCAACATTTATTTTAAAAACTTATCTAAATATCAATCGAATCAAATAACCAGTGTTACTATCGTTTGAAATCATATATATTTTCAATATTCATAAACACGTTTTAAATACACGGTGTGGGTTATTTATATATTTAATTCTAATAATCGATATCCTATTTATATATTCAAATTATGTTATTTAAACAAATCATTCTAATAATCAAATTCTATTGAATCGAAAAGTGTTTCCGCACGTTTGAAAATAGATCAATCAAATATTACAAAATTCAATTCTCCACTAAATTTTGTCTAGTTACCATTAATTGACACATTTGTTCTTACTTGTAAATCACTTTACCATTTTCCAAATGTTGTTAAAATGGAAAGATTTCTCAAATCAACATGGACCTCGTAACAGAGACCCGTAATCATATCATAATGTATTTTATAATTCAATCATTTGATATTATCATTTAATTCCGTCGATAAATATATTAAACATATATTGAAACAAATACGTTCATGTAAAGTATTATACATCTAATACTTTGTTAACGTTTTTAATTACTATAACTATATATTATATATACATATCTATATACACAAAAATGTTCGTGAATCGTCGAGCATAGTCAAAGGGTAATTAATTACATGAACATTGTTCAAAGTTTTTGGGACTTCAACATTACAGACTTTGCTTATCGTGTCGGAAACATTAAATCATTTAAAGATAAAGTTAAATTTGGTCGGATATTTCTGGGTCGTCACATGCCACTCGGGGTGAAGTATCGAGGTGTTAAGATGCCACCCGGGAGTGAAGTGTCGAGGTGTTAAGACACCACTCTGGAAAGTATATTGACGGGTGAAGCATCGAGGTGTTAAGATGCCACCCGGGGTAAAGTATCGAGGTGTTAAGATGCCACCCGGGGGATAGTGATACGCAGTGTTAAGTACATTAATGGATGTTGTGAACTTCGATGGTCTTTCGCGGGAACCATTCCCTTGTACGATTGGTTAACCATGGTTATGTGTTGTAATTTTAGCATATGAAATTGTGAACTATATGCTATTGGCGATGCTAGCTTATTGTGAATTGCAGATATTTAGTTTATGCATTGTGACTGCATGGTTGTTGAATTGCTAGCTCGTATGCGGTATTTGTGTAAGTGTTTGCAAGTAGGTATATTATATATGTATATGCATAATTATTGCATTCACTAAGCTTTTTGCTTACCCCTCTCATTGTTTACCTTTTTATAGGTATCGTTGATGCGGAGTTTACCTAGTTGCTAGACTAGGGTTTATAGACGTTGCTTAAGCTTGAACGATTAGCTTTTGGATATTTTAACGCAGATTAGGGGTTTGGTGGTCCCCGAGATTATGCTCTTGGTATCGGGTTGGGTTATAGAGTCCTAACTCGTCTAAAGTATGTTTGGGTCGAAATTATACCGTTTGGTTATACGGGTTGTTGAAACCTTTTTGTAAACTTAAATAGATCAAAAGTTTCACCTGAAAGTTTTAACGAGAAAGGTGTCACCTGAAAGTTCACCTGAAGGTTTAGTGTCACCTGGAAGTTTAGTGTCACCTGGAAGTTTACCTGAAAGTTAAATTTTTTTTTTTAAAAAGGGCTTCGTTTTTTGGTAAACGGTTTTGGGGTCGTTACAAGTGGTATCAGAGCATAGTCTAAGAGAATTAGGTGACCTTTGGGATAGGTGCCTATTCTTAGACTTATTGACAGTTGTGCGTTAGTGCCTTAGAGTAGGTGACTAACTAGGAATTGTGTTTGTCTAAAATGTATTTGTGTGGGACATTATTTCGTGTGTAAATTTGTGCCTTAGATTGCTAGTGCCTAATGTAAGTAGGCGTACTTGGACGTCATTTTAGTGATAGTCACCTAGGTTGTAGGTTGACTTGGTGTTGTGGTGTACTTGTGTATATTTATTATTATATTGTATATAGGTGTATATATATACAGGTATCTAATGGTGCAGAGTCCTAGAGACGAATCTATTGGAGATATTCGCATGTTTGGTTGTTTGAGTGATCAAGTCCATGGCAAGGACATTGATCATTCGGGTACTAGGAATTGTCGCGTGTTATTTTGTGTGAATGTTGCGTCAGTCCGGGTAAAGTACTTTGCGTAACCATGTGGAAATGGTAAGGTACACAATTGTAATAGTGACTGATCACTATTATTACAACCGTGTATCTTGACACCAAGCATGACATGACGAGTACCGAACAGAGGAAATGTGGTATGGTTGGTGTATATTCGGGATGAATTAGGAATCTTTTATTGGTTCCAAGGATATAGTTATCTCGGGTGATGTGCTTGTTGTCACATTGGGTTCATTGTGAGTTAGGAAGTGTTACAGTGGAATTGGTTAGTTAAGGTGAGTGAGCGAAACTCACGAGTTTGGTGCGTGCTTAGTCACCCTAAGTAGTGTGTGCACTATTGAGATTTTCATTGGTTATAGTTACCTATCGTAACTAGGATGACCGATTTATGTGCGTGTGTGTGTGCGTCGAGGACTTGAATTCCGTAATGGGATGCAACAAGTCTAATGATTGTAGCTTGGGATTACACTCAGTAGGGTGTGTGGTTAGAGGATCGTGTAAGGATTCTAGTTGTGAGTCGCCTTAGAATTTACGAATCGAGGAGTCTTTGGGTTGTTAAACTCATGGGAGTGGGACTCATATGACAACAGTTGCGTTAGCGTGTTAGTGTGTTGTGGAGTATAGGGGAACAATCCTAATGGAATATCCCATGCAGCTGTGGTTGTGCCGTTATGGGGAAGGGTGTAAGACTTGGTGTTCCCGAGCATCTCCTTAGTGATTGATGAAGGGCTTCATTAGGTTATATCATTTGGCCTTGTAGAAGTTGCGAGTAGCGTGTGATCTGTAGAAACTTTCGATAAGACTAATAAACTGTAAGGTTTGTCGAGTATGTATGACTTCGGGTCATTAATGTGGAGAGATGGGTGACATCGGGTATATGGAACCCAAGGATCGAGTTTCTGAAAATAGGTAGAATGCGGTGGGAGTTTGCATGACACTGCGTCAGGTGCCCCCTAATACCTGCTAGTGTGATGCTCAACTCCGGTGATGGTGTCGATCACTTTGTACTTAGGGTGACCGTGAGATACCCTTTGAAGCATCGGAGATTATAATAGTGATTAACGGGTGATGGTAATTCGACGGTTGTGAAAGTCGAAGTTTTAAAAAGTATTGAGGTAAATACTTCTTATGAAGTGACGGATGAGCGAATCTTGCTGCTCGTAACTGTTAGATGAGTAAAGATGACCGGTGAGCCGGTGATGGAGTTAATGGACGGTTAGGCAGTAGGATATGATGAAGTGTTGATATTGCGGTCGACATAATTATTGTGTGTGTCGGATTGATCACTCTTCTCCATGAGAGTGAACAATTGTTGATAAAGGTTTGTTGGTTGGAAGGCCGGGTGATCTCTACTGAGAAGCACGACTCTCAATCAGAGTGGCATATGCTTAGGCATAGGGGCATATGTGGGACTTTGGTGGAGTTCGCTTTGCGAATGATCAAGGTAGTTAATTGTGATTTGTGGTATGAAGGTGCGATGTCGTCGCGTGTACGGCATTTCAAGTGATTGTGTATGACGGCTCTGCGAGCCTAAAGAGAATTTGTGGTGATTTGGTGTTTATGACCAACGGTGAGAATGATCATGTGTGTCATGGAATGACAATTCCGCGAGATGTTATCATCCTAGCAGTAAGAATGTGGAGATGAATCCTAAGTGAGGGAGTTTTTATTGCCGCCCGTGGAAGATCCGGTGGTGTATTGTATACCGAAGTATCGGAGTGTACCGTGCTAGGCCTCAATAGGGATTCGTAGTTCCTAACGAGAAAGCGTGACAGGTTGTTGATGTCGACTCGAGATCGTGCATTACGATTATGGGTTACAATTCCGGAATGTTATGTGTGAAGATTGTGATGATGGGATCGAGGGAAGTATAAGTCTTCTTATGTAAAGTGGTCATGTAGTACCAATGTGCGGTATGAGACCAAATGTGAAGTTTGAGCTCCCGGAGTGAGAGAATGAAGCTGTTGTTGCGGGTGCTCTCGTAGTAAAAATTTGGGTTGTCGTGAAACTCGGACATGATTATTGAATGGGAACGAGTTCGATATCATGGTGAATACTGCATTTTCCCTGTCAAAAAACGTGATCGTGGAAATTGTCAGTGGATTATTCCACTTTATGGATGATCGTGAGGCGGGGAGTGTCGGTTCTGATTATCTCACATCGAGGCACGCAGATGTTGTTTGTTTGCGAGAGTGTGTTCCCTAGTGAGGCGACCCGTTAGTTGCATTGAAATGTTGAGGCCATCCTTAACGGACAGTCGAGGCAAGAGGATTCACCAGGTGTTGGTGGATATTTCTGTGGGTCGCATGATGAATTGCAAATTGTTGGGGTGATAATTCGTTGTTGACGAGATTCTAGTACACGAATAGTTTCCATGCTAGTAGTAGGAAGCCGTAATTGTAAGGATGTGTTGGTGGGTTTAGGGGAGAAACTTTGTATTGAGTGTTGGTGTTTCGTCTAACTCGTGGTGTATTATTGTCGTCCTGGATTAATCCAGAGACTGATGGTCGTGTGTGGATCGATTGATGGAAAAGTTATGTCCCTAGTGTGATTATTTGGTGATACCGAAATTTCTTCGTGGAAGGAATGACCCGGTGGTAGAGACGAGAAAGTTGGTTCTTGATTCAGAGAACATTCTTGAATGGCTGGTACGAGTCGTTGAAGTACGGAGTTTTAACGCGACATAAATCCTTCTCAATTTGGATTAATGCAAGACTTGGTTCACGGCATAGTGAGTTTAGTAGATTGTGTTGGGTGATATAGTTATGGATGTAGCTTGTGCGAGTTGTAGCCGAGAGAATTTGAAAGAATATATGGTGTTTTTCCGTGTTTTTTTAGTGGGCATTTTGGACGTTGAGCTTATAAGATACCGCTAGTTGCGCTAATGCACACTAGTGATTATTAGTGTGTGGTGAGATATTCGGATTAATGAAAATTGTTATGGACATCGAGTTTGGATGTGTGTCGGAGGACCATAGAGTATGGGTCCGGTTGGCTAAGCGACTGATATCACGGGGACGTCATCCAGTTAAGTGGGGGAGAGTTGTAAGACCCTGATTTCTTTTCAGCTAAAACGCACGCTGCGCGCCGCGCAAAACTTGCCTGATATAGATTCCTTGTTTTAATTAAAAAGTAGAAAGGGGCAATTTGGGTATCTCGCGTTGGGGCCGATTTTGTGGCTACAAATATGGCCAAAACCTTATCTTATCCTCATTTTTCACATCCACACAAATCCTCTCATCCATTTCTAGAGAGAGGAAGAGCTTTTAGAGTGAGAAAGCTCAAGATTATGAAGATGGAGCTTGAATCCTTTCATGGTGCAAGAGTTAAAGTCATTCATCTTCCTTCTAGCTACATTTTGATGGTGATGGTAAGTTCTAGCTCCAATGTTAATTGTTCGATTCTTGTTTTGGTTAGGGTTTATGTTGGTGATGAGTTATAAAACCCATTTCTTATGAAATTGGGGGGTTTTGGGGCAAGCTTGTGATTAAGAACCCTAATGTTGTGGGTTTAGGGTTAATGACGAATTTGGGTGTATTGTCTTGAATTTAAGTGATAATCACTAGATGAGATGAGAATTGGTGAATTTGATGTTCATAAGAACAAGTTTGACGTCATGCACACAAGGTGTTTGATGAAATGCCTCAAAGAGGTGAAGTTGTTGTGGATGTCTAGGTTTATGATCTAAAGTCAACCTTTGATAGTGTTGTTAATCAATTGGTGGTATGGTGGTGATTTGGGTGTGTTAAAGAGTTTGATTTTGGTCAAAATTTGGATGTTAACTTGGTTTGGTGTCAAAATGAGTTTTGAGCCAAGTTTTGGTGAATCAAGTATGTAAATACTTGATTTAGGTGTTAATTGTTGTTTTGGAAATATAATCACTAGCCGTTAGTGATTTTGGGCGTTTTTGGGACTTATGTCAAATGGGTAAGTTGATTGGGTCAAATTTGATGATGACACTAGTTTTGGTCAAATGGATGTTTAAACACTTGTGTTAAGTGTTAAATGGAATTTTTGGAAGTAATCACACATGAGAAGTGATTTTGAATCAAAGTGATGTTTTAACATAAGTCAATTGTGGTCAAAAGCAATATGGATCAATATTGCACATGTTGTGGTTTTTGTGTAAATGGCGTTTGAAATAATTATTACTACCTAACTAGTAATTTAGTGTTAAGACCTAAGTTGGTCTAATTGGTGCCAAGTATAAATTGGGTTAAGTTATACTTGTTTGAATGGGTTGAAATTACCACCCGTAGTGGTAATTGGTTGAGAGGACCCGTCCTAATCCATCTGGACGAATACATTACATTTGGTTACATCGCGAGGTACTTGACATCTATATGATACATTTTACAAACATTGCATTCGTTTTTAAAAGACAAACTTTCATTACATCGAAAGTTGGCGACATGCATACCATTTCATAATATATCCAACTATAATTGACTTAATAATAATATTGATGAACTCAACGACTCGAATGCAACGTATTTTGAAATATGTCATGAATGACTCCAAATAATATCTCTAAAATGAGCAAATGCACAGTGGAAGATTTCCTTAATACCTGAGAATAAACATGCTTTAAAGTGTCAACCAAAAGGTTGGTGAGTTCATTAGTTTAACATAATCATTCATTTCCATCATTTTAATAGACCACAAGATTTCATATATTGTCACGCGTAACTCGCGAATTAAAATTCATTCATATAGTGAACACCTGGTATCCGACCTTAACAGGATGCATATAGAATATCCCCATCATTCCGGGACTCACATCGGACATGATAAATCGAAGTACTAAAGCAGTTCAAATTCTCTGACTGAGGCTTGTTAGTGCCCATAGATCTATCTTTAGGATTCGCGTCAATTGGTGGCAATTATAATAAACACCAATTCTTAGGCTACCAAGCTAAAAAGGGGCATATTCGGTTTGATAATCCAACCATAGAATGTAGTTTCGATCACTTGTGTCTATTTCGTAAAGCATTTATAAAAGCAGCGCATGTATTCTCAGTCCCAAAAATATATATTGCAAAAGCATTTAAAAAGGGAGCAAATGAAACTCACAATACTGTATTTTGCAGTAAAAATACATATGATGACATTGAACAATGCAGGGTTGGC
This sequence comes from Rutidosis leptorrhynchoides, assembly GCF_046630445.1. Lineage (NCBI taxonomy): Eukaryota > Viridiplantae > Streptophyta > Magnoliopsida > Asterales > Asteraceae > Rutidosis > Rutidosis leptorrhynchoides. Next base: position 262,021,942 of record NC_092336.1, on the reverse strand, counting down.
CTTGGATTCACGAACCTATATCATTTATATATGTATTAACACATAAAATGGTAATCGAACAAATTTATATATTATTAGAGATATAATTGTGATTTTAATAAATTATAGGTTTCATTATTAATTTAATTAGATATATTTATTCTTATATACTTTAAATAGATAATTAATATCTATTACAAAAATATTAATATAGTTATGTTTTATGTCATAAATATATTTTTATTTAGAAAATCTTTATTTGATATATTAATAATACTAATAATAATAATGATAAAAATAATACTAATAAAAATGATAAATTTAAAAACAATGATCTTTTAGTAATAATGATAATAATAATAATAATTCTGATAAAAATGATAATTTTTCTAATAATGATAATAATAATAATAATTATAATAAAAGATATAATATAAGTAATAATTATAATAATAATAATAATGGTAATAGTAATACTACCTCAAAGAAGTAGCCTAAAAAAATGCTCAAGTCCGGGTTTGAACCTGCGACGTCCCGCTAACCCGATAACATCCTTAACCATTACGCTATGTGTTTCAATTCTGTTTCATTTTCTTCTTAAGTTAAAACTCAATTCATCCTCTATAATCATCATTATCTAAACATGTTATCATCATCATTAAATCATCATTTTCTCATTAACACCATAACTACAACCATCTCATCACCTAATATAACCTTAACATCAATATTATCGAATAACCTATCATCATCATTTTTTTAAACATGCATCATATCCATCTTCATGCGTTAACATCATCATAATACTTAATCAACTCGCATCATCATATTCCGCTGTATCATAACCCATTATCATTGTGATACGCTACTCATCTTCTTCCTCACTCGACATGTTTCATTTCATTCATTATTGTTTAACCGAAAGAAAAACATCAACGCAGTTGTAGCAGGTTTAGGAAAAGGTTTCGTGATACATACCCAAATCAGATAGCTCAACATATAAGTCCAATTAGAACCATAAATAGTCTATTTGTAGCCCAACCAATTTAAAAGACCATCACCACTTAAATGGCCCGAATGAAAGAGCCCAATATCGATCATCACTAGCTTTAAATATACGTTTTAACTTGACAGATACATCTAAACAGAAACCGAATAATTATTTTTTATGGTGTGGGTGTGGGGTTCTATTTTGAAGATTAATTAATCATAGATACCCTATAGTAATCCCACTACTTTAAAAGTTAGAAAGTGGTTGAATTGCTTACTCCATAAATGCGTTTATCATCAACATCATGACTTATTCTCTTTGCTTTTTTTTTTCAACACTCGCTTTACAGCTGCGTAACAGCAGCTAGAAACAAAAACAGAAGAAAGAAAATATAGATTGTGTGTGGTTTTGTTTACGTTTCTCGAGCAAGAACAGAAAAACTATATATATGTGTATAGCGGTTTATATTTCGCAAATGAAGAAGAAGAGAGAAAAAAATATAACGATGGTGCATGTTTGTGGATCATAACCGAGAAATAGAAGGGAATCGAAGGTAACATTGGTGATGGTGTTTACAAGGTGTTTGTTTTGAGTTATTTTTAATGGGGATAGCTGCAGTAAGGCTGCTTGTAGCAGCGGCGGTTGGCGGTGTTAAGGGGGTGAAAGGTGATGGAAATAAAAGTGGGGTGTAACACTAATTTATCGAAGTTGTGGCGTAAGTATTCGATGATGGGGCTGTGGGTGAAGGTTTTTGTGTCACGATGGTACAACGGTAATAGAAAAACAGAAATATATAACGGCTATTAGGAGGTGGTTGTCCACGATTGTCTTTAGACACAGGTACATAATTTTTATTGATGGGTGTATGTGTAGCTCGACAAATAACACACCACCAAAAAGTAATGGTGGATGTCTTTGATAAAAATAATGGACGAAGAAGAATGGTGGTGTAGTGATAGTTCGATGGTGAACCGATGGTGGGTTAGTGGTTGATCATGATGGTTTGAGTGGGTTTATGATGGAATTCGAACAGTTAATAGTTGAGGAAATAGGTATCTTTTATGGTGGTTCATGGTGGTTTCCAAGTGACAGTTGAGTGGTGGTTGATGGTTGTTTGGAGTTGTTATCCGAAGGGTGGAGTAGTAGAAGCAATCGAAGGAGAAAAGTTGCAGCAGTAGTAGCTTAGCATGTCAAGCAGTTTTAAAAGAAATTTAAGATTATTCATGGTATGGTATGATGGTTGTTCATGCTTCGGTTGTCGAAACAAAAGAAGAGGAAGGAATGAGTCTAAGAAAAAAAATAATGAAATGGGAAGGAACTGCAGTTTTACGAATGTGTTGAGTTAGGTGGTGAGTTTAATTCTTATGCATGTATATACATATATAATATATAAAGGAAAAGTTAGTAATCCAAATGAAAGGTGCGAGGATATCGACATGTAACATAATTCATAAAGTGAAGGTGTTAGTGTGTTTGATTGCCAATCAAAAACAGTAGCATCATAATTTAAATCAAAAACAGTGTTAGATATTTAACTTAAATACGATGAAGACTTTTTGTTTGGTGGACAAGAGAGGGAGGAAGTGATAGAGATGTGTAACTCCTTGATATCTATATGTATATATTTAGGCTACGTAAATTTTAAATTGGTGGAGAAGAGGGAAACAAGTGGACGAATGAGTTTTGTCAAAAGAAGGGACTAGTGGATGTGGGTGTCGACCTTCAATTCTCAAAAACAGAAAGAAGGAAATGAAAAAAATAATAGTTGATTTTGATGGCTAACAGAATTAATAATTCATCTGATATTTTAATTTACATTTAATTAATATTAATAATTAATAAATATAAATATATTAATAATAATACTTTTAATATTATTAATAATAATAACAATAGCAAGTATAATGATAATTATTAATAATATTGTTAATAATGATAATAATAATATTAATATTAATATAACAAAATACATAATTATTTTGCATAAATCTCTACATATAATATTGATTATAATATTCATATGAATAACTATATATATATATATATATATATATATATATATATATATATATATATATATATATATATATATATATATATATATATATATATATATATATATTATAACTTGAAATACTCATTTTATTTTTTCAACAAAGTTAATAACGAATAATTACATATTAACAATGGTAAGATAATATATATATATATATATATATATATATATATATATATATATATATATATATATATATATATATATATATATATCTTACCATTGTTAATATGTAATTATTCGTTATTAACTTTGTTGAGAAAATAAAATGAGTATTTCAAGTTATAATATATATATATATATATATATATATATATATATATATACATATCTATTTATAAATAATTGTTCGTGAATCATCGAGAATGGTCGAAGGTTAAATGATTTCATAAAATAGTTCAAAAATTTTGAAATTCAATTTAATAGACTTTGCTTATCATGTCGAAATCATATAAAGATCAAGTTTAAATTTGGTAAAAAATTTCCGGGTCGTCACATTGGTGAAGTCCACATTAGTTGTCTAAATGGGCGGATTGTGGAGGTAGATATAAACCCTTGGTTAAGGGTGTTTGCGTCAAATTCTCTTGTAGGGAATGTATGTTGATTATGTGTGTACCTATATGCGTATTATAGATAAAAGCTTGCTCGGTTGCGTTTGGAGGCGATTTACATACATGACTTGTGCAGGCATTTCGAGGTGTGTGGAATAATTATATGTGTATTTATATGATGTATTTATTTGTGTAGCGTGAAATGTGAAGTGTCGAGGTGCTAAGACACCACGTTTTACGTGACGAGTGAAGTGTTAAAGTGTTAAGACACCACTCCGGAATGTTTGACGGGTGAAGCAACGAGGTGTTAAGATGCCACTCGGGGTGAAGTATCGAGGTGTAAAGATGCCACCTGGGAGTGAAGTGTCGAGGTGTTAAGACACCACTCCGGAAAGTATATTGACGGGTGAAGCATATAGGTGTTAAGATGCCACCCGGGGTAGAGTATCGAGGTGTTAAGATGCCACCCAGGGGTTAGTGATATGCGATGTTAAGTACACTAATGGATGTTGTGAACTCCGATGGTCTTTCGCGGGCACCATTCCCTTGTACGATTGGTTAACCATGGTTATGTGTTGTAGTTTTAGCATATTAAATTGTGAACTATATGCTATTGGCGATGCTAGCTTATTGTGAATTGCGGATATTTAGTTTATGCATTGTGATTGCATGGTTGTCGAATTGCAAGCTCGTATGCGGTATTTGTGTCAGTGTTTTCAAGTAGGTATATTATATATGTATATGTATAATTATTGCATTCACTAAGCTTTTTGCTTACCCCTCTTGTTGTTTACCTTTTTATAGGTATCGTTGATGCGGAGTTTACCTAGTTGCTAGACTAGGGTTGATAGACGTTGCTTAAGCTTGGACGATTAGCTTTTGGATATTTTAACGTGGATTGGGGGTTTGGTGGTCCCCGTGATTATGCTCTTGGTATTGAGTTGAGTTATAGAGTCCTAACTCATCTAAAGTATGTTTGGGTCGAAATTACACCGTTTAGTTATACGGTTGTTGAAACCTTTTTGTAAACTTAAATAGATCAAAAGTTTCACCTGGAAGTTTTAATGAGAAAGGTGTCACCTGAAAGTTCACCTGAAGGTTTAGTGTCACCTGGAAGTTTACCTGAAAGTTATTTAAAAAAAAAAAGTGCTTCATTTTTGGTCAACGGTTTTGGGTTCATTACATGATGTGCAGCTATGCGCATCATTAAGTCCCCCCATTTATATATTACGCGCAATTTTTTCGTGTGATTGATGTGCGTAGGGGTGTATACAAAATAGTTATATTTTTACTACGAAATACGACGAAATATGATATAAGTTTTAATTAATTTATTTACAGATGGGATATACCTAAACCTTGCTACAACACTATAGGCAGTGTACCTAATCGTAGAGTAGTATAGTTTTTAGTAAGTCCGGTTCGTTCCACAGGGAGACGACTTATTTTACACTATATTTTTAAACAATTATATTTTTACAAAATATATATAATTATATATAATAATATATAAAAGGGGGTTTACCGTTTAATGACCGGTTTGTCGATTTTATATTTTAAGTCACAATTAAAACCTAATGCAAAATATAAATGACGATAATTAAAGTAGCGAAAATAAAATAAAATAAAAGTATTATGCTTATTTAAACTTCCGTAATCATGATGTTTGACGTGTTGATTTTAGTTTATTACCATGGGTTAATTGTCCTTTGTCCTGGATTATTTGATATGTCCATCTGGTTTTTGTCCATAACAGTCCATCATTCATAAATATAAAGTGCGAGTGTCCTCATCAAATTATCGTTATATCCGAAGTTAAATATTTCAACTAATTGGGGACTTAAACTATAATTACACCAATTTTTCTTGTATGTAATTCACCCCTGTTTTAATAAGTCCATTAACTATTAATCCATTCCCGTGTCCGATTAAATGAACGATTATTAGTACTTATAAATATCCCGCCCATCGTTTCCGATCGAGTGTATATGACTATTTATAGGTACGTCCAATTGTAAATCTTTATATTAAATTAACGAACTATCATTCAATTAAATAAATATAAAGCCCATTAATAGCCCACAGTCTAATTTTCACAAGTGTCGTTCTTTTGTCCAAACCCCAATTATGGTACAAAGCCCAATTACCCCATCTTTAATATTTTAGCCCAACATCATGATTACTTCGGCTTAAATAAGCAAAATAATAACTTAGTTACAAGACATTAATTTAAAAAGGAGAACATAACTTACATTGAGTATTTATCGCGTAGCTTTACACAGACAGAACTTCGACTTTAAAACCTGTAAAATAACCTTTACATAACCCAAACTAACCTAATATAAAACTAAACTAATATATATATATATATATATATATATATATATATATATATATATATATATATATATATATATATATATATATATATATATATAATATATTAAGATACAGAGAGATATTGATATATTTTAAAGAACTCGGCCAGAATTCGTTGCATTTATAGGACCTGGCCTGAAATTTTCATCCATGCGATCGCATGGAATTTCTGCCTTTTGGCCATGCGATCGCATGGCCACCATGGATCCAGCTGTTTTGCTTTGTTTCTAGCTTGTCGACATAATTTAATAAATATATATAATATATATATATATATATATATATATAATTTATATAATTATATATATATTATATTATATTCTTGTGCATAGTAGACTTGTAATTTTAGGTCCGTTGTGTCGCGCGTTGATAGTTGGCTCAGGTTCCGGTTTCGGATTTTTGAACGTCCTTTCGTACAATTTAATATCATGTACTTTGCGTTTTGCAATTTGTAATTTGCACAAAAAATTATTTTCCTTAACTCCCAAAATCCGCGCAAGTCTTTAACTAACTTTTAGTGGCACTTTTAAGTGCACTATGGCTTTAGTGGCACTTTTCAGGCTTTAGTGGCAGTTTTTCTTCAATTCTTTAATCTTCGTACTTTGTCTTCACATTTATTTATTTAAACGATTACAACTTAAAAATAGAATAATTACAACTAAAAACTTTACATATTGGGATGATATTGCGACTAAATATATGTTCGTTTGGAGCACTATCAAATATCCCCACACTTGAGCGTTGCTTGTCCTCAAGTAATACAGAACTTGAAATTAAATCACACGAATCACTTCTTTATTCTTCACACTTTATACATTAGTGATTTTGATACAGCGGTATAAACAATGATAGTAACGATGTGGTTACAGTCCCACATGACTTATAAAATTTAGATCCTTAAGGAAATTGGATCTTTATGAAAACATTTGATCTTTTGAAAATTCATTCTAGCTTTTACCCTAGATTAGTTTTCCGGAATAACCCTTCACCGGTGTTTGCAAAATATTTTTGTGGGTTTTGTGGGTTTCAGATTTTAAAATTTTAGCTCAAAACTTGCAGTTTTGTGTCACCCACTTGCTAACCTTGTATTTGGAAAGCACACGTCCAGTATACTTGCTTCTTATATTACCTTTAGGTAAACTACCGTCCGGTTGTAAAGGAAAGCGTTGAACAAGCAACTGTTAAGGCAATGTCTAATGACATGCAGATGTTCTGGTCTAAAACGTGTCGGATGCAATTACTATCCTTTGTAGGAGCAATAATAAAGATCACCCTATAGTTTTTCGGTCTGACACAAGGTCCTGTCTTCGACCATGCTATGCAACCACCGTTCTTACGGTTGACACCCGATTTGGTTTAGGTGACCTAATGAATTCCAGGTGAATTCCTAGGATTTTACGTTCAATGGTAATGAACGCATTGAAAATAGGTTTTCAGAAAACAAATCGGTTTGTATTTTGATCAAAATATTTTCTCGTTCAAGCTTGAGTTTAGATATCATTGAATTCCATGAGTTTGTAATTCTCAATCTTTAAAGTCAATCTCAAGGGTTGAGTAATATCAGGCTTAAAAGCTGATTTTTAATCTTTAAGGAGATTATCTTTTCTGGGGGTCTGATTCATTAGTCTTATCAAGCTAATTTGCACTGCGCCCTCCCCATTTTACCAGACAGATCCACTCATGGTTAGGATAAGTCTGACCACTTGGCGACCCTGTTTGATGCTGAGGTCCGTGGATTTCCTGCTGATTTTAGAGATGACTTTTCTAGATTTTTCGTCAACCTACAGCTGGTCTAGACGACAACTTCTTGACCTAAATCAAGAAGCGCGTGTCTTTTTCCGGAAGACTTTACTTCCTTTTAATGATGGAATTGATTCATCGTGTAGATTCATCTTTCTTTCAAATATACTACAGTAAATCGGGTAAAACTGATTAGTATCGTCCAAAACAAAAGCACCTACAATAACTTTACAGAAACATGTGATAGATAGTTTTTTAATTGAATAACTTGGTACATTCTCCCCACACTTAGTTTCTTTCTTTGCCTTTTTATTCTCTTTTATTCCATTTTAAATGAATTCAAGTGTTTTAGGGTGTTTCTCAATTTATGTCCTTTCCGAGGTAACGATAATTTCGGTATTATCACCTAGTTTTATCGTTCATAAATATGTATAAACATGATTTTGAATTCATTTATTTGAAAATTTTTAAAATTTTCACAAAATTTGGCAAATAAACCAAGTGCAAACTCGAGAGAATTTATAACCCTTCCCCACACTTGAGATCATGCAATGCCCTCATTTGCATGAAATCAGACAATAATTATAAATTCACGAGGGTGATAAGTGTAGAAAAGTGATTAAAAATACCCAGTTTGTAATTACAAAGCTGGTCGAATGATAGATGGCGCGCCTCATCGTTCATTCCTTCTTGTTTTATCACACATGTTTTTCTTCAAAAACGGTTGCTTTTCTGAACTGTTTGCTAATCTTTGAAAATGCGTCTTTTACCCTAACTTATTATGCATATTTATTAACGAGTTATGCACTAACCTGAACCCCTAATTTAACGTTAAGTGGGGTTAGAATTCCCCATACTTAGCTGACGACATGTGAAGTCGGTAGAATAAGTTCCATGAATTAAAATAGTGAGCCAGTTATTTACATCTCGGGTGGTATAAAATATATCAATGGGTTTAAAGTTTAGACCCACCTGATCGTCACTACTTAATTCTTTTTTAAGTGTAGCTTTTAGTAAATGAATATGTCTCTTTTCTGGTTCTTGGTCAAATGGATCGATATACACCGACATACATATTTCTATAGGGTGGACAATTCCTAACATTTCCTTCCGTTTATTCTCGGGATCAAGGATTTCACCTCTATTACCCAATTGGGTGAAATTCGAGGTGTCAATATCTATTACAGCTTGTATTTCAACTTTGCTAGATGACTCGTCTATTGAGAATATTGGGTTGGAAGGTTGTGGAATGGTGAATTTCGGGATCGAAGCAAATTCTTCTTCATTAATGGTACTTATCGGTCCCACCATTTTGGTCTCGGGGGTAAAAGTTTCAACGTTATCGTTTTCCCAAGAGTACCAATTTGTCACCCTTACTTCTTCTTCTTCATCCATTGATGGATCATTGATTTTTTCGGTAGAGGCTAATGTGTCGATATGTTGTGAAATTGGTAAAGCTGAATAAAAAGTATCATTGGGATAATTGGTGATTTCGGAGCTCTCGAATTCATCAAAATTCGATGATATGAGATTTTCTTACACAATACTCCCCAGATCAACAGGTGTGTAATCTGATAGAGTTTCAGCTTGTCGATTTACAAACTCTCTCATTTGTTCATTTTAAGCATCGAGTTCTTCGAGTTTGATTTTCATATTGTCTAAAAGATTTTCAGACACATAATGTTCCTCGTCTTCTGGTAGTTGAGTTTGGATATATTCTTGGGAATAATCCCAATTTGAATTGTATTCTTCATAATCATTCCATTCAGGTTCTATGGGTGCATAATTTTTCATAGGAACGTAATAATAACATTCCCATGTTGAGTGATAATCTCCACAGATTTCACAACCAGTTATTGTTTCATCATTCGTGATCCAAGATTGACCGAACGAATTGTCATCAACACCCGTTTGAGAGTATTGATTAAATTGATTTCGGATGTCATAAAGAGTTCCCAAGATATTTTTGAGGTTTTCCATACTACACTTATTACCAAATTTTAGCTACAATGTGGTGCATTTATTAATTATCCTATTAGTTATAAAACTAAAAATTATATAAGTTATCAAATTAATAGACTTTTCTGATTTTGCCCACGTTTCGAATAGCCAATAGATGCAGCAGGTAGCCAGGACCCTTTAAATCGGAAGCCCACAACTCGCCACTAATAAATCCAACTATTACTACGAACCAGAAAATTTGGATGTCTATCAATTTAACTGCTTAAAATAATTTTTCGTTTTGAAATTTTAGAGAAGAAATAGAAAAAATTCTAAGTCCTAAAAACTAGAGCGTCGAGAAATAAGAAAGAAAAAGAGCGCGTCGAAAAACGTCGAAAAATAAAAGGTCGAAAAACAAACAGTCGAAAAATAAAAATAAGAAAATAAAGCGTTGAAACTTAGTATTCTAAAAACTAAATATTAAAAGTTATGTCTAAAGGTATTAAAGCTTAAAAGGAATTATATATCCAAAACGACAATAACTTAAAAAGTACTGAAATTTTAATATGGCGTCGCAAAATTCTAAAGCACCTAAATCTTAGTCTAAAGAAAAGACACTTAAGGGATTTTACAGCAAAGTCTTAAAAGCTAAAAATAAAGTAACTACGACAAAATACTAGTCTTAAAACTAATTACGAATGATAAATATAAAAATTATGAATTAAGCGATATAAATATACAATTTATAAAAAGAAACTAAAAATGATAAAATTACAATTTTTATAAAAATATTATTATTATATTATTATTATAAAAATATTAATCTATATATTTAATAATAATAAATAAACTTAAAATTACAAATTATAAATTAAAACTAAAATTATAAACTAATTAAAACCCTAATTAATAATAATTATAAATTAAAAACCCTAACTGCATTTATGGCGCACCAGGTCAGACGTGTCTGACCACCCCATGCGATCGCATGGGGTTTAGGCTGATGGGTCATGCGACCGCATGGCCTGTCAGTCCAGGTTTTTTTTTTATATTGTTTTTCTAAAAATTATAAATAAATATATTTATACAAATATATATTAAAAATATAGTGTTTCGCCACTTCCCCGGCAGCGTCGCCAAAAATACTTGATGTGCGTAGGGGTGTATACAAAATAGTTATATTTTTACTACGAAATACGACGAAATATGATACAAGTTTTAATTAATTTATTTACAGATGGGATATACCTAAACCTTGCTACAACACTATAGGCATTGTACCTAATCGTAGAGTAGTATAGTTTTTAGTAAGTCCGGTTCGTTCCACAGGGAGACGACTTATTTTACACTATATTTTTAAACAATTATATTTGTACAAAATATATATAATTATATATAATAATATGTAAAAGGGGGTTTACCGTTTAATGACCGGTTTGTCGATTTTATATTTTAAGTCACAATTAAAACCTAATGCAAAATATAAATGAGGATAATTAAAGTAGCGAAAATAAAATAAAATAAAAGTATTATGCTTATTTAAACTTCCGTAATCATAATGTTTGACGTGTTAATTTTAGTTTATTAACATGGGTTAATTGTCCTTTGTCCTGGATTATTGATGTTATGCGAGGTGTATATAAAATAGCTTATATTTTACAAGGAAATACTATTAAATATTATACAATTTTACACAAGATATTTATTTATTTATAGAATGGATATACTTAAACCTTGCTACAACGCTTATAGGCAGTGTACCTAATCGTACAGTAGTGTAGTTTTTAGTAAGTCCGGTTCGTTCCACAGGGAAAAACTTTAAACAAAGCTTAACGCTATATTAGTTTACTTTCATAAAAATACAAATATATATATAAGTAATATTATTATTATAAAGGGGGATTTTTACCGTTTAATGACCGGTTTGTCGATTTTAAAACTTTAGTCGCAGTTAAAACCAAATGTAAAAAAAATAAATACAAGACTTAATTTAAAGCGTAAAGTAAATAACGATAATGAAATTACGATAAATAAAAGTGCGATAAAATAAACTTGCGATAATTAAAAGTACGATAATTAAAAGTGCAATTAAATATAATAACAATAAAATAAAATGCGATAATTAGAAGTGCAATTAAATATAAAATAAAGGAAATTAAATATGAAATAAAATAATTATGCTTATTTAAACTTCCGTAATCATGATGTTTGACGTGTTGATTTTAGTTTTATGCCCATGGGTTAATTGTCCTTTGTCCTGGATTATTTAATATGTCCGTCTGGTTTTTGTCCATAACAGTCCATCAGTCATAAATATAAAGTGCGAGTGTCCTCATCAAATTATTCTTATACCCGAAGTTAAATATTCCAACTAATTGGGGACTTAAACTGTAACAAGATTTTAATACTTTGTTTAATAATTACACCAGGATGTCGACTGAGTGTAACCCAAGGTTTTAATACTTTGTTATCAATTATACCAAGTGTCCTTGTACATAATTTCACCCCTGTTTTAATTATTCTAGTGGCTATTAATCCATTCCCATGTCCGGTTAAATGAACGATTATTCGTACATATAAATACCCCTCCCATCGTGTCCGATCGAGTGTATATGGTAATTTATGGGTACGTCCAATTATAAATCTTTATATTAACATTAACAAACTATCATTTAGTTAAACAAATATAAAGCCCATTAATAGCCCATAGTCTAATTTCCACAAGTGTCGTTCTTTTGTCCAAACCCCAATTATGGTACAAAGCCCAATTACCCAATTTTAGTAATTAGCCCAACATCATGATTACTTCGGATTAAATAAGCGTAATAATAACTTAGCTACGAGACATTAAATTAAAAAGGTTGAACATAACTTACAATGATTAAAAATAGCGTAGCGTTACACGGACAGAATTTCGACTTACACCCTTACAACATTCGCTAACATACCCTTATTATTATGATTAAAATTAAAATTAAAATTAAAATATAAATTATAAATATAAATATTACGTATAGATAGATGGATGGATATATATTGATATCAAAATTCGTCGAACTGCGTTGGCTTTTATAGGCATTTTCATTTTTTGGGGCTCCACGAGTCGCGGTTCTTTTAGCCTTCGAACTCCGTAAGTCGCGGAGTTCGTTTTTACAGCTCATTCAGACTTGGCTCTTTGTTTGCCGACGATTTTAAATAATAATATAATATATATATAAATTTTAAGAATTATTTATATATTATATTATATTCATGTGCATAGTTGACTTGTAATTTTTAGTCCGTTGCGTCGAGCGTTGAGAGTTGACTCTGGTCCTGGTTCTGGATTTTTGAACGTCCTTGCGTACAATTTAATATCTTGTACTTTGCGTTTTGAATCTTGTACTCTTGTAATTTTGAGACGTTTCTCATCAATAATTGGAACCTCTTTGATTGTCTTTTGTAATTTTGAGCTTTTTGGTCGTTTGCGTCTTCAATTCGTCGAATCTGTCTTTTGTCTTCACCTTTTATTATTTAAACGAATATCACTTGTAAATAGAACAATTGCAACTAAAAGCTTGTCTTTCTTAAGGAATAATGCTATGAAATATATGTTCGTTTTTAGCATGATCAAATATTCCCACACTTGAGCGTTGCTTGTCCTCAAGCAATATAGTCTTGAAATACTAGAATCACTTCTTTATTCTTCACACTTTGTACATCAGTGATTTCTTTACGGTGGTATAAACAATGGTAGTAACGTTGTGGTTTACAGTCCCATATGACTATAAAAATTTAGATCCTTTAAGGAAATTGGATCTTTATGAAAACATTTGATCTTTTGAAAATTAAATCTAGCTTTTACCCTAGATAAGTTTTCTGGAATAACCATTCACCGGTGTTTGCAAGTTCTTTTTGTGGGTTTGGTGGGTTTCAGATTTGAAAATTTTAGCTCAAAACTTGCGGTTTTGTGTCACCCACTTACTAACCTTGTATTAGGAAAGCAACACGTCCAGTTTACTTGCTCCGTATATTACCTTTCGATAAACTACCGTCCGGTTGTAAAGGAAAGTGTTGAACAAGCAACTGTTAAGGCAATGTCCTCTGACATGCTTTTAATTATGGTCTTTTAACGTGTCGGACGCAATTACTATCCTTTATAGGAGCAATAGTAAAGCTCACCCTTATAATTTTTTCGGTCTGGCACAAGGTCCTGTCTTTGACCATGCTATACAACCACCGTTCTTACGGTTGACACCCGATTTGGTTCAGGTGACCTAATGAATTCCAGGTGAATTCCTAGGATTTTACGTTCAATGGTAATGAACGCATTGAAAATGGGTTTTCAGAAAACAAATCGGTTTATAATTTGGTTAAAATATTTTCTCGTTCAAGCTCGAGTTTAGATATCATCGAATTCCATGAGTTTGTAATTCTCAATCTTTAAGATCAATCTCTAGGATTGAGTAATATCAGTCTTAAAAGCTGATTTTTGATCTTTAAGGAGATTATCCTTTCTGGGGATCTGATTCATTAGTCTTATCAAGCTAATTTTCACGGTGCCCCCTATTGTACGAGATAAATCCTTCTCATGGTTAGGATAAATCTGACCACTTGGCGACCTTTTTTAATGCTGAGGTTCGTGGATTTCCTGCTGATTTTAGTGATGACTTTTCTAGATTTTTCGTCAACCTACAGCTGGTCTGGACGACAACTTATTGACCTAAATCAAGAAGCGCGTTTCTTTTTCGGAAGATTACTTCCTTTTAATGATGGAATTGATTCATCGTGTAGATCCATCTTTCTTACAGTAAATCAGGTAAAACTTTTTAGTTTAGTCCAAAGCAAAAGTATTTTCAGTTATTTGTACAAAAATATGTGACATATGTTTTGAATAACTTGGAGAATTTTCCCACACTTGGCTTTTATTTTCCTTTTTATTGTCCTCTATTCCATTTTAAATGAATTTTAACATTTTGGTTTGTTTCTCAATTTATGTCCTTTCCGAGGTAACAATAATTTCGGTGTTAACACCTAGTTTTATCGTTCATAAATATGTATAAACATGATTTTGAGTTCATTTAGTTGAAAATTTTTAAAAATTTTACTAGAATTGGGTAGTCAGTATATAAGACTAGGGCTGTTCTTTATTATCAGAGAGCACTAGATTCTAATACAACTACTACTTTACTAGTATTTCTAATGGTAACCAAGTGTATAAAGTAAAAATTTTAAAATCCGAAAGAATTTAACCCCTTCCCACACTTAAGATCTTGCAATGTCCTCATTTGCAAGAAATCAGTAACAATTTAAATTATTGAGGGTGATTTGTGTGAAAATGATTAAATTTTACCAAAGTTTCCAAACATATTTGTGTTTGCTTGCTGAATGATAAATGGTGCATATCATTTGTTCATTCCGTCTTGTTGTTATTTCACATATATTTTGCATCTTGTCGTCAAAATTAGTTGCTTTTGCTGAACTTAATGCCAGTCTTTGAAAATGCGTTGTTTTACCCTGTTGTGTACATAAGATAAACTGCAAACATATATACATATTTTTGAAGTTTGGTATATTACCCCACATTCAAAAATTATTAAAATCTAATAATAAAATTTAGTAAATTATAAAACTATTACAAATCCAACATAAGTATTAAATGTATCAACATTACAAATAATAAAATAAAATAAAAACTAAGTAGACTAGGAATGATACTGATACCAGAAGGGGTTCCATCCATAACCATATGTGCTATAAAATGCTTCTCCTGGGTTATACGTAGGATACAGTGGTTGCATCTCTATAGACCAGGGAGGGAATATGGGCGTTGGGGTAGGAATATAGTTTCTACCTATATGTTGGCAATAAGCTATGATTTGGTTTTGATGAACTTGCCAATCTTCAAATGCTCTATGTCTAGCATTTTCATACTCTTGTGAAGCTATAAACCTTTGCATTTCTGCCATTTCAATTCCCCCTCCTACATTACCTTGCTGTTGGTTTCTCTCAACCTGTGGATGTCTACCATTATATCGTACTGCGACGTTATTTTGCCTCTTCAAAACTTTAGCACCATGGTATAGATTTAAACCTATTGTATCTTGGGGTTCTGGTTCTTCGATTAATAATCCCCCCAACTTATATCCACATTGAGATATTCAGCAATCAAAGTAATAAATATACCACCTCCTATTATGCTATGTGGTCTCATCCCCCTAACCATAGCTGATAAATAATAACCCACACAATATGGTATACTTACAGCGCTTTGTGGGTCTCGAATACACATGTGGTAAAATAAATCCTGTTCATTTACCTTTTCCTTATTCTTACCTCTTTGTGTAATCGAAATAGCTAAAAACCTATGAATTACTCTTAATTCAGCTCTATCAATATCCAAATAAGAGTAATTTCCCCCTTTAAATCGGTGATGGCTAGTCATTTGACTCCATACACCATGCGTATCAAAATTTTCGTCTATCTTTCTACCATTTAGTATCAACCCTCTACAATCGACAGATGCTAACTCCTCAGGCGTATATATACGTAAAGCCTGAGCCATGTATAGTAAAGACATGTGGCGCATCGAACCTCCTAACAAAAATCTAATAAAAGATCGATCGGTTAAACTAGCTACCCGATCATTTAATTCTATACTACACAACAATTCTTCACACCATACTTTATATACAGGTCTACGCATGTTGAATAACCGTACCCAATCGTTAAAAGTAGAATTACCATACCTCTGTGCAAGTAATTCCCTAATTGGCTCGGCCAATTCTACAGCTTCTAATGGTCCCCATTCTATGACCCTAGGTACTTCAACAGCTTTAGAATGAAGAGTATGCAAGCCCCTTTGGTATTTTGGATAATCTATCCAAAGTCTGTCAAATCTCAGTTTCGGGTGCAAATCTTTCAAGTGCATATCAGAAAATGTCATGACTGGATGAGGTATATCTTGTTTGTAGTAGTTATCCACCTCCTGTTGTTCCGCATTCTCAGGAGGAGCATTGCGAGCTTGGGATGAAGATTCACCCCTTTTAGTTTACAAAACACATCAAACACAATTTTTGTGCATCCAAATATGCATTAATGTCAGCAAAATCATCAATCAAAATAATTACAATAACATGTCCAATTTATATCAAACTTAAGCTCATTTTCATATTTTTATCAAATATACACTTTTTCAAATAAGCATATACGAAAATGTTCGCCAAGTTCATAAGCATTCAACTCAAATAACATGTCAAAATAATCATTACTAGCAATTAAACAAGTTTCAAATGGCATTATCTCTCAAAAATCAAGTTCATGAATTTTAGACTTGAAAAAGTCCACTTTAATTCTCAAAATCATGTTTAGGCTCAAAGTTTGGATCATTTAACTACCTAAACATGTTACACTTCTTAATTTAGCAACAATTCATGACAAAAATCGACCATAACCTGTTTATATCAAAAAGCCCCAAATTGCTCAAGAACAAAAACCCTAGATTACTCCAAATTTGAAGTTTAAGGCTTCTAATCATGTTAAATAGCATCAATCTAGGTTATACAAGCATAATACATAAGCAATTTAAGCATAATTACAATAAAAAGCATCAAAATCGAATTGGGTATAAAATTGCTCAAGAACACCAATTTTCGGATTAAATGGTGTTTAGGTGTAGAAATTTACCGTTTTTCTTAAGTAATTCCTTGATAGCATCCTTCTTAACATGATTTTAGTAAAATATTTGATGATTAATGGTTAAAAATTGTGAATTTGGGAGGTCTTTTTCGGGTTTTATTTCACAGTTTTTTTTGTGGTGTGGTGTGTGGACTGATCAGTTTACGTTTTTATTTTTTTCCGAGTTTTGGTCCCTCCGCGAGTCGCGGTGTTTGACCCTTCAAACTCCGCGAGTCACGGAGTTTGTATTTTTTTTAAACATCTTATACTAATTAAAACAATTAAGTAATTAATTTTAATTTTGTTTCCCTTGTTATTTAGGATGAGGTCGTTTCGGATCGATGTCCTAGTCCGTCCTTCGACAAAATTTAAAAATTTGTCTTTTTGTAGTGATTGTTTTAAAAGCTAAGATTTTTGGGTTTTTTTTTTAATGTTTTTGGCATACTTTAATTCAATAAGATTAAAAATAATGATAATAAAAGTTCTCGTCCCTCCCTCGGGTAAAGCAATTTCGGTTCAACGACCTAGTCTTCAACTTATGACGAATTTTAAAAATCATATTTTTAACTTAATGAGATAAAGTAAATTTTTGTTTTTAAATTCACACCAACTTAAATTAAAAATACATAAAATTCAAAATTAATATTAAAAATTCACACTAAACTTAAAATTTGAAATGCATAAAATTAAAAATTCATATTTTAAAAATTAAAAATTCACACCAAACTTAATTTAAAAATTCATATTATAAAATCACACCAAACTTATATTATATTTTTCAAATATTTACAATTTTAAATATATTGTTTTTACAAAGTTTACAATATTAATTTAAGATTTATATATTAATTTTAAAAACATGGTAAAAATAAAATTAAAAATCTTTTTGGGTTTTTATCCCACTTTAATCAATCAAATATTATCAAAAATATGCGCCCCTCTTTTCGGTAAAGTAATTTCGGTTCCATGACCTAATTTAACTCTTGACGAATTTTTGAAATATTTTGGGTTGATTGATTAAAGATAATTATACCTTAAGAATAAACGTTAAATTTCGCCGTGATGTAATAAATTTTTGAATGATATCAATAATTTCGGTCGCTAAACCTAATTTTATTCAATACCAATTTAATACTTTATAGCGAACAAATTAGCGTTTATTATCAAAAGGTTAAAAATAAAAATAAAAAATAAAAATTGTACAGACTTACCTGTGAGATAGTATTCTTAGTTATATGATCTATCCCATTCATAAGATAGTCGATTTAATTGGTTTTCCATGGCTACATAGGCGTAACCTCGAGCATTCAGTGTTTTTTCTTCTAAACATATGAACGGTCCGTCTCTGCATAAAGTAACAAATTCGGTATTTGAATAGGTTTGATTATTTGAACATTTACCTCCATGTGACCATTTTCCGCATTTGTGACATCTTTCTAGGTGTCGTGCTCTTCTCGGATTTTGATTTTCCTTTACCAAATTATAACTTATTATCTTCGCATCTGGATTCTTTTCTTACTCCGTCCAATCTTTCTCTGATTACTGAAACTATTTCACTAGGAAGTGTGTCATTATTACGTTTAGTGATCAAAGCGTGTAGCATTAGACCATGGTTTAGTTCACAAGCAGTCTTCATTTCATAAAAACCTAAAAAAAATAAAAATTCAGAATGGGGGGAGAAGACTAGTTCTTTAGGGTCTGCTAGGGAAAGACCATTCGGGTTCCATTTTTGAGAACTACACGAAAACAGACAATCTAACTCTAACAAAAATACATAAAATCCTTTAAAGACTTGATTCTCCCCACACTTAGTTAGCTGTGGTATCGAGATTGTGATTAACTTCATTGTCGAATTCCATCGGACTATCTATGTAGTGTTTAACTCTGTGACCATTAACTTTAAATTCAATCCCATTTGAATTTATTAATTCTACTGTTCCGTATGGAAAAACTCTTTTGACTATGAATGGTCCAGACCATCTTGATTTCAATTTTCCAGGAAATAGCTTGAATCGTGAATTGAAAAGAAGAACTCTGTCTCCTTCTTTAAATTCTTTTAAACTTCTGATTCTTTTATCATGCCATTTCTTCATTCTTTCTTTATAGATTAACGAATTTTCGTATGCTTCATGTCTTAATTCTTCTAATTCATTTAGTTGACTTAATCGTAGACATCCAGCTTCATGTAAATCAAGATTACATGTCTTCAAAGCCCAAAATGCTTTGTGTTCAATTTCTACGGGAAGATGACATGCTTTTCCGTAAACGAGTCTAAAAGGTGTGGTTCCAATTGGAGTTTTGTAGGCTGTTCTAAAAGCCCAGAGTTCATCCTCCAATTTAATGGACCATTCCTTCGGATTTGTTCCTACGGTTTTCTCTAAAATACGTTTTAAAGCTCGGTTGGTATTTTCAACTTGTCCACTTGTTTGTGGATGATAAGCAGTGGAAATTTTATGAGTTACTCCATATCTTTTGAGAACTTTTTCAAGTTGATTGTTACAGAAATGAGTACCCCGATCACTTATTAAAGCTTTCGGTGTTCCAAACCTTGTAAAAAGACGTTTTAAAAAGTTGACTACAACTCGTGCATCATTAGTTGGGAGAGCATGTGCTTCCGCCCATTTAGATACATAATCAATGGCAACGAGAATGTAGAGATTATTATGAGATTTTGGAAATGGACCCATAAAGTCAATACCCCAAATGTCAAATACTTCACATACTTGAATGACATTTTGTGGCATTTCATCACGTTGACTTATTTTTCCGGCCCTTTGACAAGCATCACAGGATTTGCAAAGAAGGTGTGCGTCTTTGTAAATTGTAGGCCAATAGAATCCAGCTTAATAAACTTTTCTTGCTGTTAATTGAGGCCCATAATGCCCTCCTGTTGGTCCTGTGTCACAATGGTTTAAAATTTTACTAGCTTCATCTTCGAATACACATCAGCGTATTATTCCATCGGGACAACTTTTAAACAAATGTGGATCTTCCCAGAAATAGTGTTTTATATCACTGAAGAATTTCTTTCGTTTTTGGTACGACAATCCTTTTTCAAGGTATCCACAAACTAAGTAGTTTGCATAGTCTGCAAACCATGGGATTTCATTATAATCTATCTTCAATAGATATTCATCAGGAAAGTTGTCTTGTATGGCCGATTCATTTAGAACTTCTAATTCGGGATTTTCAAGACGAGAAAGATGATCAGCGGCGAGATTTTTTGCTCCTTTTTTATCTCGGATTTCAATATCGAACTCTTGTAAGAGTAAGATCCAATGAATTAATCTTGGTTTAGCATCTTGTTTCGAAAATAGGTATCTAAGAGCAGAATGGTCGGTATAGACCACCGTTTTTGCTAGAACGAAATATGAACGAAATTTGTCAAAAGCAAGGAGTTCTTTTTCAGTAGTTGTGTAATTTGTTTGTGCTCCTTGTAACGTCTTACTAGCATAATATATAGGTTGAAATCGTTTTTCAATCCTTTGTCCTAAAACGGCTCCCATTGCAAAATCACTTGCATCGCACATTAGTTCAAACGGTAGATTCCAATTTGGTGTTATCATGATCGGCGCATTAGTGAGTTTTTCTTTAAGAATATTAAAAGATTTGATACATTCATCTGAAAAGATGAATGGAGCATCCTTTTCTAGGAGTTTATTCATAGGAGTGGCAATTTTTGAAAAATCTTTTATGAAGCGTCGGTAAAAACCGGCATGCCCTAGAAAACTCCTAACTCCTCTAACATTGGTTGGATGTGGAAGTTTAGCAATTACATCTACTTTAGCTCTATCCACTTCAATTCCTTCCTTTGAAATTTTATGACCAAGAACGATGCCTTCTTTAACCATTAAATGACATTTCTCCCAATTAAGTACTAGATTTGATTGTTCGCATCTAATAAGCATTCGTTCCAGATTAACTAGACATGATTCAAATGTATCACCGAAGACTGAAAAGTCATCCATGAAAACTTCCATGCATTCTTCTATCATGTCATGAAAAATCGCCATCATACACCTTTGAAAGGTTGCAGGGGCGTTGCAAAGTCCAAATGGCATGCGTTTGTAAGCAAAAGTACCATAAGGGCACGTGAACGTGGTTTTCTCTTGGTCCTCGGGTGCTATTGGAATTTGAAAATATCCGGAAAATCCATCTAGAAAAAAATAGTAACTATTTCCGGCTAATCTTTCCAACATTTGATCAATGAAAGGTAAGGGAAAGTGATCTTTTCTGGTGGCGTCATTTAATTTTCTATAATCAATACATACACGCCATCCTGTTACAGTCGAAGTAGGAATAAGCTCATTTTTCTCATTTGTAATGACAGTCATGCCACCCTTCTTAGGCACGCATTGAAATGGGCTTACCCATGGACTATCAGAAATTGGATATATTAAACCTGCATCTAGCAGTTTAATAATTTCTTTCTTAACTACATCTTGCATATTAGGATTTAGTCTTCGTTGGCGTTGCACATACGTTTTATGACCTTCTTCCATAAGGATTTTATGTGTGCAATACGAAGGACTTATTCCTTTAATATCATGAATCTTCCATGCAATGGCTGGTTTATGAGCTTTCAACACAGAAATGAGATGTGATTTCTCATTTTCATTAAGAGAAGACGATATTATTACAGGTAATTCAGATTCACCATGTAAATAAGCGTATTCCAAATGGTTTGGAAGTGGCTTTAACTCTAATTTTGGAGGTTCTTCTATCGATGATTTATATCGATATCTGTCTTCTTCTTTTAGCATTTGAATTTCTTCTGTTGTTGGTTCGTATCCATTAGCTATAAGTGTAGCTAACATTTCAGCTTCATCAATTGGTTCATTACCTTCTCCTAAAGAACATTCTCCTGTTCCTTGTAATTCTGGAAATTCTTCTAACAATTCTGCATGTGAGTCTATAGTTTGAATATAATAACATGTATCATCTGCAGATTGCGGTTGTTGCATTGCTCTATCAACTGAAAAGGTAACACTCTCATCCTCTATACTTAGGGTCAGTTTTTTTACCAAACACGTCTATCATTGCTTTAGCCGTGTTTAAGAATGGTCTTCCTAATATGAGAGGAACTTGAGAATCTTTTTCCATGTCCAGAACAACAAAATCTACTGGAAATACTAAAGTACCAACTTTAACTAGCATGTTCTCCATTATCCCTCTAGGATATTTTATTGATCGATCGGCTAGTTGTATGCTTATTCTTGTTAGTTTCAATTCTCCAAGGTCTAGTTTAGTGTATAGTGAAAACGGCATTAAATTTATACTAGCACCTAAGTCTGCCAATGCTTCTATTGAACTAAGACTACCCAAAAAACATGGAATTGTGAAACTTCCTGGATCAGATAGTTTTTCTGGTATCTTATTCAACAGCACTGCTGAACAATTAGCATTCATAGTAACGGCCGAGAGTTCTTCCATTTTCTTTCTATTTGAGATTAGATCTTTCAAGAATTTAGCATATCTAAGCATTCCTGAAATCACATTAATGAAAGAAAGATTTACATTTATCTGTTTAAACATATCCAAGAATTTGGATTGCTCGGCTTCAAGTTTCTCTTTCTTCATTTTACTCGGGTAAGGAAGTGGTGGTTGGTATGGTTTAACATAAGGTTTAGCCTTAACTGTGTTATCTTCATTAACCTTTTCAACTACAGGTTCTTTTTCCTTATCTTGATCAGGTTGTGGTTCTTGTGGAGTAGGAATAGCTTCATCAGAAGTTACAGGTATTTCAGGTGGTTTAAGTGTTGTACCACTTCTTGTGGTAATGGCTTTAGCTGTTTCATTCCGGGGGTTAGCATTTGTATCACTAGGTAAACTTCCCGGTTTTCTTTCACCTATTAACCTTGCTAGGTTACTTACTTCTTGTTCCAAATTTTGAATAGAAGCTTGTTGATTTCTAAATGCTTGAGCATTTTGTTCATTAGTTTATTTTTGAGATGTGAAAAACTGCGTTTGAGTTTCAACTAGCTTCGTCATCATATCTTCTAAATTCGGCTTTTTATCATCGGGTTGTGGTGGTTTGTTTTCAAAATTAGGTCTTTGCTGGTTGTAAGTATTATTGGATACTTGTTGATTGCTAGGACCTTGTTGGTTGTTGTATGGAATATTTCGATTATAATTCTGATTTTGATTGTAAATAGGTCTTGGCGGTTGATAATTATTCTGATAATTATTTCCAGGCCTTTGGTTTATGTATGAAATATTCTCTCTTTGTTCCATTGTTAATTCAATACTGAGACAATCTTTTATCAAATGTGGTCCTCCACACTGCTCACAACTAATTCGTATTGAGTGAATATCCTTAGTCATCTTTTCCATTCGTCTCTCCACAACATCTATCTTTGAGAAAATGGAATCTAAGTCATGGCTAGAATCGGCTCTAGCTGCTTTAGATGATCTAACGATATCTTTTTCTTGGTGTCACTCATGTGAGTGGGAAGCAGTGTTATCAATAATTTTATAAGCATCAGTTTCGGTTTTCTTCATAATGGAACCACCAGCTGCTATATCAATGTCTTTTCTTGTAGTGATGTCGCATCTTTGGTAGAATATTTGTACTATTTGACAGGTGTCTAAACCATGTTGCGGACATCCTCTTAATAACTTTCCAAATCTTGTCCACGCCTCATATAGAGTTTCATTCGATTTCTGTGTGAACGTAACAATTTCTCCTTGAAGTCTTACGGCTTTAGATGGCGAAAAGAATTGTTTAAGAAATTTTTCAACTAAAACGTCCCATGTATCAATCGCCCCTTCAGGTAACGATTCCAACCAATCTTTGGCTTCTCCCTTTAAAGTCCAGGGAAATAACATGAGATATATCTGTTCATCTTCAACTTCTCTTATTTTAAATAGAGTGCAGATCCTATTAAAGGTACGTAGATGTTCATTTAGATCTTCCTTCGGCGCACCACTAAATTGGCATTGATTAGTCACCATATGTAGAATTTGTCCTTTGATTTCATAATCTGGCGCATTAATGTCTGGATGAGTAATTGCGTGACCTTGGCCAGTACGTTTAGCTCTCATTCGGTCTTCCATACTTAAAGGTTCTAGATTCTCCATAATTGAATTTGTTGAATCGGAATCACTAGAGGATTCTGATTTAATGGTTCGTTCCTCAACAATCTCTGTTTGAATGATTGGTGGTTCTGGAGGAAAATTTAATGGTTCAGGATCTATGAATCGTCCCTGAATATTCTCCGGATTCTCAATTGTGAGGTCGGGTTCAAAAAATGGATTATCGGAAATTTGAACTGAAGTACTTGGTCGACTGGATGACGATTCTAAAGAAAAATCAACGGCGGTAATATTTACTAAATGTCTTGATCGAGTTACAGGTGGTGAACGTACAAAAGGTGGTGAACGTCTTGCTCGGTGCATTCACTGAATATCCTATTAGTTTTTAAAAAGGAAAGAAAAATTATATAAGTTATCCAATTAATAGACTTTTCTGATTTTGCCCACGTTTCGAATAGCCAAAAGATGCAGCAGAGGGGTAGGATTCATTTGGTCTCAATATAATTGAGGACTGTTTGGCTCCAATAACCCTGTCCACGTACAAATCCAACTATTACTACGAACCAGAAAATTTTGATGTCTATCAATTTAACCACTTAAAATAAATTTTCGTAATTTTAAGAAATTTAGATAAGAAGTAGAATAAAAAATCTATGTCCTAAAAACTAGAATAGCGAGAAATAAGAAAGAAAAAGAGCGTGTCGGAAAAAGATCAAAAAATAAAAATAAGAAAGAAAAAGAGTGACTTATAGAACTTAAAAATACTCGACTAACCCAACCTTATTACTATCACTAACTTAAAATTATAATCGCAAATTGAGATTACTAATTGGAATGATAATTGATACATAGGTAAAAGGCGTCTAAAAATATTAAAGCTTACAAGTAAAACTATATCCCAAATGGCAATAACTAAAAAAAAAAAAACTAAAACTTAAAAAGGCGTCACAAAATTCTAAAGCACCTAAATCTTAGTCTGAAGAAAAAGCACTTAAGGAATTTTACGGCAAAGCCTAAAAATCTAGAAATAAAAATATAACTATGGCAAAAACTAAGTTTAAAACTAAAAACTAGCGAAAAATACAAATATTACGCTAAAACAATTAAAAAGGGAGAAAATATAAAAATATACAAAAAGTTGTAAAAATTTCAATTTTTATAAAAATATTATTTTTATATTATTTAATTTATAAAACTATTAATTTTATAAACTAATTAAAATTTAAAATACAATTTATTTTAAAAATTTAAAACTAATTATAATAATAATTAAGTAATTAGGGTTAATAATAATAATAAATAATAATTACACCGTAATAAATCCTGTTAGGGTTTCTGTGTGGCCCGTGTCAGACGGCTCCGCGAGTTGCGGTGCTCGAAGCTGGAAACTCCGCGAGTCGCGGGGTATCAAATTTCAGATCAGGAGCTTTCGTTTGACAGGTTTATATTTTGTTTTATTTTTCTGTTTAAATTTTCTGTTTTAATAAATATATAAAATATTTATATAAATTAAATAAAAACTTATGTTTTAAAAACTAAAATAAAAATAGAAATACTTTATAATTTTAAAAAAAATCTTAAAAATAGATTTATATATATATATATATTTTTTCATTTTTTAATTTTTTTAATTTTTAAAATTTTAAAAAGTATATATTTTACAAAAACTAATTAAAACTTAATAAGAATTTTTTTTTTTTTATATATTAGCGTTGCGCTTCCGGCTTTTAAGCTAGATGTTCCCCGGCAGCGGCGCCAAAAATACTTGATGTTATGCGAGGTGTATATAAAATAGCTTATATTTTACAAGGAAATACTATTAAATATTATACAATTTTACATAAGATATTTATTTATTTATTGAATGGATATACTTAAACCTTGCTACAACACTTATAGGCAGTATACCTAATCGTACAGTAGTGTAGTTTTTAGTAAATCCGGTTCGTTCCACAGGAAAAATCTTTAAACAAAGCTTAACGCTATATTAGTTTACTTTTATAAAAATACAAATATATATATAAGTAATATTATTATTATAAAGGGGATTTTTACCGTTTAATGACCGGTTTGTCGATTTTAAAACTTTAGTCGCAGTTAAAACCAAATGTAAAAAAAAATAAATACAAGACTTAAATTAAAGCGTAAAGTAAATAACGATAATGAAATTGCGATAAATAAAAGTGCGATAAAATAAACTTGCAATAATTACAAGTACGATAATTAAAAGTGCAATTAAATATAATAACAATAAAATAAAATGCGATAATTAGAAGTGCAATTAAATATAAAATAAAGGAAATTAAATATGAAATAAAATAATATGCTTATTTAAACTTCCGTAATCATGATGTTTGACGTGTTGATTTTAGTTTTATGCCCATGGGTTAATTGTCCTTTGTCCTGGATTATTTAATATGTCCGTCTGGTTTTTGTCCATAACAGTCCATCAGTCATAAATATAAAGTGCGAGTGTCCTCGTCAAATTATTCTTATACCCGAAGTTAAATATTCTACCTAATTGGGGACTTAAACTGTAACAAGATTTTAATACTTTGTTTAATAATTACACCAGGATGTCGACTGAGTGTAACCCAAGGTTTTAATACTTTGTTATCAATTATACCAAGTGTCCTTGTACATAATTTCACCCCTGTTTTAATTATTCTAGTGGCTATTAATCCATTTCCGTGTCCGGTTAAATGAACGATTATTCGTACATATAAATACCCCGCCCATCGTGTCCGATCGAGTGTATGTGGTAATTTATGGGTACGTCTAATTATAAATCTTTATATTAACATTAACAAACTATCATTTAGTTAAACAAATATAAAGCCCATTAATAGCCCATAGTCTAATTTCCACAAGTGTCGTTCTTTTGTCCAAACCCCAATTATGGTACAAAGCTCAATTACCCAATTTTAGTAATTAGCCCAACATCATGATTACTTCGGATTAAATAAGCATAATAATAACTTAGCTACGAGACATTAAATTAAAAAGGTTGAACATAACTTACAATGATTAAAAATAGCGTAGCGTTACACGGACAGAATTTCGACTTACACCCTTACAACATTCGCTAACATACCCTTATTATTAGGATTAAAATTAAAATTAAAATTAAAATATAAAATATAAATATAAATATTACGTATAGATAGATGGATGGATATATATTGATATCAAAATTCGTCAAACTGCGTTGGCTTTAATAGGCATTTTCATTTTTTGGGGCTCCGCGAGTCGAGGTTCTTTTAGCCTTCGAACTCCGCAAGTCGCGGAGTTCGTTTTTACAGCTCATTCAGCCTTGGCTCTTTGTTTGCCGACGATTTTAAATAATAATATAATATATATATAATTTTTAATAATTATTTATATATTATATTATATTCATGTGCATAGTTGACTTGTAATTTTTAGTCCGTTGCGTCGAGCGTTGAGAGTTGACTTTGGTCCTGGTTCCGGATTTTCGAACGTCTTTGCGTACAATTTAATATCTTGTACTTTGCGTTTTGAATCTTGTACTCTTGTAATTTTGAGACGTTTCTCATCAATAATTGGAACCTCTTTGATTGTCTTTTGTACTTTTGAGCTTTTTGGTCGTTTGCGTCTTCAATTCGTCGAATCTGTCTTTTGTCTTCACCTTTTATTATTTAAACGAATATCACTTGTAAATAGAACAATTGCAACTAAAAGCTTGTCTTTCTTGAGGAATAATGCTATGAAATATATGTTCGTTTTTAGCATTATCAATTATTCGATATGTCCATCTGGTTTTTGTCCATAACAGTCCATCAATCATAAATATAAAGTGCGAGTGTCCTCGTCAAATTATCCTTATATCTGAAGTCAAATATTCCAACTAATTGGGGACTTAAACTATAATTACACCAATTTTCCTTGTATGTAATTCACCCCTGTTTTAATAAGTCCATTAACTATTAATCCATTCCCGTGTCCGGTTAAATGAACGATTATTAGTACTTATAAATATCCTGCCCATCGTGTCCGATCGAGTGTATATGACTATTTATAGGTACGTCCAGTTGTAAATCTTTATATTAAATTAACGAACTATCATTCAATTAAACAAATATAAAGCCCATTAATACCCCACAGTCTAATTTCCACAAGTGTCGTTCTTTTGTCCAAACCTCAATTATGGTACAAAGCCCAATTACCCCATCTTTAATATTTTAGCCCAACATCATGATTACTTCGGCTTAAATAAGCAAAATAATAACTTAGTTACAAGACATTAATTTAAAAAGGAGAACATAACTTACATTGAGTATTTATCGCGTAGCTTTACACAGACAGAACTTCGACTTTAAAACCCGTAAAATAACCTTTACATAACCCAAACTAACCTAATATAAAACTAAACTAATATATATTATAAATATATATATATATATATATATATATATATATATATATATATATATATATATATATATATATATATATATATATATATATATATATTAAGATACAGAGAGATATTGATATATTGTAAAGAACTCGTCCAGAATTCGTTGCATTTATAGGACCTGGCCTGAAATTTTCATCCATGCGATCGCATGGAATTTCTGCCTTCTGGCCATGCGATCGCATGGCCACCATGGATCCAGCTATTTTGCTTTGTTTCTAGGTTGTCGACATAATTTAATAAATATATATAATATATATATATATATATATATATATATATATATATATATAATTATATATATATTATATTATATTCTTGTGCATAGTAGACTTGTAATTTTAGGTCCGTTGTGTCGCGCGTTGATAGTTGGCTCAGGTCTCGGTTCCGGATTTTTGAACGTCCTTTCGTACTATTTAATATCATGTACTTTGCGTTTTGCAATTTGTAATTTGCACAAAAAATTATTTTCCTTAACTCCCAAAATCCGCGCAAGTCTTTAACTCACTTTTAGTGGCACTTTTGAGTGCACTATGGCTTTAGTGGCACTTTTCAGGCTTTAGTGGCACTTTTTCTTCAATTCTTTAATCTTCGTGCTTTGTCTTCACATTTATTTATTTAAACGATTACAACTTAAAAATAGAATAATTACAACTAAAAACTTTACATATTGAGATGATATTGCGACTAAGTATATGTTCGTTTGGAGCGCTATCAGTGATGTTGAACTCTAATCATGATACAAAATGTGCTGAGTGATGTATTTAATGCTAAGGTGGTTTTTCCGGCTCGTCACTCTGCTAGTTATGGAAAACTGTCAACTCAATCATTACCTTTGCACGTTTCTTGCCGTCTGTCAGATTTCTCTCCGTTGGATTTGAAACACGTGTATGGTGGTGACACGTTTTTTATTTTTCCAATATATTTTATTCAAATTTTTCCTATAAATAGCTCCCTTCCCTTTCATAATAATAGTTTGTTCAAGACTTAGTTAGGTTTATTAATGTATTTAGTTCAATCCTAAAGACTAGTCAACATGTCATTAACTTCCTAGTTTCAATTAATCACAAGTCATATTCATTTTAAGACTAAGTAGAGATTAATTGAATGATGTCTTTCTAAATTAAACATCAAGTGCGTAAAGACATCAATGTTAAGTCATACTTGGACATGTTACACAATGTGTTACTTAGACAAGACCAAATAGATTATTGACCATTATTGTTTGTGAACCATTTTACACTTAATTCATTGAAGTAAACTAGTTACTTGAATCCCAGTATTCTAACACATAGCAAGCATGTTAACAAGTTGGCAAATTAATGAGTATTATACATATTAGCAAGTAGCAAGTAATACTCACATATAGCAAGAGATAATTATTCTAAAATCATTCATATGGATATTTGCACAACACTATGGTTTAAGCTTTAGCAAGATTACCTGCAATATAACATATTGCAAGATTAATGTGTAAGTACACATTAATGTCCAATACATGTATAAGGGAAGAGAAATCTCTAGTTGGGACTTGGTGACCATCCTAAATGTATCTATGTGACGACCCAGAAATTTCTGACCAAATTTAAACTTAATCTTTATATGTTTTCGACACGATAAGCAAAGTCTGTAATGTTGAATCTCAAAATTTTGGAACTACATTCATGTAATCAATTACCCTTTGACCGTGCCCGACGATTCACGAACAATTATGTGTGAATAGATATGTATATATACATATGTGTGTTTATTAAATTGTGAAATAAGTTATGAAATAAGTTATGAAATCTATTATATGGCTTGAAAACATTAATAAGGTATTAAACGTATAATGTTATACTTATTCGTTTTAGATAAACATCTACGTAATAAAACGTGTTATGTGAAATGTGCATATATATATATATATATAGACAAAGTATATTGAACTTATATATAAACGGTTTCGAATACAATTAATAGATATAGTAACACTTGATTGTTATTAAACAAGTTAATACAAACTTATGAGGATAAACATAAGTTCTAGTAATAGGTTATGTGATCTGAATATAATTAGTTTTAGAAGAATAACTTTATGATAATTATTTGATTTAGTTTCAAACGTACGAACACGTTTTCAGTCTAAAAGAATTCTATTATTAAAACATTTTATAATGAAATTTCAATATGTATATAAAACCTAATTAAAATTTTATGATATATATATTAAATCACACACACATATATATATATATATATACATATATACATATATATATATATATATATATATATATATATATATATATATATATATATATATATATATATATATTGTTTTAAAGATATAAAATGTACTATGATATATTTCAAAAGGTTAGTACATTTTACAACATGTCAAGAAGTAGATTATTAAGGTTATTATTATTATCTTTTATTATTATGAATTTTAGAAATTATGTAAGATGATTTGAGTGTCACGTCTTCTTTAAAAAGAATATAACTTTACAAATATCTGGAACCACTTTTGACAAATTGTTACCGAGCCATTTTAATATGGATAAATGTTTTAACGTTATCTTAAAAGTTAGAATCTGTCTAGAAATCTTTTGGCAAGTTGTAAATGATAATGGTCCGTGATTCGATAAAATATAAATAAAGATAACGAAGAGTAAGAACGTGTAATTAAAACGTGTTTAGGTATACTATAGTTTCAAATTATTTAATGAACAATTGTAGCATTCGTTTATTAATTCGGTTGATATTTGAATAAGTTAATTAGAACATTTGAGAAGTTAAAATAAACGTTGGCACATAAAGGAACTATATCAAATTAACTATTAAAGCGTAAACGTTATATGATATAATATTTTTTATTATGGAAACGATTTTAAATTATATATATTACACTTTGAAATATATTTAAGTTTTGAAAAAACTAAATTATTAAATAAATATTTCAAAATGTACATATGTATATTTTTAAATGAATATATATATATATATATATATATATATATATATATATATATATATATATATTACAATGTAATAAAATATAATATTAATTTGGTTACAAAACGTTTTGATTTTAAATAATATTATTAAATGTATTTTAATAAACAACGAGAAGTTAATTTATAGAAGCAAATGATCAAAACACTCAAATGTATAAGTTATACCTTGAGTAATATAGTCTATCGATGGTTAAGTCTAATTATTAATAAAGGTACGAAACGTAAAGTACTAGTTTTCTTAAGCGTACGAGGTAACGTTCGAAAAACTGGAACTGGGACATAAGTAGAGCGTCAACGTACAAGTTATCGGAACTAATTTTACTGGTTAACTATGCACGTGAATATAATATAATATATATATAATTATAAATTAAATATATTATATATAAAAATATTATTTAAACCGTCGGCAGCCCACTTGAAAATTTATTTTTGAGCTGGAACAAGGAGGGCCGCGATCGCAGCATTTTTGCACTAAACCCTCCGCAATTACGGAGGTATGGGGGCCACATTTTGGTCTATAAAACTCAAGTTTTTCGGATGAAGTAATCCATTCTCTATCTCTCTTGATATTATATATTATTATTATTATTATTATTATTATTATTATTATTATTATTATTATTATTATTATTATTATTATTATTATTATTATTATTATTATTATTATTTTTAAGATACTAGGATGAGATCGTGAGCGAGTTATTTCAAAATGGGTTTTTCGAGCGGGATGAAGCTAGGGAAATTATGGGTTATAGCTATGGAGGTTATGGGTATTGTTCGGGGGTATTGTTCGTAAGGTCAAACTAGTGTTTATCATCTCCGTTGCGTCTACGTACTTTCCTGCAATATTGAATCACAATATTGATACGTGAGCACTCATATCTTATTTTTATATATTAATAATGTATCCCTGACTAGTGCTCGATTATATATGATTATGCATGCTTGTATGCTTAGTTTCATCGTTAAATAGTTTATGATAAATCATGAATTTAATACATATGCTACTGAGATAAGGTATATAATATGCATGTCGTTGGAAAGCTGGTGAAAAATTAATAACTTTTCATTTAGAAATTGTGTGATTTTGATGAACGGATTTAAAGTTATGGTCAACTGAATTATTATTAATTCTATTATTATTATTATTATTATTATTATTATTATTATTATTATTATTATTATTATTATTATTATTATTATTATTATTATTATTATTATTATTATTATTATTATTATTATTATTATTATTATTATTATTATTATTATTACTATGTCGTAATAGTTATCGTTATTATTATTATCTAATAATAATATTATTATTATTATTATTATCGTTATCAATATAAGTATTATCATTAAAATTGTTATTGTTATTATTAATACTATCATTATTATCACAAAGGTTATTATTAATATTATTATTATTATTATTATTATTATTATTATTATTATTATTATTATTATTATTATTATTATTATTATCATTATATTAATTATTAGTATTATCATTAGTATTATTATAATTATTATTATAAGTATCATTTATATTAAAATTATCACTTTTACTAAAATTATCATTTCTAATAGAAATATCATTTTTATTATAAAATATCATTATTATTATCATTTTAGTATTATTATTATTAAAAATTATCATTTTGAGTAGAATTATTATTTTTATGTAAAATATTATTATTACAGTTAATATTAAAAAGTATCGTTATCATGATTAAAATTATCATTTTATTACAATTAATATCATCATTAGTAAATAAAAATATTGTTATTATTATTATTAGTAAAATAATAATAATAATAATAATAATTATTATTATTATCAATATTATTTTATCAAATAAATATATAATACAAAAATATTTTTACCACACGTAATATAATTACATTAATAATACATACCACTATATTTTTATAATATTAAGTGACTTTATAAATTTTATTACTTGAAATATATAAAAGTATATTTTATCATATATAAATTTTAATATAAATTCTTATTAATAAATGACTTGTATTATTTACTCTAATAAAATCTAATAAATATATTCAAATGTATAAAACGGCTATATAATAAACATGTATAGATTTTGGAAGTCATTTTGGGTCAAGTTGACTTTTGTTGACTTTTGCATATCGGTCTCGAGCATTAGGATAGTGAATACACTACGACTTGACCTAAATTGTTAGAAAGATATTGACCAACATATAAATATATATACTCAGTATAGGTTCTTGAATCCGAGGCCAACCTTGCACTTGTTCAGTGCCATCATATACATATACAGTATTGTGAGCTTCATTTACTCCCTTTTTTTACATATATCTTTGGGACTGAGAATACATGCGCTGTTTTTATAAATGTTTGACGAAATAGACACAAGTACTTAAAACTACATTCTACGATTAGATTATTATACCGGATATCGCCCTTTTTGCTTGGTAACCTAAGAATTAGTGAACTGGCCACTAATTGACGCGATTCCTGAAGATAGATCTATGGGCCTAACAAACCCCATCCAGGTTATGGATGCTTTAGTACTTCGATTTTTATATATACAGATGAGTGTACCTGTATATTTGGGGATATTCTAGATACATTTTGTTAATGTCGGTTACCAGGTGTTCAATAGTATGAATGATTTTATACAGATGAGTGTTCCTGTATGATGATTTTTGCAGATGAGTGTTCCTGCAGTTTATATATATAAAAATGAAATCTTGTGGTCTATTAAAATTATGGAAATGATGGATTATGATAAACTAATGAACTCACCAACCTTTTGGTTGACACTTTTAAGCATGTTTATTCTCATGTTTGAAAGAAATCTTCCGCTGTGCATTTGCTCATTTTAAAGATATTACTTGGAGTCATTCATGGCATATTTCAAAAGACGTTGCATTCGAGTCGTTGAATTCAACAAGATTATTATTAAGTAGATGAAAGATTAAGTCATTTATAGTTTGGATATATTATGAAATGGTATGCATGCCTGTCAACTTTCGATGAAATGAAAGTTTGTCTTTTAAAAACGAATGCAATGTTTGTAAAATCTATCATTTAGAGGTTAAATACCTCGCAATGGAATCATATCTTATTGTATTCATCCTTATGGATTAGGACGGGTCGTCTCATGTGGTATCAGAGCGGTGGTCTTAGCGAACCAGGTCTTGCATTAGTGTGTCTAACTGATAGATATTAAGATGCATTAATGAGTCTGGACTTCGACCGTGTTTGCATATCAAAAGTTTCGCTTATCATTTTTGTCGGAAATTACATGCTTATCATTCTTAGTCTAGACACATCTTACTGGATTGATTGCATGAAAAGTGTATAGACAAAATTCATATCTTAGCGTATCTGCTTATTCATATCTTAGCGTATCTATTACTATAAACTTTGCTTGACATATTCCGTAAATTCCTCCGTAATCTATGAAATCTTTTGTTCTATATATATAGATAATCTATGTAATTAGAATACCATCCGATAGCTGGAAATCATTTCATATTGAAAAATCCTTTATTCAATCGTACGAAATGGAACTCGCCACTAGTTCAAGTCCCTCGGATTTCGATATGGAGTTTCACTCGAGCTCCGAAAGCAATGTGACCGGAATGAATCAACCAATTAGCCATCATCTATTCTGGATGAATTGGGGATGGGTTCGTAGTCTACTTAATCATTGGAGACAAGAAGAAGGCAATCACTTCCATCCACCACATTGCCCTCTTGGCGAAGAACCTGAAGCACTTACCGGTGAACCAGTCTGAAGCACCATTTTCTCTCTAATTTTCAGAGTATCTCGTCACGATTATATACTATTTCAAATTCTAGATCTTATTCACCCACTCGTCCGAACCACCTATCATTCCGGTGTAATAGAAGAATTTAACGAGCTTCGTGCTAGAGTGGTGGCTTTAGAGAATATGATGCACAACTTGCAAGCATCATAAGCACAACAAACACCACCAACATCAGCACCATCACCATCAACAGTACCACCATCAGCAACATCAATGTAAAGACCCATCCTAATCCATCCGGACGAAGTCCATATCGATTATAAACGATTCACAACAGTTGATTACATCGTGAGGTATTTGACCTCTATATGATACATTTTACAAACATTGCATTCAATTTTAAAAGACAATCTTTCTTTACAACGAAAATTGACTGCATGCATACCATTTCAGAATATATTCAACTATAATTGATTTAATAATAATCTTGATGAACTCGACGACTCGAATGCAACGTCTTTTGAATTATGCCATGAATGACTCCAAGTAATGTTTCTAAAATGAGCAAATGCACAGCGGAAGATTTCTTTCGTACCTGAGAATAAACATGCATTTAAGTGTCAACTAAAAGGTTGGTGAGTTCATTAGTTTAACATAAATAAACATTTCCATCATTTTAATCGACCACAAGATTTTCATTTCTCATAAATATACGTCCCATGCATAGAGACAAAAATAATCATTCATATGGATTGAACACCTGGTAACCGACATTCACAATATGCATATAAGAATATCCCCATCATTCCGGGATCCTCCTTCGGACATGATATAAATTTCAAAGTACTAAAGCATCTGGTACTTTAGATGGGGCTTGTTGGGCCCGATAGATCTATCTTTAGGATTCGCGTCAATTAGGGTGTCTGTTCCCTAATTCTTAGATTACCAGACTTAATAAAAAGGGGCATATTCGATTTCAATAACTCAACCATAGAATGTAGTGTCGATTACTTGTGTTTATTTTGTAAAACAGTTATAAAAGCAGCGCATGTATTCTCAGTCCCAATATATATATATATAAATATATTGCAAAAGCATTTAAAAAGGGAGTAATGAAACTCACCTAATGTATTTTGTAGTAAAAATACATATGATTAAACTGAACAATGCAGGGTTGACCTCGGATTCACAAACCTATATCATTTGTATATTTATTAAAACATATAATTGACATCGAATGAAGTTTTATATTATTAGTGATATACTTGTTATTTTAGTAAATTATATGTTACATGTATTATATATGGTTTTATGTAACTTAATTGTTATTTGGTAAAATAATATTAATAAATAAAAAAAATTGTATTAGCTTGTAATAATAATAATAATAATAATAATAATAATAATAATAATAATAATAATAATAATAATAATAATAATAATAATTTTTAATAATACTAGTAGCAAAAATAATGATATTTTTAGTAATGATAATACTATACTAATTCTAATAATGATAATAATAATAATAATAATAATAATAATAATAATAATAATAATAATAATAATAATAATAATAATAGTAATGATAAGAATAATACTAATAATGTTAAAAATAATAATAATAATAATTTTTACTAAAGATGATAACAATAATAAGAATACTTAATTTAATAAATATAATGATAATAATAATAATAATAATAATAATAATAATAATAATAATAATAATAATAATAAATAATAATAATAATAATAATAATAATAATAATAATAATAATAATAATAATAATAATAATAATAATAATAATAATAATAATAATAATAATATTGATAGTAATAATAGATATATTACTACCTTAAATGCTTTTCCAAAAATAAATGTCTCTGACAAAGCTCGATCCCACAACCTCCCGCCACCCCTACACCCACACAAACCATTGAGCCATTTCTATTTTTCTGATCTAATCTCCGACCCATTTATACTTAACTCTTATTTTTGTTCTGTTCCTATCTACAGCCCAACAGATAATACGGCCCAACTGGAAATACCTCTGCCCAATATATTTTTCGAAGCATAGTAGCCCACTACTAACGATCCAGTAGTCCGATTAGCTTGCTGATTCAATTACATACATGCTTATTAAAATACAATCATCAAATAACTTCTATAACTTAAATTGATTCCTTCGTTCATTTAATATTCAAAAGGTTCTACTCACTTTGGAGTTATCGGCCACACACAAAAAGAAAAGGCACTCCACTGAATAATTGGGTACGCCCAAAATCATGTAAATAATCTCATCATCCATATCAAATTTGACTATCATCTTAATATCATAATCTTATTTTAATCAAAGTGGTGTTCAATCAATTTAATTATGGCAAGCAACAATCTCAACTACCAACTCCATAAACCTCCGTCCCCATTCAAAGCAAACAGAAAAAAATATACGATTTCCTTTTCTTTTCTGTTTGTCACGATCCCATAGCAGCAACCCTCATAATTATCATTATTATCGAAATTCCAATAAGGCTAAAATATATAATAATGATTATACCTTACATTAAATAGCAAGTGGCAAGGAACGTGGAGCTTTTGGCAAACAAAAAGAACAAGAGTAATAGCACTTTAATTGTGGCACGTCAATTCCTCTTTACAACCACAAATATTCGACCAAGTTGCAATATAAAATCTAAGGTTCTTTTCTTTTTCTATTCTCTAATAAACAAATGGTTACTTGTTGTATATACCAATTACACAAAAGAAGTAATCACTAGCAGCCCTCTTCAATGGTTCGGTTTTTAAAATACAAGAGCACTCAAGTGTGGTAGCAACTATTTCAAAAATTAGAATGAAGCAGGAGACATGAACTGCATCTGTGCAGAAGTCGTTCGAAGGAGGAAAAAAATATATTCGTTGTAAAAGGCTTTCAAGCAGAAACAGAAGAAAAATATTAGATAAAATGGTGTTATCTTTGGTTGATTGTTACTGTTTAACAAGAACAGAAAACAGCAATCAAATAGCTGCAGTAGTAATCGTGTGCAGTTTATGTATGAAGACTGTTATGGCTGCGAGCAGGATGTAACAGCAAGGCCACGAGTAGAAAAAAAAAGAAAGAGAGAGAGTAGTGGCGAAGGAAAGGTGATTAAATGATGGATTAGGTGGTGATGATTAGGTTCGATTATGATTCCCAGGTATTTCTATGTAAATGTTTTAGTGTAAGTCTCATTATGTAGACATGCATATGTAGTTATTTAGATATAGAGCAAGAGAATATGAATCACATTATGTGATGTGTGTTGTCGACAGAATTATGCAGTACGAGATTTGAAGGACAATTTGTGAAGTCGACATATAACAGAAAGCTGACAGGGTTCTTCAAACAAGAAGAGGAAACTAGAAAAGAATTAAATCAGATATTGACTTGTAACAACAATCGTACATTCCTTTGTTTAATTAATTACTTAATAGCTGTTAAACGTAATTGTATTTGATATTGAGAATATAAGACTGAATGAGTTTATTGAAAACACAGTGTAATTCTTTGTTTGATAGCCCAATGATATCGACACAAAGATATTCGATCAGTACTATAAATATATAAAAAAATAAAAGTTGAAAATTGATGTAATCGATCCTTTTGTTTGCATT
Source organism: Rutidosis leptorrhynchoides (assembly GCF_046630445.1). Lineage (NCBI taxonomy): Eukaryota > Viridiplantae > Streptophyta > Magnoliopsida > Asterales > Asteraceae > Rutidosis > Rutidosis leptorrhynchoides. The sequence goes on along the minus strand of NC_092336.1, from coordinate 261,982,754 downwards.
ATAAACTGAGCTTGACCTCTAACAAACTAGGGATAGAACAAAAATTATCCACAGTTTGATTGTTATGTTAAACCGATCCTATTATTTATCTGATTATATAATCGGTGTAATTAAATAATTTAGTAGATTAATAATAATAATATTAATAATAAGATTAATACTGATTTTATAAATAATAAATAATAATAATGAAAGTAATACTAAAAATATTAATTTATCATTTATATTCAAATTTAATATAATATTATATTAATATTTATGTATTATTATATTATAAAATGACATTTATTGAATAGTTAATATTTATATATTATATGTATATTCTATAAAAATAATATATAGATTCATAGTAACATATATATATATATATATTTTAACAATAACTTAATTATACTAAATATCATTTTACATTTTAAATTAAAGTATACTTTATTAATTCAAAATATTATATAAATATATATATACTTTTATTTATATTTATATATATATATATTTATTTAAAACAAGTGTTCGTGAATCGTCAAAAGTAATCAAAAGGTCAATTGAACATATGAACATAGTTCCAAAGTTTTCGAGACTCAACATTACAGACTTTGCTTATCGTGTCGAAATTATATAAAGATTAAGTTTAAATTTGATCAGAAATTCCCGGGTCGTCACAGTACCTACCCGTTAAAGAAATTTCGTCCCGAAATTTGAGTGAGGTGGTCATGGCTAACAATAAATATGTTTTTCTGATGAATATGAGCTGATAAATAGAGTTTTATCATTATTGAATAATACAGATAAAATAATTCGATTATTCGAAGAGCACTAATGAAGCTATCACAAAAGAGTGAAATGAATAAATGGAGTTTCGGTTTAACTTTTGACGTTGCCTTGGTTGAATTTCAGAATTCAAGGGATTTAAAAGAAAATCTTTGAAATCTATAATATCTGATTCTTCGGATTTTAAGGGAATTAGGATCTCTTTAATTAAATACGATCATCTGTCTCAATTGTTGCGTCTGATTTTTCCTTTATAAATTAAACTCTTCCGTTCCATTATTCTCACCATTCCTATACTTTCCTTCTTAGTTCATAAATCCAAATGATTATGAAAATGCTTCATCCAGTACTAATTCTTGATATTTTTTCTAATTATCATTTCTGTCATCCTTCTTTTCAATCTCCCTCCAGAAGAACCTGTTTACTTCTACTATTACCTTAGGGTGATACTATTCTTAATTATACCGTGTCTTTATATTGCTATTCGTATTAATATCCACGGTTTGTAACCTCCGTGTTTTTATTGGGCTTTATATCTCCCCTTATACTTCAATATCCCTATTTCTGTTTCCTATAATCATTGTTATCCACAGTTAATACTCCCTCCTATTTGCTGCGATTTATGCTTAAATTTTTATTTCAGAGCTTTGTCCCTTCGTTTCTTCTTCTTGCGATTAGGAATCTCTTGTAATGGTCCAGAATTCGCAGATATGAATTTTGGAATGAACTTTGCTAATGTTCTAAGAAGAATATGGTAATGGCACGATCTCGATTTGTTAAATTACCAGAATACCCTGGAAAAGACTGAATCATCAAGACAATATTTTCTTGATATTTTAGAGGCTAATTAGAATATAAGAGTCGTGTAACATGACACATGATGACGTTATAATTCTGTGAATCATCACATTCCATTTAGGAACTCAGCATAACTTACTGTAATATAATCACGTTGATCAAGTGTCATTATATTATACTAACTCATGCATCATTTCCCAACATTACTTTAATAACATTTGTATTTTAAGCTTGAAAGTTTACAGAATATAGAAACTAACAGTTTCTATATGATATAACACTGATAGCATGAAGAGATAAATGATTTCAGATAAGATTAGTTATAAAAATATAATCAGAATATCGAGGATATTTATAATGAAGGATACGATAATATCTTTGAATATCTAAGATCAGGGGATGATGGAGACTATTGTCCGCAAGGGTTTAGAGTAAGGATCAAGATATTCGCTAAAGACTTCAGCAGACATTGAATCATTTAGATTCTTTGAAGTCAAACTTATTCTTTGTGATTTGTCCACGGCTTCCTTCATAGTTTCCCATAATCCGCTTTTCGGAAGTAAATTTTCTATTAAGCGTTTCCAATACTCCATTCTTTATCATCAAACTTTCGATTGCTAAGGTGGTTTACAGTTTTTGCTGGTTCTTTCAGCTTTTTCAACATACTATTCTTTATCATCAAACTTTCGATGATTAAGGTCGTTTACAGTTTTTTTGTTGCTTCATTCAACTTTTCAAAATTCAGAGTATTAATTCGTAGACTGGGTGCTTTTCAGAATTTCAGAATAAAAGATCATAATTCTATGATATAAATGTTATATGTATACATATATCTGTTGATGTAGATATACTGTGAGTTTTCAAAGTACTGATTGCTGATTCCCGGTAATTGGTATGGCAGTTTTCATTACAAGATGCGGATGAGTATATGATAGGGTTTCTATGAATAAATATAATGATTTATCAGAGAGATTTAAGCCAAGAAGTAACGAGATTGCTGGTACGTCTGCTGGTAATATGGTGGAATATAAAAGGTTCCCTGGTAACAATAAAAGAGCATACATATAAATCAAGGTGATAATAAGGTTGTTTCGAACGAAAAGTCGAAGTTGATTTACTGGAGCTGTGACAAAATTTGCTACTTTGAAAGGGATTAACAAGTTATTTTCGGTAATAACAACGCCAAAAGAGTTAGCACAGATAAGTGTTAGACGTTTACTCAGGTTCCGAGTGTTTTCAGGTGCATTACTATATGCATCAATCTTTTCTTCCGTAGATAAAGTGCGGTTGGTTCATCCTTTCGATTGAGGTTTTTCAAGAATCATGAAAGGTTTGAACACAGATTGTAATCGTCAAGATACAAATGAGGTTTAAGATGAAATCAAGTGGTAAACTTGAATAATTGTTTAGTTTCATATATTATAATCACTATTTTAATTAATTTTAATTGTCCAATGTTATTAGTCCACAGTCGATAGTCCACAGTTGACAGTCCAATAATTCATATATAGTTTAATATATAATATTCGAATTAATTAATACGTATTGTGACCCGTGTATATGTCTCAGACTCGATCACAACTCAAAGTATATATATTATTATAGAATCAACCTCAACCCCGTATAGAGAACTCGATCATTACTGCATATAGAGTGTCTATGGTTATTCCAAATAATATATATATATATATATATATATATATATATATATATATATATATATATATATATATGCATCGATATGATATGTCAAAACCTTGTATACGTGTCCCGATATTTAAAGTGCATAAAATAAATACAGAAATTAAATGACGATAAATAAAATGCGTAAAGTAAATAACATAAATTAAATGACGATAAATAAAATTGCGATAATTAAATTGTGATAAATAAACTACGATAAATAAAATGTAATCAGTTAGCTAGGAACAGTTAGCTAGGATTTTGTTAGCGTGGATTCTTAACAAAATTTTCTCATGGTTAATCTGTTTGTTTCTAACAAATTTTTTATTTTTGTCCAATGTTTTCTTCATTATGCCACTTGTTAGATTCTGATAGATAAAAATCCAAATATGAAATTGAATGAAATGGGTTATTCTACGATGAACGAATACGTATATCGGTGGTTGTAAATAGGATAGTAAATGACTGTTGAATTAGATTTGAAAGAATGTACAGTGTACTTATTAATGTGAAATCTAAATATTCCTCGGGTATTACCTACCGTTAAAATATTTTTACCATTAACAGTTTGTACGAAAGAATTTTTAATTACAATCTTTATGAAACAATATATGTACATATATATTTTCTTCAGACGTAATCATGGATTTAATGAGTCAATGTGATATTAAACTCATTAGATTTACGGCTAGAACTAGAGTACATAATCTCTAAAACATTAGAGATTACATAATCGCCATGAGGGACGAAGATAGTTTATGTAGAACGATTCGTAGAACGATGATTATGCTTGAGGTTTAGATTGCGAGGTTGAGACGTGTGATGATGTTGTCGTTGTTGGTACTGGTTATGCTGCTGGTGCTGCTGATGGTGGTACTGTTGCTGTCGGTGCTACAAGTGTTGTTGGTGCTGAGGTTGGTGATGGTGTTGGTGTAGTAAGTATAGCTTGTAGATCATGCACCATTCTTGTCAGGGTTTCTATCCTACCCTCTATCATTTCTATCCATCCACTCATCTGATTCGATAGATCTTGATTATCAATTTGAAGTTCCCTAACTTCTTCTAATATTCCCCTTCGATTGGTATTCGGAAGTAGAGGTTGAATATTTTCTGAGATTGCAGTAACGCGACCTTCGAGATGGAAAACTTTAGCAAGAAGGGTGAATACAGTGTTGCACATAGGTTCTCCGGTGAGTACATCATTTTCTCCGATGTTAGGAGGTAAGTTTGGTTCGCGGTAGGGTTCGCCTTCTTCATTTCTCCATCGAGTGAGTAAGTCTCAGACCCACCCCCATCTCCTCCAGAAAGAAAAATAGCTAAACGGTGGAGACACTTCGGGTTCATTGACTTCAAAGTCTACTTCAATACGCATCTCAAAATTGCTTCCGGAACTAATGGAATCCAAGCTAGGTGTAGGATCCATCTCTTATGATCAGTTAGAGGATTTTCGATAAGAAATAGATTATAGGATATAGATTAGTACCCTGCAATACATAATTTACATATGCATGTATAATACTAAAATCCCATAAGTTACAGAGAAATCTACAGAATATGTTAGGTAAAGTTTACAGTAATAGATATGCTTAGATATGAATTAGCAGATACGCTAAGATATGAATTTTGTCTATACACTATTCATGCAATCCAGGCAGTAAGATATGTCTAGATTAAGAATGATAAGCAAGTGATTCCCTAAAAATGATAAGCAGGAAATTTTTGACACAAAATGATAAGCAAAACTTTTGACATGCAGACACGGTCGGAGTCCAGACTCACTAATGCATCCTAACGACTTATCAGTTAGACACACTAATGCAGACCTGGTTCGCTAGGACCACCGCTCTGATACCAACTGTAAAGACCCATCCTAATCCATCCGGACGAAGTCCATATCGATTATAAATGATTCACAATAGTTGATTACATCGCGAGGAATTTGACCTCTATATGATACATTTTACAAATATTGCATTCAATTTTAAAAGACAATCTTTCTTTACAATGAAAATTGACGGCATGCATACCATTTCAGAATATATCCAACTATAATTGATTTAATAATAATCTTGATGAACTCGACGACTCAAATGCAACGTCTTTTGAATTATGCCATGAATGACTCCAAGTAATGTTTCTAAAATGAGCAAATGCATAGCGGAAGATTTCTTTCGTACCTGAGAATAAACATGCTTTCAAGTGTCAACCAAAAGGTTGATGAGTTCATTAGTTTAACATAAATAAACTTTTCCATCATTTTAATAGACCACAAGATTTTCATTTCTCATAAATATACGTCCCATGCATAGAGACAAAAATAATCATTCATATGGATTGAACACCTGGTAACCGACATTCACAATATGCATATAAGAATATCCCCATCATTCCGGGATCCTCCTTCGGACATGATATAAATTTCGAAGTACTAAAGCATCCTGTACTTTGGATGGGGCTTGTTGGGCCCGATAGATCTATCTTTAGGATTCACGTCAATTAGGGTGTCTGTTCCCTAATTCTTAGATTACCAGACTTAATAATTCAACCATAGAATGTAGTGTCGATTACTTGTGTCTATTTTGTAAAACAGTTATAAAAGCATCGCATGTATTCTCAGTCCTAAAAAAATATATATATATTGCAGAAGCATTTAAAAAGGGAGTAATGAAACTCACCTAATGTATTTTGTAGTAAAAATACATATGATTAAACTGAACAATGCAGGGTTGACCTCGGATTCACGAACCTATATCATTTGTATATTTATTAAAACATATAATTGACATCGAATGAAGTTTTATATTATTAGTGATATACTTGTTATTTTAGTAAATTATATGTTACATGCATTATATATGGTTTTATGTAACTTAATTGTTATTTGGTAAAATAATATTAATAAATAAAAAAAAATTGTATTAGCTTGTAATAATAATAATAATAATAGTAGTAATAATTTTTAATAAAACTAGTAGTAAAAATAATGATATTTTTAGTAATGATAATACTATACTAATTCTAATAATGATAATAATTATAATAGTAATGATAAGAATAATACTAATAATGTTAAAAATAATAATAATAATAATAATAATAATAATAATAATAATAATAATAATAATAATAATAATAATAATAATAATAATAATAATAATATTGATAGTAATAATAGATATATTACTACCTTAAATGCTTTTCCAAAAATAAATGTCTCTGACAAAGCTCGATCCCACAACCTCCTGCCACCCCTACACCCACACAAACCATTGAGCCATTTCTATTTTTCTGATCTAATCTCCGACCCATTTATACTTAACTCTTATTTTTGTTCGGTTCCTATCTACAGCCCAACAGATAATACGGCCCAACTGGAAATACCTCGGCCCAATTAATTTTCGAAGCATTGTAGCCCACTACTAACGATCCAGTAGTCCGATTAGCTTGCTGATTCAATTACATACGTGCTTATTAAAATACAATCAACAAACAACTTCTATAACTTAAATTGATTCCTTTGTTCATTTAATATTCAAAAGGTTCTACTCACTTTGGAGTTATCGGCCACACATAAAAAGAAAAGGCACTCCATTGAATAATTGGGTACGTCCAAAATCATGTAAATAATCTCATCATCCATATCAAATTTGACTATCATCTTAATATCATAATCTTATTTTAATCAAAGTGGTGTTCAATCAATTTAATTATGGCAAGCAACAATCTCAACTACTAACTCCACAAACCTCGGTCCCCATTCAAAGCAAACAGAAAAAAAATATACGGTTTCCTTTTCTTTTCTGTTTGTCACGATCCCATAGCAGCAACCCTCATCATTAGCATTATTATCGAATTTCCAATAAGGCTAAAATATATAATAATGATTATACCTTACATTAAATAGCAAGTGGCAAGGAACGTGGAGCTTTTGGCAAACAAAAAGAAAAAGAGTAATAGCACTTTAATTGTGGCACGTCAATTCCTCTTTACAACCTCAAATATTCGACCAAGTTGCAATCTAAAATCTAAGGTTCATTTCTTTTTCTATTCTCTAATTAACAAGTGGTTACTTGTTGTATATACTAATTACACAAAAGAAGTAATCACTAGCAGCCCTCTTCAATGGTTCGGTTTTTAAAATACAAGAGCACTCAAATGTGGTAGCAACTATTTCGAAAATTAGAATGAAGCAGGAAACATGAACTGCATCTATGCAGCAGTCGTTCGAAGGAGGAAAAAAAATATATTCGTTGTAGAAGGCTTTCAAGCAGAAACAGAAGAAAAATAATAGATAAAATGGTGTTGTCTTTGGTTGATTGTTACGGTTTAACAAGAACAGAAAACAGCAATCAAATAGCTGCAGTAGTAATTGTGTGCAGTTTATGTATGAAGACTGTTATGGCTGCGAGCAAGATGTAACAACAAGGCCACAAGTAGAAAAGAAAAGAAAGAGAGAGAGAGAGAGAGAGAGAGAGATTAGTGGCGAAGGAAAGGTGATTAAATGACGGATGAGGTGGTGATGATTAGGTTCGATTATGATTCCCAGGTATTTCTATGTAAATGTTTTAGTGTAAGTCTCATTATGTAGACATGCATATGTAGTTATTTAGATATAGAGCAAGAGAATATGAATCACATTATGTGATGTGTGTTGTCGACAGAATTATGCAGTACGAGATTTGAAGGACAATTTGTGAAGTCGACATATAACATAAAGCTGACAGGGTTCTTCAAACAAGAAGAAGAAACAAGAAAAGAATTAAATCAGATATTGACTTGTAACAACAATCGTACATTCCTTTGTTTAATTAATTACTTAATAGCTGTTAGACGTGATTGTATTTGATATTGAGAATATAAGACTGAATGAGTTTATTGAAAACACAGTGTAATTCTTTGTTTGATAGCTGTAACACCCCAGCTTAACATGACCACAATATTGTCCGCTTTGCCCGCAGGCGCACGGCTTTTTCTTGGCGACCACACACGAGAAGCACTTTCCCAGGAGGTCACCCATCCTGGTAGTGCTCTCGCCCGAGCACGCTTAACCACAACGTAATCGCACTTCTACTCAGCCTGTGATCCCAAAACACGTTGTGTCATTTAAGCGTGAGTATTACCATATAATCCCATGATCACTCATGTTCGTGGTCGATGTGGGATTTGCCTAGGGTGTTACATTCAACCCCTCTTAGGGACTCATCGTCCTCGATGAGGTTTGCCCCACCACCCCCAATGGCACATGAGTGGCTCTGATACCATTCTGTAACACCCCAGCTTAACATGACCACAATATTGTCCGCTTTGCCCGCAGGCGCACGGCTTTTTCTTGGCGACCACACACGAGAAGCACTTTCCCAGGAGGTCACCCATCCTGGTAGTGCTCTCGCCCGAGCACGCTTAACCACAACGTACTCGCACTTCTACTCAGCCTGTGATCTCAAAACGCGTTGTGTCATTTAAGCGTGAGTATTACCTTATAATCCCATGATCACTCATGTTCGTGGGCGATGTGGGATTTGCCTAGGGTGTTACAATAGCCCAATGATATCGACACAAAGATATTCGATCAGTACTATAAATACATAAAAAAAATAAAAGCTGAAAGTTGATGTAATCGATCCTTTTGTTTGCATTATAAACTGAGCTTGACCTCTAACAAACTAGGGACAGAACAAAAATTATCCACAGTTTGATTGTTATGTTAAACCGATCCTATTATTTATCTGATTATATAATCGGTGTAATTAAATAATATAGTAGATTAATAATAATAATATTAATAATAAGATTAATACTGATTTTATAAATAATAAATAATAATAATGAAAGTAATACTAAAAATAATAATTTATCATTTATATTCAAATTTAATATAATACTATATTATTATTTATGTATTATTATATTATAAAATGACATTTATTGAATAGTTAATATTTATATATTATATGTATATTCTATAAAAATAATATATAGATTCGTAGTAACATATATATATATATATATATATATATATATATATATATATATATATATATATATATATATATATATATATTTATATTGTGACAACCCGGAAATTTCCAACCAAATTTAAACTTTAATCTTTATATGTTTCCGACACGATAAGCAATATTTGTTAAGTTAAATTTCAAGAATTTTAAACTATGTTCATACATTCATTCAACCTCGACCAAGTTCCAACGATTCACGAACCATTAAACGAATATGATTATATATGTATATGTGTATATATATTATAACTTGAAACGTAAACAAAATATTAGATTAAATACTTTATATGATTGTATCTGTTTCAAAATGTTTATCAATGGAATTAGAAGATAAGATCAAATGATTGAATTATCAGATATATTGAATTATGATTACAAGTCTCTGTTGAAAGGCCCACGTTGATTTGAGAAATCTTTTCATTTTAACAATATTCGGAAAATGGTAAAGTGATTTATAAATATGAACAAATTGTCAATCATTGAGAACTAGACAAAGGATAGTGGAAGATTGAATCTCATAAAGACTCGATTGATCTATTTAGTTTCAAACGTACAAAAACGTTTTCAGTTTAAAAAGAACTTTATTATTAAAACGTATATAACTTTTATAAATATCTAGAACCACTTTTGACAACTCATTACTTAACTAGTATGATAAAGATAACGATATTTATATTTTATTCTATTAAATATATATAACGATTTTAATTAATATTATATATATTTATACGCGTATTATACGTACAAAGTTTTATACTTTTACTATACTTAAACTTTACCTTTACTTTATTTTTACTTTACTTTAACTTTAATAATTCATACTTTAATAATTCACTTTAATAATTCATACTTTAATAATTTACTTTAATAATTCATACTTTAATAATTCACTTTAATAATTCAAAAATCTATTATAAATAGAATTCAATAGGTTTCATTATTTCATAGAAACTTGAAAATAGTTTTCTCTAAACTCTCTCAATCGATTTACATATATATATTTACTCCGTATTATCTCAAGATATTATTAGTATACATAAAATATTACGACGGAGTGCTGTCCGAGTGAGTTCGAAGTTGTTTTTTCGAGTGGGATAGGATTAAGGAAATTATGGGTTATAGCTATGGAGGTGATTGAGTATGGTTCATGGGTATGCTCGTGAGGTCAATATAGTGTTTATTATCTCCGTTGCGTTTACGTACATTTCCTGCAATATTGAATCTCAATATTGATATGTGAGTACTCATAATTTAATTTTTACATACTAATAGTGTATCCCTGACTAGTGCTCGAGTATATAGGATTATGCATGCTTGTACTTTTGATATTGCCATTAGATAGGTTAGGTTGATTCCTGAATTAGTTACATATACGATTGAGATAAGGTATAAGATATGCATGCTGTTGGAAAGCTAGCGAAAAATAGTTGAATTTTGGTTTAAGAATCACTTGAATCCAAGTAACGGTTAGAAAGTTATGAAATAAACAAATTGCATAATTAATTTCGTAATTAAAATTGCTGATGATAATTAGTGAACTAATTTTCTGGGTTATAAAAAGTGGTTATTTGGATTCTACTCGTTGAGTAGATGAATTTTCATATAAAGCACGTCTCGTTTCGTTGAACGGTTGTCAAGTTATGGACAAAAGAAGTTTTGCAAATTTTGATGAAATGTCGAAACAGGAACTGAAATTCTCGCTGATCTGCGTTGTTTCATATATAAAAAAAATACCACTGAATTCTTTGCTGTAAGGTCTAACAAATAACTCTGGCCGTTTGTCAATTCGAGTCTCGACGATTTTTATAAAAATCATCAAAGTTGACGGTTTGGTCACATTTTAAAATTCTAAAAAGAGCTGAAACTTTTTTATTTAAAAATGTCAGTTTTGTATCAGTTGTCATGGTCAGCCTGATATGTGTTTACTCTTGCCAAAATTCATTTTATATCGTTGTGGTAACGAGAATTTGCAGGCTTTGACCGTTTGTCAATACGAGTTTTGAGGAATTTTCTAAAAATCTCCAAAGTAGGCTACTCGGTCACTTTTGTAAATTTATTAAAGCTGAAAAATTAACTTTGAAACGCCGAAAACGCGTTGGCAACTACGAGTTGTTTAGGTTTAGTTTACTTCTGTAATATTTATGCTTAATCTTTTTGGTAATGTGTAACTTTTATCTTTGGCCGTTTATCAATCGGAGTTCCGATAATATTTCTAAAAATAGCTGAAGTGGCCCGTTTAGTCATGTTTGACCGAAAATCATTTTTGTATAAGTTATTATATATTTGCATGCGACCTCATTTTTACTTTGACCTTTGACTTTTGACTTTAACCTTTGACTTTTGACTTTGAACTTTGACTTTTCCTGTTAACTTTTCAGTTAACTTTTTGTGTTGATTTTCTCTAAAAAAAAAAAAAAAAAACCTAAAATACTATTTTATGATTATGAAACCATTTTTGTTACGTTGTTTCACACGTCACCTTTTACTAGAATCTTAATTGAGCACGAGTAATATAACATGTTACTATACTGTAGAGTTAGACTCGAGCTATAGGATAGGATTACACTATGACCTCACCTAAATTGCTATACAAATATTGACCAACATATAAATATATATAATTAATATAGGTTCGTGAATCCGAGGCCAACCTTGCACTTGTTCAATGACGTTATATGTATTTTTACTACGAAATACAGTATGGTGAGTTTCATTTGCCTTTTTACCCTTTATATTTTTGGGACTGAGAATACATGCGCTTTTATAAATGTTTGACGAAATAGACACAAGTAATTGAAACTACATTCTATGGTTGAATTATCGAAATCGAATATGCCCCTTTTTATTAAAGTCTGGTAATCTAAGAATTAGGGAAAAGACACCCTAATTGACGCGAATCCTAAAGATAGATCTATTGGGCCTAACAAACCCCATCCAAAGTACCGGATGCTTTAGTACTTCGAAATATATATCATGTACGAAGGAGGATCCCAGAATGATAGGGGATATTCTTATATGCATATTGTTAATGTCGGTTACCAGGTGTTCACCATAGGAATGATTATTTTTGTCTCTATGCATGGGACGTATATTTATGAGAACTGGAAATGAAATTCTTGTGGTCTATTAAAATGATGGAAATAAATGATTATGATAAACTAATGAAATCACCAACCTTTTGGTTGACACTTTAAAGCATGTTTATTCTCAGGTGTTAAAGAAATCTTCCGCTGTGCATTTGCTCATTTTAAAGATATTACTTGGAGTCTTTCATAGCATATTTCAAAGAACGTTGCATTCGAGTCATTGAGTTCATCAAAGATTATTATTAAATCAATTTATAGTTGGATAGTGGATATTATGAAATGGTATGCATGCCTGTCAATTTTCGATGTAAAGAAAGATTGTCTTATAAAAACGAATGCAATGTTTGTAAAATGTATAATATAGAGGTCAAATACCTCGCAATGTAATCAACTATTGTGAATCGTTTATAATGTATATAAACGGGTCCTTTCAGTTGGTATCAGAGCGGTGGTCTTAGCGAACCAGGTCTCCATTAGTGTGTCTAACAGATAAGTCGATAGGATGAATTAGTGAGTCTGGACTTCGACCGTGTCTGCATGTCAATAGTTTTGCTTATCATTTTGTGTCAAAAATTAACTACTTATCATCCTCAGAAAATTACCTGCTTATCATTTTTAGTCTAAGACACATCTTGTTGCATTGATTGCATGAATAGTGTATAGACAAAAATTCATATCTTAGCGTATCTGCTAAATCATATCTTATCGTATCTATTACTGTAAATGTTGCCTGATATATCCCGTAAATTCCTCCATAATTTATGAAATCTTTTGTTCTATATATATGGATATTCTATGTAATTAGAATACCATCCGATAACCGAAAATCATTTCATATCGGAAAAAAAATCCTTATTCAATCGTACAAAATGGAATTCATCATTAATTCAAGTTCCTCGGATTTCGAAATGGAATCCCACTCCAGCTCCGAAAGCAGTGTGACCGGAATAGATCAACCAATCAGTCATCACCTATTCTGGATTAATTGGGGATGAGTTCGTAGCCTCCTAAATCATTGGAGACAAGAAGAAGGTGATCCCTTCCATCCACCACATTGCCCTCTTGACGAAGAACCTGAAGCACTTACCGGCGAACCTGTCCGAAACACCATTTTCTCGCTCATTTCCAGAGTATCTCATCACGATTATATATTACATCAAATTTTAGATTTTATTTATCCGCTCGTCCGAACCGACAATCACCCCGGTGTAATAGAAGAAGTCAACGAGCTTCGCGCTCGAGTAGTGGCTTTGGAGAATATGGTGCAGAGATTACAAACACCAGCAGCAGCATCAGCAGCATAACCAGTAACACCATCATCAACGCCAATAGTACCATTACCACCCCAACCACAACCACGTCGTAAACCTCAACTTTACACTCTGTCCCACGAGCACCAATGTCATACGCCCTGTAGATACCAAGGAATACCAACAACAATAACCGACGAAGTATTAATTCATAACTTCATTGGAGAAACATTTCGCGCAGATTATGTAATCTCTAAAGTCTTAGAGATTATCTAATCTAGCCCTAACCATAAATCAGTTAAGCGAACCAAAATGATAGAAGGAAGAGTAGAAACCCTGACAAAAATGGTGTGTGATTAACAAGCTAAACTTGTTTTACCAACAGCATCAACAGTACCGTCAGCGTCACCAGCATCATCAGTACAGTCAACATCAGAATCAACAACACCTATAACATCACAAACTCCGTCAGCTCAAGAATTACTATGGACATCATTACGAATCAATAACCCGTATATTGTATCAACGAGTTATGAAGAATTAACTCATTCCCTTTGAAGAAATTATATGTATATTTTATATATTTTGAAATAAAAATAAATCTTTCCGTGCTAAGCTATTGTGTGTGAATCTTAACTACTCGGTTAATACATATTACAAATATGCAATAATGTACGTCCTTCGGCCGCAACTTAACCAGCGTTAACTACAATCTCTGTCGCAATTCAACAAATTCCAATTCATAATAAATCAAGTATATATTTGATTTTACACTTTCATCATAGATGTACCCGAAACTTTTCAGATAACATCATTCGTACTTTGCGAAATTCACAAGAATTCCACGAACCGAACATCATACATCAATAAATAACGAAGTATTGATTCATAATTTCAATGTCATTAAAGAAATACTGCGTAAAAGTTATGTACTTTTTAAAGCCTTTAGGGATTATTCAATTCTAGTTTCAACCGTAAATCAAATGAGTTTAATTTAACATTAACTCATTAAATATATGTTACATCTGAAGAAAATATACATATATATATTTTCATAAAGACTGTAATAAAATTCTTTTGTACAAAATATTAATTGTGAAATTTTTTTTAACGGATAGGTAATACCCGAGAGATATATAAATTCACAATTAATATATTACATTCTTCGAATCTGATTCAGCAAATCATCCATTATACTCCCTACTTTCACAACAATATACATTCTTCTATAGAAATCAAAACAACCATACTCATTCAAAATTTAATTACATATTCTGATTTTGAAATCTCAAAATTCAACTTGAGATATGACCAAAATCATCACTCTTAGATCCTTACATCTTTCACAAGCTATATTTTGACTTCAAAACTGTGTTAGAACATCAAATGTATGTTAACGATTACAATCTGTGTTCAAACCCTTCGAAAATTTCTGAAGACACTTCGAATGATGAGCAATCGAGATGATGATCCAACCACATGTTACCCACAGTTATGTACCTGAAAAACTCTTGAAACCAAAGTAAAAGTTTAAACAACGTATCCGTTAGATTCTTTAGCATTTATTAGCAAAAATAACTTTGCGACTCCTATTCAAAGTAGCCAGTTTTGTCACAGCTCCAGCAAGTCAACTTCGATTTTTCAGTCAGACTAACCTTATTATAACCTTGAGATATACACCATCGTTACCAGGGAACCTTTTACATTCCACCACATTATTAACAGATGTATCAACAACTTCATTACTCTTTGACTTTAGCCTCTCCAAAAAGTCATTATAATTATTCATTGAAACCCCATCATTTACTCATTCGCATCTTGTAATGATTATTTCCATACGAATCATTGGGAATTAGCAATCAGTATTTTGAAATCTCGCAGCATGTCTACGCCAACAGTTATATGTGTATATATAACGTCTATCTTCTGGACTTAATTTGAATGTGAAGATTCTGAAAAACACTTCGAACTACGAATTGGTTCTCCGAAAATTGAAAAATACTGATGAAGCAGCAAAAAAACTATAAACGACCTTAACAGTAAAAGTTTGATGATAATGAATAGGTGTGCTGGCAAAGCGCAGAAAAAGAGAAGTCTTGGAACTGGAAAACGGATTGAGCAAAGTAGGAAGGAGGCTGTGGACAAATTACAAAGACTGAACCTGACTTCAAAGGATCCAAATAATTCAGTATCTACTGAAGTCATTAACGAATACCTTGCTCCTGACTCTAAACCCCTGCGGACAATATTCTTCATCATCCTCTGATATTAGAAATTCTAAAATATCATCATATCTTTCATTATAAATATCCTCCATATTTCTGAAGATATTTTCTTAATTTTTCTTATTTGAAATCATTTACCTCTTCGCGCTATCTGTATTACATCATAAAAGAAACTATTTTAGTTTCTAAATTCTGAAACATTCAAGTTTAAAATAGGAATATTTTGAAGTAGTGTTGGGAACTGAAGCATGAATTAGTATAATATAATGACATTTGATCAATGTGATTATATTACAGTAAGTCATGCTGAGTTTCTAAATAGAACGTGATGATTCACAGATCATAACATCATCATGTGCCATGTTATACGACTCTTGTATTCTATTTAACCTCTAAAATATCAAGAAAATATTTCTTGATGATTCGGCCTTTTCCAAGGTATTTTAGTAATTTGACAAGTCAAGATCGTGCCATCACGATTTCCTTCCTAGAACATTAACAATGTTCATTTCGAAATTCATATCTGTGAATTCTGGACCATTACAAGCGGTGCTTAATCGCAAGAAGAAGAAACGAAAGGACAAAACTCCGAAATAGAAATTGGGGTATAAATTGCAGCAAATAAAAGAGAGCATTAACTGTGAATGATAATGATTATAGAAGACAGAAGCAGAGACTTTGAAATATAAGGGAACATATAAAGCCCAACGACAAACTAGAAATTATAAACCATATATATCGATGCATATAGCAATATAAAGACACGGTAGAACTAGGAATACTATAAACCCAAGAGTATAGTAGAAGTAAATAGATTCTTCCAGCGGTAGATGAAAAAAAAGAAGAATGACCGATATGAAAGTTAGAAGTATATCGAGAATCAGAACTGGATGGAGCATATTGATGAATACTTTAAAATATGAGTTGAGGGGGAAAGAATAGAAGGTGATGAAACATGACTAGGAACTTAGAAATCAACAGATTTAACTCACACAATGGCAGTATAAGTGAATCAAACCCTCTAGTGAATAGGTTAAGTTTTTTTTTTTGATTAATTTAGTCAAACCACAACTAAATCAAGTGTGATTAGATCAACACCTAGAGCTATTATTCACCACCTGGGTGATTTGGACTGAGAGAGAATCGAAGGAGCTCACTAGATCTGAGTGTGTGTAACAAATGAGAGGCTTAACCTAAAATGAAGAACATAAGACTTTATATACCCCTGCTGTTGACACACCCATACGATTCATTCATCACACGTACGAGTTGGCTTCATCAACCGTACGGGTGATCACTCACTCGTGTCTTATCATTTAGGTTGTAATTGTAACTTAGCTCAGCATCAACCATGCGTATGAGCCTGTCAGCCATACTAGTGAGGCTTCACTCGTACGTCTGACTAAGTCTAACATAGTCAAACATCTAAATCTCGTTCCTGCAGTTCCTGTAACCACATACAAACACGGATAGGATAATAACGAGCAATCATGGTGGCCTGTAAACTGTTGTACCTGCAATGGACGTGGGTAGATGTCTAGGGACTTGCATAAAATGCATCAACAGATGGTGTGAGCTGTAAGGAAACGAAGGAGGTGAATTTATAAGAAAGTCTCGGACAGAACAATTAAAATGGACGATCGCATTTAAAGCGGATCCTAATTCCCTTGATTACCGGAGAGTCAAATCTTATTAAGAAGATTTTCTTCAAATCCCTTAAAATCTGGGAATCAATCATATCTACGTCAAATGATAAGATGAATCTACGCTTACTCATTTCACTCTTCTATGTTACCTTCATTCGTATTCTTCATATAAATGGATTGTTTATCCAAAGTATTCGCTGATGATAAAACTCTAATTTTCAGCCCGTATGCATCATGAAAACATACTT
This sequence comes from Rutidosis leptorrhynchoides, assembly GCF_046630445.1. Classification (NCBI taxonomy): domain Eukaryota; kingdom Viridiplantae; phylum Streptophyta; class Magnoliopsida; order Asterales; family Asteraceae; genus Rutidosis; species Rutidosis leptorrhynchoides. The sequence goes on along the minus strand of NC_092336.1, from coordinate 261,965,033 downwards.
ATTATCATTCACGACCTTTTCACTCAAATTTCGGGACGAAATTTCTTTAACGGGTAGGTACTGTGACAACCCGGAAATTTCCAACCAAATTTAAACTTTAATCTTTATATGTTTCCGACACGATAAGCAATATTTGTTAAGTTAAATTTCAAGAATTTTAAACTATGTTCATACATTCATTCAACCTCGACCAAGTTCCAACGATTCACGAACCATTAAACGAATATGATTATATATGTATATGTGTATATATATTATAACTTGAAACGTAAACAAAATATTAGATTAAATACTTTATATGATTGTATCTGTTTCAAAATGTTTATCAATGGAATTAGAAGATAAGATCAAATGATTGAATTATCAGATATATTGAATTATGATTACAAGTCTCTGTTGAAAGGCCCACGTTGATTTGAGAAATCTTTTCATTTTAACAATATTCGGAAAATGGTAAAGTGATTTATAAATATGAACAAATTGTCAATCATTGAGAACTAGACAAAGGATAGTGGAAGATTGAATCTCATAAAGACTCGATTGATCTATTTAGTTTCAAACGTACAAAAACGTTTTCAGTTTAAAAAGAACTTTATTATTAAAACGTATATAACTTTTATAAATATCTAGAACCACTTTTGACAACTCATTACTTAACTAGTATGATAAAGATAACGATATTTATATTTTATTTTATTAAATATATATAACGATTTAAATTAATATTATATATATTTATACGCGTATTATACGTACATAGTTTTATACTTTTACTATACTTAAACTTTACCTTTACTTTATTTTTACTTTACTTTAACTTTAATAATTCATACTTTAATAATTCACTTTAATAATTCATACTTTAATAATTCACTTTAATAATTCATACTTTAATAATTCACTTTAATAATTTAAAAATCTATTATAAATAGAATTCAATAGGTTTCATTATTTCATAGAAACTTGAAAATAGTTTTCTCTAAACTCTCTCAATTGATTTACATATATATATTTACTCCGTATTATCTCAAGATATTATTAGTATACATAAAATATTACGACGGAGTGCTGTCCGAGTGAGTTCGAAGTTGTTTTTTCGAGTGGGATAGGATTAAGGAAATTATGGGTTATAGCTATGGAGGTGATTGAGTATGGTTCATGGGTATGCTCGTGAGGTCAATATAGTGTTTATTATCTCCGTTGCGTTTACGTACATTTCCTGCAATATTGAATCTCAATATTGATATGTGAGTACTCATAATTTAATTTTTACATACTAATAGTGTATCCCTGACTAGTGCTCGAGTATATAGGATTATGCATGCTTGTACTTTTGATATTGCCATTAGATAGGTTATGTTGATTCCTGAATTAGTTACATATACGATTGAGATAAGGTATAAGATATGCATGTCATTGGAAAGCTAGCGAAAAATAGTTGAATTTTGGTTTAAGAATCACTTGAATCCAAGTAACGGTTAGAAAGTTATGAAATAAACAAATTGCATAATTAATTTCGTAATTAAAATTGCTGATGATAATTAGTGAACTAATTTTCTGGGTTATAAAAAGTGGTTATTTGGATTCTACTCGTCGAGTAGATGAATTTTCATATAAAGCACGTCTCGTTTCGTTGAACGGTTGTCAAGTTTTGGACAAAAGAAGTTTTGCAAATTTTGATGAAATGTCGAAACATGAACTGAAATTCTCGCTGATCTGCGTTGTTTCATATATAAAAAAAATACCACTGAATTCTTTGCTGTAAGGTCTAACAAATGACTCCGGCCGTTTGTCAATTCGAGTCTCGACGATTTTTCTAAAAATCATCAAAGTTGATGGTTTGGTCACATTTTAAAATTCTAAAAAGAGCTGAAACTTTTTTATTTAAAAATGTCAGTTTTGTATCAGTTGTCATGGTCAGCCTGATATGTGTTTACTCTTGCCAAAAATCATGTTATATATTTGTGGTAACAAGAATTTGTAGGCTTTGACCGTTTGTCAATACGAGTTTTGAGGAATTTTCTAAAAATCTCCAAAGTAGGCTACTCGGTCACTTTTGTAAATTTATTAAAGCTGAAAAATTAACTTTGAAACGCCGAAAACGCGTTGGCAACTACGAGTTGTTTAGGTTTAGTTTACTTCTGTAATATTTATGCTTAATCTTTTTGGTAATGTGTAACTTTTATCTTTTGCCGTTTATCAATCGGAGTTCCGATAATATTTCTAAAAATAGCTGAAGTGGCCCGTTTAGTCATGTTTGACCGAAAATCATTTTTGTATAAGTTATTATATATTTGCATGCGACCTCATTTTTACTTTGACCTTTGACTTTTGACTTTAACCTTTGACTTTTGACTTTGAACTTTGACTTTTCCTGTTAACTTTTCAGTTAACTTTTTGTGTTGATTTTTTCTATAAAAAAAAAAAAAAACCTAAAATACTATTTTATGATTATGAAACCATTTTTGTTACGTTGTTTCACACGTCACCTTTTACTAGAATCTTAATTGAGCATGAGTAATATAACATGTTACTATACTGTAGAGTTAGACTCGAGCTATAGGATAGGATTACACTATGACCTGACCTAAATTGCTATACAAATATTGACCAACATATAAATATATATAATTAATATAGGTTCGTGAATCCGAGGCCAACCTTGCACTTGTTCAATGACGTTATATGTATTTTTACTACGAAATACAGTATGGTGAGTTTCATTTGCCTTTTTACCCTTTATATTTTTGGGACTGAGAATACATGCACTTTTATAAATGTTTGACGAAATAGACACAAGTAATTGAAACTATATTCTATGGTTGAATTATCGAAATCGAATATGCCCCTTTTTATTAAAGTCTGGTAATCTAAGAATTAGGGAACAGACACCCTAATTGACGCGAATCCTAAAGATAGATCTATTGGGCCTAACAAACCCCATCCAAAGTACCGGATGCTTTAGTACTTCGAAATTTATATCATGTCCGAAGGAGGATCCCGGAATGATAGGGGATATTCTTATATGCATATTGTTAATGTCGGTTACCAGGTGTTCACCATAGGAATGATTATTTTTGTCTCTATGCATGGGACGTATATTTATGAGAACTGGAAATGAAATTCTTGTGGTCTATTAAAATGATGGAAATAAATGATTATGATAAACTAATGAACTCACCAACCTTTTGGTTGACACTTTAAAGCATGTTTATTCTCAGGTGTTAAAGAAATCTTCCGCTGTGCATTTGCTCATTTTAAAGATATTACTTGGAGTCTTTCATAGCATATTTCAAAGAACGTTGCATTCGAGTCATTGAGTTCATCAAAGATTATTATTAAATCAATTTATAGTTGGATACTGGATATTATGAAATGGTATGCATGCCTGTCAATTTTCGATGTAAAGAAAGATTGTCTTTTAAAAATGAATGCAATGTTTGTAAAATGTATAATATAGAGGTCAAATACCTCGCAATGTAATCAATTATTGTGAATCGTTTATAATGTATATGAACGGGTCCTTTCAGTTGGTATCAGAGCGGTGGTCTTAGCGAACCAGGTCTGCATTAGTGTGTCTAACAGATAAGTCGATAGGATGCATTAGTGAGTCTGGACTTCGACCGTGTCTGCATGTCAATAGTTGTGCTTATCATTTTGTGTCAAAAATTAACTACTTATCATCCTCAGAAAATTACCTGCTTATCATTTTTAGTCTAAGACACGTCTTGCTGCATTGATTGCATGAATAGTGTATAGACAAAAATTCATATCTTAGCGTATCTGCTAAATCATATCTTCTCGTATCTATTACTGTAAACGTTGCCTGATATATCCCGTAAATTCCTCCATAATTTATGAAATCTATTGTTCTATATATATGGATATTCTATGTAATTAGAATACCATCCGATAACCGAAAATCATTTCATATCGAAAAAAAAATCCTTATTCAATCGTACGAAATGGAATTCATCATTAATTCAAGTTCCTCGGATTTCGAAATGGAATCCCACTCCAGCTCCGAAAGCAGTGTGACCGGAATAGATCAACCAATCAGTCATCACCTATTCTGGATGAATTGGGGATGGGTTCGTAGCCTCCTCAATCATTGGAGACAAGAAGAAGGTGATCCCTTCCATCCACTACATTGCCCTCTTGACAAAGAACCTGAAGCACTTACCGGCGAACCTGTCCGAAACACCATTTTCTCGCTCATTTCCAGAGTATCTCGTCACGATTATATATTACATCAAATTTTAGATTTTATTTATCCGCTCGTCCGAACCGACAATCACCCCGGTGTAATAGAAGAAGTCAACGAGCTTCGCGCTCGAGTAGTGGCTTTGGAGAATATGTGCAGAGATTACAAACACCGGCAGCAGCATCAGCAGCATAACCAGTAACACCATCATCAACGCCAATAGTACCATTACCACCCCAACCACAACCACGTCGTAAACCTCAACTTTACACTCTGTCCCACGAGCACCAATATCATACGCCCTGTAGATACCAAGGAATACCAACAACAATAACCGACGAAGTATTAATTCATAACTTCATTGGAGAAACATTCCGCGCAGATTATGTAATCTCTAAAGTCTTAGAGATTATCTAATCTAGCCCTAACCATAATTCAGTTAAGCGAACCAAAATGATAGAAGGAAGAGTAGAAACCCTGACAAAAATGGTGTGTGATTAACAAGCTAAACTTGTTTTACCAACAGCATCAACAGTACCGTCAGCGTCACCAGCATCATCAGTACAGTCAACATCAGAATCAACAACACCTATAACATCACAAACTCCGTCAGCTCAAGAATTACTATGGACATCATTACGAATCAATAACCCGTATATTGTATCAACGAGTTATGAAGAATTAACTCATTCCCTTTGAAGAAATTATATGTATATTTTATATATTTTGAAATAAAAATAAATCTTTCCGTGCTAAGCTATTGTGTGTGAATCTTAACTACTCGGTTAATACATATTACAAATATGCAATAATGTACGTCCTTCGGCCGCAACTTAACCAGCGTTAACTACAATCTCTGTCGCAATTCAACAAATTCCAATTCATAATAAATCAAGTATATATTTGATTTTACACTTTCATCATCGATGTACCCGAAACTTTTCAGATAACATCATTCGTACTTTGCGAAATTCACAAGAATTCCACGAACCGAACATCATACATCAATAAATAACGAAGTATTGATTCATAATTTCAATGTCATTAAAGAAATACTGCGTAAAAGTTATGTACTTTTTAAAGCCTTTAGGGATTATTCAATTCTAGTTTCAACCGTAAATCAAATGAGTTTAATTTAACATTAACTCATTAAATCTATGTTACATCTGAAGAAAATATACATATATATATTTTCATAAAGACTGTAATAAAATTCTTTTGTACAAAATATTAATTGTGAAATTTTTTTTAACGGGTAGGTAATACCCGAGAGATATATAAATTCACAATTAATATATTACATTCTTCGAATCTGATTCAGTAAATCATCCATTATACTCCCTACTTTCACAACAATATACATTCTTTTATAGAAATCAAAACAACCATACTCATTCAAAATTTAATTACATATTCTGATTTTGAAATCTCAAAATTCAACTTGAGATATGACCAAAATCATCACTCTTAGATCCTTACATCTTTCACAAGCTATATTTTGACTTCAAAACTGTGTTAGAACATCAAATGTATGTTAACGATTACAATCTGTGTTCAAACCCTTCGAAAATTTCTGAAGACACTTCGAATGATGAGCAATCGAGATGATGATCCAACCACATGTTACCCACAGTTATGTACCTGAAAAACTCTTGAAACCAAAGTAAAAGTTTAAACAACGTATCCGTCAGATTCTTTAGCATTTATTAGCAAAAATAACTTTGCGACTCCTATTCAAAGTAGCCAGTTTTGTCACAGCTCCAGCAAGTCAACTTCGATTTTTCAGTCAGACTAACCTTATTATAACCTTGAGATATACACCATCGTTACCAGGGAACCTTTTACATTCCACCACATTATTAACAGATGTATCAACAACTTCATTACTCTTTGACTTTAGCCTCTCCAAAAAGTCATTATAATTATTCATTGAAACCCCATCATTTACTCATTCGCATCTTGTAATGAGAATTTCCATACGAATCATTGGGAATTAGCAATCAGTATTTTGAAATCTCGCAGCATGTCTACGCCAACAGTTATATGTGTATATATAACGTCTATCTTCTGGACTTAATTTGAATGTGAAGATTCTGAAAAACACTTCGAACTACGAATTGGTTCTCCGAAAATGGAAAAATACTGATGAAGCAGCAAAAAAACTATAAACGACCTTAACAGTAAAAGTTTGATGATAATGAATAGGTGTGCTGGCAAAGCGCAGAAAAAGAGAAGTCTTGGAACTGGAAAACGGATTGAGCAAAGTAGGAAGGAGGCTGTGGACAAATTACAAAGACTGAACCTGACTTCAAAGGATCCAAATAATTCAATATCTGCTGAAGTCATTAACGAATACCTTGCTCCTGACTCTAAACCCCTGCGGACAATATTCTTCATCATCCTCTGATATTAGAAATTCTAAAATATCATCATATCTTTCATTATAAATATCCTCCATATTTCTGAAGATATTTTCTTAATTTTTCTTATTTGAAATCATTTACCTCTTCGTGCTATCTGTATTACATCATAAAAGAAACTATTTTAGTTTCTAAATTCTGAAACATTCAAGTTTAAAATAGGAATATTTTGAAGTAGTGTTGGGAACTGAAGCATGAATTAGTATAATATAATGACATTTGATCAATGTGATTATATTACAGTAAGTCATGCTGAGTTTCTAAATAGAACGTGATGATTCACAGATCATAACATCATCATGTGCCATGTTATACGACTCTTGTATTCTATTTAACCTCTAAAATATCAAGAAAATATTTCTTGATGATTCGGCCTTTTCCAAGGTATTTTAGTAATTTGACAAGTCAAGATCGTGCCATCACGATTTCCTTCCTAGAACATTAACAATGTTCATTTCGAAATTCATATCTGTGAATTCTGGACCATTACAAGCGGTGCTTAATCGCAAGAAGAAGAAACGAAAGGACAAAACTCCGAAATAGAAATTGGGGTATAAATTGCAGCAAATAAAAGAGAGCATTAACTGTGAATGATAATGATTATAGAAGACAGAAGCAGAGACTTTGAAATATAAGGGAACATATAAAGCCCAACGACAAACTAGAAATTATAAACCATATATATCGATGCATATAGCAATATAAAGACACGGGAGAACTAGGAATACTATAAACCCAAGAGTATAGTAGAAGTAAATAGATTCTTCCGGCGGTAGATGAAAAAAAAGAAGAATGACCGATATGAAAGTTAGAAGTATATCGAGAATCAGAACTGGATGGAGCATATTGATGAATACTTTAAAATATGAGTTGAGGGGGAAAGAATAGAAGGTGATGAAACATGACTAGGAACTTAGAAATCAACAGATTTAACTCACACAATGGCAGTATAAGTGAATCAAACCCTCTAGTGAATAGGTTAAGTTTTTTTTTTTGATTAATTTAGTCAAACCACAACTAAATCAAGTGTGATTAGATCAACACCTAGAGCTATTATTCACCACCTGGGTGATTTGGACTGAGAGAGAATCGAAGGAGCTCACTAGATCTGAGTGTGTGTACCAAATGAGAGGCTTAACCTAAAATGAAGAACATAAGACTTTATATACCCCTGCTGTTGACACACCCATATGATTCATTCATCACACGTACGAGTTGGCTTCATCAACCGTACGGGTGATCACTCACTCGTGTCTTATCATTTAGGTTGTAATTGTGACTTAGCTCAGCATCAACCATGCGTATGAGCCTGTCAGCCGTACTAGTGAGGCTTCACTCGTACGTCTGACTAAGTCTAACATAGTTAAACATCTAAATCTCGTTCCTACAGTTTCTGTAACCACATACAAACACGGATAGGATAATAACGAGCAATAATGGTGGCCTGTAAACTGTTGTACCTGCAATGGACGTGGGTAGATGTCTAGGGACTTGCATAAAATGCATCAACAGATGGTGTGAGTTGTACGGAAATGAAGGAGGTGAATTTATAAGAAAATCTCCGACAGAACAATTAAAATGGACGATCGCATTTAAAGCGGATCCTAATTCCCTTGATTACCGGAGAGTCAAATCTTATTAAGAAGATTTTCTTCAAATCCCTTAAAATATGGGAATCAATCATATCTACGTCAAATGATAAGATGAATCTACACTTACTCATTTCACTCTTCTATGTTACCTTCATTCGTATTCTTCATATAAATGGATTGTTTATCCAAAGTATTCGCTGATGATAAAACTCTAATTTTCAGCCCGTATGCATCATGAAAACATACTTATTATCATTCACGACCTTTCCACTCAAATTTCGGGACGAAATTTCTTTAACGGGTAGGTACTGTGACAACCCGGAAATTTCCAACCAAATTTAAACTTTAATCTTTATATGTTTCCGACACGATAAGCAATATTTGTTAAGTTAAATTTCAAGAATTTTAAACTATGTTCATACATTCATTCAACCTCGACCAAGTTCCAACGATTCACGAACCATTAAACGAATATGATTATATATGTATATGTGTATATATATTATAACTTGAAACGTAAACAAAATATTAGATTAAATACTTTATATGATTGTATCTGTTTCAAAATGTTTATCAATGGAATTAGAAGATAAGATCAAATGATTGAATTATCAGATATATTGAATTATGATTACAAGTCTCTGTTGAATAGCCCACGTTGATTTGAGAAATCTTTTCATTTTAACAATATTCAGAAAATGGTAAAGTGATTTATAAATATGAACAAATTATCAATCATTGAGAACTAGACAAAGGATAGTGGAAGATTGAATCTCATAAAGACTCGATTGATCTATTTAGTTTCAAACGTACAAAAACGTTTTCAGTTTAAAAAGAACTTTATTATTAAAACGTATATAACTTTTATAAATATCTAGAACCACTTTTGACAACTCATTACTTAACTAGTATGATAAAGATAACGATATTTATATTTTATTTTATTAAATATATATAACGATTTAAATTAATATTATATATATTTATACGCGTATTATACGTACATAGTTTTATACTTTTACTATACTTAAACTTTACCTTTACTTTATTTTTACTTTACTTTAACTTTAATAATTCATACTTTAATAATTCACTTTAATAATTCATACTTTAATAATTCACTTTAATAATTCATACTTTAATAATTCATACTTTAATAATTCACTTTAATAATTCATACTTTAATAATTCACTTTAATAATTCAAAAATCTATTATAAATAGAATTCAATAGGTTTCATTATTTCATAGAAACTTGAAAATAGTTTTCTCTAAACTCTCTCAATCGATTTACATATATATATTTACTCCGTATTATCTCAAGATATTATTAGTATACATAAAATATTACGACGGAGTGCTGTCCGAGTGAGTTCGAAGTTGTTTTTTCGAGTGGGATAGGATTAAGGAAATTATGGGTTATAGCTATGGAGGTGATTGAGTATGGTTCATGGGTATGCTCGTGAGGTCAATATAGTGTTTATTAACTCCGTTGCGTTTACGTACATTTCCTGCAATATTGAATCTCAATATTGATATGTGAGTACTCATAATTTAATTTTTACATACTAATAGTGTATCCCTGACTAGTGTTCGAGTATATAGGATTATGCATGCTTGTACTTTTGATATTGCCATTAGATAGGTTATGTTGATTCCTGAATTAGTTACATATACGATTGAGATAAGGTATAAGTTATGCATGTCGTTGGAAAGCTAGCAAAAAATAGTTGAATTTTGGTTTAAGAATAACTTGAATCCAAGTAACGGTTAGAAAGTTATGAAATAAACAAATTGCATAATTAATTTCGTAATTAAAATTGCTGATGATAATTAGTGAACTAATTTTCTGGGTTATAAAAAGTGGTTATTTGGATTCTACTCGTCGAGTAGATGAATTTTCATATAAAGCACGTCTCGTTTCGTTGAACGGTTGTCAAGTTATGGACAAAAGAAGTTTTGCAAATTTTGATGAAATGTCGAAACAGGAACTGAAATTCTCGCTGATCTGCGTTGTTTCATATATAAAAAAAATACCACTGAATTCTTTGCTGTAAGGTCTAACAAACGACTCTGGCCGTTTGTCAATTCGAGTCTCGACGATTTTTCTAAAAATCATCAAAGTTGATGGTTTGGTCACATTTTAAAATTCTAAAAAGAGCTGAAACTTTTTTATTTAAAAGTGTCAGTTTTGTATCAGTTGTCATGGTCAGCCTGATATGTGTTTACTCTTGCCAAAAATCATGTTATATCTTTGTGGTAACGAGAATTTGCAGGCTTTGACCGTTTGTCAATACGAGTTTTGAGGAATTTTCTAAAAATCTCCAAAGTAGGCTACTCGGTCACTTTTGTAAATTTATTAAAGCTGAAAAATTAACTTTGAAACGCCGAAAACGCGTTGGCAACTACGAGTTGTTTAGGTTTAGTTTACTTCTGTAATATTTATGCTTAATCTTTTTGAAGGATTTTCTTATGCCCGAGAGACATAATAAATTAATGTGGCTTACATGTTATGATCCAAGTCGGGTCATACCCAATAACAAGCTTATCAATACTTTTAGTATTTATTTTATTAAATGGAACTTTAATAAATAAATACTTGGCACCTATACTTTAGAAATTGGTTTTCTAAAGTTAAAATGCAAGATATAATTATTTGGATGATTATAAGTACAAGTTTAATCATTAAACTTATATGTGTGTGTTATAATTTTATAAAGTGGCTTATAAAATTATGTATATATATATATATAATATACATGTACAAATCATATTTATTTATCTTTATAAATGGTTTGTAAAGATAAAAATGTGTACATGTTTTAACATATATATATATTTGCAAGTATCATGAGATTTTATTTAACAAGTTTAAAAAAAATAAAAGATATAAAATGGGGGAGGCATGGGGGCGGTTTTGTGGTCTCCTAGGCACCTCCCCATTTTGTTTTAATAACTAGCAATTACTTCTATACTTGCATGCTTGAATTCTCCAAGACACACACTTACTCTTGCATTTTCAAATTAGCAAAAAGCTCTCCTTTTCCTCCCCATTTTGGCCGAAAGTTTTGAGCAAGGAAGAGGGTTCTTCCATTGATTTTGCTTGTGTTTTAGGTGTCTTGCAAATCCTAACCAAAGGTGGTGTTGATTACATAGCTTGTGGGTATCATTCTCTTGAGGTTTCAAGTTAGAGACTAGCCTTTCTTCATCATCATCTTCATTTTGTTCTACACCTCCATTTGGAGAAGGTATAAACTCCTACTAGCTTATACTTACATTTTAGCATATATTTCAAGACTAGATCTTTAATGGATTTCATGCTTTAAAAGGTTAAACTTTACATGCATGAACTTGAAATTGCTTCCGCTTTATATATACATATACTCACGAATTTATATGTAAAAAAATGGGTTTTGTAACTTTGTTTATGTATTGAAATCCATCAATGGTATCTAGAGCCAAAGTCTTGTTAATATGCTTCTTGTTTTTGGCTAGAAAACTCATTTGTTTTACAATCTACTAACATGCATGAATGTAGAATGTAAAAATCTTGAGTTTTGGTGGGGTTTATGGTCTTGGCCGAATTATTGGACCCAAAAGTGGGTTTTGGGACTTCAAGTTTGGCCAAGTTTGTTGTTATGTTATTGTTCACAATCAAGCCTAGACCATATGTTTGAATGTTTGGTTGAATTGGTTGTAATATTCATTCATATGATTTGTAATAATTTTGTTATTTTGGTTTGTAATAAGTTGTATATAATCTTGTAATATTCATGTAATTTGGTTTGTAAAATAGAATAGGTTGTTATTTCATTTTCTAGAAAGATTGTATTAGGATATAATTTTGTAAAGAGAAAATGAAGATCATGAAGAAAGTTACAAGATGTAGCATTTGAGGATTACAAGATTAAGTGGGAGATTTTGGTAAAAATCTCTTATTTTGGTTTAACCCCTTAGGTGACATTTGTTTATTGGCTAAACAAATGTCTACCAAAATGGCTCTTGATTGTGAACACTTTGTTATGCATGTTTGTGAATGTTTGTATGTTTGGTTGCTACAAGATCATCACTAGATAACACTTGCATAATACATTATAAAATGGTTATAATAAAACATAACAAAATGACACTAATAATTGGTTATTAGACTTAGATAAAATGGTTTATTTAAAAGCAATGGAATGGTTAAAACTAGTAATTGGTTACTAAAAGGTACATGAAAATGGGTTTTTCATAAACATACTACACACCAAATGCATGTTGGTGTATAGCTCTTTGTTTTCTAAACTAGAATGTAGAAAACCTAAAATCCCTTTAATAAAACAAGGTAAACAAGTTTAACGCCATCCTTTTGTGGAAACACTTAGACATATTAGGAATCTCTTGATGGGATAAAGGTCACCTAACCGTCATGAGTGAACTAATATGAATAAGGTACACTTCACATACATGTGGGATAAAGGTCACCTAACCACTTGTATGTTAAGTCTACATGTCTACACAAGTAGGACAACTTGATTTGGGAATCATGAACTTAGGGTCACCGAAGCATGAGGAACAAATAGGCGTTGATGGGATTAATATGCCATGCAAAAGGATTGCATGATCCCATAAATCAGAAGTTGCAAAAGGATTGCAATTGTCATTATGACTACCTAGCAAAATCAAATAACGGGATAAAGGTCACCTAACCGAAATTTGATTTACCGTTGGATTCTAATATTTAATAAAACAAATTAAAAGGGTATTGTTTATTAAATTTGAAATCAATACTTAAATGAACTTTGTTGAATTTTGTAGATGGCTGCTAATAACAACAACAACATGAACAACGCACCACTTAACTTTAACAACCTATCGTTACGGTCTCTCCTCGAGAAAGACAAACTCAACCATACAAATTTTATGGATTGGTTCCGCAATCTTCGGATTGTCCTCAAACAAGAGGATAAAATGTATGTGCTTGAGGACCCCATTCCCGATCAACCGGATGAGAATGATGTGGAGGCAATGGCCGCTTACGATAAGTATTGCCACGACTCCCTTCAAGTCTCATGCTTAATGCTTGGGACTATGATACCCGAACTCCAAAAGGATTTCGAGCATCATAGCGCATACGACATGATAACACAGTTGAAGGAGATGTTTCTCCAACAAGCACGTGTTGAGCGTTTCGAAACGGTTCGGGCACTTCATGCTTGTCGTATGGACGATACCCAATCGGTTTCATCTTATGTACTTAAGATGAAAAGCCTTATCGATCGTGCTAACCGTCTTAACCTTAACATATCTAATGAGTTAGCCACCGATCTTATCCTTAACTCCCTATCAAAGAGGTTTGATCAATTTGTAATTAATTACAACATGAATGGGATGGATAAGAGTATAGGTGAGCTTCATGGTATGCTTAGGACGGCGGAAACTAGCATGGGTAAAAGGACTTTACCCGTGTTAGCAATCGATCAAGGTGGGTCTAAAGGTAACACCTCTAAGCCAAAGGTGGCTAAGAGAAAAGGACCCGCCCATCAAGGCAAAGGGAAGGGGAAGATGGTTACCCCAACCATCAACAAGGCAAAGAAGCAAAAGGTAGCCGAGAAGGCAAACCCCAAGGAAGACCCATGTTTCGGTTGCGGTGAGATGGGTCATTGGAAACGAAACTGTCCGGTCTATCTTAAAGAGTTGAAGGACAAGAGGGATGCAGGGCAAACCTCAGGTAATATATACATGGTATATGTAGAGCTTAGTATTACTTCTTCTAATACATGGGTATTAGACACGGGATGTGGAACTCATATTTGCAATACTTTGCAGGGGTTCAAAAGAAGTGATCATAAAGCGAGAACATCAAGTCTCTATATGGGCAATGGTGCAAAGGTGCATGTTAAAGCTCAAGGAGAATTTGTTTTGAAGCTTCCAAGTGGATTGGAGCTTATTTTAGAAAATGTTTTGTATGCACCGGATTTATGTCGAAACATTATTTCTATTTCTCGCTTAAGACAATGTGGTTTCAATGTTAATTTTATTGATGATGATATCCATTTTTCTAAAGATAATGTATTCTATTTCAAGGCTTCGCCTTCAAATGGAATTTATGAATTGGTTCATGATGACGCATCATCGAGCTCTATATACCATACTAGCTCCAAGAAACTCAGAAGGGATTTGAGTGATTCCTATTTATGGCATTGTCGCCTTGGTCATATAAACAAGAACCGAATGCATACACTTCAAAAGAATGGACTTTTGAAATCAAATGAAATGGATTCGTTTGATGTATGTGAATCTTGTTTACAAGGCAAGATGACTAAAGCACCTTTCAAAGGGACTTATGAAAGGGCTAAAGATTTATTGGGATTAATACATTCGGATGTATGTGGACCCTTTAAACCCATGACTAGGAATGGTGAAAGATACTTTGTTACTTTCATTGATGACTTTAGTCGTTTCGGATATGTCTACTTACTAAGACACAAGGACGAAACGTTTGAAGCATTCAAAGAATATCAAAACGAAGTACAAAATCAACTCAATAGGACAATCAAGGTACTTCGTACCGATAGAGGAGGTGAATACCTAAGCGATGCCTTCCAAGATCATCTTAGGAGTTGTGGGATCATCTCACAACTTACTCCACCCGGAACACCCCAACTTAATGGAGTTTCCGAAAGGAGGAACCGAACCCTAATGGATATGGTTCGATCTATGATGGCTAGAAGCTCGTTACCTCTATCATTTTGGGGTTATTGTCTAAGCTCCGCGGCTCGTATTTTAAATATGGCCCCAACCAAGAAAGTGGAACGAACTCCTCATGAGATGTGGTTTGGAAAACCTCCTTCTCTTTCATACTTGAAAGTATGGGGATGTGAAGCTTATCCTAAGCGTTATGTAGCAAATAAGCTACATGCTCGATCCACAAAGTGTATCTTCATAGGATATCCCAAAGATGACATGGGATATTACTTCTATGATCCATCCGAGCAAACGGTATTTGTTGCTCGGAAAGCGGAATTCCTTGAAACCAAGTTCCTTATGGAAGGTGATGGTGAAAGGAAAATAGATCTTGTAGAGGTACAAGATCAAGCCAATGATACACAATTGGTTGACACTAGCACTCAACATGAGGATGTTGAAAATGATCAAGTGGATGATCAAGGTACACAAGACGTTCGAAGATCTAGTAGGATTAGTAATCCTCCTGAGAGATATGGTTTTCTCGTGGATGGTTACTATACGGTTGATTTGGATGAACCGGTAAACTACGAAGATGCTTTATCAAGGATTGATAAAGATAAATGGCAAGAAGCCATGAACGCCGAGATGCAATCCATGTATGATAACCAAGTTTGGGAACTTGTTGAGCAACCTCCTAGCTATAAGCTAGTTGATTGCAAGTGGCTTTTCAAGAAGAAAACCGACATACATGGAAACTTGGATACATACAAAGCTAGACTTGTAGCAAAAGGTTTCACTCAAACTCAAGGGGTTGACTATGATGAAACCTTCTCGCCTGTGGCAATGCTAAAGTCTATTAGGATATTGTTTGCCATCGCTGCTCATTATGATTACGAAATTTGGCAAATGGATGTCAAAACCGCTTTCCTAAATGGATATCTTGAGGAAGATGTCTATATGGTACAGCCCGAAGGTTTTGTCGATCCGAAAAATCCTAAAAAGGTATGCAAGTTAAAGAAATCAATCTACGGATTGAAGCAAGCATCGAGAATGTGGAATCATCGTTTTAATGAAGAGGCAAAGAAATTTGGCTTCATTAAAAATGGTGATGAAGCTTGTGTATACAAGAAGGCTAGTGGGAGCTCCATGATGTTCCTTGTGCTATATGTGGATGATATATTATTATTTGGGAATGATATAACCACAATGCAAGAGGTCAAAACTTGGTTAAAAGGTTGCTTCTCCATTAAGGATCTTGGAGAAGCACAATACATATTGGGGATTGGAATCTATAGAAATAGATCCAAGAGATTGATAGGTTTAAGTCAAAGTACATACATTGATAAAGTCTTGAAAAGGTTCAAGATGGAAAACTCTAAGAAAGGTTTGGTACCTATTCAAAAGGGAACTGTTCTCAGTTCATCTCAGTGTCCTACCACGAAAGATGAACAAGAGAAAATGAAGAAAGTCCCATACACATCTGCTATTGGGTCTATCATGTATGCAATGATATGTACTAGACCGGATGTGTCATGCGCTCTTAGCTTGACAAGTAGATACCAGAATAACCCAGGAAATAGTCATTGGACTGCGGTTAAATGTATATTGAAATACCTTAGAAGGACTAAGGATATGTTTCTAATATATGGGTCTGGTGAGGAGGAACTCGTTGTAAAAGGTTACGTGGACGCGAGTTTCCAAACTGATCGAGATGACTCCCGATCACAATCCGGTTATGTATTCATGTTAAATGGTGGTGCGGTCTCTTGGAAGAGTGCGAAACAGGAAGTTGTTGCGTTATCCACTACAGAGTCGGAGTACATTGCCGCCTCATTGGCAGCTCAGGAGGCTGCATGGATGAAGAAATTCATCGACGACTTAGGAGTGGTCCCTTCCATTCAGGACCCTCTTGAGATCTTTTGTGACAACGAGGGTGCGATTGCTCAAATCAAGGAACCTCGTGCTCATCAAAAGACTCGTCACATTGAGCGGAGATTCAACTACATTAGGGATGAGGTTGAAAAAGGAAAGATATGTATTCACAAAGTTCACACAGATCAAAATGTTGCGGATCCACTCACGAAGCTCTTACATGGGCCAAATCATGAGGGACATGTTTGTGCATTAGGGCTTCGATATTCTAGTGATTGGAATTGATCTACTTTATGTATTGTAACGGAACGAATTAATTCAAACTCATTAATATAATTATGGTATTAATTCAATTATGAGTCATGTTCCAATTTAGCATATTTTATCCATGAATAAATTATTATTCTAAATTCCGTAGTTGATCACATTTGTGGGAACAAGTGTGAGGTCTAGACTATTATGAACTTGGATTGGTTAACATTCAAATGATGAATGTGGGGCAAGGTTGCAACCAAGGTTCATAGATATTTGTGGGATACAAATATTGGAAGACCCGCTCTCAAGATTACTATATGGAACCTTTGTGGTTGATCACATGTAATCTTGAGTAAAGGAGAATATCATTATATCCTCTGACCTGAGACACATATTGGGTTCAGATATTCACCGAATATTGTACCTTGATTCTTTCCTTCGCTATTCTGAAACATGGTAGTACTTAAGGGAGGCTTCAGGCATGGTATGAAGTGTAATGTCTAGGACGTATGTAGTCAAGATGGAATTTGTCCCTCTTATTCGTTGAGAGTCAGATGTCTAAGGCCTGACAAAGTTAAATCTATAAGAGAGTGATCATTCTATGTCTCTTGGATTTAACATGACATCTAGGACAAAAGGATATATTGAAAAATTCACCTAAATCATATTCGAGATGGGAACTCGAAAGGGATGATGTTATTGAATGGCACCAAGTCATAACATGTTGGGGGTGATGGACGGTCGTTAGGTGGTATCTATCACTTACATTAATTCCTTATGTTTCTCGTGCAAGTGGGAGATTGAAGGATTTTCTTATGCCCGAGAGACATAATAAATTAATGTGGCTTACATGTTATGATCCAAGTCGGGTCATACCCAATAACAAGCTTATCAATACTTTTAGTATTTATTTTATTAAATGGAACTTTAATAAATAAATACTTGGCACCTATACTTTAGAAATTGGTTTTCTAAAGTTAAAATGCAAGATATAATTATTTGGATGATTATAAGTACAAGTTTAATCATTAAACTTATATGTGTGTGTTATAATTTTATAAAGTGGCTTATAAAATTATGTATATATATATATATAATATACATGTACAAATCATATTTATTTATCTTTATAAATGGTTTGTAAAGATAAAAATGTGTACATGTTTTAACATATATATATATTTGCAAGTATCATGAGATTTTATTTAACAAGTTTAAAAAAAATAAAAGATATAAAATGGGGGAGGCATGGGGGCGGTTTTGTGGTCTCCTAGGCACCTCCCCATTTTGTTTTAATAACTAGAAATTACTTCTATACTTGCATGCTTGAATTCTCCAAGACACACACTTACTCTTGCATTTTCAAATTAGCAAAAAGCTCTCCTTTTCCTCCCCATTTTGGCCGAAAGTTTTGAGCAAGGAAGAGGGTTCTTCCATTGATTTTGCTTGTGTTTTAGGTGTCTTGCAAATCCTAACCAAAGGTGGTGTTGATTACATAGCTTGTGGGTATCATTCTCTTGAGGTTTCAAGTTAGAGACTAGCCTTTCTTCATCATCATCTTCATTTTGTTCTACACCTCCATTTGGAGAAGGTATAAACTCCTACTAGCTTATACTTACATTTTAGCATATATTTCAAGACTAGATCTTTAATGGATTTCATGCTTTAAAAGGTTAAACTTTACATGCATGAACTTGAAATTGCTTCCGCTTTATATATACATATACTCACGAATTTATATGTAAAAAAATGGGTTATGTAACTTTGTTTATGTATTGAAATCCATCACTTTTTGGTAATGTGTAACTTTTATCTTTGGCCGTTTATCAATCGGAGTTCCGATAATATTTCTAAAAATAGCTGAAGTGGCCCGTTTAGTCATGTTTGACCGAAAATCATTTTTGTATAAGTTATTATATATTTGCATGCGACCTCATTTTTACTTTGACCTTTGACTTTTGACTTTAACCTTTGACTTTTGACTTTGAACTTTGACTTTTCCTGTTAACTTTTCAGTTAACTTTTTGTGCTGATTTTTTCTAAAAAAAAAAAAAAAAAAAAAACCTAAAATACTATTTTATGATTATGAAACCTTTTTTGTTACGTTGTTTCACACGTCACCTTTTACTAGAATCTTAATTGAGCATGAGTAATATAACATGTTACTATACTGTAGAGTTAGACTCGAGCTATAGAATAGGATTACACTATGACCTGACCTAAATTGCTATACAAATATTGACCAACATATAAATATATATAATTAATATAGGTTCGTGAATCCGAGGCCAACCTTGCACTTGTTCAATGACGTTATATGTATTTTTACTACGAAATACAGTATGGTGAGTTTCATTTGCCTTTTTACCCTTTATATTTTTGGGACTGAGAATACATGCACTTTTATAAATGTTTGACGAAATAGACACAAGTAATTGAAACTATATTCTATGGTTGAATTATCGAAATCGAATATGCCCCTTTTTATTAAAGTCTGGTAATCTAAGAATTAGGGAACAGACAACCTAATTGACGCGAATCCTAAAGATAGATCTATTGGGCCTAACAAACCCCATCCAAAGTACCGGATGCTTTAGTACTTCGAAATTTATATCATGTCCAAAGGAGGATCCCGGAATGATAGGGGATATTCTTATATGCATATTGTTAATGTCGGTTACCAGGTGTTCACCATAGGAATGATTATTTTTGTCTCTATGCATGGGACGTATATTTATGAGAACTGAAAATGAAATTCTTGTGGTCTATTAAAATGATGGAAATAAATGATTATGATAAACTAATGAACTCACCAACCTTTTGGTTGACACTTTAAAGCATGTTTATTCTCAGGTGTTAACGAAATCTTCCGCTGTGCATTTGCTCATTTTAAAGATATTACTTGGAGTCTTTCATAGCATATTTCGAAGAACGTTGCATTCGAGTCATTGAGTTCATCAAAGATTATTATTAAATCAATTTATAGTTGGATAGTGGATATTATGAAATGGTATGCATGCCTGTCAATTTTTGATGTAAAGAAAGATTGTCTTTTAAAAACGAATGCAATGTTTGTAAAATGTATAATATAGAGGTCAAATACCTCGCAATGTAATCAACTATTGTGAATCGTTTATAATGTATATGAACGGGTCCTTTCATATATATATATATATATATATATATATATATATATATATATATATATATATATATATATATATATATATATATATATATATATATATATATATATATATATATATATTAACAATAACTTAATTATACTAAATATCATTTTACATTTTAAATTAAAGTATAATTTATTAATTCAAAAAATTATATATATATATATATATATATATATATATATATATATATATATACAACAATTGGTCGTGAATCGTCGGAAGTAATCAAAAGGTCAATTGAACATATGAACATAGTTCCAAAGTTTTCGATACTCAACATTACAGACTTTACTTATCGTGTCGAAATCATATAAAGATTAAGTTTAAATTTGGTCGGAAATTCCCGGGTCGTCATAATCAACAGTACCATTACTGCCACCAAAAACAACATCCGCATCCCACACCTCAACATCACAATCTGTACCTCGAGCATCAATATCATACGCACTGTAGATACCAAGGTGTACCAACAACAATAACCGATGAAGTATTGATTCATAACTTCATTGGAGAAACATTCTGCGGTGATTATGCAATCTCTAAAGTCTTAGAGATTATCTATGAGTGGACAGAAATGATAGAATGAAGAGTAGAAATCCTGACAAGGATGATGCGTGATTTACAAGCTAGACTTATTATACAAGCGCCACCGGTAGTACCACCAGCATCACCGTCAGTATCACCAAAACCAGCAACACCTGTAGCATCACAAACTACATCAGCTCCCTAACCATTAACGATATCTACACCACAATCATCAACGGATATATTGTATCAATGAGTTATAAAGTATTAACTCATTACCTGTAACGACCCGGATTTTTCCGCTAATATATTGAAGATTAATATTTACATAATTAATGTTTCCAACATGTTAAGAAATCAAACTCATTAAGAATTGTTTATTTACAATGAATTTTATACAAACGTTTGGCCACCCAGTTTGTCTGACGATTCACGAACATCATAAATTGAAATAATTATATAATGATGTATATATATATATATATATATATATATATATACTTATGATTTGTTAAAATGATATTTAAGTATCTCATTATATATAATAATAATTGGTTATATACATAAAATGAGATTACTAACTTAAAGACTTCAAGACTATATACATATATATAACGATTAACGTTGTAATAACTTCTAAATTAAAATGTATGTATATATATAGTATTAATATGTATTAATACACTTTTGAAAGACTTAATAATATATATCAATATATTTATACTCAATAAAGATAGCTATACTCATTTTCTCATTCAATTTTAGCAAGAATCCTATTCGTATTCATACAGTATTTATACCCATATCATACCCAGCTTCTATACGTATTTACTATGGGTATATACATACCAAATCATTGATCTTAGAAGCCCTCAATCAGTTGTGAGACATGTATAAACATGATGTAGACTTGTGGGAACCATGGCTTGGAAACTAGTATGACTAAATGCATAAAATTACAAACTATGGAGTCATGTTGTTGCCCCCATTTTGATGCCAACATGTAGGATTAATAACCATCCATTTCATTCCAATTAACTACACCATTTTACTCTCTAAACACATACTCAAACCTCCATTCAATTCAGCAAGTATTGGTCTCATAATCCAAGTTATAATCATCATAACAAAGCTTGATCAAGAACACTTCAAGAATTCCAAGCCATCAAGGGTATCTTTGAACTCAAGATATTCTCCTTATTTCTCCAGAAAATTTACTCATTTGATTTGAGGTAGTAACCTTATTCATAAACTTATTCGATTCGTATTCATATAGCTATCTTATTTTGAGTTATAACTAATAACAACAAGAACATAGTTTAGATTATTTCTAAACTTGTTTGCAAATAAACTTAATCATTCTAACTTGACTTTTAAAACACTTCAACACATGTATTATGACAGTATGTCAAGCTAACATAAGGATATAAAACTTGTAAACACGAAGAACACCTTAAAATCGAATATACGCCGTCTTAGTCGAACGGGGGCTGTTTTGGGTTTGATTTTAAAAACGTATCTTAAACTTTGAATTAAAAGATTTCCTTTAGTAAAAAATCTTATTTTATATGGATATGAAATATATCCAAAATCCATGGTTAAACTCTAATTGGAAGTATGTTTTTCAAAAGAGTCATCAAGATGTCGTTCTTACGACGGATATGACTATCTTCTTGTATTTGACACCTAAGCTGTATTTTCAACTATAAACATATACTTTTTCTGTTTAGATTAATAATTAATGGTTCGATACAAAACCATGGCAAGTTAAATCACTCAAAATGGATTTGTAACGAAGAAATTATGGGTAAAACAAAATTGGATATTTTTGTTTGTTTTTAGCTACGGTTTTGATTAATAAAAATGGATGCTAACCTTATCCTAGCTAACTTACCTTGTATCCTACATGTATTTATACATGTCTTGTTCCTGAACTTATGGAAATACAATTTATAATAGTCGTGATTAAGTTCTACGATAATATATTATAGCCATAATAAAGATCGTAAGGCACCATATATATATGACTTGATCACCGTGGATTCGTATACAAAGTTTTGACATATCATTTTGATTTCTTCTATATATATAATTGGAACGAACTATTAGACACCATTAGCAGTAATCTCGAGTTAGCTGTGGGTTGAAGTGGATTCCAAAATATTATATACTTTGAGTTGTGATCGAGCCTGAGACATGTATACAATGGGTCACGGATTGCGTCAGACAATATACATATTATGTGTTTTATTATATTAAGACAATATATTATAGTGTTAGTGAATTCTAACACAATATACGCATTTATATTTATATATATATTTATACTATTGGACTATTGGACTATTGGACTACGAACGTTAGACTACTAACAATGGACAATTAAAATTATCACAAGTATCATAAGTATAGAATATTAATTTTATATATATATATATATATATATATATATATATATATATATATATATATATATATATATATATATATATATCTTGACACAAGAATATTATTATTAGGTTTGTGAATTTGTCAAAAGGCCAAGTCTTATCACCATCTATTCGGAAATCATCACAAGTGAGTTATAGTCCCATTTTTACTATCCAAATTATTTTGGGATGAGAATACATGCAAAATTTATAAATGTTTTACAAAATAAGCACAAGTTCATGGAACTACATTCTACGATTGTTTTGTTATACCAGATATCTGTACTTATTATTATTATGCTTGGTAACCTAAGAATTAGTGAAAAACACTAATTGACGCGTATCCTAAAGGTAGATCTACGGGCACCAACCACCCCCATTTTCGAATAGTGGAAATGCTTTAGTACTTCGAAGGGTTCTTATCATACGTTTGAATAGTGGAATATATGATGCCAGATATCTTAAGCGCTCATGTTAAGGTCGGTTACCAGGCGACTCATCGTATGAATGATTTTTGCAGTTGTAATGATCCTGCGCATTTAATTAAATGAAATCTTGTGGCTTATTAAATGTTATGATTATTATATAGAAATTAAACCTATGACTCACCTACATTTTGTTGACGTTTTAAGCATGTTTATTCTCACGTGAATATTAAAAACGCTTCCGCTATCGTATGCCAACCTAAGGTCAAGATTTGGAGTCGGCATAATTGTTTATATTATTTAAACTTGCATTCGGAGTATTTTTTGTAATATATTTGATCATATTGTAATGGGTTGTATAAAAACTTATTTATTTGAGGAGATTGTCTCTGATAGACAATCTAAATTATGTCATTAAGACCTTTATTCAATAATAAAGGTTATGGTTGTTTTTTTTAAAAACGAATGCAAGATTTGAAAAACGTCTCATATAGAGGTCAAAACCTCGCAAAGAAAACAATTAATATGAAATATTTATAATTAATATGAACGGGGCATTTCAGTTGGTATCCGAGCGTTGGTCTTAGAGAATCAGAAAATTTTTCATTAGTGTGTCTAACTAATTTTTGATGCATTAGTGAGTCTGGACTTCGACCGTAATTATTTTAAAAATGATTGCTTAATATAATTGTTGGAAATATAAGTTTATTAACATATAAATATTATAAGATATATCATTCTCTTAACGTGCCTGCTATTATGTGATAGATGACTTCATCCAATCATATAAGCATCTCTAGTGATTCAGATTTCATTTACTTATCAAGTGATTCAGAGGCTGAGTCAAAGCATACGACTTATGAACTAACAGAAAAGTTAACTTTTGGTGCTACCATTAAAGTGGAAAATTGTTGAGAAAATTGGGAAGATTCACAATTGCTAGAAGAGGTTCCGGAAGAGGATCCGGAAGAAGATCCAGAGGAGGAACCCGAAGAAAAGGATCCTGAAGAAGTTGTGGAAATTACCGAACCACAACTTGATTTGGAAAAATCTTTGGCTGTTATACCCGATCCCAAACCCGATGAACCTATTATGACCCAAAATGTTTGTGATCATCCACCTGAACCACCTAAGAGACCATTTTATAAAATGACCGCTCGTATAACGACTGTTGGTTTTGCTCCCAAACAATTAGCCGAAAGAACCAATTGGGAGGAATTGGAAAAAGAACTATCCAAACGAAAATCCAAACGTTTGGCCGAGAAAGAAACAACGTCAACATCTAAGAAATCTCGCCGTTTTTGAACCATCGGCAGCTATCCTATATTCCATGCATTGTATAATATGTATTATATTATGTGTTTAAGTTTGTAAGAAAATCCGCAATGTAATTTTTCTTATGATTGTATAATAATAAGAATAAGCATGGAAGGTTTATTATTATTATTACAACTTATTATTACGTAGTAATGTAATAACTTACCATAGTTTTTCATATTAGAATTTTAGTAGTTAATTTGTGTGTTAGCTGCTAAGTATGAACATTATTATAGTTATAAAATGCTAATATGAAGAAAAGGCTTTTATAATAATAAGTTCATATTAAGCTACAAAATACTTTTTGGCTACTTCTAAAAATTCTATATGATTAACTCATTCGGCTATTTTTGAAGGAAAAGGCTCCTCCAGCTACTAGACAACAACAATTGAACACAGAAGAACTTCAAGCTTTCGCTGCAAATATGGCTGCAGTGGTGAATGCAATGAATAACAATAACCAATCGGGTTCCAGCAGTGGAGGAAGCAATGGCAACCGGGTAGGATGTTCCTACAAAGCTTTTATGGCCTGCAAACCCAATGAGTTTGAAGGAACTGAAGGACCCGTTGGACTAAAGCGGTGGACAGAGAAGGTTGAAGCCGTGTTCGCAATCAGCAACTGCGCAGAAGAGGATAAAGTTAAGTATGCCACACATACTTTCAGGGGTACTTCTTTGACATGGTGGAATACCTACATGGATTACGTAGGACAGAATACCGCCTACGCACTTCCATGGTCCGCTTTCAAGCACATGATGACAGAAGAGTACTGCCCCAGAACTGAAATCAACAAGCTCAAGGAAGAGCTTAAAGCACTGACAACCCAAGCGTTGTAGCGACCCCGACAAATCGTCAAGTGACGGCGTCGGCTACGTGGGTCCCATTACCTGATTATAAGTCTTTAAGATAACGTTTGACCAAAATATGTCGCCTTCACTTCAAAATAAAGATTGTTCAAAGTTTACAAGAATTGTTCAACCAAAAGTTAAGTTACAACGTTATAAGTACGATTGAAATCTAGGCGACACGGTTTAAAGTAAAGTCAAAAGACGCTCCATGAAATGCATGTATACTCGACATCGGATGCAAGTATCAAATAGTAAGCGGAAGCATGTTTCACATATCGTGCAAGACCTGAGAAAAACATAGAAATCTGTCAACGAAAACGTTGGTGAAATCATAGGTTTAAGTAAGTAAGTACAAGTGAACCACAAGATTTGCATCAATGAAATAATAGTAATACATTCCAAAAGTTTGTTTCACGAGCACCCAATTATCAAAGCTTAACATTCCTTCCATTGTATACCCCATCACTTAGTGCTAGAACAAACACTGATTCTCGAAAATATATTTCATCCGTAGACGGTAGCGAACCGTCAAAGATGAGGGTTGTCAACCCATATGGCCATATAACATAAGTTCTCGCTTACACCCGGCAAGTGTAACTAATGATAATCGAATTGAGGATTTTTGTTCTAAACTCGTATGTAGAATGTTTGTTTTCCCGTTCTTGTGTTCACTTAGTTCAAAAGAATCGTTTATGTTTTCTCATCCCAATATAAGTTCAAAAAGAGTAAAAGTGGGACTATGATCTCACCTTGAGTGCACGAGTAGTAAAGTACTTCAACAAGTAAACGTGTGCAAAGAACAATGCTAGTCTTGACCTAAACAATAGGTTGTATCAATAACGGTAAACACGATAGGTCAAAGATGTTCAATTAGTCCTATGGCTCGTTAAGACTCGATTATGTAGCATGTGAATCAAATTGTCAAGTTTCATGCAAGATACAAGTACAGAAACAAGTTAGGAAGGTTGCATAATCATTTGGTTAAGTTTGACAAAAAGTCAAACTTTGGTCGGTCAAAGTCAACGAAAGTCAACACGTTCGGGTCGGGTCTCGGACAAATTTTCTATGCTAGTTATTCATATATAAGCATGTTAGAACAAGTTGCATGCGAATTGGAAGTCTAAAACATGGCAAACATTTCACGTGAAACGGACATTGGAGACAGAAGCTGGGCACGGCTTATGCCGCGCCGCGGCCAGGCCTGTCGCGCCGCGACAATGGCCGTGGCCTGGTCTCAGGCCTGTTTCACTTGTTCAAGACTTGGTCAATTTTCAAACAAACGCAAAACTCAAACCGTAAACAACTAGAAGACGTATCTTATACCGTTGGAAAGCTCTTTTGACAAGGAACACAACTAAACATGTTTCACCAAACAAAAACATCATTTATAATAGCCGAAAACTCATCAAGTGATCATTAAACGTTCATTTTTAAGGTTTCAAGTTCTTCAAATGCAATTTGAGTTTCGAGAAACCAATTCACACATATAATATGCCGTTTTGAAGGTAATGAAACATACATTACAACTAAACACTAATAATTAACATTCCATGGCATTCAAGCATCCAAAAATTCATGTCAAGAACTATCAAACCCTAGTCAAACATCTCAAAATCAATAATCATGTTTTTGGAGTTTCCTTAATCAACCTATACATCAAAATGAAGCTAATGATACTAGTAACACTTTTAAAACATGCACTTTAACAATTGAACAACTTTTAATCATCCAAAATCAAAGATTAAGCTAACCCACTTCAAAAGTTCAAACTAGTTACTCAAATCAACAAATCGAGCAAACAAAACATATATTCATGCTAGACACGAGCCATAGACACTAACTAACACAATTTCAAGTCAAAAACACGAATTTAGAGAAATCTAGAGTTTTAGAAATGTTACCCAAACGAGATGAAGTTGGTATCAAATTGTAGAGGATGAAGAGAGGATTCCAAATATGTAATTTGTTTTGTTGTAAGCCTCCTAGATCGGATTTAGATGATGAATGATTGAATTGGGTGTTTGTGTGTGTGTTCTTGCTAGAGAGAAAGAGAGAGAGATGGAGGTGATTGTATGGTGGTGATTGGGGTGGACTAGTTGACCTAGTCAACTAGTTTGCCCCGTGTCAATTTTAGTCCCTCGAGTTTAGAAGCGGGTGCGGGATTTAACCGATCGAATATTTTTAAAACGCAAGTTAACGAGAGGTGTTATAATTAAATGACGGAATTATTATGAACGTTAGTCAACGGAAACTACGAATTTAAATAACGAAAGGTATTATTTAAAAAAAAAAAGACGGGCGTTAAAATAATTTAACGGAAAAATGCGGGATGTTACATTATCCACACCTCAAAAGAAATTTCGTCCCGAAATTTAGTTGGAAGTAATAATCGGTATCTCTTACTCGGGACCTAGTGTAGTAACTCTACGAATGATTGAAGGTACTTTCTTAGACATTCCACGAATCCGGATAGTCGGGGTGTTACGTTGTATTAGGGCTTGGTTTTACGATCCACAAGTTCAGCCGGTTTTTCCTATGAGGAGGAGTTTGTCATCAATAGTTGGTGCATCTAGAAGGATTGCACGTTCCTGTTCCGCAGGACACGTTTCTAAGTTTGTTACACGAAATGTAGGGTAAACGGAAACTTAATTGAGTCGGAAGTTCTAAACGATAGGAAGCGGTTCCAATACGCCCCAAGGTTTCAAAAGGTTCAATATTGCGGCTATAGCCTTTCTCGATTTCCTAAAATGGATTTTACCTTTCCAAGGTGCGGTTTCTCAATATTACGCGGTTACACACTGGGATTTGTGAGGTTTTCATCTAAGTTTGGTATAACTCTTTTGGGCGACTACGGGTCGTCTCGAGCCCTTCTCGGATTTGAATGATTTCAATTGTTGTTTCTTGATGGAGTTCAGATTTCGGTGGTTGATGCTTTGGTTAAATGAACAGGGGTATGACATTAGCGGTCATATAGGGTTTCGGAAAATGCGCGTGAACACACGAGTGGTAACTACTGTTGTAAGAGTGATCTACTAAAGGTGACAATACGAGTTTGTGACGTGTCTTTCCAAGACGTAAATCGTTCGTTTGCTCGGTTCGTCAGTTTGTGGGAGATACGCGGTACATGTGTCTAAGCGGGTCTCCAAGGTTCCTTGTAAAACTAGAAGTGAAACGAGTATTTCAATACGGAAATAATTGACAAGGATACACCGTGTTGGAATAGAATCTCTTAAGATACGTTTGAACAAGTTAGTTAGGGTTCGAAAAAAAATGTTCGTTAGGACTATTCACCCTCGTGGCGAATACTTATGTAATATGAGGGGTTTCTCTATCCATGGAGAAATGTTACAAGGAGTTTCTTTAAACGGAAATGCGAGCGATAAAGATAGGGGTGAAATGAGGACTTAGAATAGGATGAGCTTACATCTCGAGGTTGCCATAACGTGCCTCTAGTTGTCAAAAGTTGAAGTCTGAAATAGAAACGAGATAGTACACGTAGTTGTATAGTTCGGGGTTGAATAATAGTTGGCCGATTATCAGGAACACAATGACATTAAGTCAAAGAAGAGTGAAGTATCATTGGATTGTGTGTTATCTTAAGTCCCAGTAATATCAGACGGTAACGGTGAAATAACAGAGGCATGTAGTGTGGTACGTGATGACGAGAAAATTGATCGGATCCACAATTTAGTATTAGAATTCTTCGTGCAAAATAACGAATTTCAGTTACGTTGAATTTGAGTCGAGAGAGTATGCCTTTCGGCATTCAAGTAGAAATATTCCCATATTTGAGTTCCATCTGTGCTATACAAATTTAGCTAGGAAGGTTGGTGTGAAGAATCACGTTCAAGGCTCAGACATGAAGAGGTTTAAAGTTTTCCTTAGTGAGTTAACGAGTTTAAAAGTCGTGTAACACGAGAAAAGTCAGAAATGAATCTTCGGTAAAAATAGACGAGATCTAAGATTTTACGAATACAAGTCTGAGTTGGGAGAGTTTCCTGATTACATGTGGCTTGATTTCGAGATTGATTGTAATGTCTTGACCTTTAACCTCATGGTCTAGAAAATTGGACTTCGTTCAACAGAAATTCTCACTCGGAGAATTTGGTATAAAGTTGCTCTTTTCTCAAAAGTTCGAGCTTAAGATGGTGATGTTGTTCGTTTTCCTTCTTTACTTGAATAAGTGAAGATGTCATCTATAAATACAGATTAGTCTATATGAATTTGCATACGCGGTTTAAGAGGTTTATGGATACGGGCGAGCCCTAAATAAATCAAACGGTACTAAGAGAGATTTACAACTAACGTAGCGAGTTCGGAAAGTGGCTTAGGAGACATCGTCTCCCTTAACCCCCAATTGGTGATAACCGGAACGGAGGTCGATTTGGAATATACGGGATTCGTGCAAATAATCATGAGGTCATGGATGCGAGGGAGAGGGTATCGGTTTACAACCGAAAAATTTTTTAGTTCACAATAATCTATACATAAATGTAGGGCAACAATTTCTCCTTAATGAATAGGTTTTGAGTTCCTTAGTTCTATTGGTGTCGAGTTAAATTTCTTAACGTATATCCTCCGATAATATTTATAGGCACACAATATTTTTCCGTTGGTCGCTTAAATTGCCTAAGTAGTGTCTAGGAAAAAGTGGAGTGCAAAGAGCACGAGTCAAAGACTTGGTTATAAAACGTCTAACGGTAATGAAATCGAATAAGTATGAAGTATACGGTTTGTTGTGAAGAAACGTACCCGTTACTAGTCCTTCGTCGTTCCGGGCATCCTAGGTGTCGATGTTGAAGGTTCAACGGCGTGCGTTGGGGTTGATTTTCTTATTTGGGCACACATTCCTAAAATGACCCAGTTGGCCACATTCGAAGCAAGCACCCGTTCTGTGTGCGTTGGGCATCTTTCGAGCGACGGGTCCTTGGCGCCGGTGGTGAAACCTGCCACATCCTTTAAAGTGATGCTTGTGGCATTCGTTACAAAAAGGTAGTTTTCCGGTATAGCCTTTCTTGTCGTTGGAGGCGAAAGGTTTCTTGGCGGGGTTGTTGTTATTGTTGTGGTTGCTTGATTGAGAGGCTTCCCATGTTCTTTTGTTGTTACTCGGGTGGTTCTCGACCATTGGTGCCGGTTCTTCCATTTCATTCACCGTTTCTAAAGCTTGGCGGGCCATTGTTAAAGCCTCTTGTAGGTTAGTGGGTTGAGATGTCATTACCTTGTGTTGAATGCTCTTAGGGAGGCCATCCATGTAAAGTTCGACTCTTAGGGATTCAGGAGTCATGAGATTTGGACACATCGAGACTAGTTCGGTAAACCGTTGATTATAAGCTTCGAGGTCATTTCCGACTGTTTTTAAATTCCTTAGACCCTGTTTGAGCCTTCGAGTCTCGTCGCGCGGAAAGTATTCGGTGATCATTCTTTCTCTTAATTCGGTCCAAGAGAGTGTGTGGGCTTCATCGCTCCCCACCAATTGTACATACGTGTTCCACCACGAGAGAGCAATGCCGGTGAAGGTGAGGGTGGAAAACTTGACCTTATCTTGGTCTCGACAACCGCTTGTGTTAAAAACGGTCTCCATTTGTTCAAACCATCGGGTGAGAGTAACCGGTCCTCCGGTTCCATCGAAAGTGGGAGGATTGTACTTCATGAAGTTCTTGTAGGAGCAACCCTCGATTGAATTACCGGCTCCATGATTGTTTTTGTTAGAAAAGTGATCGGCCACGGCCGTACCCACGGCGGTGGTTATCATTCGTTGAAGAGCTTGTTCTAGACTTTCGAGAGGAGTATTGTGTTGACCTTGGTGAGCCATTGTTCCTTCATGAGACAAGAATATCGTTGGTTAGTATTTTCAACAATACTAACCGGAGTATGGAAATAGGATAGAGAGGAAATTTTTCCTTGACTCGCCTTAAATTCTTTACGTCATAATGTCGGAACGTCCATGTGAATCACCGTAATATAATCCCGGAAATTATATTACCCTGATTCTCATGTGCATTTAACATTACTTCATAAAGTCAAGGTGGCGCATCAACAAAATTTATCAACGTAAGATCAAGATCGAATACGAGTTAGATATGATAGAAGGGTTCGAGTATAAATGCACAATTAGTCAAATAATTCCTACTTCAGTCTATATGCCGGTTGTAGTCTAGATTCACCTATGTACCCTATGACTCGGGGTGGACACAAATGAACTCTAAATCCCTACAACCAAGGCTCTGATACCACTTGTAGCGACCCCGACAAATCGTCAAGTGACGGCATCAGCTACGTGGGTCCCATTACCTGATTATAAGTCTTTAAGATAACGTTTGACCAAAATATGTCGCCTTCACTTCAAAATAAAGATTGTTCAAAGTTTACAAGAATTGTTCAACCAAAAGTTAAGTTACAACGTTATAAGTACGATTGAAATCTAGGCGACACGGTTTAAAGTAAAGTCAAAAGACGCTCCATGAAATGCATGTATACTCGACATCGGATGCAAGTATCAAATAGTAAGCGGAAGCATGTTTCACATATAGTGCAAGACCTGAGAAAAACATAGAAATCTGTCAACGAAAACGTTGGTGAAATCATAGGTTTAAGTAAGTAAGTACAAGTGAACCACAAGATTTGCATCAATGAAATAATAGTAATACATTCCAAAAGTTTGTTTCACGAGCACCCAATTATCAAAGCTTAACATTCCTTCCATTGTATACCCCATCACTTAGTGCTAGAACAAACACTGATTCTCGAAAATATATTTCATCCGTAGACGGTAGCGAACCGTCAAAGATGAGG
Organism: Rutidosis leptorrhynchoides; assembly: GCF_046630445.1. NCBI lineage: Eukaryota > Viridiplantae > Streptophyta > Magnoliopsida > Asterales > Asteraceae > Rutidosis > Rutidosis leptorrhynchoides. Next base: position 261,932,492 of record NC_092336.1, on the reverse strand, counting down.
GTTGTCAACCCATATGGCCATATAACATAAGTTCTCGCTTACACCCGGCAAGTGTAACTAATGATAATCGAATTGAGGATTTTTGTTCTAAACTCGTATGTAGAATGTTTGTTTTCCCGTTCTTGTGTTCACTTAGTTCAAAAGAATCGTTTATGTTTTCTCATCCCAATATAAGTTCAAAAAGAGTAAAAGTGGGACTATGATCTCACCTTGAGTGCACGAGTAGTAAAGTACTTCAACAAGTAAACGTGTGCAAAGAACAATGCTAGTCTTGACCTAAACAATAGGTTGTATCAATAACGGTAAACACGATAGGTCAAAGATGTTCAATTAGTCCTATGGCTCGTTAAGACTCGATTATGTAGCATGTGAATCAAATTGTCAAGTTTCATGCAAGATACAAGTACAGAAACAAGTTAGGAAGGTTGCATAATCATTTGGTTAAGTTTGACAAAAAGTCAAACTTTGGTCGGTCAAAGTCAACGAAAGTCAACACGTTCTGGTCGGGTCTCGGACAAATTTTCTATGCTAGTTATTCATATATAAGCATGTTAGAACAAGTTGCATGCGAATTGGAAGTCTAAAACATGGCAAACATTTCACGTGAAACGGACATTGGAGACAGAAGCTGGGCACAGCTTATGCCGCGCCGCGGCCAGGCCTGTCGCGCCGCGACAATGGCCGTGGCCTGGTCCCAGGCCTGTTTCACTTGTTCAAGACTTGGTCAATTTTCAAACAAACGCAAAACTCAAACCGTAAACAACTAGAAGACGTATCTTATACCGTTGGAAAGCTCTTTTGACAAGGAACACAACTAAACATGTTTCACCAAACAAAAACATCATTTATAATAGCCGAAAACTCATCAAGTGATCATTAAACGTTCATTTTTAAGGTTTCAAGTTCTTCAAATGCAATTTGAGTTTCGGGAAACCAATTCACACATATAATATGCCGTTTTGAAGGTAATGAAACATACATTACAACTAAACACTAATAATTAACATTCCATGGCATTCAAGCATCCAAAAATTCATGTCAAGAACTATCAAACCCTAGTCAAACATCTCAAAATCAATAATCATGTTTTTGGAGTTTCCTTAATCAACCTATACATCAAAATGAAGCTAATGATACTAGTAACACTTTTAAAACATGCACTTTAACAATTGAACAACTTTTAATCATCCAAAATCAAAGATTAAGCTAACCCACTTCAAAAGTTCAAACTAGTTACTCAAATCAACAAATCGAGCAAACAAAACATATATTCATGCTAGACACGAGCCATAGACACTAACTAACACAATTTCAAGTCAAAAACACGAATTTAGAGAAATCTAGAGTTTTAGAAATGTTACCCAAACGAGATGAAGTTGGTATCAAATTGTAGAGGATGAAGAGAGGATTCCAAATATGTAATTTGTTTTGTTGTAAGCCTCCTAGATCGGATTTAGATGATGAATGATTGAATTGGGTGTTTGTGTGTGTGTTCTTGCTAGAGAGAAAGAGAGAGAGATGGAGGTGATTGTATGGTGGTGATTGGGGTGGACTAGTTGACCTAGTCAACTAGTTTGCCCCGTGTCAATTTTAGTCCCTCGAGTTTAGAAGCGGGTGCGGGATTTAACCGATCGAATATTTTTAAAACGCAAGTTAACGAGAGGTGTTATAATTAAATGATGGAATTATTATGAACGTTAGTCAACGGAAACTACGAATTTAAATAACGAAAGGTATTATTTTAAAAAAAAAAAAAGACGGGCGTTAAAATAATTTAACGGAAAAATGCGGGATGTTACAAGCGTTAGACGTCATTACCTACGAGCGATAATGTGTCCTGGAGTATTTGAGGATGAAGAGGCAAAAATTGAAGCATTCATAAAAGGGTTGCCGGAACGAATCCAAGAGCATGTAGGTGCTAACGACCCTGCAACAATGCAGAAAGCGAGTCGTATAGCCCACAAATTGATAGGCCAAATTACAGGAAGGATAAAGAAAGAGGCGGCCGAGGAGGCCATAATGAAACAGGGGAAAAGAAAGTGGGAGGAAAGCGGTGATCAGGGTCACCAGTACAACAACAACAATCAAAACAACAATTACAACAACAATCGCAACCATCCCAACAACAACAATAATCACAACAACAACCGCAACAATAACCGCAACAACCATCTCAATAATAATAACAACAACAACAACAACAATCCCAATCACAACAATAACAACAACAAACGTCTCAACAATAATAACCCTAACAACAACAACAACGACAACAAAAAGCAAAGGACTATATGCCCAAGGTGTGATACATTTCATCCGGAATGGTTTTGTAGAGAATTATGTACCAAGTGCAATAGGAATGGCCATATTGCGGCAAAGTGTGAAGTCTACGGACCAAATAGAAACAGAGGAGCAAATAATGCCGGAACAAATAATAAAGGCGTTGTTTGCTATGGATGTGGAAAACCGAGCCATACTATAAACCAGTGCCGGAATGGAAATAGGCAAGGCCGTGGGAAAGCTTTCAACATTAATGGGGAGAAAGCACAGGCAAGTTCCGGGTACGTTTCTTATAAACAATACACCTGCTTATGTTTTATTTGATTCGGGTGCCGATAGAAGTTATATGAGTAGAGAATTTTGTGCCAAATTAAATTGCCCGTTAACGCCTTTGGATAAAAAGTGTATAGTTGAAGTAGCAAACGGTAAACTAATTAAGGTTGATAAAATTTGTCGAAATCGAAAAACTAGTTTAGTTAGCGAAACGTTTGCAATTGATTTAATATCGGTGGAATTGGGAAGCTTCGACGTAATTATTGGAATGGACTGGATGTCCAAGGTGAAAGCCGAAGTTGTTTGTCATGAGAAGGCGATTCGCATTCCGAGAGAAAACGGGTTACCCTTAATGGTGTACGGAGAAAAGGGTAATACCAAATTAAATCTTATTAGTAGTTTGAAGGCACGCAAACTAATAAGAAAAGGTTGGTATGCCATACTAGCACATGTCGAGAAGGTTGAAAAAGAAGAAAAGAAAATTGATGACGTTCCTATTGCAAGAGAATTTCCTGAGGTGTTTCCGGACGAATTACCGGGACTACCTCCACACTGATCCGTTGAATTACAAATAGATCTTGTACCAGGAGCCGCACCAATAGCTCGTGCTCCATATAGACTTGCGCCCACCGAAATGAAAGAATTACAAAGTCAGCTACAAGAATTATTAGAACGTGGTTTTATTCGACCGAGTACGTCACCATGGGGAGCTCCAATTTTGTTAGTTAAAAAGAAAGATGGGTCTTTTTGAATGTGTATCGATTACCGTGAGCTAAACAAAGTAACCATCAAAAACTGATACCCTTTACCTCGAATCGATGACCTATTTGATCAACTCCAAGGTTCGAGCGTATACTCCAAAATCGACTTAAGGTCGGGTTATCATCAACTGAGGGTTAAAGAAGCCGATATACCAAAAACAGCCTTCAGAACTCGTTATGGCCACTACGAATTCATGGTTATGCCATTCGGTTTAACCAATGTACCCGCAGTTTTCATGGATCTCATGCACCGAGTATGTAGTCCATATTTAGATAAGTTTGTTATTGTATTTATTGATGACATTCTTATCTATTCGAAGAATAACCAAGAACACGAACACCACTTGAGACTTGTGTTAGAGTTGTTAAGAAAAGAACAACTTTATGCAAAATTCTCTAAGTGCGCTTTTTGGTTAAATGAATTACAATTTCTTGGCCACGTAGTCAGTAGTAATGGAATCAAAGTTGATCCCGCCAAGATTGAAGACATCAAAAATTGGGAGACCCCAAAAACTCCAATGCAAATACGTCAATTTTTGGGTCTAGCCGGTTATTATAGGAGATTTATTCAAGATTTCTCCCGTGTAGCGAAACCTTTAACTGCCTTGACACATAAGGGGAAGAAGTATGAATGGACTTCCGAACAAGAGGGTGCCTTCCAATTGTTGAAAAAGAAGTTGAATACGGCACCGAATTTTATCGTTACCTGATGGAATGGAAGATTTTGTTATTTACTGCGACGCATCAAGAATGGGTTTTGGGTGTGTTCTTATGCAACAGAAGAAGGTGATTGCATATTGTAACGACCCGGATTTTTCCGATCGTTTTACACTTATAAGATTAATATTTACATAAATTAAACCTTACCAACATGATAATCAATCCAAATTGTTGAGACTTATGTTTTTGAAAAGAGTTTTACACAACGTTTGACCGTCTAGTTTGACCGATGATATCACGAACTATATAACATATGATAATTATACGTTTGTGTATATATAGGTATATATACATATTTAACATGATTTATGGATGTTTTAATATCTCATTTTGTATTAATAACAATAAGTTATAAGTATATTTTGAAACTACTAACTTAAGTTTTCAAAACGATAACCATACGTAACGTTATTTGACATAAATACTTATAACATATAATGTTTATACATATATCGTATATGTAATGTATTTAATCACTTTTAAGGACTTAAATACATAAAACAATATAAGTATATTCACAAAAGATAGCTATATTTGAATTCTCATTCCATTTTTCACAAGATTTCTATACGTATATCTAGAGTATATGTACTCGTATCATACCTAGCTTCTATACGTATTTACTATTGGTATATACACATCAAATCACCACCAACCAGCCCTTGTTCATGCCTTATGTATAAGGTAACTACTTTTGTTATCTAGTATGACAATTTCACATGATTTAAAAGATTTTTTCACAAAATTACAAACTTATACACCTTTTACACCACCATTTATACTCCATTCCATTTTCATTTTACTACACATTTCCTTTAACTAAAACACACTCTTTTAAGAAAGAAAAAAATCCCTTAAACACTCCAGCAAATTTTCATCATGAACTAGCTTCAAAAACAACATTTAAACATCATAAGAAAATCCTTTCAAGAACACTTCAAAAATTCTTCCAACTATACAAGTTTACTTCCAATCTTTCATCCAATTCCATCACTCTTTTAGTTCTAGGTTTTCACTCCTCTTTTACAGCAATCTTGTCCAAGTAACTTGAGGTAGTAACTTTGTTCATAACCTTATTCGATTCATATATATATAGCTATCTTATTTTGTGGTATAAAATTTTAACAACAAGAACATAGTTTGAATGTTTTCAAACTTGTTTGCAAACTAAATAGATCCTTCTAACTTAACTTTTAAAATACTTCAAGACCTGTAATATAACATAAATATATGCTAATTTAACAAGGTATAACTTGGTTTTTCAAAGAACACCTTAAAAACTGAATTTACGACGTCGGAGTGTAACCGGGGGCTGTTTTGGGTTGGATAATTAAAAACTATCTTGAACTTTGAATTGGAGGTTTATTTTCTGGAAAAATGATATTTACTATGAATATGATAACACATAAAAATTTCATGATTTAATTTAAAGTATAAGTATTTTTAGAAAAATGGTCATTAAATGATGTTTTGTAACAAAAATGATTAACTTCATAAGTTTCACTAAAGTTTGACCTATGACCTGTGATTTTGAATACAAACTAAGGTATTTACAGTTAATATTCTTAAAGAGGGACTCGATCCAAGGAAGTGGCAAGTTGAACCAACGAAAACGGAGTTGTAACGAAGAAACTATGACCGAAACAAAATCGGATATCCAAGACTAGTTTAGCCACGAAAATAATTGGAGAAAAATTAAATAAATCACATCTTTTTAAAATAACATGATATTTTATATATATGTACTCATAATTTAATTTTATATGGTTCAGGATCACCCGTAAACAATACGAGAAGATTAAACATAAGATCCCATGATTGTACGCAACACGTCATTTGACAACACCGGTACTTTATGTACGCAACACGTCATTTGACAACACCGGTACCGTGGGTCAAGATTAATCTCGACCAATTCAAATACATCGGGGGTTTTATTTATTTCGATGGGGGTTAAACACCTAAATATGAACCATTAAAATTGAATTACTAACATCGGACTGCTAACTACGGACTAAGGAATTATTAAAAGTATTATAAGTATATATATGTAACGATTGTTTAAAAAGAAAAGGTATTGATATATTATATATGGATAGGTTTGTGATATCAATCGGAGACCAAGTCGAAATTACATATCTTCAAGACAAAAGTGAGTATATAGTCCCACTTTTAAACTCTAAATATTTCGGGATGAGAATACATGTATTTTTATGTTTTACGTTATGGACACAAGTAACTGAAAAATATATTCTACGTTGAGTTGTACCACTGGCATATTTCCCTGTAGCTTGATAACTAATATTTACAGCGGTATTGTAAACGCGAATCCTGTTGATAGATCTATCGGGCCTGACAACCCCAACCGGACTGGACGACCAGTATTCAACGGTTGCACAGTACTTCGTTTCGTGACTACACTTGGTACGGTGTAGTAAGATTTCATAATAAAGGGAATATGCGACGTGATTAAATGTTAAGTATGGTTACCAAGTGCTCAACCACTTAGAATATTTTTATTAAAATGTTTATATATGAAATCTTGTGTTCCATTGTTATAATGCTGCTAGCATCAAACCTATATATCTCACCAACTTTATGTTGACGTTTTAAAGTATGTTATTCTCAGGTATGAATTAAGTCTTCGGCTGTGCATTAGCTCATGTTAAGGATACTACTTGGGACCTTTTAAGCCATGATACAAAGACGTTGCATTCGAGTCATTGGAGTTCAATAGAAAATATTAATAAGTAAATGACAGATTAGGTCATTTGGATATTATGAAATGTTAGATGAAAATGTCAAATATTGATGTAATGATAGTTTGCCTTTTAAGAATAAATGCAACGTTTGTAAAATGTATCATATAGAGGTCATGTACCTCGCAATGTTATCATATGTTATTGTATTCGTCCCTATGGATTGGGTCGGGTCGTCTCACATATGCTTCTCGACAACTCAAAATTCATGAACAAAACTACACCACACATGATCTGGAATTGGGTGCCGTTGTTTTTGCATTAAAGATGTGGAGACATTATCTGTATGGGGTAAAGTTTATCGTATACACCGACCACAAAAGTCTCCAACATATTTTAAATCAAAAGCAACTAAACATGAGGCAGCGTAGATGGGTTGAGCTGCTAAATGATTATGATTGTGAAATCCATTACCACCCGGGAAAATCGAATGTGGTAGCCGATGCCTTGAGTCGAAAGGAAAGAGAACCTATTCGAGTAAAAGCTATGAACATGATTATTCATACTAATCTTACTACTCGAATAAAAGAGGCACAACAGGAGGTATTGAAGGAAGGAATTTTTGGAAAGGAAATACCCAAAGGATTAGAAAAACAGCTTAATATTCGGGAAGACGGAACCAGGTATTTAGCTGAAAGAATTTGGGTACCAAAGAATGGGGATTTGAGGAAAGTGGTACTAGATGAAGCACATAAAACCAGATATTCAATACATCCCGGAGAGGGGAAAATGTACCAAGACCTCAAGAGAAACTTTTGGTGGCCAGGAATGAAGGCCGATATAGCCACATATGTAGGAGCATGTTTGACTTGTTCTAAAGTCAAAGCTGAACATCAGAAACCATCGGGTCTACTCCAACAACCTGAAATCCCAGAATGGAAATGGAAAAACATTACCATGGATTTCATTGCTAAGTTACTGAGAACCGCAGGTGGTTATGATATGATTTGGGTAATAGTTGATCGTCTTACTAAGTCAGCACACTTTCTGCCAATAAAAGAAGAGGATGGTATAGAGAAATTAGCACGATTATACCTGAAAGAAGTTGTTTCTAGACATGGTATACCAATCTCTATTATCTCTGATCGTGATAGCAGATTTACTTCCAGATTCTGGCAGGCATTACACGAAGCGTTGGGAACTCATCTAGATTTAAGTACTGCCTATCACCCACAAACTGATGGGCAGAGTGAAAGGACGATTCAGACACTTGAAGACATGCTACGAGCATGTGTTATTAATTTTGGAAGCAGTTGGGATCGACATCTACCGTTAGCTGAGTTTTCCTACAACAACATCTATCATTCTAGTGTTGAGGCGGCACCATTTGAGGCACTTTATGGGAGGAAGTGCAGGTCTCCGATTTGTTGGAGTGATGTGGGGGATAAACAGATTACAGGTCTGGAAATTATCCAAGAAACCACCGATAAAATCATTCAGATCCAACAACGATTGAAAACAGCCCGGAGTCGACAAAAGAGCTATGCGGATGTTAGAAGAAAACCTTTAGAGTTTGAGGAAGGTGATATGGTTATGCTAAAGGTATCACCTTGGAAAGGTGTTATTCGTTTTAGAAAGCGGGGGAAATTGAGCTCAAGATACATTGGGCCATTCAATATTGAAAAACGCATTGGGCCGGTGGCCTATCGACTTGAGTTACCTCCACAATTAGAAAAGATTCACAACACCTTCCATGTTTCAAACCTGAAGAAATTCCTAGCTACCGAAGATCTAATTATTCCTTTAGACGAGATTAAAATTGACGAGAAACTAAATTTCGTCGAAGAACTCGTCGAAATTGTGGATCGTGAGGTCAAACGACTCAAACAAAGTAAGATACCAATCGTTAAGGTTCGATGGAATGCTCGTAGAGGACCTGAATTCACTTGGGAATGAGAAGACCAACTGAAGCTGAAGTACCCACATTTGTTTTCCGATATCGCACGTTAACTAGGTACTATTCTAAATTTCGGGACGGAATTTAATTTAACGGGTGTGTAATGTAACGACCCGAATTTTTCCGCTAATATATTGAAGATTAATATTTACATAATTAATGTTTCCAACATGTTAAGCAATCAAACTCATTAAGAATTGGTTATTTGCAATGAATTTTATACAAACGTTTGGCCACCCAGTTTGTTTGACGATTCACGAACGTCATAAATTAAAATAATTATATAATGATGTATATATGGATATATATATATATACTTATGATTTGTTAAAATGATATTTAAGTATCTCATTATATATAATAACAATTGGTTATATACATAAAATGAGATTACTAACTTAAAGAATTCATGACTATATACATATATATAACGATTAACGTTGTAATAACTTCTAAATTAAAATGTATGTATATGTATTGTATTAATATGTATTAATACACTTTTGAAAGACTTAATAATATATATCAATATATTTATACTAAATAAAGATAGCTATACTCATTTTCTCATTCAATTTTAGCAAGAATCCTATTCGTATTCATACGGTATTTATACCCGTATCATATCCAGCTTCTATACGTATTTACTATGGGTATATACATACCAAATCATTGATCTTAGCAGCCCTCAATCAGTTGTGAGACATGTATAAACATGATGTAGACTTGTGGGAACCATGGCTTGGAAACTAGTATGACTAAATGCATAAAATTACAAACTATGGAGTCATGTTGTTGCCCCCATTTTGATGCCAACATGTAGGATAAATAACCATCCATTTCATTCCAATTAACTACATCATTTTACTCTCTAAACACATACTCAAACCTCCATTCAATTCAGCAAGTATTGGTCTCATAATCCAAGTTATAATCATCATAACAAAGCTTGATCAAGAACACTTCAAGAATTCCAAGCCATCAAGGGTATCTTTGAACTCAAGATATTCTCCTTATTTCTCCAGAAAATTTACTCATTTGATTTGAGGTAGTAACCTTATTCATAAACTTATTCGATTCGTATTCATATAGCTATCTTATTTTGAGTTATAACTAATAACAACAAGAACATAGTTTAGATTATTTCTAAACTTGTTTGCAAATAAACTTAATCCTTCTAACTTGACTTTTAAAACACTTCAACACATGTATTATGACAGTATGTCAAGCTAACATAAGGATATAAAACTTGTAAACACGAAGAACGCCTTAAAATCGAATATACGCCGTCTTAGTCGAACGGGGGCTGTTTTGGGTTTGATATTAAAAACCTATCTTAAACTTTGAATTAAAAGATTTCCTTTAGTAAAAAATCTTATTTTATATGGATATGAAATATATCCAAAATCCATGGTTAAACTCTAATTGGAAGTATGTTTTTCAAAAGAGTCATCAAGATGTCGTTCTTATGACTGATATGACTATCTTCTTGTATTTGACACCTAAGCTGTATTTTTGACTATAAACATATACTTTTTCTGTTTAGATTAATAATTAATGGGTCGATACAAAACCATGGCAAGTCAAATCACTCAAAACGGATTTATAACGAAGAAATTATGGGTAAAACAAAATTGGATATTTTTGTTTGTTTTTAGCTACGGTTTTGATTAATAAAAATGGTTGCTAACCTTATCCTAGCTAACTTACCTTGTATCCTACATGTATTTATACATGTCTTGTTCCCGAACTTATGGAAATACAATTTATAATAGTCGTGATTAAGTTCTACGACAATATATTATAGTCTTAATAAAGATCGTAAGGCACCATATATATATGACTTGATCACCGTGGATTCGTATACAAAGTTTCGACATATCATTTTGACTTCTTCTATATATATTATTGGAACGAACTATTAGACACCATTGGCAGTAATCTCGAGTTAGCTGTGGGTCGAAGTGGATTCCAAAATATTATATACTTTGAGTTGTGATCGAGCCTGAGACATGTATACAATGGGTCACGGATTGCTTCAGACAATATACATATTATGTGTCTTATTATATTAAGACAATATATTATAGTGTTAGTGAATTCTAACACAATATACACATTTATATTTATATATATATTTATACTGTTGGACTATTGGACTATTGGACTACGAACGTTAGACTACTAACAATGGACAATTAAAATTATCACAAGTATCATAAGTATGGAATATTAATTATATATATATATATATATATATATATATATATATATATATATATATATATATATATATATATATATATATATATATATATATATATATATCTTAACACAAGAATATTATTATTAGGTTCGTGAATTTGTCAAAAGGCCAAGTCTTATCACCATCTATTCGAAAATCATCACAAGTGAGTTATAGTCCCATTTTTACTATCTAAATTATTTTGGGATGAGAATACATGCAAAATTTATAAATGTTTTACAAAATAACTACAAGTTCATGGAACTACATTCAACGATTGTTTTGTTATACCGGATATCTGTACTTATTATTATTATGCTTGGTAACCTAAGAATTAGTGAAAAACACTAATTGACAAGAATCCTAAAGGTAGATCTACGGGCACCAACCACCCCCATTTTCGAATAGTGGAAATGCTTTAGTACTTCGAAGGGTTCTTGTCATACGTTTGAATAGTGGAATGTATGATGCCAGATATCTTAAGCGCTCATGTTAAGGTCGGTTACCAGGCGACTCATCGTCATAATGATTTTTGCAGTTGTAATGATCCTGCGCATTTAATTAAATGAAATCTTGTGGCTTATTAAATATTATGATTATTATATAGAAATTAAACCTATGACTCACCAACATTTTGTTGACGTTTTTAGCATATTTATTCTCAGGTGAATATTAAAAACGCTTCTGCTATCGTATACCAACCCAAGGTCAAGATTTGGAGTCGGCATAATTGTTTATATTGTTTAAACTTGCATTCGAAGTATTTGTTGTAATATATTTGAACATATTGTAATGGGTTGTGTAAAAAATTATTTATTTGAGGAGATTGTCTTTGATAGACAATCTAAATTATGTTATTAAGACCTTTATTCAATAATAAAGGTTATGGTTGTTTTTTTTTTAAAACGAATACAAGATTTGAAAAACGTCTCATATAGAGGTCAAAACCTCGCAAAGAAACCAATTAATATGAGACGTTTAAAATTAATATGAACGGGGCATTTCATTACCTCTGAAGAATTTATATATATATTATATATATATATATATATATATATATATATATATATATATATATATATATATATATATATATATATATATATGAGTTTTGAAACCACAATAGATCTTTTCGTACTAAGTTATTACGTATGGATTTTAACTAGCAATTACTACTTGGTTAATTCATGTTACTAATATACTATGATATACATCCTTCGTTAACGAGTTAACAATCATTAACTATAATCTCTACTTCAACTCAATGAATTCCATTCCATAATAAACCAAGTGTACTATTCAAATACATGTTTGATATTACACTTTCATTTTTGACCTACTCGAAACTTTCTAGAAAATATCATTCATATCTTCCGAAGTTCACAAGAATCCTACGAGCACCAACATCATTCACCGAGGAAATATCAATAAAAATGAATAATGAAGTATTAATTCATAATTCCATTTACGTTGAAGAGATAATCCGCTAAGATTACGAAATTTATAAAAGTTTTAGAGATTATTCATTTCTAGTTCCAGCCGAAAATCAAATGAGTTTAATTTAATATTAGCTCATTAAATCAGTAATACATCTGAAGAAAATATACATATGTTTTCATAAAGACTGTAATAAAAATTCTTTTGTACAAAATATTACTTGTGAAACTTTTAACGGGTAGGTAATACCCGAGAAATATATAAATTCACAATTGATATGTTACACTGTACATTCTTCGATTCTGAGTCAATAATCATTAACTATACTCACTAGTTACACAGCGATACACATTTTTCATAAAAAGCAGGACAACAATTCTCAATCAAATTCAATTACATATTCTGATTTTGACACATTAAAATCCAAGTCAAGATCTAACAGAAGACGTCATTCTTAGATTCCTAAATCTTCTAAACCATACTTTGAATCCAAACTATACTAGAACATCACTTTTATTCATAAAAACACGGAAAGATATACGAATCATTCAAAATTCATGACGATTGCATCATACGGATATTGACGATGACAACATGCGTTCAAACCCTTCAAAATTCTTGAATAGACCTTAACTAAGGAGCAATCGAGAGAATGAACCAATCACACGATACATACGAAGAACATATGCACCTGGAGGACATTTGGAACCTAAGTAAAAGTTTAACACATATCTGCGTCAGATCCTTTGGCATTTATTACCAAAAATAACTTTGCGATCCCTTTTCAAAATAGCAAATTCTGTCACAGCTTCAGCAAGTCAACTTCGATTTTTTCAGTCGGACTAGCCTTATTATAACCTTGATATATACGTTGTCTTTTCACCATCGTTACCGGGGAACCTTTTATATTCCACCACATTATCAGCAGATGTACCAGCAACTTTGTTAGCCTTTGGCGTAAGCCTCTCTGAAAAATCATTATATGTACTCATTGAAACCCCATCATCTACTCACCTGCATCTTGTAACGATAATTTCCATACCAATTATCGAGAATCAGCAATCAGTATTTCGAATCTCGCAGCGTTTCTACATTAACAGTTATATGTGTGCATATAACATTTATCTCTTAAAATTTTGATCTTCCATTCTGAAATTCTGAAAAGCATCCAGTCTACGAATCAATACTCTGAATTTTGAAAAATGTTGATTAAGCAGCAAAAACTGTAAACGACCTTAACAGCCAAAAGTTTAATGATAAAGAATAGTGTGTTGGCAAAGCTCAGAAAAAGAGAAGGTTTGGTACTGGAAAACGGATTGAGCAAACTATGAAGGAGGCTGTGGACAAATCACAAAGACTAAACTTGCCTTTAAAGAATCCAAATGATTCAGTATCTGCTGAAGTCATTAACCAATACCTTACTCCTGACTCTAAAACTTTACGGATAAATCTTCTCCATCATCCATCGATATTAGAAATTCTAAGATATCATCTTATCTTTCATTATAAATATCCTCGATATTTTTGAAGATATTTTCATAACTATTCTTATCTGAAATCACTTATCTCTTCGCGATATCAGTGTCACATCAGAAAGGAAATGATTTTAGTTTATAAATTTTGCAAAATTCGAATTTAAAAAATTGAATGTTTTTGAAGTAATGTTGGGAACTGAAGCATGAGTTAGTATAATATAATGACACTTGATCAACGTGATTATATTATAGTAAGTCATGCTGAGTTTCTAATGGAACTTGATGATTCACAGACCATAATGTCATCAGGTGCCATGTTACATAATTCTTTCATTCTATTTAACCTCTAAAAATATCAAGAAAATATTTTTCTTGATGATTCGGTCTTTTCCGTGACTTCTGGTAATTTGACAAGTCAGATCGAGCTGTCACAATATCATTCTTAGAACGTTAACTATGTTCATTCGAAACTCCATACCTACGAATTCTGGACCATTACTTGCGAAAAGAAAACAAAAGCATGAAGCTTCGAAATAGAAATGGGAGTATAAATCGCAGCAAATAGGAGAGAGCATTAACTTTGGATGTCAATGATTATAGAAAGACAGAAGCAGAGACATCGAAAAATAAGGAAAGATATAAACCCTAATAACAAATCAGAAATTACAAACAGTGTATATCGATGCGTATAGCAATATAAAGACACGGGAGAACTAAAAATACTATAAAACCAAGAGTATAGTAGAAGTGAATAGATTCTTCCGGTGGTAGATGAAAAAGAAGAATGACAAATATGAAAGTTAGGAGTATATCAAGAATTAGAACTGGATGGAGCATAATTGACGAATGCTTTAAAATATGAATTGAGGAGAAAGAATAAAAGGTGTGAGTTGTGGAAATAAGGAAAAGAAGGGAGTGGATTTGTAGTGAAATATCCGACAGAGCAATCAAAATAGATTAATGCATTTAACCAAAGAAGATCCTAATTTTCTTAATTATCAAAGAACCAAATCTTATCACGAAGATTTCCTCTAAAATCCCTTGAATTTCGGAAATCAACCGTGACTACGTCACCGGTTAAGACAAACCTGCATTTACTCATTTCACTCTTTTGTGATAGCTTCACTCGTACTCTTTACATAAATGAATCATTTTATCCATATTACTCACTGAAGATAAAAACTCTAATTTCTAGCTCGTATGCGTCATGAAGACATACTTATTATCAGCCATGACCATCCCAATCAAATTTTGGGACGAAATTTCTTTAACGGGTAGGTACTGTGACGATCCGGAAATTTCTGACCAAATTTAAACTTAATCTTTATATGTTTCCCACATGATAAGCAAAGTCTGTAATGTTGAATCTCAAAATTTTGGAACTACATTCATGTAATCAATTACCCTTTGACCGTGCCCGACGATTCACGAACAATTATGTGTGAATAGATATGTATATATATGTGTGTGTTTATTAAATTGTAAAATATTAATAAAACATTTAACAGTTTGGTTGACATGAAAATAAGTTATGAAATCTATTATATGGCTTGAAAACGTTAATAAGGTATTAAACGTATAACGTTATACTTATTCGTTTTAGATAAACATCTACGTAATAAAGCGTGTTATGTGAAACGTGCAAATATATATATATATATATATATATATATATATATATATATATATATATATATATATATATATATATACAAAGTATATTGAACTTATATATAAACAGTTTCGAATACAATTAATAGATAAAGTAACACTTGATTGTTATTAAACAAGTTAATACAAACTTATGAGAATAAACATAAGTTCTAGTAATAGATTATGTTATATGAATATAATTAGTTTCAGAAGAATAAATTTATGATAGTTATTTGATTTAGTTTCAAACGTACGAACACGTTTTCAGTCTAAAAGAATACTATTATTAAAACATTTTATAATGAAATTTAAATATGTATATAAAACCTAATTAAAGTTTTATGATATATATATATATATATATATATATATATATATATATATATATATATATATATATATATATATATATATATATATATATATATATATATATATATATATATATATGTTGTTTTAAAAATATAAAACGTACTATGATATATTTCCAAAGGTTAGTACATTTTACAACATGTTAAGAAGTAGATTATTAAGGTTATTATTATTATTATCATTTATTATTATGAATTTTAGAAATTATGTAAGATGATTTGAGTGTCACGTCTTCTTTAAAAAGAATATAACTTCACAAATATCTGGAACCACTTTTGACAAATTGTTACTGAGCCATTTTAATAAGGATTTTAATAAGGATAAATGTTTTAACGTTATCTTAAAAGTTAGAATATGTCTAGAAACCTTTTGACAAGTTGTAAATGAAAATGGTCTGTGATTCGATAAAATACAAATAAAGATAATGAAGAGTACGAACGTTTATTTAAAACGTGTTTAGCTATACTATAGTTTCAAATTATTTAATGAACAATTGTAGCATTCGTTTATTAATTCAGTTGATATTTGAATAAGTTAATTAAAACGTTTGAGAAGTTAAAATAAACGTTGGCGCATAAAGGAACTATATCAAATTAACTATTAAAGCGTAAACGTTATATGATATAATCTTTTCTATTATGGAAACGATTTTAAATTATATATATTATGCTTTGAAATATATTTAAGTTTTGAAAAACTAAATTATTAAATAAATATTTCAAAATGTACAAATGTATATTTTTAACTGAATATATATATATATATATATATATATATATATATATATATATATATATATATATATATATATATATATATATATATATATATATATATATATATATTTTACAATGTAATAAAATATAATATTAATTTGGTTACAAAATGTTTTGATTTTAAATAATATTATTAAATGTATTTTAATAAACAACGAGAAGTTAATTTATAGAAGAAAATGATAAAAACACTCAAATGTATAAGTTATACCTTTAGTAATATAGTCTATCGATGGTTAAGTCTAATTATTAATAAAGGTACACGTTGCGAAACGTAAAGTACTAGTTTTCTTAAGCGTATGAGGTAACGTTCGAAAAACCAGAACTGGGACATAAGTCGAGCGTCAACGTACAAGTTATCGGAACTAATTTTACTGGTTAACTATGAACGTGAATATAATATAATATATATAAATATTATTTACACCATCGGCAGCCCACGTGAAAATTGATTTTTGAGCTGGAACAAGGAGGGCCACGATCGCGGCATTTTTGCACTAAACCCTCCGCAATTGCAGAGGTATGGGGGCCACGTTTTGGTCTATAAAACTCAAGTTTTTCGGATGAAGTAATCCATTCTCTATCTCTCTTGATATTATTATTATTATTATTATTATTATTATTATTATTATTATTATTATTATTATTATTATTATTATTATTATTATTATTATTATTATTATTATTATTATTATTATTATTATTATTATTATTAAGATTAATATTATTATTAATCTTATAGTTAGGTGTATTATTATTATATTATTACATAAAATACTATTACGAGATCATGAGCGAGTTATTTCAAAAACGGGTTTTTCGAGTGGGATGAAGCTAGGGAAATTATGGGTTATAGCTATGGAGGTTATGAGTATTGTTCGGGGGTATTGTTCGTAAGGTCAAACTAGTGTTTATCATCTCCGTTGCGTCTACATAATTTCCTGCAATATTGAATCATAATATTGATACGTGAGCACTCATATCTTATTTTTATATATTAATAGTGTATCCCTGACTAGTGCTCGAGTATATATGATTATGCATACTTGTATGCTTAGTTTTGTCGTTAAATAGTTTATGATAAATCATGAATTTAATAAATATGCTACTGAGATAAGGTATATGATATGCATGTCGTTGGAAAGCTGGCAAAAAATTAATAACTTTTCATTTAGAAATCGTGTGGTTTCGATGAATGGATTTTAAGTTATGGTCAACTGAATTATTATTAATTCTATTATTATTATTATTATTATTATTATTATTATTATTATTATTATTATTATTATTATTATTATTACTACTACTATTGTCGTAATGGTTATCGTTATTATTATTATCTAATAATATTATTATTATTATTATCGTTATCAATATAAGTATTATCATTAAAATTGTTATTGTTATTATTAATACTATCATTATTATCACTAAGGTTATTATTAATATTATTATTATTATTATTATTATTATTATTATTATTATTATTATTATTATTATTATTATTATTATTATTATTATTATCATTATCATTATAATAATTATTAGTATTATCATTAGTATTATTATAATTATTATTATAAGTATCATTTATATTAAAACTATCACTTTTACTAAAATTATCATTTTAGTATTATTATTATTAAATATTATCATTTTGAGTAGAATTATTATTTTTATATAAAATATTATTATTACAGTTAATATTAAAAAGTATCGTTATCATGATTAGAATTATCATTTTATTACAATTAATATCATCATTAGTAGATATAAATATTTTTATTATTATTATTATTAGCAGAATAATAATAAATATTATTATTATTACAAAATAATACAACTTTTACTCATTATTATTATTATCAATATTATTTTATCAAATAAATATGTAATATAAAAATATTTTTACCACACGTAATATAATTACATTAATAATACATACCACTATATTTTTATAATATTTAGTGAACTTTATAAATTTTATTACTTGAAATATATAAAAGTATATTTTTATCATATATAAATTTTAATATAAATTCTTATTAATAAATGACTTGTATTATTTACTCTAATAAAATCTAATAAATATATTTAAATATATAAAATGGCTATATAATAAATATGTATAGATTTTAGAAGTCATTTTGGGTCAAGTTGACTTTTGTTGACTTTTGCATATCGGCCTCGAGCATTAGGATTGTGATACACTACGACTTGACCTAAATTGTTATACAGATATTGACCAACATATAAATATATATACTCAATATAGGTTCGTGAATCCGAGGCCAACCTTGCACTTGTTCAGTGCCATCATATACGTATACAGTATTGTGAGTTTCATTTACTCACTTTTTATATATATTTTTGGGACTGAGAATACATGCGCTGTTTTTATAAATGTTTGATGAAATAGACACAAGTACTTAAAACTACATTCTACGATTGGATTATTATACCGAATATCGCCCTTTTTGCTTGGTAACCTAAGAATTAGTGAACTGGCCACTAATTGACGCAATCCTGAAGATAGATCTATGGGCCTAACAAACCCCATCCAGGTTATGGATGCTTTAGTACTTCGATTTTTATATACAGATGAGTATACTTGTATATTTGAGGATATTCTAGATGCATTTTGTTAATGTCAGTTACCAGGTGTCCAATAGTATGAATGATTTTATACAGATGAGTGTTCCTGTATGATGATTTTTGCAGATGAGTGTTCCTGCAGTTTATATATATAAAAATGAAATCTTGTGGTCTATTAAAATTATGGAAATGATGGATTATGATAAACTAATGAACTCACCAACCTTTTGGTTGACACTTTTAAGCATGTTTATTCTCAGGTTTGAAAGAAATCTTCCGCTGTGCATTTGCTCATTTTAAAGATAATACTTGGAGTCATTCATGGCATATTTCAAAAGACGTTGCATTCGAGTCGTTGAGTTCAACAAGATTATTATTAAGTAGATGACAGATTAAGTCATTTATAGTTTGGATATATAATGAAATGGTATGCATGTCTATCAACTTTCGATGAAATGAAAGTTTGTCTTTTAAAAACGAATGCAATGTTTGTAAAATGTATCATTAGAGGTCAAATACCTCGCAATGGAATCATATGTTATTGTATTCGTCCTTATGGATTAGGACGGGTCGTCTCAATCTAAGTGTATTTTATGATTACAAGTCTTTACTAGTTACACTTGAAAATGTTGTTCTTCATTTAGTCTTAATTTGTCACTAAGTAATCTTTAATTGTAATTAGTGTTCTAGTGACATTAGCTTATGTGTGTTGGTACTTGGTGATTATTCTAAGAATGTCTAGATACGTTTTAAGATAACAAGTTATTGATTAACACTTATGTGTTATGCCTAATCATGGTTAAATTGTCATTAAGATGTAATTAAGAGTAATTAACCAAGATTAGTGTTTTTATGACCAAAACTCAATTGAGTATGGATGATGCATCTATTCTAAGCGTGTTGAGAAAGGTTTCAAGAATTATAGATGTCGGGAAGTGGTTAAACTAAATTTAATCAAAAATAGTGACAGTGAATTATGCGGTCACACTGCGGTTGACCGTGGTGGCGACCGTGCAATTTTTTTTTTCACAAAACTGCGTTGCAGATTCAATCTGAGCTTCTACGGCCAAGTATACGGTCGACCGTGGTTTGACCGTGTAACTTTATGATGTTTATTTTCATTCTATGTTTTGTTTGATTTGGTCATTTGCAAGATCAAGTATGGATTAGTGAACTTGCGTGTTTTATGTTAAGATGTTGATCATCACTTATGCATATGTATGTGTCATCATCAAAACATTTTCTTTGGTTAAGCATCATACTTACCTTTGTCGGTTACCATTAAAAAACATTCAACCAACAGCTTCTATAGCGCTAACCGATATGGTTTTAATTGTTTACATTAATTTATGACATGATATGATGTACACATTCATGTTTCCCATTGGTGTAATGCAGGTAAAAATGCTTGTGTATTTTGTTAGCAAAGCACTCAGCGAAAATGAGGTTAATTATCCACTTATAGAAAAGCTGGTATACGCGCTAGTTGATACGGCTCGTCGGCTGGGTAGATACTTCCAAAAGCATCCCATCATGGTGTTAACCGATCAGCCAATAAGACGGGTACAAGTCGCGATACGCGCATCCTAATTATTTATATACGCAATTTTGTAAGAAGCATTGTAAATACGTGTGAATCAACTGCGAATTGCTGACAGGTGCCGTGAAAAACAAAACTGGTATTGTACAAGCCTGAGGTTTCAGGTCGATTGGCTATATGGGCCATAGAGTTGGGGGAGCATTAAAAAAATTACTCTCTGTGCATTGCGATAAAAGGCTAAATACAGGCAGATTAGTTGGTTGAAACTACAATTGAAGTAGAAGCACTTATTGAAAACACGGTGACAGAGCCTGTTGAAAATCAACCATGGGAGTTGTATACCGATGGTGCCTGCGGTCCAGAAGGCACAGACTCCGGCTTAATCCTGACAGAGAAGAGCACACTTACGCACTTCGATTTGTGTTTTTGGCAATGAATAATGAATCAGATTATGATGCATTGCTTTCGGGAATGCGTATGGCGCAGAAATTTGCTATAAAACACTTGGATGCATACGTTGATTCACAATTGGTAGATAATCAGGTCAATAGGTTATTTGAGGCGCATGATGCCTCTATGCAAAGTTATCTAGAATTATGCTGGCTTATGAGTTTGATACTTTCCGACTAACACAAGTACCTAGAGGTCAAAAAAGGCGTACACGCTCAGCAAAGTAGCTTCTTTGGCATTTGATCATCTGCACAAAAACGTATGGGTAGAAGAGTATACAGAAAAATCCATTGATGAAAAGCTCACAGTCGCACTCGTTGAGGAAGAAGTCCTTAAGTGGATGACACCTTTCATAAAGTTCTTAACAGAGGGCGTGCTTCTGGAAGATGAAAATAACGCGAAAGAGTAAAATCCCCATGTATAAGCTGATAGAAGGGGTATTGTATAGGAAATCATTCCTAGAGCCAAGCTTGCTGTGTCCATCTCAGGCCAAAGAATTTCATGAAGGATATTGCGCTTTACATTCCGGATATAGAACTATTGCTGCAAAGGTCATGCCCATTCGAAACTTCTTTTGGAAAGACATTGTGTGCAGGTTTGGTATCCCCAA
Organism: Rutidosis leptorrhynchoides; assembly: GCF_046630445.1. Lineage (NCBI taxonomy): Eukaryota > Viridiplantae > Streptophyta > Magnoliopsida > Asterales > Asteraceae > Rutidosis > Rutidosis leptorrhynchoides. The sequence goes on along the minus strand of NC_092336.1, from coordinate 261,910,649 downwards.
TGAAATTTTTAGTGACAATGGTACTCAATTTGAAGGTGTGCCCTTTTGATCATGGTACTGAGAGCTGAATATTAGGCAGTCTTTTACTTCAGTTACGCACCTGCGAGAAAATAGGCAATGCGAAGTAAGTGAAAGGACCCATCCTAATCCATCCGGACAAAGTCCATATCGATTACAAACGATTCACAATAGTTGGTTACATCGCGAGGTACTTGACCTCTATATGATACATTTTACAAACATTGCATTCGTTTTGAAAAGACAAACTTCCTTACATCGAAAATTGACGATATGCATACCATTTCATAATATATCTAATTATAATTATCCTAATAATAATCTTGATGAACTCGACGACTCGAATGCAATGTCTTTTGAAATATGTCATGAATGACTCCAAGTAATATCTTTAAAGTGAGTAAATGTACAGCGGAAGATTTCTTTCATACCTGAGAATAAACATGCTTTAAAGTGTCAACCAAAAGGTTGGTGAGTTCATTAGTTTAACATAAATAATCATTTCATAATTTTAATAGACCACAAGATTTCATATTTTCATTTCTCATAAACATACGTCCCATGCATAGAGACAAAAATCATTCATATGGATTGAACACCTGATAATCGACATTAACAATATGCATATAAGAATATCCCCATCATTCCGGGATCCTCCTTCGGACATGATATAAATTTCGAAGTACTAAAGCATCCGGTACTTTGGATGGGGCTTGTTGGGCCCGATAGATCTATCTTTAGAGTTCGCGTCAATTAGGGTGTCTGTTCCCTAATTCTTAGATTACCAGACTAAATAAAAAGGGGCATATTCAGTTTCGATCATTCAACCATAGAACGTAATTTCGATTACTTGTGTCTATTTCGTAAAACAGTTATAAAAGCAGCGCATGTATTCTCAGTCCCAAAAATATATATTGCGAAAGCATTTAAAAAGGGATTAATGAAACTCACCTAATGTATTTTGTAGTAAAAATACATAGAACGACATTGAACAAGTATAGGGTTGACCTCGGATTCACGACCTATATCATGTATATATATTAATACATATAATTAAAATCGAACAAGTTTATTCTTAATTTATATATCTTATATATTTAATATTTGTATACATTTAAAATAGTTAATATTTATATAGTTTTATATGTATATGTATTTAGTATTATATTAAACATCAATTATTTGTTATATGTAAATATATAATGTTAATATATAATTATATGTACTATTATGGTATTTGTAGTAATTGTATTCTTATATAAAAAAAATATTTATTTGTTATAATAATATTTGTAATATGAAAGTAATAATAATAACCTTTTATTATATTATTATAGATGTTAAAAATTAATAATATTAATTATAATAATAATAATAATATTAATGATCGTAATAATACTAGTAGTGATAATAATAATAATAAGAATATATAGAATATTAATAATTTTTACTAATGATGATAATAATTCTATTAATAATACTAGTTAGATAATAAAAATCATAATAATAATAATAAATAATAATAATAATAATAATATAATAAAAATGTTGTATGTGTTAATAATGATAATAATAGTAATAATAATACTTTATAATAATTATGATAATAATAATAATAACATATCAATAAAGATAATAATAATGATCATATCAATAATTCAATTAAATCATAATTTTAATCATAATTCTAACAATGTTTTAACCAAATCATAATATTAATATTAACATGATATTAAGAATAATAATAATAATAATAATAATAATAATAATAATAATAATAATAATAATAATAATAATAACAATAATAATAATAATAATAATAATAATAATAATAATTAATAATAATAATAATAATAATACATTACCTAATAAAGAGTGATCTGCGTTTAATGGTGGTTCACAACAGATCGAGAATAGCAGAACAAATACGCAGGAGAAAATCAGGGTTTCAGTGTTCTTCGTTTCATTAATCCGCCAATCAATCAATGTTTAGTAGACCCTCGATTTATCATCATCATCGTTCATTGTCATCATCAATCTTTATCATCATCGTTACTCATCATCCTTCTTCAATCAATTAAGTAATCGGTTCATCAATTAGCCAAGTAAGTAATCCGTCCTTTAAAGTTCCCTTACTTTCATTAATCTATCTATATTTTCTGTATTATTATTTGATCGAACAAAAACAGTAATTGCTGATGTTCTTGGTGGGTTTGATGATAATAATAAAAAAATATTTATAAGTTAGGGGGTACAGATACAGAGCAGCAGCAATTATCGAACCCAATTAGTAGCAGTAGGTATTTGATTGTTAGATCGAAACGGAAACGATAATAGTATTAATATAACTGAATGGGTTTGATCAGGTTTGTATTGATAGTGGTTTTTGTGGAACTGCAACTGGTTTTTGGTTTTGTGAATTGGGTCTGCAGTAATGGATACGAGTTCGAGAAAAAAAGAGTAAAATAAATAATAATAGTGTTCGATATGATTGTACTCTGTCAATCAAGAGTCAAACAACAATAGTTTAAAAAAAAATGAACAAGCAGTACTAATCTGATGTATACTTGGTCTGATCGAATCAGGTACAAGCAGCAGGATCAGTAACGAATAGCAAGACTTTGCAGCAGGTTTTCGAAGGGTTTTTCTGAGTAGAGAACACACGTACAGCAGTCTGGTTCGATTTCTTTCTTTTATTTATTTATTTATTTATTTGCTGCTTGTTATTGATCAAGGCACGGAAATAGAAATAGTAAATAGGGTTGTGGTGTTGATTGTGAACCAAAATAGAGACAGAGTAGTAGCTGTTCTTTAATGTGCATCACCCTAAACAAGAGACATAGCAGTAGTATTAGATCCTTGCAGGTTTTATGGTTGTTGCTTGAGTTGTTTGTTTGGTGTTCGATGGTGATATTTGAATAAACAGAAATATAAAACATTGCAGTAGCTTAATAGGGGATTTAATGGTGTCTGTTATTTGTTTATGTAGAATAAAAGTAGCAGCACAGCAGTTACAGAAGGGTTGCAGTTTAGTAGCGATTAAAACGTTTGATGGTGGTGTCTTTCGGGAATAGAAACAGAAAACAGAAGATCATAGGTGGTACATTGGTGATGTAGTGAAAGAGATCAAGTAGCAGTTTTTGGACTCACAATGGTGGTTAGTGTTCGGGTGATAATTGTTGCCGAAGTAATAGATCCCAAGAAGGAGAAGAAGAGGGTGGTGATAAATTGTATATATGTAATATAGATAGATAAGTTGCTTAACTCCCAAAAACAGTAAACTCCTATAAATGATTCTTGATTCAAGTAGTGAGTACCAAACATGAATATTATAAAAGTGTGGTGGTGTTCCACAAAGAAAAATAAACACTCATAATTGCATCATGCCAAATGAATAAAAGGTAATACATAGTCCGTGAATTTGTTTGGCTTATATGTCATAATTCTATCCATGTATGTATATATATATATATATATATATATATATATATATATATATATATATATATATATATATATATATATATATATATATATATATATATATATATATATATATATATATTATATGTTTGTGGATATTCAACAAAGAAGACAGAAATAGTGGACGAACAGTTTAGCAATCAAGCTAATCGATGGATTGTGGGTTGCTGTTGATTGAATCATGAATATATATGATAATGAACATAGTAATAACATTAATACTACAAGATATGCTACATGTTGATGTGATGCATCGAGAAAAACATAAATATATATTCATTCAAACCCTACTTGTTAAAATATTGTTGATGTTAATGTTCACATGGAATAAAGTAGGCTTAATTTGTGCATTAAGAACTTGAGATTAAACAAAAGGGTTTAGGTGAAGTCATTTTCTTAACATCTAGCAAAAATAATTTATATAGTAATAACTAGTGTACTTGATCAATTAAATTCTTCTAAAAGAGTCATAAATCCAATAATAATAAATAGATATAGGAGTAATGGATATTAATATATGGTTTATTTACTTATAAAACTATATATATATATATATATCGCATATTATTTTATCGCATATTAATATTTGGTAACAATAACAAGTCTTATTATATCGCATATTATTTTACATATTTATTTCCAACAATTAACTCATATATTATTTCAAATAATATTTCAAATTATATATATATATATATATATATATATATATATATATATATATATATATATATATATATATATATATATATATTTACAAATAGTTGTTCGTGAATCGTCGGGAATGGTCGAAGGTCAATTGAATATATGAACATTGTTCCAAAATTTTCTAGACTCAATTCTACATACTTTACTTATCGTATCGAAATCATATAAAGATTAAGTTTAAATTTGGTTAGAAATTCCCGGGTCATCACAGTACCTACCCGTTAAAGAAATTTCGTCCCGAAATTTGAGTGTGGTCGTCAGGGTTAACAATTAGAATGTTTTCCTGACAATATGATTTGATAAATAGAGTTTTATTACTATTGAGTAATATGGATAAGATAATTCGATTACTCGAAGAGTACGAGTGAACCTATCACAAATAGTGAAAAGTTTCGTCTTAACTTTTGACGTAGTCACGATTGAATTTAGAAAATAAAGTACGTCTTGTCTTTTGACGTTGTCTTGGTTGAATTCCGGAATTCAAGGGATTTAGAGAAAATCTTCGAAATCTATAAGATTTGATTCTTCAGTGATTCAGGAAATTAGGATCTCTCTAATTAAATGCAGAGATTTGCCTTGATTTCTTTATCAGATATTTCACTATAAATTAACTTCTTCCATTCCATTACTTTTACCATTCCTATACTCAATTTTCAAATTCAAAAGATTGTGAAATTGCTTAATCCAGTTCTGATCCTTGTCCTTACTCTGACTATCGCAACAATCATTCTTTTTTTTTTTTTTTTCAACTTCCACTGGAGGAATCTGTTTCTTCTACTTCGCCTTGAGGTTATAGTGTTTTTAATTCTCCCGTGTCTTTATGTTACGATAAACATTGATATAATGGTTTGTAAGTTATGTATTGTTATCGGACTTTATGTCTTCCCTTATATTTCAAAGTCCCTGCTTCTGTCTTCTATAGTCATTGTCATCCACAATTAATGCTCTCTCCTATTTGCTGCGATTTATACCCCCATTTCTATTTCGGAGATTCATTCTTTCATTTCCTCTTCTTGCGATTAAGCACCGTATGTAATGGTCCAGAATTTGTAGATATGAATTTCAGAATGAACATAATTAATGTTCTAAGAAGGAATTCGTAATGGCACGATCTTGATTTGTCAAATTACCAGAATTACAGAGGATAGAACTATCAAGAATATATTTTCTTGATATGTTCAGAAGTTAAGCAGAATGAAAGAGTTACGTAACATGGCACATGATGACGTTATAATCTGTGAATCATCACGTTCCATTTAGAAACTCAGCATGACTTACTGTAATATAATCACGTTGATCAAGTGTCATTATATTATACTAACTCATGCATCAGTTCCCAACATTTCTTCAATAACATTCATATTTTAAGCTCGAAAGTTTACATAATATAGAAACTAACAGTTTCTATATGATGTAACACCGATAGCACGAAGAGATTAATGATTTCAGATAAGAACAGTTATGAAAATATCTTCAGAAATATGGAGGATATTTATAAATGAAGATACGATGATATCTTGGAGTTTCTAATATCGATGGATGATGAAGAAGATTTATCCGTAAGGGTTTAGATTCGGAAGCAAGGTATTCGCTAAATATTTCATCAGAAACAGAATCATTTGAATTCTTTGAAGTCAAACTTATTCTTTGTGATTTGTCCACGGCTTCCTTCATAGTTTCGCATAATCCGCTTTTCGGTACTAAAATTTCTATTGAATGTTTCCATTATAATGATACACAGGAAGCACTAAGAGGTATATAATTTCGTACGAGAATATTTATGAAAATATCCTCAGAAATATTGAAAATATTAATGATGATATTTTGGAATTTCTAAGTTCGATGGTTGATAGAGAAAGATTTTCCGTAAAATTTTATCATGACTTCGGAGCAAGATATTCTCTAAAGATTTCAACGGATCCAGAATTATCTGAATTCTTTGAATATAGGATATGGTCCTTGTATTTGTCCTTGGTCTCCTTAGTGGTTAGTTCAATCCGTTTTCCAGTTCCTACTTTTCTAAGCTTTTCCAACATACTATTCTTTATCATCAAACTTCTGATGATTAAGGTCATTTACGGTTGCCTACAGTTTCTGCTGCTTCGTTCAGCTTTTTCAACATTCAGAGTATCGATTCGTAAACTGGGTGCCTTTTCAAAATTTCAGAATTGAAGATCGTAATTCTAGGAGATAATTGTTATATGTATACATATAACTATTGATGTAGAATTGCTACGAGATTCAAAATATTGATTACTGATTCCTCTATATTTACCGCTACTATATCTGAATCATTGGTTATCGATCCGAGATGATTTTTAAGAGAATTGTGTTTTTAGATGATTAAACGCTGACGGTAATATGGTGGAATATAAAAGGTTCCCCGGTAACAATAAAAGAACATACACATAAATCAAGGTGATAATAAGGTTGTTTCGAACGAAAAGTCGTAGTTAATTTGCTGAAGCTGTGACAAAATTTGCTACTTTGAAAAGAGATCGCAAAGTTATTTTTGCTAATAAATGCCAAAGGATCTGATGCGGCTACGTGTTAAACTTTTACTCAGTTGTCGAGAGTTTCTCAGATGCAATACTATATACATAAATCTTTCCTTCCGTAGATGAAGTGCGGTTGATTCATCCTATCGATTGAGGTGTTTTCAAGAATTATAAAAGGTTTGAATGCAGATTGTAATCGACGAGATACAAATGAGGTTTAAGATGAAATCAAGTGGCAAACTTGAAGAAATATTTAATTTCATATGTTATAATTAATATTTTAATTCATTTTAATTGTCCAATGTAATTAGTCCACAGTCGATAGCCCACAGTTGACAGACCAATAATTCATATATAGTTTAATATATAATATTCGAATTAATTAATACGTGTCGTGACCCGTCTACGTCTCAGACTCGATCACAACTCAAACTATATATATTATTGTAGAATCAACCTCAACCCTGTATAGAGAACTCGATCATTACTGCATATAGAGTGTCTATGGTGATTCCAATTAATATATATAGATGCGTCGATATGATATGTCAAAACCTTGTATACGTGTCCCGATATTTAAAGTGCGTAAAATAAATAACAAAAAAATTAAATAACGATAAATAAAGTAAATAACAGAAATTAAATGACGATAAATAAAATTTCGAGAATGTAAATTGCGATAATTAAAATGCGATAAATAAATAAATTGCGATAAATAAATGTAATCAGTTAGCTAGGAATAGTTAGCTGGAACAGTTAGCGTGGATTCTTAACAAAGTTTTTCGTAGTTAATTTATTTGTTTCTAACAAATTTTATTTTGTCCAATGTTTCCTTCATTATGCCACTTGTCGGATTCTGATAGGTCAAAATCCAAATATGAAATTGAATGAAAATAGTTATTCTGTGGTGAACGGATACGTATATCGATGGATGTAAGTAGGATCGTAAACGACTGTTGAATCAGATTCGGAGAATATACAGTGTAACTTATTAATGTGAAATCTAAATATTCCTCGGGTATTACCTTCCCGTTAAAATATTTTCACCATTAACAGTTTGTACAAAAGAATTTTTTTTTATTACAATCTTTATGAAAATATGCTTACATATATATTTTCTTCAGATGTATTCATGGATTTAATGAGTTAATATGCTATTAACCTCATTTGCTTTTCGGTTGGAACTAGAATAAATAATCTCTAAAACTTTAAAGATTACATATTCGTCATGTCGAACGAAGATAAATGATGTAGAACGATACGTAGAACGAAGATCATACTCAAAGTACAGATGATGATATTGAAGCATGGATTGTTGATGGTACTGGTGCTGTTATTGATGGTACCGTTGGTGGTGGTGATATTGCTGAAGCTGGTATATTTTGCACCATATTCTCCGAATTGATTATTCGAGCGCGAAGTTCGTTGACTTATTACTCCAGGATGATTGTCGGTCGAAACGAGAGGATGAATAAGTTTTAAAATTTGAGTTATGATATAGTCGTGGCGAGATATTTGGGAAATGAGGGTGAAATGGTGTTACGAACAGGTTCGTCGGTGAGTGCTTCAGGTTCTTCGCCAAAAGGTGAATTCGGTTAGTGGAAGGGATCGCCTTCTGCGCGTCTCCATTGATTAAGTCGACTACGAATCCATCAGATGAATTGAGGATGACTGATTGGTTGATTCATTCTGCTGACGTTGCTTCTGGAGCTTAGATGACTATCCATTCGGAATAACTGTCGGGATAACTATCGGAATAGCTGTCGGAATCCAAGGGACTCGAACTAGTTGAAGGATTCATCTCGTACGATCAGATGAAGGATTTTCGATAAGAAATAGATTGTAGGATGTAGATTAGTATCCTGCAATACATAATTTACATATGCATATGTAATACTAAAATCTCATAAGTTACGGAGGAATCTACGTAAACTGTCAGGCAAATCTACAGCAACAGATGCGTTAAGATATGAATTATCAGATACGTTAAGATATGAATTTTGTCTATATACTATTCATGCAATCATTGCAGTAAGATGTGTCTAGACTAAGAATGATAAGCAGATAATTTTCCTAAGGATGATAAGCAGATGATTTCCGACACGAATTGATAAGCAAAACTTTCGACATGTAGACACGGTCGAAGTCCAAACTCACTAATGCATCCTAACGACTTATTAGTTAGACATACTAATGCAAGACCTGGTTCACTAAGACCACCGCCCTGATACCAACTAAAAGGACCCGTCCTAATCCATCCGGACAAAGTCCATATCGATTACAAACGATTCACAATAGTTGGTTACATCGCGAGGTACTTGACCTCTATATGATACATTTTACAAACATTGCATTCGTTTTGAAAAGACAAACTTCCTTACATCGAAAATTGACGATATGCATACCATTTCATAATATATCTAATTATAATTATCCTAATAATAATCTTGATGAACTCGACGACTCGAATGCAACGTCTTTTGAAATATGTCATGAATGACTCCAAGTAATATCTTTAAAGTGAGCAAATGCACAGCGGAAGATTTCTTTCATACCTGAGAATAAACATGCTTTAAAGTGTCAACCAAAAGGTTGGTGAGTTCATTAGTTTAACATAAATAATCATTTCATAATTTTAATAAACCATAAGATTTCATATTTTCATTTCTCATAAACATACGTCCCATGCATAGAGACAAAAATCATTCATATGGATTGAACACCTGGTAATCGACATTAACAATATGCATATAAGAATATCCCCATCATTCCGGGATCCTCCTTCGGACATGATATAAATTTCGAAGTACTAAAGCATCCGGTACTTTGGATGGGGCTTGTTGGGCCCGATAGATCTATCTTTAGAGTTCGCGTCAATTAGGATGTCTGTTCCCTAATTCTTAGATTACCAGACTAAATATAAAGGGGCATATTCAGTTTCGATCATTCAACCATAGAACGTAATTTCGATTACTTGTGTCTATTTCGTATAACAGTTATAAAAGCAGCGCATGTATTCTCAGTCCCAAAAATATATATTGCGAAAGCATTTAAAAAGGGATTAATGAAACTCACCTAATGTATTTTGTAGTAAAAATACATAGAACGATATTGAACAAGTATAGGGTTAACCTCGGATTCACGACCTATATCATGTATATATATTAATACATATAATTAAAATCGAACAAGTTTATTCTTAATTTATATATCTTATATATTTAATATTTGTATACATTTAAAATAGTTAATATTTATATAGTTTTATATGTATATGTATTTAGTATTATATTAAACATCAATTATTTGTTATATGTAAATATATAATGTTAATATATAATTATATGTACTATTATGGTATTTGTAGTAATTGTATTCTTATATAAAAAAAATATTTATTTGTTATAATAATATTTGTAATATGAAAGTAATAATAATAACCTTTTATTATATTATTATAGATGTTAAAAATTAATAATATTAATTATAATAATAATAATATTAATGATCGTAATAATACTAGTAGTGATAATAATAATAATAAGAATATATAGAATATTAATAATTTTTACTAATGATGATAATAATTCTATTAATAATACTAGTTAGATAATAAAAATCATAATAATAATAATAAATAATAATAATAATAATAATAATATAATAAAAATGTTGTATGTGTTAATAATGATAATAATAGTAATAATAATACTTTATAATAATTATGATTATAATAATAATAACATATCAATAAAGATAATAATAATGATCATATCAATAATTCAATTAAATCATAATTTTAATCATAATTCTAACAATGTTTTAACCAAATCATAATATTAATATTAACATGATATTAAGTATAATAACAATAATAATAATAATAATAATAATAATAATAATAATAATAATAATAATAATGATAATAATAATAATAATAATAAGAATAATAATAATAATAATAATAATAATAATAATAATAATACATTACCTAATAAAGAGTGATCTGCGTTTAATGGTGGTTCAAAACAGATCGAGAATAGTAGAACAAATACGCAGGAGAAAATCAGGGTTTCAGTGTTCTTCGTTTCATTAATCCGCCAATCAATCAATGTTTAGTAGACCCTCGATTTATCATCATCATCGTTCAAGGTCATCATCAATCTTTATCATCATCGTTACTCATCATCCTTCTTCAATCAATTAAGTAATCGGTTCATCAATTAGCCAAGTAAGTAATCCGTCCTTTAAAGTTCCCTTACTTTCATTAATCTATCTATATTTTCTGTATTATTATTTGATCGAACAAAAACAGTAATTGCTGATGTTCTTGGTGGGTTTGATGATAATAATAAAAAAATATTTATAAGTTAGAGGGTACAGATACGGAGCAGCAGCAATTATCTAACCCAATTAGTAGCAGTAGGTATTTGATTGTTAGATCGAAACAGAAACGATAATAGTATTAATATAACTGAATAGGTTTGATCAGGTTTGTATTGATAGTGGTTTTTGTGGAACTGCAACTGGTTTTTGGTTTTGTGAATTGGGTCTGCAGTAATGGATACGAGTTCGAGAAAAAAAGAGTAAAATAAATAATAATAGTGTTCGATATGATTGTACTCTGTCAATCAAAAGTCAAACAACAATAGTTTAAAAAAAAATGAACAAGCAGTACTAATCTGATGTATACTTGGTCTGATCGAATCAGGTACAAGCAGCAGGATCAGTAACGAATAGCAAGACTTTGCAGCAGGTTTTCGAAGGGTTTTTCTGAGTAGAGAACACACGTACAGCAGTCTGGTTCGATTTCTTTCTTTTATTTATTTATTTATTTGCTGCTTGTTATTGATCAAGGCACGGAAATAGAAATAGTAAATAGGGTTGTGGTGTTGATTGTGAACCAAAATAGAGACAGAGTAGTAGCTATTCTTTAATGTGCATCACCCTAAACAAGAGACATAGCAGTAGTATTAGATCCTTGCAGGTTTTATGGTTGTTGCTTGAGTTGTTTGTTTGGTGTTCGATGGTGATATTTGAATAAACAGAAATATAAAACATTGCAGTAGTTTAATAGGGGATTTAATGGTGTCTGTTATTTGTTTATGTAGAATAAAAGTAGCAGCACATCAGTTACAGAAGGGCTGCAGTTTAGTAGCGATTAAAACTTTTGATGGTGGTTTCTTTCGGGAATATGAATAGAAACAGAAAACAGAAGATCATAGGTTGTACGTTGGTGATGTAGTGAAAGAGATCAAGTAGCAGTTTTTGGACTCACAATGGTGGTTAGTGTTCGGGTGATAATTGTTGCCGAAGTAATAGATCCCAAGAAGGAGAAGAAGAGGGTGGTGATAAATTGTATATATGTAATATAGATAGATAAGTTGCTTAACTCCCAAAAACAGTAAACTCCTATAAATGATTCTTGATTCATGTAGTGAGTACCAAACATGAATATTATAAAAGTGTGGTGGTGTTCCACAAAGACAAATAAACACTCATAATTGCATCATGCCAAATGAATAAAAGGTAATACATAGTCCGTGAATTTGTTTGGCTTATATGTCATAATTCTATCCATGTATATATATATATATATATATATATATATATATATATATATATATATATATATATATATATATATATATATATATATATATATATATATATATATATATATATATATATATATATATATATATATATATATATATTATATGTTTGTGGATATTCAACAAAGAAGACAGAAATAGTGGATGAACAGTTTAGCAATCAAGCTAATCGATGGATTGTGGGTTGTTGTTGATTGAATCATGAATATATATGATAATGAACGTAGTAATAACATTAATACTACAAGATATGCTACATGTTGATGTGATGCATCGAGAAAAACATAAATATATATTCATTCAAACCCTACTTGTTAAAATATTGTTGATGTTAATGTTCACATGGAATAAAGTAGGCTTAATTTGTGCATTAAGAACTTGAGATTAAACAAAAGGGTTTAGGTGAAGTCATTTTCTTAACATCTAGCAAAAATAATTTATATAGTAATAACTAGTGTACTTGATCAATTAAATTCTTCTAAAAGAGTCATAAATCCAATAATAATAAATAGATATAGGAGTAATGGATATTAATATATGGTTTATTTACTTATAAAACTATATATATATATATATATATATATATATATATATATATATATAAAATAATGTTTTGGTAACAATAACAAGTCTTATTATATCGCATATTATTTTACATATTTATTTCCAACAATTAACTCATATATTATTTCAAATAATATTTCAAATTATATATATATATATATATATATATATATATATATATATATATATATATATTTACAAATAGTTGTTCGTGAATCGTCGGGAATGGTCGAAGGTCAATTGAATATATGAACATTGTTCCAAAATTTTCTAGACTCAATTCTACATACTTTACTTATCGTATCGAAATCATATAAAGATTAAGTTTAAATTTGGTCAGAAATTCCCAGGTCATCATAGTAAGCAACCGAGATACTTTCAGGGGTATAAAAGCACGATTGGGCTTGTGTGGAAAGGAATGAGTAGATGAACTCCCGAGTGTTTTATGGGCGCATCACACCACTCACAAAAAGAGCATAGGTGAAACACCATTCAGTTTAGTTTATGGGACGAAAGTTGTGATCCCCGCTGAGCTACTAGTTCCAACAAAGCGCATTACTGCCTTTGATGAGTCAGGAAACGATGAAGACTTGCGCACCAATCTAGACTTGCTAGAAGAGCGCATAGAAGTGGTAGCTATACGCGAAGCAATTAACAAACAGAAAAACTCTAAGTATTATGAAAAATGCGTCAATCCAATTTCATTTAAGACAAGAGATTATGTATGGCGCAACAATGAATCAAGTCGTGCAGTGGATACCGTAAATCTGAGACCAAATTGGGTGGGGCCCTGTGAAGCTGTTGGTGCAAGTGCAACTGGATCATACATCCTTGCAGAAATCACTGGAGAGCGAGTATATCATACTTGTCATGCAACCAATTTAAAAAATATTACATATGATTGTCAGGTTGAATCACTTGGGATTGATCACCCCTCTTTATTAGCACTTGCATTTTTTAGTTACTTTAAAATGTTGCATTATTTTATGAGACAACTGGTATTTCTTCTTTGGTTGCAATAATTTGTCATGTGATTATGACTTATGAATTTTATTTATTTTTTTATGAATAAATCAATTGTTTGATTAGAAATGTTTGGTTATGTTTCGACACATTATATGATAGCAATTACGAGCACCTACCTCTTAAGAGATGATCTCTAGCTCCCGTGTGGCAGAAGCCTGTTTGGTTACAAGGCTAGACTTTAGGGTGGGTAAGAGACATTGTTTTGTCTAGATCAATACACTCTCACAGACTATAAGACTGCAAGTCATGACTATAAATGACAAGCATTGGGGTTGCTTGCCCACATCACCCGAGTATTGGTTCACTTGGAAGACTCTAAATATTACACTTAATAAAGTAATGAAAAGCATGTTCTATGTGCACAATAGCATTTCATCAGTTAACTTATTAAATTTGGAGTATAAACGGGTATACATTGGCTTGTGTACAACAATTATGTCTAAGTCCTAAAAAAACTTAGAATACAAATGCTTAAAACGCATACAATAGAACGAGGGAAATATTGATTTATTTAAAAGTTCCATATGTGCAAAATACTGCCAAATAGTATGATTACAAGATAAAAGGTGCTTATAGCACAGAATTCATTGGCACGCAGGCCATTACAAAAAAGCTTAAACTATAAGCAAGAAAATAAAAGGGGTGGCTTATCAGTAACGGTGCCCTACACTAATGGTAACAATTATTTGAACCTCGCCCACATCGATCAGGAGAATTGCCCCATGTAGATAGAACATTAAATTAACCTATAGTGGTCCGGTACATAAAGGTGAGGAATGTACCTTTAGTGTTAACAACACCTAATGAAGTGCACTGATAACAGGAACACCCTCAAGGAGTAGTGAGCGCATAAGGCCAGGAGCATCCAACAAGGCATACTCTTGGCGCACTCAAGGTATATATATATAGCCAAAGGATGCCTGACAAAGCGCATCCATTAGCCCCCTACCGCGGACACGGATCCCGCAAACTTGAACTTTTTAGAAATAAGATCCTGCATAGAAGTAGCAGGATCTGAAATTGTATCAATCAAAGGTTGGATGGTGATGTTTTCTAACATTGCACTGGTTTCCTTTTCTTTGGCATACACACCTTCCTCAAGTTGATTGATGATGATTTGAGGGACGGGAGACGAGACTTCTGTATTCTCTGTGATCAGATTCCAAAAATTGACCCTGGCAAGTGCGCGGTCTGCTTTGAGGGCATCATCTTACAACTTGCTAACAATGGAAGCATCAATGATGTTACTCGCAATGGTAGGTAGTGCGACCTTGAGATCTGTATAGTTCTTCTTCATGGTATCGCGTTCGGAAGCAACCTCATCAATATGTGAAACAAAGTCCTTGTAGTCATAGGAAAGCTAGTCAATCTTTGAGTTCATAGTGGCTAACTCTTCTCTAAGCGCCTGATTCTCCTCTTCATAGTCATCTTTCAAAGAAAGTGTGTCATCTTTATCTTTCTTCGCAATTTCAATAGTGGGCTTCACTGTTTTCAATGATTCATTGGCCACCTTCAGCTGACCTTCCAAAAATGGCACCCTCTTCTGCAACTGCCCAGAACGATAAATCTCGGTGTGGTGCGTACGTTCACCATGCAATCTATCACAATCTGGCGCCCAGGTCAAGAATGAGATCCGCGTATCAAAGCGCAACTTCTGCTCAGCGGTCATCTTTTCTAATTCCTGCATAATTTCGGTAGGAGCACACTTTTGCATGTAGTTTTTTTTCTCGAATGTGGCATGCATTGGAACATTAAAAATGACTTCTAGATTATCTAATCGGATATTGGCGTAAGCGTTGGTGCTCAGCTTAGGGCCGGAAGAGACACGCACCGATGGACCGGATTCGGCATGATGAGAAGCGAATATTGGAGGTACTGGGGCAACTGTTGATAAATCAAATGGGAGTTGTAGGAAGAGCAGGAAAGAATGTTGTAGTCATAGGTGGTGGCGTAGCAGAAACTGGAGGCACAACAGATGCCAAAGGCACATCCTCCACGTCAAGACGAACACCTATTAAACAAACAGAAGATTAAAATTCGTAAACAATAATAATCTAACACATATAAGTAATAACATACATAAAGATGTCATACCTTTAGCAGACAAGATTGTTTCAGGGTTTGAAGTTGTTTTCTTCTTCTGTTGAGTGGGATGATTAAGGCTAATATCGGCTAAAAAGTCATGTTTTTACCCCATATATCTGGTCCGTATTTAACAAAGTAAACTACTTTATTTCCAAATTATTCATCTATTTTCTTATATTGGTACATTTGGTAATTACGAAGGCAATGCAAAAAGAATCAGCGAAAAAGGACTTAAAACAAAGAATTTAGAGCGAAAACGGCGAAAATGGCGAAAACCTAGAAAACCCCAAAAAACGGCCTGCCAAAGCCCAAGAAAACGGCCTGCCATTGTATGTGGATGGCCGACCTAATTGAAAACGGCCTGCCATAATAAACAGCCTAATTAAACGGGCCAACACCCAATTGGACGACTCAACAACCAATTACACGGGCTAATTAGACGGCTGACCACAATTTGGATGGCCTGCCATGATTATGGACGGCCCGCCATGGACAGCCAGCTAGGCCAGATACTAGTATAATAAGGTTCATTTGTATCCATTTCAAACACACTCTCCACTCTTCAATTCACTCTCAAATTTAGTTAGTTTTCTAGTCTAGTTCGAGAATAGTCTTTCGAGGCCTTCTCACCTCCGAGCGGGAATTTAAGTACCCAGAGGTGAATGCCGAAGATTGTACTAAGAAGCTGTCTAGAGTTGGAGTTGTCACTTTTGTACTTTCAGAACTCGATTAATATACTGGTACTGTTATCTTCACTATATCTTGTTATAATGTCTTTTATTACTTTGATAGATGATATAATTGCCATGATTAGCGAGTAGTTATATTTTGTGCATGCTGTGATGTAGTTGTTACGCTCTCTGAATATACAAATTGTGTAATGAGATACTGGTGAGATGCTTTCCGATTATGATTAAACTCCATCACTTTTTCGACTAATAGAACGTGGTTATCAGCTCTGTGATTGGAAAGTCACGAACCCCAATTCAGAGTATACTATATGTGTCACCTCTTAGTAAGACACATCTGCCGGATACATAGGGCGTTTGTTAGAGGCACAACGGTTGTAGTAAGGCAACCTACCCTACGGATTCCGACAGAGGTTCTTTCGTAATGGAAACCCTAATTGATACTAGGAGTACAAGGCCGGCCTCAGGCTATGCTAGTGTAACGACCCCAAATCCGTTTACCAAAAACGAAGCACATTTTTTTTATAAGTTAGGTCCCATTAAAACGTACATGATGCATAACGCCTTCAACACTATTTTAACCAAAAACATAATATCGTAATGATACGTTTAACAATTTAATGTAACCCTTGGTACACAAATGACACATTACAAAATCATTTGTAATAATGACCCAATCACACAAATCACGGGTTAACACTCAATAACCCAACCCAATACCACGAGCATAATCCCGTGGACTACCAAATCCCCAATCCGTGTCCAAATCTCCGAAAGCTATCCCATCAAGCCCAAACGCTCCTACACATATAGTCTAACGACTAGCTAGCCTTACAATCACGATACATGTAAAAAGATAAACAACGAGAGGGATAAGCTAACGCTTAGTGAGTGCAATAAGTATACGCATGAATATATAATCTACTTACTTGCAATCACTTACACAATTACCGCATACACCGTACACGCTAGCAATATAATTATCATACCATCGCAAAGTATAACGTTAAATCTCCAATACGCAAGCTAGCACAAACAATAGCATATAACTCGAACAATACAATACGCTACACTACAACACATAACCATGGTTAACCATTCGCACACGGGGATGGTACTCGAATTTCCCATCGGTGTTCATAACAACCGTTAGTGTACAACGACATATATCACTAACCCTTGGGCGGTAACGACAACACATATCCGTTCATAACAACCGTTAGTGTACAAGGACATATCACTAACTCATGGGTGGTAACGACAAAACATATCCGTTCATAACAACTGTTAGTGTACAATGATATATATCACTAACTCATGGGTGGTAACGACAACACATATCTGTTCATAACAACTGTTAGTGTACAACGACATATATCACTAACTCATGGGTGGTAACGATAACACATATCTGTTCATAACAACCGTTAGTGTACAACAACATATATCACTAACTCATGGGTGGTATAGACAACACATATCCATCCTACACAAATAAATACATTATATACATACACGTATAATTATTCCACTCACTTTGAAATGCCCGCACAAGTCATGTATAACATGATCGCCGTCCTCAAATCCGAGCAAGTAACCACCTATATCACACATTGGTACAATACCCACATAAATAGCCATTCTCTAAGAGAGAACCCGAAATAAACATCCCTTAGTTGAGGGATCAAACCTTGCTCGCTAAAACCCACCCATTTAACGCCTAATGGACACAAACCAATTACCACTTCGGGTGGTAATTCAAACCCACTCTATAAGTACAATTTAACCCAAATTATACGTTACACCAATTAGACCAACCTAGGTCTTAACACTAAATTACTACTTAGGTAGTAATCATTTGAAATGTTATTTACACCAAAACCCCAACACGTGCAACATTGACCCATATTGCATTTGACCAATTTTGACTTATTGTTAAAATACCAATTTAACTCAAAATCACTTCCAACGATTAATTACATCCAAAAACGTCCTTTAACACTTAACAAAAGTGTTTAAACATCTATTTGACCAAAACTAGTGTCATCATCAATTTTTGACCCAATTCAAAGTCAACCCACTTTGACATAAGTCTCAAAAACATCCTTAATCACTAACAACTAGTGATTAACCTTCCAAAATATCCATTTGACCAAAGTGTTTAAACATCTTAACAAAAGTGTTTAAACATCTATTTGACCAAAACTAGTGTCATCATCAATTTTTGACCCAATTCAAAGTCAACCCATTTTGACATAAGTCCCAAAAACATCCTTAATCACTAACAACTAGTTATTAACCTTCCAAAACACCATTTAATACTTGATTCATCAAATCTTGACCCAAAACATAATTTGTCACAAATCAAAGTCAATACCAATTTTGACTAGTACACAAGTTCATATGAGCATCCAAATTCACCAACACACTTCCAATCTAGTGACTAACACCCATAACCATGACAAATACCTCCAAATTCATCATCAAACCCTAAATTCACAATAATCGGATTCACTTACACTAACAATACAACAAAACCCTCAATTTCATGAGAAATAGGGTTTATAACCCTAAATAGCTCAAACCCCAAACATGAACAAGAATCATAAACAATGAAATTCAGAGTTAGGACTTATCAACACTACCACAACGTAGCCGTGAATGAGGAGGACTGAAATGTCCCGTTCTTATTGATTAAAAACGTTCCATATTAATTGATTTCGTTGTGAGGTTTTGACCTCTATATGAGACGTTTTTCAAAGACTGCATTCATTTTAAAACAAACCATAACCTTTATTTCATCAATAAAGGTTTAAAAAGCTTTACGTAGATTATCAAATAATGATAATCTAAAATATCATGTTTACACGCGACCATTACATAATGGTTTACAATACAAATATGTTACAACGAAATAAGTTTCTTGAATGCAGTTTTTACACAATATCATACAAGCATGGACTCCAAATCTCGTCCTTATTTAAGTATGCGACAGCGGAAGCTCTTAATAATCACCTGAGAATAAACATGCTTAAAATGTCAACAAAAATGTTGGTGAGTTATAGGTTTAACCTATATATATCAAATCATTATAATAGACCACAAGATTTTATATTTCAATACACATCCCATACATAGAGATAAAAATCATTCATATGGTGAACACCTGGTAACTGACATTAACAAGATGCATATATAAGAATATCCCCATCATTCCGGGACACCCTTCGGATATGATATAAATTTTGAAGTACTAAAGCATCCGGTACTTTGGATGGGGTTTGTTAGGCCCAATAGATCTATCTTTAGGATTCGCGTCAATTAGGGTGTCTGTTCCCTAATTCTTAGATTACCAGACTTAATAAAAAGGGGCATATTCGATTTCGATAATTCAACCATAGAATGTAGTTTCACGTACTTGTGTCTATTTTGTAAATCATTTATAAAACCTGCATGTATTCTCATCCCAAAAATATTAGATTTTAAAAGTGGGACTATAACTCACTTTCACAGATTTTTACTTCGTCGGGAAGTAAGACTTGGCCACTGGTTGATTCACGAACCTATAACAATATATACATATATATCAAAGTATGTTCAAAATATATTTACAACACTTTTAATATATTTTGATGTTTTAAGTTTATTAAGTCAGTTGTCCTCGTTAGTAACCTACAACTAGTTGTCCACAGTTAGATGTACAGAAATAAATCGATAAATATTATCTTGAATCAATCCACGACCCAGTGTATACGTATCTCAGTATTGATCACAACTCAAACTATATATATTTTGGAATCAACCTCAACCCTGTATAGCTAACTCCAACATTCACATATAGAGTGTCTATGGTTGTTCCGAAATATATATAGATGTGTCGACATGATAGGTCGAAACATTGTATACGTGTCTATGGTATCTCAAGATTACATAATATACAATACAAGTTGATTAAGTTATGGTTGGAATAGATTTGTTACCAATTTTCACGTAGCTAAGATGAGAAAAATTATCCAATCTTGTTTTACCCATAACTTCTTCATTTTAAATCCGTTTTGAGTGAATCAAATTGCTATGGTTTCATATTGAACTCTATTTTATGAATCTAAACAGAAAAAGTATAGGTTTATTGTCGGAAAAATAAGTTACAAGTCGTTTTTGTAAAGGTAGTCATTTCAGTCGAAAGAACGACGTCTAGATGACCATTTTAGAAAACATACTTCCACTTTGAGTTTAACCATAATTTTTGGATATAGTTTCATGTTCATAATAAAAATCATTTTCTCAGAATAACAACTTTTAAATCAAATTTTATCATAGTTTTTAATTAACTAACCCAAAACAGCCCGCGGTGTTACTACGACGGCGTAAATCCGGTTTTACGGTGTTTTTTGTGTTTCCAGGTTTTAAATCATTAAGTTAGCATATCATATAGATATAGAACATGTGTTTAGTTGATTTTAAAAGTCAAGTTAGAAGGATTAACTTTTGTTTACGAACAAGTTTAGAATTAACTAAACTATGTCCTAGTGATTACAAGTTTAAACCTTCGAATAAGATAGCTTTATATGTATGAATCGAATGATGTTATGAACATCATTACTACCTTAAGTTCCTTGGATAAAACTACTGGAAAAGAGAAAAATGGATCTAGCTTCAGCGGATCCTTGGATGGCTCGAAGTTCTTGAAGCAGAATCATGACACGAAAACAAGTTCAAGTAAGATCATCACTTGAAATAAGATTGTTATAGTTATAGAAATTGAACCAAAGTTTGAATATGATTATTACCTTGTATTAGAATGATAACCTACTGTAAGAAACAAAGATTTCTTAAGGTTGGATGATCACCTTACAAGATTGGAAGTGAGCTAGCAAACTTGAAAGTATTCTTGATTTTATGTAACTTGAACTTGTAGAATATATGAAGAACACTTAGAACTTGAAGATAGAACTTGAGAGAGATCAATTAGATGAAGAAAATTGAAGAATGAAAGTGTTTGTAGGTGTTTTTGGTCGTTGGTGTATGGATTAGATATAAAGGATATGTAATTTTGTTTTCATGTAAATAAGTCATGAATGATTACTCATATTTTTGTAATTTTATGAGATATTTCATGCTAGTTGCCAAATGATGGTTCCCACATGTGTTAGGTGACTCACATGGGCTGCTAAGAGCTGATCATTGGAGTGTATATACCAATAGTACATACATCTAAAAGCTTTGTATTGTACGAGTACGAATACGGGTGCATACGAGTAGAATTGTTGATGAAACTGAACGAGGATGTAATTGTAAGCATTTTTGTTAAGTAGAAGTATTTTGATAAGTGTATTGAAGTCTTTCAAAAGTTTATAAATACATATTAACACACTACATGTATATACATTTTAACTGAGTCGTTAAGTCATCGTTAGTCGTTACATGTAAGTGTTGTTTTGAAACCTTTAGGTTAACGATCTTGTTAAATGTTGTTAACCCAATGTTTATAATATCAAATGAGATTTTAAATTATTATATTATCATGATATTATCATGTATGAATATCTCTTAATATGATATATATACATTAAATGTCTTTACAACGATAATCGTTACATATATGTCTCGTTTAAAAATCATTAAGTTAGTAGTCTTGTTTTTATATATGTAGTTCATTGTTAATATACTTAATGATATGTTTACTTATCATAATATCATGTTAACTATATATATATATATATATATATATATATATATATATATATATATATATATATATATCCATATATATGTCATCATATAGTTTTTACAAGTTTTAACGTTCGTAAATCACCGGTCAACTTGGGTGGTCAATTGTCTATATGAAACATATTTCAATTAATCAAGTCTTAACAAGTTTGATTGCTTAACATGTTGGAAATATTTAATCATGTAAATATCAATCTCAATTAATATATATAAACATGGAAAAGTTCGGGTCACTACAGTACCTACCCGTTAAATAAATTTCGTCCCGAAATTTTAAGCTGTTGAAGGTGTTGACGAATCTTCTGGAAATAGATGCGGGTATTTCTTCTTCATCTGATCTTCACGCTCGCAGGTGAACTCGGGTCCTCTACGAGCATTCCATCGAACCTTAACAATTGGTATCTTGTTTTGCTTAAGTCTTTTAACCTCACGATCCATTATTTCGACGGGTTCTTCGATGAATTGAAGTTTTTCGTTGATTTGAATTTCATCTAACGGAATAGTGAGATCTTCTTTAGCAAAACATTTCTTCAAATTCGAGACGTGGAAAGTGTTATGTACAGCCGTGAGTTGTTGAGGTAACTCAAGTCGGTAAGCTACTGGTCCGACACGATCAATAATCTTGAATGGTCCAATATACCTTGGATTTAATTTCCCTCGTTTACCAAATCGAATAACGCCTTTCCAAGGTGCAACTTTAAGCATGACCATCTCTCCAATTTCAAATTCTATATCTTTTCTTTTAATGTCAGCGTAGCTCTTTTGTCGACTTTGGGCGGTTTTCAACCGTTGTTGAATTTGGATGATCTTCTCGGTAGTTTCTTGTATAATCTCTGGACCCGTAATCTGTCTATCCCCCACTTCACTCCAACAAATCGGAGACCTGCACTTTCTACCATAAAGTGCTTCAAACGGCGCCATCTCAATGCTTGAATGGTAGTTGTTGTTGTAGGAAAATTCTGCTAACGGTAGATGTCGATCCCAACTGTTTCCGAAATCAATAACACATGCTCGTAGCATGTCTTCAAGCGTTTGTATCGTCCTTTCGCTCTGCCCATCAGTTTATGGATGATAGGCAGTACTCATGTCTAGACGAGTTCCTAATGCTTGCTGTAATGTCTGCCAGAATCTTGAAATAAATCAGCCATCCCTATCAGAGATAATAGAGATTGGTATTCCATGTCTGAAGACGACTTCCTTCAAATACAGTCGTGCTAACTTCTCCATCTTGTCATCTTCTCTTATTGGCAGGAAGTGTGCTGATTTGGTGAGACGATCAACTATTACCCAAATAGTATCAAAACCACTTGCAGTCCTTGGCAATTTAGTGATGAAATCCATGGTAATGTTTTCCCATTTCCATTCCGGGATTTCGGGTTGTTGAAGTAGACCTGATGGTTTCTGATGCTCAGCTTTGACCTTAGAACACGTAAAACATTCTCCTACGTATTTAGCAACATCGGCTTTCATACCCGGCCACTAAAAATGTTTCTTGAGATCCTTGTACATCTTCCCCGTTCCAGGATGTATTGAGTATCTGGTTTTATGAGCTTCTCTAAGTACCATTTCTCTCATATCTCCAAATTTTGGTACCCAAATCCTTTCAGCCCTATACCGGGTTTCGTCTTCCCGAATATTAAGATGCTTCTCCGATCCTTTGGATATTTCATCCTTTAAATTTCCCTCTTTTAAAACTCCTTGTTGCGCCTCCTTTATTTGAGTAGTAAGGTTATTATGAATCATTATATTCATAGATTTTACTCGAATGGGTTCTCTGTCCTTCCTGCTCAAGGCATCGGCTACCACATTTGCCTTCCCCGGGTGGTAACGAATCTCAAAGTCGTAATCATTCAATAATTCAATCCACCTACGCTGCCTCATATTCAGTTGTTTCTGATTAAATATGTGTTGAAGACTTTTGTGGTCGGTATATATAATACTTTTGACCCCATATAAGTAGTGCCTCCAAGTCTTTAATGCAAAAACAACCGCGCCTAATTCCAAATCATGCGTCGTATAATTTTGTTCGTGAATCTTCAATTGTCTAGACGCATAAGCAATCACCTTCGTTCGTTGCATTAATACACAACCAAGACCTAACTTTGATGCATCACAATAAATCACAAAATCATCATTCCCTTCAGGCAATGACAATATAGGTGCCGTAGTTAGCTTTTTCTTCAATAACTGAAACGCTTTCTCTTGTTCATCATTCCATTCAAATTTCTTCCCTTTATGCGTTAATGCAGTCAAGGGTTTTGCTATTCTGGAAAAGTCTTGGATGAACCTTCTGTAGTAACTAGCTAGTCCTAAAAACTGGCGTATGTGTTTCGGAGTTTTCGGGGTTTCCCACTTTTTAACAGTTTCTATCTTTGCCGGATCCACCTTAATACCTTCTTTGTTCACTATGTGACCGAGGAATTGAACTTCTTCCAACCAAAATGCACACTTTGAAAACTTAGCGTACAATTCTTCCTTCCTCAATACTTCTAACACCTTTCTCAAATGTTCACCGTGTTCTTGGTCATTCTTTGAGTAAATAAGTATGTCATCAATGAAAACAATGACAAACTTGTCAAGGTATGGTCCACACACTCGGTTCATAAGGTCCATGAACACAGCTGGTGCATTAGTTAAACCAAACGGCATGACCATAAACTCGTAATGACCGTAACGTGTTCTGAAAGCAGTCTTTGGAATATCATCTTCTTTCACCCGCATTTGATGATACCCGAAACGTAAGTCAATCTTTGAATAAACAGACGAGCCTTGTAGTTGATCAAATAAGTCGTCGATTCTCGGTAGTGGGTAGCGGTTCTTGATGGTAAGTTTGTTCAACTCTCGGTAGTTGATACACAACCTGAATGTACCATCTTTCTTCTTGACAAACAAAACAGGAGCTCCCCATGGTGATGTGCTTGGTCGAATGAAACCACGCTCTAAAAGTTCTTGTAATTGGCTTTGCAGTTCTTTCATCTCGCTGGGTGCGAGTCTGTAAGGAGCACGAGCTATTGGTGCAGCTCCTGGTACAAGATCTATTTGAAATTCAACGGATCGATGTGGGGGTAATCCCGGTAATTCTTTCGGAAATACATCGGGAAATTCTTTTGCAATGGGAACATCATTGATGCTCTTTTCTTCAGTTTGTACTTTCTCGACGTGTGCTAGAACAGCATAGCAACCTTTTCTTATTAGTTTTTGTGCCTTCAAATTACTAATAAGATGTAGCTTCGTGTTGCCCTTTTCTCCGTACACCATTAAGGGTTTTCCTTTTTCTCGTATAATGCGAATTGCATTTTTGTAACAAACGATCTCTGCTTTCACTTCTTTCAACCAGTCCATACCGATTATCACATCAAAACTCCCTAACTCTACTGGTATCAAATCAATCTTAAATGTTTCGCTAACCAGTTTAATTTCTCGATTCCGACATATATTATCTGCTGAAATAATTTACCATTTGCTAATTCGAGTAAAAATTTACTATCCAAAGGCGTCAATGGACAACTTAATTTAGCACAAAAATCTCTACTCATATAGCTTCTATCCCTACCCGAATCAAATAAAACGTAAGCAGATTTATTGTCAATAAGAAACGTACCCGTAACAAGCTCCGGGTCTTCCTGTGCCTCTGCCGCATTAATATTGAAAACTCTTCTGCGGCCTTGTCCATTCGTGTTCTCTTGGTTCGGGCAATTTCTAATAATGTGACCCGGTTTTCCACATTTATAACAAACTACATTGGCATAACTTGCTCCGACACTACTTGCTCCGCCATTACTCGTTCCGACACCATTTGTTCCTTTCGTTCTGTTAACCCCTGGTCCGTAGACCTCACACTTCGCCACGCTATGACCATTTCTTTTACACTTGTTGCAAAATTTGGTGCAGAACCCAGAGTGATACTTTTCACACCTTTGGCATAGTTGCTTCTGATTGTTGTTATTGTTGCGGTTATTATTGTTGTTGGGATGATTGTTGTAGTTGCTGTTGTTGTTGTTGTTGTTGTTGTTGTTGTTGTTGTTGTTGTTGGGCCGTTTGTTGTAGTTGTGATTGATGTTGCGATTGTTGGGATAATTATTGCGATTATTGTTGTAATTGATGTTGTTGTTGTTGTATTGGTGATTCTTATCACCGTTTTCCTCCCACTTTCTTTTGACTTGCTTCACATTGGCCTCTTCAGCAGTTTGTTTTTTAATTCTTTCTTCAATCTGGTTCACTAGTTTGTGAGCCATTCTACATGCCTGTTGTATGGAGGCGGGCTCATGTGAACTTATATCTTCTTGGATTCTTTCCGGTAATCCTTTCACAAACGCGTCGATCTTCTCTTCCTCATCTTCGAATGCTCCCGGACATAATAGGCACAATTCTGTGAATCGTATTTCATACGTGGTAATATCAAATCCTTGGGTTCGTAACCCTCTAAGTTCTGTCTTGAGCTTATTGACCTCGGTTCTGGGATGGTACTTCTCGTTCATCAAGTGCTTGAATGCTGACCACGGTAGTGCGTACGCATCGTCTTGTCCCACTTGCTCTGGATAGGTATTCCACCATGTTAACGCAGAACCTGTGAAGGTATGCGTAGCGTACTTCACTTTGTCCTCTTCAGTACACTTACTTATGGCAAACACCGATTCGACCTTCTCGGTCCACCGTTTCAATCCGATCGGTCCTTCGGTTCCATCAAATTCCAAAGGTTTGCAGGCAGTGAATTCTTTGTAGGTGCATCCTACACGATTTCCTGTACTGCTAGATCTAAGGTTATTGTTGGTATGTAGCGCAGCCTGTACTGCGGCTATGTTTGAAGCTAGAAAAGTACGGAATTCCTCTTCATTCATATTCACGGTGTGTCGAGTAGTCGGTGCCATTTCCTTCAAAATAGTCAAATGGAACAAGTTAATCATACAGAATATTAAGAGTAGTTAATAGTATTTCGTAGCATAATATGAACTCATTTATAAAAGCTTTTTCTTCATATTAGCGTTTTATAAGTTTAAATTCGGGTAGTACCTACCCGTTAAGTTCATACTTAGTAGCTAATATACAATTCAACTACTACAATTCTATATGAAAAACTGATTATAATAATATTTCGCGTTCAAACTTTTACACAATATTTTACAAACTTACAATACCGCTTATTTTACATATAGCATGAAATATAACACACAATAAATTTGATACAAGATGGTTGTGAAGATAATTCTAGCTAGTACACAAGTCGTTCAGCAAAGGCAATAAAGACACGTAATTCATACGTCCAGAAACAAGTCATGCATTCTGGTTTTACTAGGATTACTTCCCATCCTTGGTCTTGTGGAACATAACCGTTATGGCCGTTGATAAGACAGCGTGTTGTAACGTCGTACATAATGTCCAACAGTCCCGTAACAATCTAAAAACCTCATTTCTTACCCCAATTACCGACTCCGTCACTTGTGGGAACGTTTTGTTTAATAGTTGTAGCCCGATGTTCTTGTTCTCACTTTGGTGAGAAGCGAATATTACTAATCCGTAAGCATAACATGCTTCTTTATGTTGCATGTTAGCCGCTTTTTCTAAATCACGAAGTCCAATATTCGGATATATTGAGTCAAAATAATTTCTTAACCCATTGCGTAAAATAGCCTTTGGGTTCCCCGCAATATATGCATCAAAGTAAACACATCGTAACTTATGGATTTCCCAATGTGATATCCCCCATCTTTCGAACGAAAGCCTTTTATAAACCAAGGCATTCTTGGAACGTTCTTCGAATGTCTTACAAACTGATCTCGCCTTAAATAGTTGTGCCGAAGAATTCTGACCGACTCTAGACAATATTTCATCAATCATGTCTCCGGGTAGGTCTCTTAAAATATTGGGTTGTCTATCCATTTTGTGTTTTTATACTGTAAAATAGACAAGAATTAGATTCATAAAAAAATACTTATTAATACAAGCAATTTTTACATATATCATAAAGCATAAGCACACTATATTACATATATTACACCACACGAATACAACTATCTTATTCCGACTCGCTTGTTTCTTCTTCTTCGGTTTTGGTTCGTTTTGCCAAGTTTCTAGGGATATATGATGTTCCCCTAATACGAGCCGTCGTTTTCCACATTGGTTTAGAAAAACCGGGTGGTTTAGAGGTTCCCGGGTCATTGTTACAACTTAAGGACTTCGGGGGTTGACGATACATATAAAGTTCATCTGGGTTGGAATTAGATTTCTCTATTTTTATGCCCTTTCCCTTATTATTTTCTTTTGCCTTTTTAAATTTAGTTGGGGTAATTTCTATAACATCATCGGAATTCTCGTCGGAATCCGATTCATCGGAGAATTGGTAATCCTCCCAATATTTTGCTTCCTTGGCGGAAACACCATTGACCATAATTAACCTTGGTCGGTTGGTTGAGGATTTTCTTTTACTTAACCGTTTTATTATTTCCCCCACCAGTTCTATTTCTTCATCCGGTTCCGATTCTTCTTCCGGTTCCGATTCTTCTTCCGGTTCCGACTCTTCTTCCGGTTCCTCTTCGGGAACTTGTGAATCAGTCCACGAATCATTCCAATTTACATTTGACTCTTCATTATTATTAGGTGAGTCAATGGGACTTGTTCTAGAGGTATACATCTATCACATAATATCAAACGCGTTAAGAGATTAATATATCACATAATATTCACATGTTAAAAATATATAGTTTCCAACAAAATTTGTTAAGCAATCATTTTCAAGTAAACACGGTCGAAGTCCAGACTCACTAATGCATCCTAACAAACTCAATAAGACACACTAATGCAAAATTCTGGTTCTCTAAGACCAACGCTCTGATGCCAACTGAAATGTCCCGTTCTTATTGATTAAAAACGTTCCATATTAATTGATTTCGTTGCGAGGTTTTGACCTCTATATGAGACGTTTTTCAAAGACTGCATTCATTTTAAAACAAACCATAACCTTTATTTCATCAATAAAGGTTTAAAAAGCTTTACGTAGATTATCAAATAATGATAATCTAAAATATCATGTTTACACGCGACCATTACATAATGGTTTACAATACAAATATGTTACAACGACATAAGTTTCTTGAATGCAGTTTTTACACAATATCATACAAGCATGGATTCCAAATCTCGTCCTTATTTAAGTATGCGATAGCGGAAGCTCTTAATAATCACCTGAGAATAAACATGCTTAAAACGTCAACAAAAATGTTGGTGAGTTATAGGTTTAACCTATATATATATATATATATATATATATATATATATATATATATATATATATATATATATATATATATATATATATATATATATATATATATATATATATATATATATCAAATCATAATAATAGACCACAAGATTTCATATTTCAATACACATCTCATACATAGAGATAAAAATCATTCAAATGGTGAACACCTGGTAACCGACATTAACAAGATGCATATATAAGAATATCCCCATCATTCCGGGACACCCTTCGGATATGATATAAATTTCGAAGTACTAAAGCATCCGGTACTTTCGAAGTACTAAAGCATCCGGTACTTTTGATGTTTTAAGTTTATTAAGTCAGCTGTCCTCGTTAGTAACCTACAACTAGTTGTCCACAGTTAGATGTACAGAAATAAATCGATAAATATTATCTTGAATCAATCCACGACCCAGTGTATACGTATCTCAGTATTGATCACAACTCAAACTATATATATTTTGGAATCAACCTCAACCCTGTATATCTAACTCCAACATTCACATATAGAGTGTCTATGGTTGTTCCGAAATATATATAGATGTGTCGACATGATAGGTCGAAACATTGTATACGTGTCTATGGTATCTCAAGATTACATAATATACAATACAAGTTGATTAAGTTATGGTTGGAATAGATTTGTTACCAATTTTCACGTAGCTAAAATGAGAAAAATTATCCAATCTTGTTTTACCCATAACTTCTTCATTTTAAATCCGTTTTGAGTGAATCAAATTGCTATGGTTTCATATTGAACTCTATTTTATGAATCTAAATAGAAAAATTATAAGTTTATAGTCGGAAAAATAAGTTACAAGTCGTTTTTTTAAAGGTAGTCATTTCAGTCGAAAGAACGACGTCCAGATGACCATTTTAGAAAACATACTTCCACTTTGAGTTTAACCATAATTTTTGGATATAGTTTCATGTTCATAATAAAAATCATTTTCTCGGAATAACAACTTTTAAATCAAATTTTATCATAGTTTTTAATTAACTAACCCAAAACAGCCCGCGGTGTTACTACGACGGCGTAAATCCGGTTTTACGGTGTTTTTTGTATTTCCAGGTTTTAAATCATTAAGTTAGCATATCATATAGATATAGAACATGTGTTTAGTTGATTTTAAAAGTCAAGTTAGAAGGATTAACTTTTGTTTACGAACAAGTATAGAATTAACTAAACTATGTTCTAGTGATTACAAGTTTAAACCTTCGAATAAGATAGCTTTATATGTATGAATCGAATGATGTTATGAACATCATTACTACCTTAAGTTCCTTAGATAAACCTACTGGAAAAGAGAAAAATGGATCTAGCTTCAACGGATCCTTGGATGGCTCGAAGTTCTTGAAGCAGAATCATGACACGAAAACAAGTTCAAGTAAGATCATCACTTGAAATAAGATTGTTATAGTTATAGAAATTGAACCAAAGTTTGAATATGATTATTACCTTGTATTAGAATGATAACCTACTGTAAGAAACAAAGATTTCTTGAGGTTGGATGATCACCTTACAAGATTGGAAGTGAGCTAGCAAACTTGAAAGTATTTTTGATTTTATGTAACTAGAACTTGTAGAATATATGAAGAACACTTAGAACTTGAAGATAGAACTTGAGAGAGATCAATTATATGAAGAAAATTGAAGAATGAAAGTGTTTGTAGGTGTTTTTGGTCGTTGGTGTATGGATTAGATATAAAGGATATGTAATTTTGTTTTCATGTAAATAAGTCATGAATGATTACTCATATTTTTGTAATTTTATGAGATATTTCATGCTAGTTGCCAAATGATGGTTCCCACATGTGTTAGGTGACTCACATGGGCTGTTAAGAGCTGATCATTGGAGTGTATATACTAATAGTACATACATCTAAAAGCTGTGTATTGTACGAGTACGAATACGGGTGCATACGAGTAGAATTGTTGATGAAACTGAACGAGGATGTAATTGTAAGCATTTTTGTTAAGTAGAAGTATTTTGATAAGTGTATTGAAGTCTTTCAAAAGTGTATAAATACATATTAAAACACTACATGTATATACATTTTAACTGAGTCATTAAGTCATCGTTAGTCGTTACATGTAAGTGTTGTTTTGAAACCTTTAGGTTAACGATCTTGTTAAATGTTGTTAACCCAATGTTTATAATATCAAATGAGATTTTAAATTATTATATTATCATGATATTATCATGTATGAATATCTCTTAATATGATAAATATACATTAAATGTCTTTACAACGATAATCGTTACATATATGTCTCGTTTAAAAATCATTAAGTTAGTAGTCTTGTTTTTATATATATAGTTCATTGTTAATATACTTAATGATATGTTTACTTATCATAGTATCATGTTAACTATATATATATATATATCCATATATATGTCATCATATAGTTTTTACAAGTTTTAACGTTCGTAAATCACCGGTCAACTTGGGTGGTCAATTGTCTATATGAAACATATTTCAATTAATCAAGTCTTAACAAGTTTGATTGCTTAACATGTTGGAAACATTTAATCATGTAAATATCAATCTCAATTAATATATATAAACATGGAAAAGTTCGGGTCACTACAAGGACAACGTTTGTTCTTGCACCAAAGACCAAATCAAGCTTCTTCCTCTTCAAATCACCAATTCTCACTCTAAACTCTCTACTCTCTCTCACTACGGTTTGAGGGTGAAGAGAAAAAGAAGAAATGAGAGGGAAAAGAGAAATGGATAGGGTTTGCACCAGTTTTATGGTTCACAACTCTTCCCTATGCGAAATGACAAACTTGCCCCTCATTAAACCCCTTAAAATGAGCTGAAAATGTCCCTGAATCCGTTCGAACTCGTGCCGCGGCTCAGGCCATCGCGCCATGACATTGCACATGGTCTGGTGATCTGTTTAGCCCATCTCCTGATCTTGAATCCCTTGAAATGTTGCACCAAGACCAAGCTGCCCCGCGCCGCGACCTTTGGCTTGTTTCGTCCATTTTTTAACTTGTCGAATAATAAGATTCGTACCCGCTTCGAGCTCTTCATTTGTGTAACGTACATACACTTTATGACACATATAATAACCCTCGATCATCTCTCTCACTCTTTATACATATACATCCGGTATACGTCGTACGTGCTCTACAAAGATGTTTCATACGAGTAAGCGGGTCTTACAACTCTCCCCCACTTATTTCGATCACTTCCTCGTGATCCTCGTCATTTAACCGACCGGACCCACACTCTACAGTCCTTCGACACACATCCAAACTCAATGTCCACAACGATTTCCATTAACCCGAACGTCTCACCACACGCTAATAACCATTAGCGTGCATTACTGCAACAAACGGTATCGCGTAGAATCAACATCCAAATGCCCACTTAGGAAAAATACGGAAAACACCATTATATTCCTTCAATTTCTCCCGACTACAATTCGCAACAAGCTACATTCACAACTATATCACCCAATGTGGTCTACTAAGTCCATTACGCCGTGAACCAAGTCTTGCATTAATCCAAATCGAGAAGGACTTATGCCTCGTCAAGTCTCCGTACTTCAACGACTCGTGAACTAGCAATTCAAGAAGGTTCTCTTAATCAAGGATCAATTTCCCTCGTCTGAACCACCGGTTCATTCCTTCAACGAAGAAATCTCGGTATCGCCCACTAATCACACTAGGGACACAAACTTTCCCATAAATTGATTCGGACATGACCATCAGTCTCTGGATTAATCCAGGACGACAATAATATACCATGAGTTAGACAAAGCATCAACACTCGACACAGGGTTTCTCTCCTAAACCCTACAACACAACCACGCAATACGATTTCCAAGTACTCGCATGGAAACTATGCGTATACAAGAATCCCATCAACAACAAATCATCATCACTACAATTTCGTAATTCGACACACGACTCATAAAATATTCACCGACGCCGGGTGAATCCTTCTACCAAGACCGTCCATTAAGGATGGCCTCGACATTTCAATGCAACCAACGGGTCGCATCACCAGGGAACACACTCTGGCACACAAACAACATCCGCGTGTCTCGACGTGAGACAGTCAGAACCGGCGCCCCCGCCTCACAATCATCTATAAAGTAGAATAATCCACTGAAAAATCCTCACAATCACGTTTCCCAACAGGGAAAATACAGTATTCACCACTATATCGAACTCGTACTCACTCGACAGTACTATCCGACTTTCACACCAACCAAAATTTATATCATGAGAGCATCCGCAATAATAGTTACATTCTCTCACTTTCGTGATCTCAACTTCACACTTGGTCTCATACCGCACTTTGGTACTACATGTGACGACCCGAAAATTTCCGACCAAATTTAAACTTTATTCTTATATGGTTTCGGCACGATAAGCAAAGTCTTATAAATTGAATCTCAAAAACTTTTGAACTTTTTTCATGTACTTTCGACTATTCTCGACGATTCACGAACAACATTGTATAAATAAAAATACACTTTCACTAATTAGAATTAAAAATGTAAAATAATAAATAGAATAAATAAGTATAATTAAAATGAATAAATATATATATTATTCTTATTAATAATTATGATTATATATATATATATATATATATATATATATATATATATATATATATATAATGTATAAATAATAAATAGTCAACATAATGTTATCGTATAATATGTAATATTAATAATTAAATGTAATTACAAGCTAAAAATATATTTTTATAATATTATTATTATTCTTTTTATTAGTACAAATATTAATATCTGTATCAGTAATATTATTATGAAAACATGTAACTATTATATCTTCATTATTATTATTAGACATTATTATTATTAAAATATATAAAGATTTAATACTTATTATTATATAATATATATTATATAGTTATATTACATAATCTATAATATGTAATACTAATATATTAAATATAGTAATTACAATAATATTGTTATTTCCTTTAATATATCAATACTAGTGTTATTAATATTATTATTATAGAAACATAAATATGAAATTTGATATATATATATATATATATATATATATATATATATATATATATATATATATATATTATTACTAATATTAATATGATTAGTATTATTATCATTAATAATATCATTATTATCAATTTCACAAAAATTAGTATTATTGTGACTTATTATCATTATTACTCTTATTATTATTAAGAATTATCATTATATTAATATCAATATTCTTACTTTTATCTCTATTATTATTATGAGTATTATGTGATGTTATTAATTATTTTTATCATTAAGATTATTATTATTATTATTATTATTATTATTATTATTATTATTATTATTATTATTATTATTATTATTATTATTAATATACTAAAAATTAATTAACTATTAATAATAAACTTTATATATAAAAACATATATATACGCGTTATTTAATCACTATCTGCATTATATTTTTTCCTGACTTCTATTTGTCTGTGACTCTTTGTCGAACCAGCTGATCTCCAAAAACCAATCATGTAGTGATAAAATTCGTGTAACTCTTCCATCTCCATTATCAGATATCAATTATCAATTACTGATAATTAAAGTTAAAAAAAAACATTTCAACTGCTTCTGTTTTCTCTGTTCTTGATCTTTTTTACCAAAACGCAATTTCGATCCAGTTGTAAAAATCTAAAATTGCAGATGTCTTAGGAATCATCCATTTAATCTCTCGGTAAATTCTCAATCCTTAATGCCTCAAATCAAGTACGAATTTCAAAGTCAAAGTTTTGGTTTTTGAAAGTCAGCTAATGTTCTTCCTTCGAATTCATGAAGTATACGTTGTTTCCAGTTCGATTGTTAGTTCCAGAGTGTTTTAATGGCGATTTAGAAAATATTTCATGAAGGAGTCACAATCTAAAAATGTTTATAAATCGAAAACAAGATTTTTTTTTTTTTAGAAGTTGCGACAGCAACAGCAGTAATATAATTTTTTTTTTGTGTTTTCAATTAAGTCAAGAACCATTATAGGTTAATATATTTCAGTTAAATGACCCAAAACAAAACGTGTTACTCGTTTTTGTTAATTTTGATTAGTGGTGGTCATTTGGATTCGTGAAGAAGAAGATGAAGATAGAACACAAATATGCTGGGTTAAATTATATGAATATGGGGTATAAACAGATAAACAGACATGGAGCAATGGTGAGGGATGTTAGTGGGTTAGCGAGAGGTCTCGGGTTCGAGTCCGGTCCGGGGCGTTTCTTTTTAGAGACCCTTCTACAAGGGTATACTCTTTTATTTTATTTCCATTGTTATTATTATTATTATTATTATTATTATTATTATTATTATTATTATTATAGTTATTATTATTATTATTATTATTATTATTATTATTATTATTATTATTATTGTTGTTGTTGTTGTTGTTGTTGTTAGTATTACTATTATTGTATTTGTTATTTCTATTATTAGTAATTATAATTGTTATTATATACACAAAGATTAATACTATAATTGCATTATTATTACTAATATTGTTACTATTATCATTACTATTATTATCACTAAATAATTTTATTATTATCGTATTATTAATTTTTATAAAACTATTACAAATATAAGTATTGGTTATCATTTATTATTATTGTTATCATAACCCTAGCTACAATTATGATTATGATTATTATTAATGTTATTACTAATATTATTATTAATAAAAGTATTATTACTAAGTAATAAAACTATTACAAATATAAGTATTGGTTATCTATTTTTATTATTATAAGAATCAGTATTAACATAAATATCATTATTAACAATATCATTAATATTAGTAGTATTATCATAATTATAAATTTCACAAACTAATGATTGTTCATATAAAAATATATTTAATATATAACTTAACTATATTAATATTTTTATATATAAAACACATTCATTCAATTAAGTAATGAAATATATAAGTTATTAATATAAAAACCATATCATTAATAATAATATAATTGTTCGATTACAAGTATACGTTTTGATATATAAATGAATGATATAGGTTCATGAATCCAAGGCCAACCCTGCAATGTTCAATGTCGTCATATGTATTTTTACTACAAAATACAGTATAGTGAGTTTTATTTGCTCCATTTTTAAATGCTTTTGCAATATATATTTTTGGGACTGAGAATATATGCGCTGCTTTTATAAATGCTTTACGAAATAGGCACAAGTAATCGAAACTACATTCTATGGTTGGATTATCGAACCGAATATGCCCCTTTTTAGCTTGGTAGCCTAAGAATTGGTGTTTATGATAATTGACACCAATTGACGCGAATGCTAAAGATAGATCAACAAGCCCCAATCAGAGAATTTAAACTGCTTTAGTACTTCGATTTATCATGTCCGATGTGAGTCCCGGAATGATGGGGATATTCTATATGCATCCTGTTAAGATCGGTTACCAGGTGTTCAATCCATATGAATGATTTTTATGCATGATGTTTATGAGAAAGGGAAATATGAAATCTTGTGGTCTATTAAAATTATGAAAATGATTGATTACGATAAACTAATGA
Source organism: Rutidosis leptorrhynchoides (assembly GCF_046630445.1). Classification (NCBI taxonomy): domain Eukaryota; kingdom Viridiplantae; phylum Streptophyta; class Magnoliopsida; order Asterales; family Asteraceae; genus Rutidosis; species Rutidosis leptorrhynchoides. The sequence goes on along the minus strand of NC_092336.1, from coordinate 261,873,394 downwards.
ACTCACCAACCTTTTGGTTGACACTTTAAAGCATGTTTATTCTCGCGTATTAAAGAAATTTTCCGATGTGCATTTGCTCATTTTTAAGATATTACTTGGAGTCATTCATGACATATTTCAAAAGACGTTGCATTCAAGTCGTTGAGTTCATCAAGATTATTATTAAGTCAATTATAGTTGGATATATTATGAAATGGTATGCATGCCGTCAACTTTCGATGTAATGAAAGTTTGTCTTTTAAAAATGAATGCAATGTCTGTAAAATGTATCATATAGAGGTCAAGTACCTCGCGATGTAACCAAATGTAATGTATTCGTCCAGATAGATTAGGACGGGTCACTAACGTTGGTATCAGAGAGGTGGTCTTAGCGAACCAGGTCTTGAATTAGTGTGTCTAACAGGTAGTTGTTAGGATGCATTAGTGAGTCTGGACTTCGACCTAGTAGTTGTTAGGTTATATTAATGAGTCTAGACTTGAACCTGGTCTGCATGTCAAAAGTTTTGTTTACCGTTCTTTGTCAAAAAATATCTACCTATCATTTTCAGTCTCGACGCATCTTATTGCAGTTATTGCATGAATGGTGTACAGACAATTTCATATCCCATCACATTAAATCTTGTCTGACACGTTTCCTTAATTTCCTCTGTAATCTACGGGATCTTCTGTATTATATTTAGTTATTCTATGTAATCAGAATATCATCCGATATTCAAAAATCATTTCATACCGAAAATACATTATCTAACTGTACAAAACGGAACTCGCAACTAGTTCAAATTCCTTAGATTTCGACAGCTATTCTGCTATGGATTTTGACTCGAGCTCTAAAGACAGTGTAACCGGAATGAATCAACCAATTAGCCATCATCAGTTATGGATGAATTGAGGATGGGTCCGCAGTCTACTTAATCATTGGAGACAAGAAGAAGGTGATCCTTTCCATCCACCACATTCTCCTCTTGGTGAAGAACCTGAAGCACTTACCGGCGAACCTGTTCGTAATACCATTTTCTCTCTCATTTCCAGAGTATCCCATCACGATTATATACTATCTCAGATTCTAGATTTTATTCAGCCACTCGTCCGAACCGACAATCATCCCGGTGTAATAGAAGAAGTCAACGAGCTTCGCGCTCGGGTAGTGACTTTGGAGAATATGGTGCAAAGGTTACAAGAACCAGCAGCAGCACCGGCAACGACAGTACCACCATCAACAACATCAACAGTATCCACAACAACCACATCCGCACCGCAAACCTCAACTTCATAATCTGTACCTCGAGCATCAACGTCATACGCACCATAGATACCAAGGAGTATCAACAACAATAACCGATGAAGTATTGATTCATAAACTTCATTGGAGAATAATTTTATGGAGATTATGTAATCTCTAAAGTCTTAGAGATCATTTATTCTAGTTCCAACTGAAAAGCAAATGAGATTAATATCATATTAACTCATTAAATCCATGATTACATTTGAAGAAAATATTTATGTATATATGTTTTCATAAAGATTATATTTAAAAATTCTTTTATATAAACTGTTAATGATGAAAATATTTTAACGGGTAGGTAATACCCAAGGAATATTTAAATTTCACATTAATAAATTACACTATACATTCTTCGAATCTAATTCAACAGACATTAACTATCCTACTTACATCCACAGATATATGATTCTGTTCACCGAAGAATAACCATTTTCATTCAATTTCGTATTTGAATTTTGACTTACCAGAAATCCAACAAGTGGCATAATGAAGAAAACATTGGACAAAAATAAAATTTGTTAGAAACAAACGAATTAACTATGAGAAATTTTGTTAAGAAACCACGCTAACAAAATCCTAGCTAACTGTTCCTAGCTAACTGTTGATTCCTTATTGTCATTTAATTTATGTTATTTGTTTTACGCACTTTATTTATCGCCATTTAAATACTATTATTTACACATTTTAATATCAGGACACGTATACAAGGTTTTGACATATCATATCGACGCATCTATATATATTATTTGGAATAACCATAGACATTCTATATGCGGTAATGATCGAGTTAGCTATACAGGGTTGAGGTTGATTCCAAAATAATATATATACTTTGAGTTGTGATTGAGTCTGAGACATGTATACAATTGGTCACGATACGTATTAATTAATTTGAATATTATATATCAAACTAGATATGAATTATTGAATTACTAACTGTGGACTACTGACTGTGAACTACCAACATTGGACAATTAAAATGAATTAAAATATTGATTATAACATATGAAACTAAACATTATTTCAAGTTTGCCACTTGATTTCATCTTAAACGTCATTTGTATCTTGACGATTACCATCTGTGTTCAAACCTTTCATGATTCTTGAAAACACCTCAATCAAGAGGATGAACCAACCGCACTTCATCTACGGAAGAAAAGATTGATGCATATAGTTATGCACCTGAAAACACTCGGAACCTGAGTAAACGTTTAACACGTATCTGTGCTAGTTCCATTGGCATTGCTATTACCGAAAATAACATTGCAATTCATTTTCAAATTAGCCAATTTTATCACAGCTCCAACAAATCAACTTCAATTTTTCATTCGAATAAACCTTATTATAAAGATTACCCCTTCATCATTGTTACCGAGGAACTTTTCATATCTTACCACATTAGCAGTAAACTTATCAACAACTTCATTGATGTTTAAGCCTTTCCGAAAAATCACGATACTTATTCATTGAAACTTTATCAAGTACTCATCTACAACTTGTAACGAGAATTGCCATACCAATTACTAGAAATCAGCAATCAGTATTTTGAATCTCGCAGTGTTTCTACATCAACAGTTATATGTATACGTATAACATCTATCTCGTAGAATTATGATCTTAAATTCTGAAATTCTGAAAAGCACCCAGTCTGCGAATCAATACTCTGAATTTTGAAAAGTTGAAAGAAGCAACAAAAACTGTAAACGACCATAACAGTCGAAGGTTTGATGATAAAAAATAGTATGTTGGCAAAGCTCAGAAAAGTTGGAATTAAAAAGCGGATTATGCAAAATTATGAAGGAGGCTGTGGATAAATTACAAGGACTAAACTTGCACAGAAAGAATCATGATGATTCTGAATCTGATGAAATCTTTAGCGAATACCTTGCTCCTTAATCGCTCTAAATCATCGTGAATGAATTTCTTCATCACAATTTGATTCTAAAATTCTAAGATATTATCGTATTCTCTATTATAAATATCCTCAATATTTATGAAGATATCTTCATAAATATTCTCGTCCGATATTAATTATCTCTTCGCGCTATCTGTGATATATCATAAAAAGAAACTATTTAATTTCTAAATTCTGAAAAATTCAAACTTAAATTATGAATGTTTTTGAAGTAGTGTTGGAAACTGAAGCATGAGTTAGTATAATATAATGACACTTGATCAACGCGATTATATTACAGTAAGTCATGCTGAGATTCTAATGGAACGTGATGATTCACAGATTATAACGTCATCACGTGCCATGTTACATATCTCTTTCATTCTGCTTAACTTCTGAACATATCAAGAAAATATATTTCTTGATAGTTCTATTCTCAGTGATTCTGGTAATTTGGCAAATCAAATCGTGCTATTATGTTCTTTCTTGTTTAGAACATTAAATTCATTCAAAACTCCATACTTACAAATTCTAGACCATTACTCGCTTTACTAGAGGTCGAGAAGAGAATAAAAAGGTAAAGAGCTCCAAAATATAAGAGAAAATATAGAGCCCAACAACAACACATGAATTACAAATCGTGGATATTAATACGAATAGCAATATAAAAACACGGTAGAATTAAGAATAGTATCACCCCAAGGTAATAGTAAAAGTAAACAGATTTTTTTGGGTGGAAGATTGAAAAGAAGGATGACAGAAATGATATTTAGAAAAATATCAAGGATTAGAACAGGATTAAGCATTTTTACAATCTTTTGGTTATACGAACTAAGAAAGAAAGTATAGGAATGGTGAGAATAACGGAACGGAAGAGTTTAATTTATAAAGGAAAAATCAGACGCAACAATCGAGACAGATGACCGCATTTAATTAAAGAGATCCTAATTCCCTTAAATCTCGAAGAATCAGATCTTTTAAATTTTGAAGATTTTCTTTAAATCCCTTGAATTTCGGAAATCAAACAAGACAACGTCAAAAGTTAAGATGAAACTTTATTTCTTCAATTCTCTCTTTTATGATAGCTTCACTCGTACTATTCACAAAATCAAGTTGTTTTAGCTATATTACCCAATAATAATAAAACTCTAATTTTTAGCTCGTACACGTCATGAAAACATACTTAATGTCAACCATGATGATTCCAATCAAATTTCGGGACGAAATTTCTTTAACGGGTAGGTACTGTGACGACCCGGAAATTTTCGACCAAATTTAAACTTTATTTTTATATGGTTTCGACACGATAAGCAAAGTCTTATAAATTGAATCTCAAAAACGTTTGAACTTTGTTCATGTACTTTCAACTATTCTTGACGATTCACGAACAACATTGTATAAATAAAAATACACTTTCACTAATTAGAATTAAAAATGTAAAATAATAAACAGAATAAATAAGTATAATTAAAATGAATAAATATATATATATATTATTCTTATTAATAATTATGATTATATGGTAATATATATATATATATATATATATAATGTATAAATAATAAATATTCAACATCATGTTATCGTATAATATGTAATATTAATAATTAAATGTAATTACAAGCTAAAAATATATTTTTTATAATATTATTATTATTATTCTTTTTATTAGTACAAATATCAATATCTGTATCAGTAATATTATTATGAAAACATGTAACTATTATATCTTCATTATTATTATTAGACATTTTTATTATTAAAATATATAAAGATTTAATACTTATTATTATATAATATATATTATATAGTTATATTACATAATCTATAATATGTAATACTAATACATTAAATATAGTAGTTACAATAATATTGTTATTTCCTTTAATATATCAATACTGTGTTATTAATATTATTATTATAGAAATATAAATATGAAATTTGATATATATATATATATATATATATATATATATATATATATATATATATATATATATATATCATTATATTAATATCAATATTCTTACTTTTATCTCTATTATTATTATGAGTATTATGTGATGTTATTAATTATTTTTATCATTAAGATTAGTATTATTTTTATTATTATTATTATTATTATTATTATTATTATTATTATTATTATTATTATTATTATTATTATTATTATTATTATTATTATTATTATTATTATTAATATACTAAATATTAATTAACTATTAATAATAAACTTTATATATAAAAACAGATATATACGCGTTATTTAATCACTATCTGCATTATATTTTTTCCTGACTTCTATTTGTCTGTGACTCTTTGTCGAACCAGCTGATCTCTAAAAACCAATCATATAGTGATAAAATTCGTGCAACTCTTTCATCTCCATTATCAGATATCAATTATCAATTACTGATAATTGAAGTTAAAAAAAAACATTTCAACTGCTTCCGTTTTCTCTGTTCTTGATGTTTTTACCAAAATGAAATTTCGAACCATTTGTAAAAATCTAAAATTGCAGATGTCTTAGGAATCATCCATTTAATCTCTCGGTAAATTCTCAATCCTTAATTCCTCAAATCAAGTACGAATTTCAAAGTCAAAGTTTTGGTTTTTGAAAGTCAACTAATGTTTTCCTTCGAATTCTTGAAGTATACGTTGTTTCCAGTACGATTGTTAGTTCCAGAGTGTTTTAATGGTGATTTAGAAAATATTTCATGAAGGAGTCATAATCTAAAAACGTTTATAAATCGAAAACAATAATTTTTTTTTAGAAGTTGCGACAACAACATCAGTAATATAATTTTTTTTGTGTTTTCATTTAAGTCAAGAACAATTATAGGTTAATATATTTCGGTTAAATGACCCAAAACAAAACGTGTTACTCGTTTTTGTTAATTTTGATTAGTGGTGGTCATTTGGATTCGTGAAGAAGAAGATGAAGATAGAACACAAATATGCTGGGTTAAATTATATGAATATGGGGTATAAATAGATAAACATACATGGAGCAATGGTGAGGGATGTTAGTGGGTTAGTGAGAGGTCTCGAGTTCGAGTCCAGTCCGGGGCGTTTCTTTTTAGAGACCCTTCTACAAGGGTATACTCTTTTATTCTATTTCCATTATTATTATTATTATTATTATTATTATTATTATTATTATTATTATTATTATTATTATTATTATTATTATTATTATTATTATTGTTGTTGTTGTTGTTATTATTATTATTATTGTTGTTGTTGTTGTTGTTGTTGTTGCTGCTGCTGATTATTATTATTATTATTATTATTATTATTATTATTATTATTATTATTATTATTATTATTATTATTATTATTATTATTATTATTATTATTATTATTATTATTATTATTATTATTGTTGTTGTTGTTGTTGTTGTTATTATTATTATTGTTGTTGTTGTTGTTGTTGTTGTTGTTGTTGCTGCTGCTGCTGCTGCTGCTGCTGCTGCTGCTGCTGCTGCTGTTGTTGTTGTTGTTGTTGTTGTTGTTGTTGTTGTTGTTGTTGTTGTTGTTGTTGTTGTTGTTAGTATTACTATTATTGTATTTGTTATTGCTATTATTAGTAATTATAATTGTTATTATATACACAAAAATTAATACTATAATTGCATTATTATTACTAATATTGTTACTATTATCATTACCAGTATTATCACTAAATGATTTTATTATTATCGTATTATTAATTTTTATAAAACTATTACTAATATAAGTATTGGTTATCATTTATTATTATTGTTATCATAACCTAGCTACAATTATGATTATCATTATTATTAATGTTATTACTAATATTATTATCAATAAAAGTATTATTACTAAGTAATATGACAATTAATATTAACATTTTTAATAAGATTTCTATTATTATTTTTATAAGAATCAGTATTAACATAAATATCATTATTAACAATATCATTAATATTAGTAGTATTATCATAATTATAAATTTCACAAACTAATGATTCTTCATATAAAAATATTTTTAATATATAACTTAACTATATAAATATTTTTATATATAAAACAGATTCATTTAATTAAGTAATGAAATATACAAGTTATTAATATAAAAACCATATCAATAATAATAATATAATTGTTCGATTACAAGTATACGTTTTGATATATAAATGAATGATATAGGTTCGTGAATCCAAGGCCAACCCTGCATTGTTCAATGTCGTCATATGTATTTTTACTACAAAATACAGTATAGTGAGTTTCATTTGCTCCCTTTTTGAATGCTTTTGCAATATATATTTTTGGGACTGAGAATACATGCGCTGCTTTTTTAAATGCTTTACGAAATAGACACAAGTAATCGAAACTACATTCTATGGTTGGATTATCGAACCGAATATGCCCCTTTTTAGGTTGGTAGCCTAAGAATTGGTGTTTATGATAATTGCCACCAATTAACGCGAATCCTAAAGATAGATCTATGGGCACTAACAAGCCCCAGTCAGAGAATTTGAACTGCTTTAGTACTTCGATTTATCATGTCCGATGTGAGTCCCGGAATGATGGGGATATTCTATATGCATCCTGTTAAGGTCGATTACCAGGTGTTCAATCCATATGAATGATTTTTATGCATGATGTTTATGAGAAAGGGAAATATGAAATCTTGTGGTCTATTAAAATTATGGAAATGATTGATTACGATAAACTAATGAACTCACCAACCTTTTGGTTGACACTTTAAAACATGTTTATTCTCAGGTATTAAAGAAATCTTCCGCAGTTCATTTGCTCATTTTTAAGATATTACTTGGAGTCATTCATGACATATTTCAAAAGACGTTGCATTCAAGTCGTTGAGTTCATCAAGATTATTATTAAGTCAATTATAGTTGGATATATTATGAAATGGTATGCATGCCGTCAACTTTCGATGTAATGAAAGTTTGTCTTTTAAAAATGAATGCAATGATTGTAAAATGTATCATATAGAGGTCAATTACCTCGCGATGTAACCAAATGTAATGTGTTCGTCCAGATAGATTAGGACGGGTCATTAAACTACACGACCACCTTATTTACATAAGAAGTCTTACACTTCACTTGATTTAGTACCACGGGAGCTTCCTCGGGCGGCAGTAAAAACTCCCCCACTTAGGATTCAGCTCCACATTCTCACTGCCAAGATGATAGCATCCGTCAGAAATTCCATTCCACAACACACATGATCATTCTCATCACTGATCATAAACACCGAATCACTGTAAATTCACTTTAGGCTCTCAGAGTCGTCATACAAGATTACCAGAGATGTAGTACCCGCGATGACTTCGTACCTTCATACCACAAATCACAATCGACTGCCTTAATCGTTCGCAAAGCAAACTCCACCAAAGTCCCACATACGTCTCTATGCCTAAGCATACGTCACTCCGATAAATTAGTCGTGCATCTCAGTCGAGATCACCTGACCTTCCATTCAACAAACCTTTACCAACAATTGCTCACTCTCATGGAGAAGAGTGACCAATCCGACACAATAATTGCATCGACCACAATATCAACACTTCATCATAACCTTCGGTCTAACGCTTAAGAGCAACTAGATTCGCTCATCCGTCACTTCCCAAGAGATATTTACCGAAATGTTCTTAAACTTCGACTTTCATAGCTGACGAATTACTATCACCCGTCGATCACTATTGTAATCTCCGCTGCTTCTAACGGTATCTCACAGTCATCCTAAGCACAAAGTGATCACACCATCACCGGAGTTGAACATCACACTAGCAGGTATAACGGGGCACCTGACGCAGTGTTATGCAGACTCCCACCGCATTCAATCGAGATTTAGAAACCCGACCTTTGGGTCCCATACACCCGATGTCACCCATTTCTCCACAATAATGACCCGAAGTCATTCCTACCCGACAAACCTTACGGTTTATTGTCCTATCAAAAGTTCCTAGCGATCACATGCTACCCACAATTTCCACAAGGCCAGAACAATATAGCCTAACGAAACCTTTCATCTAACACTAAGGAGATGCTTGGAAACACCAAGTCTTACATCCTTCCACACCTCGATAAAACCACTACTACAAGGGATATTCCATTAGGAACGTTACCCCATAATCCACAATTCACTAACACAATCATCATTATACGAGTCCCACTCCCATGAGTTTAACGACTCGAAGACTCCTCGATTCGCCAATTCCAAGGCGACTCCCAACAATAATCCTATCACGATTCTTTAACCACACACTCCACCGAACGTAACTCAAAACTACAATCATTAGACTTGTCGCATCCCATTACGGAATTCAAGTCTTCGTCGCACACACCCACACCATTATGGGTTATCCTAGTTACGATGGGTAACCACAACCAATGAAAATCTCAATACTGCACCCACTACTTAGGGTGACTACGCACGCTCCGAACTCGTGAGTTCACTCACTCACCTTAGCTAACCGAAACCACCGTAACAATTTCCGACTCGCAACGAATCTGATGTGACAACAAGCACAACACCCGACACCACTATATCCTAGGAACCACTAAAGATTCCTAACTCATCCCGATTCTACCCCAACCATGCCACGTTTCCTCCTCTCGGTACTCGTCATGTCATGCTTGGTTCCAAGATACACAGTTGTAATAATGGTGATCATTCACTATTACAATTGCGTACCTTATCATTTTCGCATGGTCATGCAAAGTACTTTACCCGAACTGACGCAACATTCACACAAAATAACACGCGATAACTCCAATTACCTGAATGACCAAAGTCCTTACCGTGAACTTGATCACTTAAACCGCTAAACATGTGAATCTCTCCAATAGATTCGTCTCTAGGACACCGCACCAGTAGATACCTGTATATACACACCAATATACAATATAATAATAAACGTACACAAGTACACCACAACAACAAGTCAACCTACAACCAAGGTGACTACCATTAAAACAATGTCCAAGTTCGCCTACTTACATTAGGCACTAGCAATCTAAGGCACTAATTTACACGCGAAATAAAGCCCCACATAATCACGCTTTGGACAAACACAAGTCCTAGTTAGTCACCTACTCTAAGGTACTAACAAATTTCAATCCGACCCGTATTCCAACAAGTCCCGCAAATAATGCATAACCGCCAATAAGTCTAATACTAGGCACCTATTCCAAGGCCAACTAATTCCCTTAGACTATGCTCTGATACCACTTGTAATGACCCTAAATCCGTTTACTAAATGTTATTTACACCAAAACCCCAACACGTGCAACATTGACACATATTGCATTTGACCAATTTTGACTTATTGTTAAAATACCAATTTAACTCAAAATCACTTCCAACGATTAATTACATCCAAAAACGTCCTTTAACACTTAAAAAAAGTGTTTAAACATCTATTTGACCAAAACTAGTGTCATCATCAATTTTTGACCCAATTCAAAGTCAACCCATTTTGACATAAGTCCCAAAAACATCCTTAATCACTAACAACTAGAGATTAACCTTCCAAAACACCATTTAATGCTTGATTCATCAAATCTTGACCCAAAACATTATTTGACACAAATCAAAGTCAATACCAATTTTGACTAGTACACAAGTTCATATGAGCATCCAAATTCACCAATACACTTCAAATCTAGTGACTAACACCCATAACCATGACAAATACCTCCAAATTCATCATCAAACCCTAAACCCACAATAATCGGGTTCACTTACACTAACAATACAACAAAACCCCCAATTTCATGAGAAATGGGGTTTATAACCCTAACTAGCTCAAACCCCAAACATGAACAAGAATCATAAACAACGAAATTCGGAGTTAGGACTTACCAACACTACCACAACGTAGCCGTGAACGAAGAGGACAACGTTTGTTCTTGCACCAAAGACCGAATCAAGCTTCTTCCTCTTCAAATCACCAATTCTCTCTCTAAACTCTCTACTCTCTCTCACTAGGGTTTGAGGGTGAAGAGAGAAAGAAGAAATGAGAAATGGATAGGGTTTGCACCAGTTTTGTGGCTCACAACTCATCCCTATGCAAAATGATGAACTTGCCCCTCATTAAACCCCTTAAAATGAGTTGAAAATGTCCCTAAATCCGTTCAAACTCGCGTCACAGCTCAGGCCATCGCGCCGTGACATTTCACATGGTCTGGTGATCTGTTTAGCCCGTCTCCTGATCTTGAATCCCTTGAAATGTCGCGCCGCAACCAAGCTGCTCCACGCTGCGACCTTTGGCTTGTTTCGTCCAGTTTTTAACTTGTCGAATAATAAGACTGGTACCGACTTCGAGCTCTTCATTCGTGTAATGTACATACACTTTATGACACGTATAATAGCCCTCGATCATCTCTCGCACTCTTTATACATATACATCCGTTATACGTCGTACGTGCTCTACAAAGATGTTTCGTTCGAGTAAGCGGGTCTTACAACTCTCCCCCACTTATTTTGAACACGTCCTCGTGATCCTCGTCATTTAACCGACCAGACCCACACTCTATAGTCCTTCGACACACATCCAAACTCGATGTGTACAACGATTTTCATTAACCCAAACGTCTCACCACACGCTAATAACCATTAGCGTGCATTACCGCAACAAACGGTATCTCGTACACTCAACATCCAAATGCCCACTTAGGGAAAATACGGAAACCACCATTATATTCCTTCAATTTCTCCTGGCCACAATTCGCAACAATCTACATTCACAACTATATCTCCCAACGTGGTCTACTAAGTTCACTACGCTGTGAACCAAGTGTTGCATTAATTTAAATCGAGAAGGACTTATGCCGCGTCAAGTCTTCGTACTTCAATGACTCGTGAACTAGCAATTCAAGAAGGTTCTCTTAATCAAGGATCAACTTCCCCGCGTCTGCACCACTGGGTCATTCCTTCAATGAAGAAATCTCGGTATCGCCCACTAATCACACTAGGGACACAAACTTTCCCATAAATTGATCCGGACACGACCATCAGTCTCTAGATAAATCCAGGACGTCAATAATACACCGCGAGTTAGACAAAACATCAACACTAGACACAGGGTTTCTCTCCTAAACCCTACAACACAACTACGCAAAATGATTTCCTAGTACTTGCATGGAAACTATTCGTATACAAGAATCCCATCAACAGCAAATCATCATCACTACAATTTTGAAATTCGACACATGACCCATAAAATATTCACTGACGTCGGGTGAATCCTCCTACCAAGACCATCCATTAAGGATGGCCTCGACATTTCAATGCAACCAACGGGTCGCATCACTAGGGAACACACTCTCATACATAAACAACATCCGCGTGTCTCGACGTGAGACAGTCAGAACCGGCACCCCCCGCCTCACAATCATCCACAAAGTGGAATAATCCACTGAAAATCCTCATAATCACATTTCCCGACAGGGAAAATACAGTATTCACCACCATATCGAACTCGTACTCACTCGACGGTATTATCCGAGTTTCACACCAACCCAAATTTATATCACGAGAGCATCCGCAATAACAGTTACATTCTCACAATTCCGTAATCTCAACTTCACACTTGGTCTCATACCGCACTTTGGTACTATACGACCACCTTACATAAGAAGTCTTACACTTCACTTGATCTAGTACCACGAGAGCTTCCTCGGGCGGCAGTAAAACTCCCCCACTTAGGATTCAGCTCCACATTCTCACCGCCAAGATGATAACATCCAGCGGAATTTCCATTCCATAACACACATGATCATTCTCATCACTGATTCACTTTAGGCTCTCAGAGCCATCATACAATATTACCAGAGATGTTGTACCAACGACGACTTCGTACCTTCATACTACAAATCACAATCAACTGCCTTAATCGTTCCCAAAGCAAACTTCACCAAAGTCCCACATACGTCTCTATGCCTAAGCATACGTCACTACGCGACATTGCACATGGTCTGGTGATCTGTTTAGCCCGTCTCCTGATCTTGAATCCCTTGAAACATCGTGCCACGACCAAGCTGCTCTGCGCCGCAACCTTTGGCTTGTTTCGTCTAGTTTTGAACTTGTCGAATAATAAGACTCGTACCCGCTTCGAGCTGTTCATTCGTGCAACTTACATACACTTATGACGCGTATAACAACCCTCGATCATCTCTCGCACTATTTATACATATACATATGTTATACGTCATGTAAGTAACTAGAGGGGGGTGAATAGTTACTTAATACGTTTTTAACACTTTTTCGATTGATCACCAAATTCGATTAACTTTGATCAACCAATTCAACTCAAAATTGATGTGTGTAGTGTATATGTTCAAAATAATAAGTGAAGTAATGTAAAGAACATAGACACACGGATTTATAGTGGTTCGGGTGGATGTTAACTAATCCACATTAATTCACTCCCCGATCACACTAATCGGGATTTGTTGCTTCACTAAGCACTTTTCTCCAAACCCGGTGGAGATCCTATTTATAAGTCTTCAACTTCTTTGGTAGACAACAAACCTAATCTTTCTATCCCTTTGAAAGATCAACTCCAACCTAGATCAACTTGTCTTCAGCTTGGACAAATATTAATCTCCAAATAAAATTAATCAACTTCCTAAGTCCCTTTAAGGAAGTAGATCACTAAGCTAGCCTATGCTTCTACTAATTGAAGTTACAAGACTTATACACTTTACAATGATGATCCTAAGAGAATACTAAGACATACATTACACTAAGTAAACTCACAAGATTAATGATTTTGATTAGTAAATTTACAACGACCAAATTTCATATCTCTAAGATCATAGAATCTTCTCTTTCTTGATCACATTTGAGTAGTAATTAGAGCCCTTATGATCTCTGGAAATAAGCCTTTGAAATATGCAAGAGGGTCAGCTTCAAATGCTCTTTAATGTTTGCCTTTTATAGTGAAATTCAAAAAATAGCCGTTGACACGGTGCGACCGTGGTGCGACCGTGTGTGCTCCAGTCTAAATTTGGTATCCGTTGTATAGCCATTTGAATTAAATTTGAACACCACATTTTGGCACCTTTACTCCTTCTAGCACCTGCAAAAGAAACCAAACATCCTATACAAGTACTATATGCATTAAGTGTGTGAGATTTCGTCTTATTGCATGAAAGTGACTTAACATTCCAAAAGTGGCAAACCCAACATTCTTGAAGAAGTGTCTTGATTGATATTTTGGGAAATCCCAGTTTGGTCAAGACTTAGTGATGAAGCAGCGGAGGTGTACGAAATAGTTTTTATTTTACTACGAAATACTATTAAATACGATACAATTTACACAAGTTATTTATTTATTTATTTATAGAATGGATATACCTAAACCTTGCTACAACACTTATAGGCAGTGTACCTAATCGTAGAGTAGTGTAGTTTTTAGTAAGTCCGGTTCGTTCTACAGGGAGACGGCATATTGCGTACACTATATTTTTAAACAATTATATTTGTATATATATATATATATATATATATATATATATATATATATATATATATATATATATTAGTTATATAGTAGTATTATTATTATTATAAAAGGGGGGTTTTACCATTTAATGATCGGTTTGTCGATTTTAAATAAAGCGTAAAGCTAAATGACGATAATATAAATGACAGAATTTAAATTGAGATAAGGTAAATTGCAGTAATTAAAATGACAGTAAATAAAGGTATGATGAAATATAAAATAAAAGTATTATGCTTATTTAAACTTCCGTAATCATGATGTTTGACGTTTTGATTTTAATTAATTGTCACCCGGGTTAATTGTCCTTTGTCCTGGCTTATTTGATACCTATCTGGGTTTTTTCCCATAATAGTCCATCTGTCATAATTATAATATGCTCGTCAAATTAACCTTATTCCCGAAGTCAAATATTCCAACTAATTAGGGATTCGAACTGTAACAAGGTTTTAATACTTTGTTAACAATTACACCAATTATCCTTGTATGTAATCCACCCCTATTTTAATGAGATATGAATATTAATTTACCCACTTGATCAGAATGAATAATCAACTACCCAACCCGAATAATTAATTTAATGATCTTAAAAGATTTCGTATAAACGTCACTAAATAGGACATACATAATCATTTTAATAATTATTAGATTAACTAATTTGAAGATAGATTCGACATATTCTAATGAGTTGTCATTCGATTAGACAATACCCCCATCTATTAATAGTCAATAGTCCAATGTCCACAAGTGTCAGTCTTTTGTCCAAACCCTAATTATGGTACAAAATCCAATAATCTCATCTTTAATATTTAGCCCAACATCACAATTGCTTCGGCTCAAATAAGCATAATAATAACTTAGTTACGAGTCATTAATTTAAAAAGGAAGAACATAGCTTACAGTGGTGATTAATCGGGTAGCATTACACGGATAGAGTTCCGTCTTACAAAACCTTAAAACATTTACTTACATTAACCCAATTATTATTAAAATTAATTTAAACTTTAAATTATAAATATAAATATATATAATTCTTTATAGAGGAAGAAAGAAAATTGAGGTGTAATTCATTAAGCAGAAAACGTCGCCTTTTATAGCACTTGGCCAACTTTTCATGCCCATGCGATCGCATGGTTTTTGTGCCTCCAGGCCATGCTATCGCATGGAAGCCTGGGACAGCTCATATGCTTTTGTTTTCTAGTTTGCCGACATTTTATTTAAATATATATATAATATATATAATTTATATTAATTATATATATATTATATTATATTCTTGTGCATAGTTGACTTGTAATTTTAGGTCCGTTGACTCGCGCATTGATGCTCGATTTATGTCTCGGTTCGAGATTTTTGAACGTCCTTTCGTACGCGTAGATATCTTGTACTTTATGTTTCGCAATTTGTAATTTGCACAAAAAATTATTTTTCTTAACTCCCAAAATCTGCGCAAGTCTTTAGCTCACTTTTAGTGGCATTTTTGAGTGCACTATGGCTTTAGTGGCACTTTTCAGGCTTTAGTGGCACTTTTTCTTCAATTCTTTAATCTTCGTGCTTTGTCTTCACATTTATTTATTTAAACGATTACAACTTAAAAATAGAATAATTACAACTAAAAACTTTACATATTAGGATGATATTGCGACTAAATATATGTTCATTTGGAGCACTATCAAATATCCCCACACTTGAACGTTGCTTGTCCTCAAGAAATACAGAACTTGAAATTAAATCACACTTCACTCGAATCATTTTTTTATTCTCACACTTTATACATCAGTGATTTTGATACGACGGTATAAACAATGGTAGTAACGATGTGGTTTACAGTCCCACATGACTATGAAAATTTAGATCCTTTAAGGAAATTGGATCTTTATGAAAACATTTGATCTTTTGAAAATTCAATCTAGCTTTTACCCTAGATAAGTTTTCTGGAATATGTAACATCCCGCCTTTTTCAGTTTACTTTTCCGCTTAACTATTTAAATTCCGTTATATGTTTATGACATCCCTCGTTAATACGCATTTTAAAAATACCTCGTTTAGGTAATTCCCGCACCCGAATGAAACTAGAGGGACCAAACTTGCCAAAGTGCCAAACCTTTGACTAGGTCAAAGATCAACACTCCATCTCCTCCATTCACTTTATCAATTTCTTTTCTCTTTTCTTTTAACACTTTCAAACTATCTCTAAAACTCCATCTCCAAGAATCATCATCTAAATTCGTTCAAGAAATATTCAATCAAAATAAATTACACATTTGAACTCCTTGCAACTTCCTCTTCGATTCCATACCGATTTCATCAAGTTTGGGTAACTTTCTAAAATCACTAGATTTTGTGTTCTTGATGTTTTTAATTTATAAAGTTTTTAATTAGTTTCTATGGCTCAAGTCTAACATGAATATATGATTTATATGTTCGATCTCGTTATTTTTGATAAATAGCATGAACTTGAAAGTTTGGTGTGTTTGATTGATGATTTGGTTGCTTAAATGTTGTTAAATGTTATAAATGCATGTATTAAATGTGTTCCTAACATCACTAGCTTCAATTTGATGTGTAGGTTGTTTTAGAAAACTTCATAAATTTGATTAGTGATTTTGGTGAATTTGGGTTAGGGTTTGATGAACTTGAAATGGACTTTTGATGCTTTGAATGACATGAAATGTTATTTGTAAGTGTTAAGTTATATTGTATGCTTGATTACCTTCGAAACGGCATATCGTTCATGTAAATTGGTTTCTGAATCATCGAATTGCATTTATGAACTTGGATGCATTAAATGAGGAGCTTTGAATGTAATATTTGGTTGTTGTAAAAGTAAATGTGATTGATGAAATGTGTTTAGTTGCTTTCCTTATCAAAATACCTTTCCGATGATATAAGATACATGTTTTGGTTGTTTGCGGGTCATAAATGGTGATTGTTTGAAGTTAGGTTCGTGCATTAAACTTTAAAACTGCCAGAATTCTCTGCACAGGTAATGGCGCGGCGCGCCATATGCCCGCGCGGCGCGCCAAAGTGGGCTGTCCAATTTGGTCAGATTATGGAAAATGTTTGCCATGCTACGGACCTCCAATTCACATATAACTTGTTCTAACATGCTTATACATGATTAAAAACCTCAGAAAAATAGTTCAGGACCCGACCCGAAGGTGTTGACTTTTTCGTTGACTTTGACCGACCAAAGTTTGACTTTTTGTCAAACTTAAGCAAATGATTGTGCAATCTTTCTAACTTGTTTCTATACTAGTATCTTGCATGAAACTTGACAATTTGATTCACATGCTACATAATCGAGTCGTAACGATCCATAGGACTAATTGAACATCTTTGACCTATCGTGTTTACCGTTATTGATACGACCTATTTGTTTAGGTCCAGACTAGGATTGTCCTTTGCACACGTTACTTTGTGAAGTACTTTTCATACGTGCACTCAAGGTGAGATCATAGTCCCATCTTTCAAACAACTTTTACGCTTTAAAGTATGGGATGAGAAACATATACGTATCATGCTTTTACATTTTAAACACAAGTACGAAAACGAACATTCCACGTACTGGTTTGAACAAAAATCCTCTATTCAATTATCATTAGTTACACTTGCAGGGTGTAAACGTGAACTTATATTATGTGATCACATGGGCTTGACGAGCCTCATTCGGACGGTTCGCTACCGTTAGCGGATGAAATATATTTTCGGGTCTAGTGTATGTTCTAACACTACGCAAAGGGTGCAAAACAGTTAAGTTTGATAGTTGGGTGCCCGCGAAACAAATAACAACTTTGGAATGCAAATGATTTTGATAATCATATTATATTAAATCTTGTGGTTCAAATGCAACGTTTACTAAAACACCTATGATTTCACCAACGTTTTTGTTGACAGTTTTCTATATGTTTTCTCAGGTCCTTGAACGCTACTTGATACATGCTTCCGCACTCTTTTTGATACTTGCTTGGATGTCGAGTATACATGTATAGTTGGAGCGTCTTTTGACTACTTTAAATTGTGTCGCATAGGTTTCATTTGTACGTTAAACATTGTAATGTAACTAGTCTTTTGAACTACATTTGTAAACTTGAAACATCCTTTTACTTATGAAATGAATGCGACATATTTTGGTCAAACGTCATGTTAAAGACTTATGACCACGTAACGGGACCTAAGCAGTCGGCGCCATCAAACATGATTTGGTCGGGTCGCTACAGATGGTATCAGAGCGTTGGTTGTAGGGATTTAGAGTTCATTGGTGTCAACCCCGAGTCGTAGTGTACATTAGTGGATCTAGACTACAACTGGCATATAGACTGAAGTAGGAATTACTTGACTATTTGTGCATTATACTCGAACTCTTCTATCATATCTGATTCTTATTCAATCTAAATCTCACATTACTTGATTTAATTGACGCGCCACCTTGACTATATGAAATAGTGTCGAATGGACATATGAATTAGGGTGATGTAATTTCCGGGATTATATTACGGTGACTCATATGAACATTCTGACATTATGACATAAAGAATTTAAGGCGAGTCAAGGAAAATTTTTCTCTATCCTTATTCCATATCATGATTAGTATTATTGAAAATACTAATCAACGGTATTCTTGTGTTTTGAAGGAACAATGCCTCCTCGTCGTGTGCCACGCCATGAGACTCCCGAACAAGCTCTACAACGAATGATAGCCACCGCCGTGGATGCGGCCATGGCCGGTCACTCCTCCAACAACAACAATAACAACAACCACAACAACGACAATCAAGGGGCCGGTAACTCAAGCGAAGGGTGCTCCTATAAAGCTTTCATGGGGTGCAAACCTCATACTTTTGATAGGACTGGGGGACCGGTTGTGCTCACCCGATGGTTTAAGCAAACGGAAGCCGTCTTTAGCATAAGCGGTTGTCGGGACCAAGACAAGGTCAAATATTCCACCCACACCTTTGCCGGTATCGCCCTTACGTGGTGGAACACGTATGTACAATCGGTGGGTACCGATGAAGCTCACGCCCTCTCTTGAGCCGATTTAAGGGAAAGGTTGATCGTCGGATTTTTCCCTCGTGAAGAAACCCGAAAGCTCGAACAAGAGCTAAGAACTTTAAAGGCGGTCAGAAATGATCTCAAGGCCTACAATCAACGATTCGCCGAGCTATCCTTGATGTGTCCCCACCTCGTGAACCCCAAATATCAAAGGGTTGAACTCTATATGGATGGTCTTCCAAAGAGCATCAAACAAGGAGTGATGTCATCCAAACCCGCTAACCTACAACAACCCTTGAACATGGCCCGTCAATTGATCGAAACGGTTGACAAAATCATAGTTCCGGCACCGAAGGCCGAGGATAAATCGGGCGGCAACAAAATAAAATGGGGAGCCCCCCAATCAAGCAACAACTACAACAACAACTTCACCAAAAAGCCCTTCACCTCCGACGCCAAGAAAACTTATGGCGGAAATAAACCCTTTTGCAACAAATGCCACAAACACCACTATGGTGAATGTAGAAATATCTTTTGTCACCGGTGCCAAAGGGGTGGTCATGTGGCCAAAGATTGTAGAAGTGCCGCCCCCGTCGCTCAAAAGGTGCCCAATGCACCAAAATCGGTTACTTGTTATGAATGTGGCCAAACGGGTCATTTTAGAAATGCATGTCTGAAAAAGAAAGCCAACCCCAACACACGCGGCCGAGCTTTCAACATCAACACGGAGGAAGCCCGAGAGGACAATGAATTAGTCACGGGTATGTTTCTCCTCAACAACACTTATGTTACTTGTTTATTTGATTCGGGTGCCGATAAGAGTTTTGTATCCAAGACTTTGACTCATTCTTTTAGCACTCCACCACTTCCACTAGATACCACTTATACAATTGAAGTGGCCAACGGGAAACTATTGAGTGCCGACACATATTACCGGGGTGTACGTTAAACATTTTGGGTAATGAGTTTGAAATTGACTTGATACCCATGGAACTAGGAAGCTTCGATGTAATAATCGGTATGAATTGGCTAGCCAAAACGAAATCTCACATCCTTTGTGATCTTAACACAATCCGGATTCCTATCGAGAATGGTAAACCTTTGATCGTCTATGGCAATTAGAGTTGCACCGGACTCAACCTCGTTTCATGCATTAAAGTTAGAAAACTACTCTGTAAGGGTTGTTTTGCGATCCTTGCTCACGTTAAGAAAGTCGACCCCGATGAGAAGCACAACGATGATGTGCCAATTGTTAGTGACTATTCCGATATATTTCCCGACGAATTGCCGGGTCTTCCACCTCATCGACCGGTTGAATTCCAAATCGATCTTATTCCGGGAGCCACGCCCGTAGCACGTGCACCATATAGACTCGCTCCATCTGAAATGCAAGAATTGCAAAGTCAAATCCAAGAACTACTTGATCGTGGTTTTATCCAACCTTTCCATTTGAAATGTCCCGTTCATATTGATTATAAACGTTCCATATTAATTGATTTCGTTGCGAGGTTTTGACCTCTATATGAGACGTTTTTCAAAGACTGCATTCATTTTTAAAACAACCATAACCTTTATTTTATCAATAAAGGTTTCAAAAGCATTACGTAGATTATCAAATAATGATAATCTAAAATATACTGTTTACACACGACCATTACATAATGGTTTACAATAGAAATATATTACATCGACATATGTTTCTTGAATTCAGTTTTTACATAATATCATACAAACATGGACTCCAAATCTTGTCCTTATTTTAGTATGCAACAGCGGAAGCTCTTAATATTCACCTGAGAATAAACATGCTTTAAACGTCAACAAAAATATTGGTGAGTTATAGGTTTAACCTATATATATCAAATCGTAACAAAAGACCACAAGATTTCATATTTAATATACATCCCATACATAGAGATAAAAATCATTCATATGGTGAACACCTGGTAACCGACATTAACAAGATGCATATATAAGAATATCCCCATCATTCCGGGACACCCTTCGGATATGATATAAATTTCGAAGTACTAAAGCATCCGGTACTTTGGATGCGGTTTGTTAGGCCCAATAGATCTATCTTTAGGATTCGCGTCAATTAGGGTGTTTGTTCCCTAATTCTTAGATTACCAGACTTAATAAAAAGGGGCATATTCGATTTCGATAATTCAACCATAGAATGTAGTTTCACGTACTTGTGTCTATTTTGTAAATCATTTATAAAACCTGCATGTATTCTCATCCCAAAAATATTAGATTTTAAAAGTGGGACTATAACTCACTTTCACAGATTTTTACTTCGTCGGGAAGTAAGACTTGGCCACTGGTCGATTCACGAACCTATAACAAATATGTACATATATATCAAAGTATATTCAAAATATATTTACAACACTTTTAATACATTTTGATGTTTTAAGTTTATTAAGTCAGCTGTCCTCGTTAGTAACCTACAACTAGTTGTGCAACATTAGATGTACAGAAAAAAATTGATATATATTATCTTGAATCAATCTACGACCCAGTGTATACACGTCTCAGGCTAGATCACAACTCAAAGTATATATAGTTTTGGAATCAACCTCAACCCTGTATGGCTAACTCCCACATTACTGCATATAGAGTGTCTATGATTGTTCCAAATAATATATACACATGGGTCGATATGATATGTCAAAACATTTGCATACGTGTCTATGGTATCCCAATATTACATAATATATTAGAATACATGTATAATACAATATAAGTTAGCTAGGATATGATTAATATAGATTTGTTACCAATTTTCACGTTGCTACAACAAGAAAAATTATCCAATCTTGTTTTACCCATAACTTCTTCATTTTAAATCCGTTTTGAGTGAATCAAATTGCTATGGTTTCATATTGAACTCTATTTTATGAATCTAAACAGAAAAAGTATAGGTTTATAGTCGGAAATATAAGTTACAAGTCGTTTTTGTAAAGATAGTCATTTCAGTCGAAAGAACGACGTCTAGATGACCATTTTAGAAAACATACTTCCACTTTGAGTTTAACCATGATTTTTGGATATAGTTTCATGTTCATAAGAAAAATCATTTTCCCAGAAGAACAACTTTTAAATCAAAGTTTATCATAGTTTTTAATTAACTAAACCAAAACAGCCCGCGGTGTTACTATGACGGCGTATGTCCGGTTTTACAGTGTTCTTCGTGTTTCCAGGTTTTAAATCATTAAGTTAGCATATCATATAGATATAGAACATGTGTTTAGTTGATTTTAAAAGTTAAGTTAGAAGGATTAACTTTTGTTTGCGAACAAGTTTAGAATTAACTAAACTATGTTCTAGTGATTACAAGTTTAAACCTTCGAATAAGATAGCTTTATATGTATGAATCGAATGATGTTATGAACATCATTACTACCTCAAGTTTTCTAGATAAAGCTACTGGAAATGAGAAAAAAGGATCTAGCTTCAAAGGATCCTTAGATGGCTTGAAAGTTCTTGAAGCAGAATCATGACACGAAAACAATTTCAAGTAAGATTTTCACTCGAAATAAGATTGTTATAGTTATAGAAATTGAATCAAAGTTTGAATATGAGTATTACCTTGTATTAGAAAGATATATTACTATAAATAATAAATATTTCTTGAGGTTGGATGATCACTCTACAAGATTGGAAGTAAGCTAGCAAACTTGGAAGTATTCTTGATTTTATGAAACTAGAACTTGTAGAATTTATGAAGAACACTTAGAACTTGGAGATAGAACTTGAGAGAGATTAATTAGATGAATAAAATTGAAGAATGAAAGTGTTTGTAGCTATTTTTGGTCGTTGGTATATGGATTAGATATAAAGGATGTGTAATTTTATTTACATGTAAGTAAGTCATGAATGATTACTCATATTTTTGTAATTTTATGAGTTATTTCATGCTAGTTGCCAAATGATGGTTCCCACATGTGTTAGGTGACTCAAATGGGCTGCTAAGAGCTGATCATTGGAGTATATATACCAATAGTACATACATCTAAAAGCTGTGTATTGTACGAGTACGAATACGGGTGCATACGAGAAGAATTGTTGATGAAACTGAACGAGGATGAAAGGACCCGTTCATATACATTATAAACGATTCACAATAGTTGACTACATTGCGAGGTATTTGACCTCTATATGATACATTTTACAAACATTGCATTCGTTTTTAAATGACAAACTATCTTTACATCGAAAATTGACAGGCATGCATACCATTTCATAATATCCACTATCCAACTATAAATTGATTTAATAATAATCTTTGATGAACTCAATGACTCGAATGCAACATTCTTCGAAATATGCTATGAAAGACTCCAAGTAATATCTTTAAAATGAGCAAATGCACAGCGGAAGATTTCTTTAACACCTGAGAATAAACATGCTTTAAAGTGTCAACCAAAAGGTTGGTGAGTTCATTAGTTTATCATAATCATTTATTTCCATCATTTTAATAGACCACAAGAATTTCATTTCCAGTTCTCATAAATATACGTCCCATGCATAGAGACAAAAATAATCATTCATATGGTTTGAACACCTGGTAACCGACATTCACAATATGCATATAAGAATATCCCCATCATTCCGGGATCCTCCTTCAGACATGATATAAATTTCGAAGTACTAAAGCATCCGGTACTTTGGATGGGGCTTGTTGGGCCCGATAGATCTATCTTTAGAGTTCGCGTCAATTAGGGTGTAATTCTTAGATTACCAGACTTAATAAAAAGGGGCATATTCAATTTCGATCATTCAACCATATAATGTAGTTTTGTTCACTTGTGTCTATTTCGTAAAGCATTTATAAAAGCAGCGCATGTATTCTCAGCCCAAAAATATAAAGGGTAAAAAGGCAAATGAAACTCACGCATATAATTATTGTAAAACAGTTACTAAAGCATTTGCATGTATTCTCAGCCCCAAAAATGTAAAGAGTAAAAGGGGATCAATGAAACTCACCATACTGTATTTCGTAGTAAAAATACATATAACGTCATTGAACAAGTGCAAGGTTGGCTTCGGATTCACGAACCTAAATTAATTATATATATTTATGTGTTAGTCAATATTTGTCTAACAAATTAGGTCAAGTCATAGTGTACCACAATCCTAATGCTCGAGACTAATATGCAAAAGTCAACAAAAGTAAATTTGACTCAAAATAATTTCCAAAAATCTATACATGATTAATATATAGTTTAAATATCGTCATTTTATATTTTTAAATATTTTAAAAGATTTATTAGAGTAAATAATATAATTTATCTTAATGATAATATAGTAATAATAATAATAACAATAACAATAACCATTTTTAAATAATTATATATATATATTAATAATGATAATAATAATAATAATAATACCAATAATAATAATAATAATTGGATAATAATAATAATACTAATTATAACTTTAACGATAATAACGATAGTAATAATAAAAAAATAACAATTTTTAATGATAAATCCATTTTATTGATAAAGATAATAATAATAATGATAATAATAAGATAAAACTAGAACGACGACAAAAGCGATGATAATAATAATCATTTTTAATAAAAATATCAAATATTCAATTGATTATAACTTCTAATCCGTTCATCGAAACCATTCGATATCTAAAAGAAAAGTTCTTAATTTTTCGCTAGCTTTCCAAGGACATGCATATCTTATACCTTATCTCAACCGCAAGTGTAACTAATTCAAGATTCAACCTAACCTGTCTAAGGGCAATATCAAAAGTACAAGCATGCATAATCCTAAATACTTGAGCACTAGTCAGGGATACACTATTTGTATGTAAAAGTTAAATTATGAGTACTCACATATCAATATTGAGATTCAATATTGCATGAAAGGTACGTTGACGCAACGGAAATGATAAACACTATATTGACCTCACGAGCATACCCATGAACCATACTCAATCACCTCCATAGTTTTAACCCATAATTTCCTTAATCCTATCCTACTCGAAAAACAATTTCGAAATCACTCGGACAGCACTCCATCGTAATATTTTATGTATACTAATAATATCTTGAAATAATACGGAGTAAATATATATATGTAAATCGATTGAGAGAGTTTAGAGAAAAATATTTTCAAGTTTCTATGAAATAATGAAACCTATTGAATTCTATTTATAATAGATTTTTGAATTATTAAAGTAAATTATTAAAGTATGAATTATTAAAGTATAAATTATTAAAGTAAATTATTAAAGTATGAATTATTAAAGTGAATTATTAAAGTATGAATTATTAAAGTGAATTATTAAAGTTAAAGTAAAGTAAAAATAAAGTAAAGGTAAAGTTTAAGTATAGTAAAAGTATAAAACTATGTACGTATAATACGCGTATAAATATATATAATATTAATTTAAATCGTTATATATATTTAATAAAATAAAATATAAATATCGTTATCTTTATCATACTAGTTAAGTAATGAGTTGTCAAAAGTGGTTCTAGATATTTATAAAAGTTATATACATTTTAATAATAAAGTTCTTTTTAAACTGAAAACGTTTTTGTACGTTTGAAACTAAATAGATCAATCGAGTCTTTATGAGATTCAATCTTCCACTATCCTTTGTCTAGTTCTCAATGATTGACAATTTGTTCTTATTTATAAATCACTTTACCATTTTCCGAATATTGTTAAAATGGAAAGATTTCTCAAATCAACGTGGGCCTTTCAACAGAGACTTGTAATCATAATTCAATATATCTGATAATTCAATCATTTGATCTTATCTTCTAATTCCATTGATAAACATTTTGAAACAGATACAATCATATAAAGTATTTAATCTAATATTTTGTTTACATTTCAAGTTATAATATATATACACATATACATATATAATCATATTCGTTTAATGGTTCGTGAAACGTTGGAACTTGGTCGAGGTTGAATGAATGTATGAACATAGTTTAAAATTCTTGAAATTTAACTTAACAAATATTGCTTATCTTGTCGGAAACATATAAAGATTAAAGTTTAAATTTGGTTGGAAATTTCCGGGTTATCACAGTACCTAGCCGTTAAAGAAATTTCGTCCCAAAATTTGAGTGAAAAGGTCGTGAATGATAATAAGTATGTTTTCATGATGCATACGGGCTAAAAATTAGAGTTTTATCATCAGCGAATAATTTGGATAAACAATTCATTTATATGAAGAGTACGAATGAAGCTAACATAGAAGAGTGAAATGAGTAAGTGTAGATTCATCTTATTATTTGACGTAGATATGATTGATTCCCAGATTTCAAGGGATTTGAAGAAAATCTTCTTAATTAGATTTGACTCTCCGGTAATCAAGGGAATTAGGATCCGCTTTAAATGCGATCGTCCATTTTAATTGTTCTGTCGGAGATTTTCTAATAAATTCACCTCATTCATTTCCTTACAACTCACACCTTCTGTTGATGCATTTTATGCAAGTCCCTAGACATCTACCCACGTCCATTGCAGGTACAACAGTTTACAGGCCACCATAATTGTTCGTTATTATCATATCCGTGTTTGTATGTGGTTACAGGAACTGCAGGAACTAGATTTAGATGTTTGACTATGTTAGACTTAGTCAGACGTACGAGTGAAGCCTCACTAGTACGGCTGACAGGCTCATACGCACGGTTGATGCTGAGCTAAGTCACAATTACAACCTAAATGAGAATACACGAGTGAGTGATCACCCGTATGGCTGATGAAGCCAACTCATACGTGTGATGAATGAATCGTATGGGTGAGTCAATAGAAGGGGTATATAAAGTCTTATGTTCTTCATTTTAGGTTAAGCCTCTCATTTGTTACACACACTCAGATCTAGTGAGCTCCTCCGATTCTTTCTCAGTTCAAATCACCCAGGTGGTGAATAATAGCTCTAGGTGTTGATCTAATCACACTTGATTTAGTTGTGGTTTGACTAAATTAATCAAAAAAAAACTTAACCTATTCACTAGAGGGTTTGATTCACTTATTCCGCCATTGTGTGAGTTAATTTTGTTGTTTCTAAGTTCCTAGTCATGTTTCATCACCTTCTATTCTTTCCCCCTCAACTCATATTTTAAAGTATTCATCAATATGCTCCATCCAGTTCTGATTCTCGATATACTTCTAACTTTCATATCGGTCATTCTTCTTTTTCATCTACCGCCGGAAGAATCTATTTACTTCTACTATACTCTTAGGTTTATAGTGTTTCTAGTTCTCCCGTGTCTTTATATTGCTATATGTATCGATATATATGGTTTATAATTTCTGGTTTGTCGTTGGGCTTTATATGTTCCCTTATTTTTCAAAGTCTCTGCTTCTGTCTTCTATAATCATTATCATTCATAGTTAATGCTCTTTTTTATTTGCCGCAATTTATATCCCAATTTCTATTTCGGAGTTTTGTCCTTTCGTTTCTTCTTCTTGCGATTAAGCACCACTTGTAATGGTCCAGAATTCACAGATATGAATTTCGGAATGAACATTGTTAATGTTCTAGGAAGGAAATTGTGATGGCATGATCTTGACTTGTCAAATTACTAGAATACCTTGGAAAAGGCCGAATCATCAAGAAATATTTTCTTGATATTTTAGAGGTTAAATAAGATACAAGAGTCGTATAACATGGCATATGATGATGTTATGATCTGTGAATCATCACGTTCTATTTAGAAACTCATCATGACTTACTGTAATATAATCACGTTGATCAAGTGTCATTATATTATACTAATTCATGCTTCAGTTCCCAACACTACTTCAAAATATTCCTATTTTAAACTTGAATGTTTCAGAATTTAGAAACTAAAATAGTTTCTTTTATGATGTAATACAGATAGCGCGAAGAGGTAAATGATTTCAAATAAGAAAAATTAAGAAAATATCTTCAGAAATATGGAGGATATTTATAATGAAAGATATGATGATATTTTATAATTTCTAATATCAGAGGATGATGAAGAATATTGTAAGCAGGGGTTTAGAGTCAGGAGCAAGGTATTCGTTAATGACTTCAGCAGGTACTGAATCATTTGGATCCTTTGAAGTAAGGTTCAGTCTTTGTAATTTGTCCACAGCCTCCTTCCTACTTTGCTCAATCCGTTTTCCAGTTCCAAAACTTCTCTTTTTCTGCGCTTTACCAGTACACTTCATCATTATCATCCAGCTTTTACCGTTTAAAGTCGTTTATAGTTTTTGCTGCTTCATCAGCATTTTTTCCATTTTCGGAGAACCAATTCGTAGTTCGGAGTGTTTTTCAGAAACTTCACATTCAAATTAAGTCCAGAAGATAGACGTTATATAAACAAATATAACTGTTGGCGTAGATATGCTGCGAGATTTCAAAATACTGATTGCTAATTCCCAATGATTCGTATGGCAATTCTCATTACAAGATGCGAATGAATAAATGATGGGGTTTCGATAAATAATTATAATGACTTTTTGGAGAGGCTAAAGTCAAAGGGTAATGAAGTTGTTGGTACATCTGCTAATAATGTGGTGGAATGTAAAAGGTTCCCTGGTAACGACGGTGTATATCTCAAGGTTATAATAAGGTTAGTCTGACTGAAAAGTCGAAGTTGACTTGCTGGAGCTGTGACAAAACTGGCTACTTTGAATCGGAGTCGCAAAGTTATTTTTGCTAATAAATGCCAAAGAATCTGACGCGGATACGTTGTTTAAACTTTTACTTTGGTTTCAAGAGTTTTTTTGGGTACATAACTGTGGGTAACATGTGGTTGGATCATCATCTCGATTGCTCATCATTCGAAGTGTCTTCAGAAATTTTCGAAGGGTTTGAACACCGATTGTAATCGTTAACATACATTTGATGTTCTAACACAGTTTTGAAGTCAAAATATAGCTTGTGAAAGATGTAAGGATCTAAGAGTGATGATTTTGGTCATATCTCGAGTTGAATTTTGAGATTTCAAAATCAGAATATGTAATTAAATTTTGAATGAGTATGGTTGTTTTGATTTCTATAAAAGAATGTATATTGTTGTGAAAGTAGGGAGTATAATGGATGATTTGCTGAATCAGATTCGAAGAATGTAACATATTATTTGTGAATTTATATATCTCTCGGGTAATACCTACCCGTTAAAAAAATTTCACAATTAATATTTTGTACAAAAGAATTTTATTACAGTCTTTATGAAAAAATATATATGTATATTTTCTTCAGATGTAACATAGATTTAATGAGTTAATGTTAAATTAAACTCATTTGATTTACGGTTGAAACTAGAATTGAATAATCCCTAAAGGCTTTAAAAAGTACATAACTTTTACGCAGTATTTCTTTAATGACATTGAATTTTGTGAATCAATACTTCGTTATTTGTTGATGTATGATGTTCGGTTCGTGGAATTCTTGTGAATTTCACAAAGTACGAATGATGTTATCAGAAAAGTTTCGGGTACATCGATGATGAAAGTGTAAAATCAAATATATACTTGATTTATTATGAATTGGAATTTGTTGAATTGCGACAGAAATTGTAGTTAACGCTGGTTAAGTTGCGGTCGAAGGACGTACATTATTGCATATTTGTAATATGAATTAACCGAGTAGTTAAGATTCACACACAATAGCTTAGCACGGAAAGATTTATTTCAAAATATATATATATATATATAATATACATATAATTTCTTCAGAGGGAATGAGTTAATTCTTCATAACTCGTTGATACAATATACACGTTATCGATTCGTAATGATGTCCACAGGTATTCTTGAACTGAAGGAGTTTGTGATGTTATCGGTGTTGTTGATTCGAATGTTGACTGTACTGACGATGCTGGTAACGCTGACGGTACTGTTGATGCTGTTGGTAAAGCAAGTTTAGCTTATTAATCACACACCATTTTTGTCAGGGTTTCTACTCTTCCTTCTATCATTTTGGTTCGCTTAACTGATTTATGGTTAGGGCTAGATTAGATAATCTCTAAGACTTTAGAGATTACATAATCGTCGAAGAATGTTTCCCCAATGAAGTTATGAATTAATACTTCGTCAGTTATTGTTGTTGGTACTCCTTGGTATCTATGGTGCGTATGACGTTGATGCTCGTAGGACAGATTGTGAAGTTGAGGTTTACGACGCGGTTGTGGTTGGAGGTGGTAATGGTACTGTTGGCGTTGATGATGGTGGTACTGGTTATGCTACTGATGCTGCTACTGGTGTTTGTAATCTCTGCACCATATTCTCTAAAGCCACTACCCGAGCGCGAAGCTCGTTGACTTCTTCTATTACACCGGGGTGATTGTCGGTTCGGACGAGCGGATAAATAAAATCTAAAATTTGACGTAATATATAATCGTGACGAGATACTCTGGAAATGAGCGAGAACATGGTATTTCGGACAGGTTCGCCGGTAAGTGCTTCAGGTTCTTCGTCAAGAGGGCAATGTGGTGGATGGAAGGGATCGCCTTCTTCTTGTCTCCAATGATTGAGGAGGCTACGAACTCATCCCCAATTCATCCAGAATAGGTGATGACTGATTGGTTGATCTATTCCGGTCACACTGCTTTCGGAGCTTGAATGGGATTCCATTTCAGAATCTGAGTGACTTGAACTGATGATGAATTCCATTTCGTACGATTGGATAAAGGATTTTTTTTTTTGATATGAAATGATTTTGGCTAACGGATGGTATTCTAATTATATATATATATATATATATATATATATATATATATATATATATATATATATATATATATATATATATATATATAGTTCAAAAGATTTCGTAGATTACGGAGGACTTTGCGGGATATGTCAGGAAAAGTTTAAAGTAACAGATACGATAAGATATGATTTAGCAGATATGCTAAGATATGAATTTTTGTCTATACACTATTCATGCAATCAATGCAGCAAGACGTGTCTTAGACTAAAAATGATAAGCATGTAATTTCCTGAGGATGATAAGTAGTTAATTTTCGACACAAAATGATAAGCAAAACTTTTGACATGCAGACACGGTCGAAGTCCAGACTCACTAATGCATCCTATCGACTTATCAGTTAGACACACTAATGCAGACCTGGTTCTCTAAGACCACCGCTCTGATACCAACTGAAAGGACCCGTTCATATACATTATTAATGATTCACAATAGTTGATTACATTGCGAGGTATTTGACCTCTATATGATACATTTTACAAACATTGCATTCGTTTTTAAATGACAAACTTTCTTTACATCGAAAATTGACAGGCATGCATACCATTTCATAATATCCACTATCCAACTATAAATTGATTTAATAATAATCTTTGATGAACTCAATGACTCGAATGCAACGTTCTTCGAAATATGCTATGAAAGACTCCAAGTAATATCTTTAAAATCAGCAAATGCACAGCGGAAGATTTCTTTAACACCTGAGAATAAACATGCTTTAAAGTGTCAACCAAAAGGTTGGTGAGTTCATTAGTTTATCATAATCATTTATTTCCATCATTTTAATAGACCACAAGAATTTCATTTCCAGTTCTCATAAATATACGTCTCATGCATAGAGACAAAAATAATCATTCATATGGTTTGAACACCTGGTAACCGACATTCACAATATGCATATAAGAATATCCCCATCATTCCGGGATCCTCCTTCGGACATGATATAAATTTCAAAGTACTAAAGCATCCAGTACTTTGGATGGGGCTTGTTGGGCCCGATAGATCTATCTTTAGAGTTCGCGTCAATTAGGGTGTCTGTTCCCTAATTCTTAGATTACCAGACTTAATAAAAAGGGGCATATTCAATTTCGATCATTCAACCATATAATGTAGTTTTGATCACTTGTGTCTATTTCGTAAAGCATTTATAAAAGCAGCGCATGTATTCTCAGCCCAAAAATATAAAGGGTAAAAAGGCAAATGAAACTCACGCATATAATTATTGTAAAACAGTTACTAAAGCATTTGCATGTATTCTCAGCCCCAAAAATGTAAAGAGTAAAAGGGGATCAATGAAACTCACCATACTGTATTTCGTAGTAAAAATACATATAACGTCATTGAACAAGTGCAAGGTTGGCTTCGGATTCACGAACCTAAATTAATTATATATATTTATGTGTTGGTCAATATTTGTCTAACAAATTAGGTCAAGTCATAGTGTACCACAATCCTAATGCTCGAGACTAATATGCAAAAGTCAACAAAAGTAAATTTGACTCAAAAATAATTTCCAAAAATCTATACATGATTAATATATAGTTTAAATATCGTCGTTTTATATTTTTAAATATTTTTAAAAGATTTATTAGAGTAAATAATATAATTTATTTATTAATAAATAAAATTTTATATTAAATTTATATAATAAAATATACTTTTATATATATTAAGTAATAAAATTTATAGGGTTCATTTAATATCATAAAGATAATATGATAGGTATTATTAAAGTAAGTTATTACACGTAGTAAAATATGTTTGTATCACATATTTATTTGATAAAATAATATCTACAATGATAGTAAGTAAAAGTTGTATTATTTTGTAATAATAATTATTATTATAAAAATATCAATATTTATAATTACTAAGATGACATTATGATAAAACGATAATTCTAATTATGATAACTTTAGTATTTACGATAATTTTTAATATTATCTTTAAAATAATAATTCTATTTAAAATAATAATAATAATGATATTTTATAGTAACAATAACATTTCTATTAAAATGATAATTTTTGTTAAAATGATAGTTTTAATACTAACGATACTTTTAATAATAATAGTAATGATAAAAATAATAAGAACGATAATTTTATCTAAATCAATATCTTATAATATTTTAATTTCATCATGATACTCTTACCCATTATTTCCTAATCGTTTCGTTTAATAGCTTTTAATCGTCTTTTATATCGTGTTCATAATAATGATAATAATAGTAATCAAAATAATTAGGTGTTACAAATATTTGTTTTAATTACACTAATATTAATAATGATAGTTACTCTAACATTATTAACGATAATACTAATAATTATCTTAATGATAATATAGTAATAATAATAATAACAATAACAATAACCATTTTTAAATAATTATATATATATATATTAATAATGATAATAATAATAATAATACCAATAATAATAATAAAAATTGGATAATAATAATAATACTAATTATAACTTTAACGATAATAACGATAGTAATAATAAAAAAATAACAATTTTTAATGATAAATCCCTTTTATTGATAAAGATAATAATAATTATAATAATAAGATAAAACTAGAACGACGACAAAAACGACGATAATAATAATCATTTTTAATAAAAATATCAAAAATTCAATTGATTATAACTTCTAATCCGTTCATCGAAACCATTCGATATCTAAAAGAAAAGTTTTTAATTTTTCGCTAGCTTTCCAAGGACATGCATATCTTATACCTTATCTCAACCGCAAGTGTAACTAATTCAAGATTCAACCTAACCTGTCTAAGGGCAATATCAAAAGTACAAGCATGCATAATCCTAAATACTCGAGCACTAGTCAGGGATACACTATTAGTATGTAAAAGTTAAATTATGAGTACTCACGTATCAATATTGAGATTCAATATTGCAGGAAAGGTACGTAGACGCAACGGAAATGATAAACACTATATTGACCTCACGAGCATACCCATGAACCATACTCAATCACCTCCATAGCTATAACCCATAATTTTCTTAATCCTATCCTACTCGAAAAACAATTTCGAAATCACTCGGACAGCACTCCATCGTAATATTTTATGTATACTAATAATATCT
This sequence comes from Rutidosis leptorrhynchoides, assembly GCF_046630445.1. NCBI lineage: Eukaryota > Viridiplantae > Streptophyta > Magnoliopsida > Asterales > Asteraceae > Rutidosis > Rutidosis leptorrhynchoides. The sequence continues at coordinate 261,838,882 of NC_092336.1, read as the reverse complement.
TGAAATAATACGGAGTAAATATATATATGTAAATCGATTGAGAGAGTTTAGAGAAAAATATTTTCAAGTTTCTATGAAATAATGAAACCTATTGAATTCTATTTATAATAGATTTTTGAATTATTAAAGTAAATTATTAAAGTATGAATTATTAAAGTATAAATTATTAAAGTAAATTATTAAAGTATGAATTATTAAAGTGAATTATTAAAGTATGAATTATTAAAGTGAATTATTAAAGTTAAAGTAAAGTAAAAATAAAGTAAAGGTAAAGTTTAAGTATAGTAAAAGTATAAAAATATGTACGTATAATACGCGTATAAATATATATAATATTAATTTAAATCGTTATATATATTTAATAAAATAAAATATAAATATCGTTATCTTTATCATACTAGTTAAGTAATGAGTTGTCAAAAGTGGTTCTAGATATTTATAAAAGTTATATACGTTTTAATAATAAAGTTCTTTTTAAACTGAAAACGTTTTTGTACGTTTGAAACTAAATAGATCAATCGAGTCTTTATGAGATTCAATCTTCCACTATCCTTTGTCTAGTTCTCAATGATTGACAATTTGTTCTTATTTATAAATCACTTTACCATTTTCCGAATATTGTTAAAATGGAAAGATTTCTCAAATCAACGTGGGCCTTTCAACAGAGACTTGTAATCATAATTCAATATATCTGATAATTCAATCATTTGATCTTATCTTCTAATTCCATTGATAAACATTTTGAAACAGATACAATCATATAAAGTATTTAATCTAATATTTTGTTTACGTTTCAAGTTATAATATATATATACACATATACATATATAATCATATTCGTTTAATGGTTCGTGAAACGTTGGAACTTGGTCGAGGTTGAATGAATGTATGAACATAGTTTAAAATTCTTGAAATTTAACTTAACAAATATTGCTTATCTTGTCGGAAATATATAAAGATTAAAGTTTAAATTTGGTTGGAAATTTTCGGGTTGTCACAGAGGATGTAATTGTAAGTATTTTTGTTAAGTAGAAGTATTTTGATAAGTGTCTTGAAGTCTTTCAAAAGTGTATGAATACATATTAAAACACTACATGTATATACATTTTGACTGAGTCGTTAAGTCAACGTTAGTCGTTACATGTAATTGTTGTTTTGAAACCTTTAGGTTAACTATCTTGTTAAATGTTGTTAACCCATTGTTTATTAAATCAAATGAGATGTTAAATTATTACATTATCATGATATCATGATGTATTAATATATCTTAATATGATATATACACATTAAATGTCGTTACAACGATAATCGTTACATATATGTCTCGTTTCAAAATCATTAAGTTAGTAGTCTTGTTTTTACATATGTAGTTCATTGTTAATATACATAATGATATGTTTACTTATCATAATATCAGGTTAACTATATATATATATATATATATATATATATATATATATATATATATATATATATATATATATATATATATATATATATATATATATATATATATATATATATATATATTTATATATATATATATCCATATATATGTCATCATATAGTTTTTACAAGTTTTAACGTTCGTGAATCTCCGGTCAACTTGGGTGGTCAATTGTCTATATGAAACCTATTTCAATTAATCAAGTCTTAACAAGTTTGATTGCTTAACATGTTGGTAACATTTAATCATGTAAATATCAATTTCATTTAATATATAAAAACATGGAAAAGTTCGGGTCACTACATTACCTACCCGTTAAATTCCCGAAATTTTAAGCTGATGAAAGTGTTGACGAATCTTCTGGAAATAGATGCGGGTAATTCTTCTTCATCTGATCTTCACACTCCCAGGTGAACTCGGGTCCTCTACGAGCATTCTATCGAACCTTAACAATCGGTATCTTATTTTGTTTAAGTCTTTTAACCTCACGATCCATTATTTCGACGGGTTCTTCAATGAATTGAAGTTTTTCATTGATTTGGATTTCGTCCAACGGAATAGTGAGATCTTCTTTAGCAAAACATTTCTTCAAATTCGAGACATGGAAAGTGTTATGTACATTCACAAGTTGTTGAGGTAACTCAAGTCGGTAAGCTACTGGTCCGACACGATCAATAATCTTGAATGGTCCGATATACCTTGGATTTAATTTCCCTCGTTTACCAAATCGAACAACGCCTTTCCAAGGTGCAACTTTAAGCATGACCATCTCTCCAATTTCAAATTCTATATCTTTTCTTTTAATGTCAGCGTAGCTCTTTTATCGACTTTGGGCGGTTTTCAACCGTTGTTGAATTTGGATGATCTTCTCGGTAGTTTCTTGTATTATCTCCGGACCCGTCATCTGTCTATCCCCCACTTCACTCCAACAAATCAGAGACCTGCACTTTCTACCATAAAGTGCTTCAAACGGCGCCATCTCAATGCTTGAATGGTAGCTATTGTTGTAGGAAAATTCTGCTAACGGTAGATGTCGATCCCAACTGTTTCCGAAATCAATAACACATGCTCGTAGCATGTCTTCAAGCATTTGTATCATCCTTTCGCTCTGCCCATCAGTTTGTGGATGATAGGCAGTACTCATGTCTAGACGAGTTCCTAATGCTTACTGTAATGTCTGCCAGAATCTTGAAATAAATCTGCCATCCCTATCAGAGATAATAGAGATTGGTAGGAAGTGTGCTGATTTGGTGAGACGATCAACTATTACCCAAATAGTATCAAAACCACTTGCAGTCCTTGGCAATTTAGTGATGAAATCCATGGTAATGTTTTTCCATTTCCATTCTGGGATTTTGGGTTGTTGAAGTAGACCTGATGGTTTCTGATGCTCAGCTTTGACCTTAGAACACGTCAAACATTCTCCTACGTATTTAGCAACATCGGCTTTCATACCCAGCCACCAAAAATGTTTCTTGAGATCCTTGTACATCTTCCCCGCTCCGGGATGTATTGAATATCTGGTTTTATGTGCTTCTTTAAGTACCATTTCTCTCACATCTCCAAACATTGGTACCCAAATTCTATCAGCCTTATATCGGGTTTCGTCTTCCCGAATATTAAGATGTTTCTTTGATCCTTTGGGTATCTCATTCTTCAACTTTCCTTCTTTTACAACCCCCTGTTGCGCCTCCTTTATTTGAGTAGTAAGGTTAGTACGAATAATTATATTCATAGCTTTTACCCGTATAGGTTCTCTGTCCTTTCTACTCAAAGCGTCGGCTACCACATTCGCCTTCCCCGGGTGGTATCGAATCTCAAAATCATAATCATTCAATAGTTCAATCCACCTGCGTTGTCTCATATTCAGTTGCTTCTGATTAAATATATGTTGGAGACTTTTGTGGTCGGTATATATAATACTTTTGACTCTATATAAATAATGCCTCCAAGTCTTTAATGCAAAAACAACAGCACCCAATTCCAAATCGTGAGTTGTATAATTTTGCTCGTGAATCTTTAATTGTCTAGACGCATAAGCAATCACCTTCGTTCGTTGCATTAATACACAACCGAGACCTTGCTTTGATGCGTCACAATAAATCACAAAATTATCATTCCCTTCAGGCAATGACAACATAGGTGCCGTAGTTAGCTTTTTCTTCAATAACTGAAACGCCTTCTCTTGCTCATCCTTCTATTCAAATTTCTTCCCTTTATGCGTTAATGCAGTCAAGGGTTTTGCTATTTTGGAGAAATCTTGGATGAATCTTCTGTATTAACCAGCCAATCCTAAAAATTGACGTATATGCTTCGGAGTTTTTGGGGTTTCCCACTTTTCAACGGTTTCGATCTTTACCGGGTCCACCTGGATACCTTCTTTGTTCACTTTGTGACCGAGGAATTGAACTTCTTCTAACCAAAATGCACACTTTGAAAACTTGGTGTACATTTTTCTTTCCTCAATACTTCTAGCACTTTTCTCAAATGTTCTTCGTGCTCTTGATCATTCTTTGAGTAAATAAGTATGTCATCGATGAAAACAATGACAAACTTGTCAAGGTATGGTCCACACACTCAGTTCATAAGGTCCATGAACACAGTTGGTGCATTAGTTAAACTAAACGGCATGACCATAAGCTCGTAATGACCGTAACGTGTTTTGAAAGCAGTCTTTGGAATATCATCTTCTTTCACCCACATTTGATGATACCCGGAACGTAAGTCAATCTTTGAATAAACAGACGAGCCTTGTAGTTGATCAAATAAGTCGTCGATTCTCGGTAGTGGGTATCGGTTCTTGATGGTAAGTTTGTTCAACTCTCGGTAGTCGATACACAACCTGAATGTACCATCTTTCTTCTTGACAAACAAAACAGGAGCTCCCCATGGTGATGTGCTTGGTCGAATGAAACCACTCTCTAAAAGTTCTTGTAATTGGATTTGCAGTTCTTTCATCTCGCTGGGTGCGAGTCTGTAAGGAGCACGAGCTATTGGTGTAGCTCCTGGTACAAGATCTATTTGAAATTCAACGAATCGATGTGGGGGTAATCCCGCTAATTCTTTCGGAAATACATCGGGAAATTCTTTTACGACGGGAACATCATTGATGCTCTTTTCTTTAGTTTGTACTTTCTCGACGTGTGCTAGAACAACATAGCAACCTTTTCTTATTAGTTTTTGTGCCTTCAAATTACTAATAAGATGTAGCTTCGTGTTGCCCTTTTCTCCGTACACTATTAAGGGTTTTCCTTTTTCTCGTATAATGCGAATTGCATTTTTGTAACAAACGATCTCTGCTTTCACTTCCTTCAACCAGTCCATACCGATTATCACATCAAAACTCCCTAACTCTACTGGTATCAAGTCAATCTTAAATGTTTCGCTAACTAGTTTAATTTCTCAATTCCGACATATATTATCTGCTGAAATTAATTTACCATTTGCTAATTCGAGTAAAAATTTACAATCCAAAGGCGTCAATGGACAACTTAATTTAGCACAAAAATCTCTACTCATATAGCTTCTATCCACACCCGAATCAAATAAAACGTAAGCAGATTTATTGTCAATAAGAAACGTACCCGTAACAAGCTCCGGGTCTTCCTGTGCCTCTGCCGCATTAATATTGAAAACTCTTCCGCGGCCTTGTCCATTCGTATTCTCCTGGTTCGGGCAATTTCTAATAATGTGGCCCGGTTTTCCATATTTATAACAAACTACATTGGCATAACTTGCTCCGACACTACTTGCTCCGCCATTACTCGTTCCGACACTATTTGTTCCTTTCATTCTGTTAACCCCTGGTCCGTAGACTTCACACTTCGCCACGCTATGACCATTTCTTTTACACTTGTTGCAAAATTTACTGCAGAACCCTGAGTGATACTTTTCACACCTTTGGCATAGCTGCTTTTGATTGTTGTTGTTGTTGTTGCGGTTGTTATTGTTGTTGGAATGATTGTTGTAGTTGTTGTTGTTGTTGTTGTTGTTTTGCCGTTTGTTGTAGTTGCGATTGATGTTGCGATTTTTGGGATAGTTGTTGTTGTTTTGGTGACTCTTATCACCGTTTTCCTCCCACTTTCTTTTGACTAGCTTCACGTTGGCCTCTTCGGCAACCTGTTCTTTAATTCTTCTCCAATCTGGTTAACTAGTTTGTGAGCCATTCTACATGCCTTTTGTATGGAGGCAGGCTCGTGTGAACTTATATCTTCTTGGATTCTCTCCGGTAACCCTTTCACAAATGCGTCGATCTTCTCTTCCTCATCTTCGAACGCTCTCGGACACAATAGACACAATTCTGTGAATCGTCTTTCGTACGAAGTAATATCGAATCCCTGTTGAAATGTCCCGTTCTTATTGATTAAAAACGTTCCATATTAATTGATTTCGTTGCGAGGTTTTGACCTCTATATGAGACGTTTTTCAAAGACTGCATTCATTTTTAAAACAAACCATAACCTTTATTTCATAAATAAAGGTTTAAAAAGCTTTACGTAGATTATCAAATAATGATAATCTAAAATATCCTGTTTACACACGACCATTACATAATGGTTTACAATACAAATATGTTACATCGAAATCAGTTTCTTGAATGCAGTTTTTACACAATATCATACAAACATGGTCTCCAAATCTTGTCCTTATTTTAGGATGCAACAGTGGAAGCTATTAGTATTCACCTGAGAATAAACATGCTTTAAACGTCAACAAAAATGTTGGTGAGTTATAGGTTTAACCTATATATATCAAATCGTAACAATAGACCACAAGATTTCATATTTCAATACACATCCCATACATAGAGATAAAAATCATTCATATGGTGAACACCTGGTAACCGACATTAACAAGATGCATATATATAAGAATATCCCCATCATTCCGGGACACCCTTCGGATATGATATAAATTTCGAAGTACTAAAGCATCCGGTACTTTGGATGGGGTTTGTTAGGCCCAATAGATGTATCTTTAGGATTCGCGTCAATTAGGATGTCTGTTCCCTAATTCTTAGATTACCAGACTTAATAAAAAGGGGCATATTCGATTTCGATAATTCAACCATAGAATGTAGTTTCACGTACTTGTGTCTATTTTGTAAATCATTTATAAAACCTGCATGTATTCTCATCCCAAAAATATTAGATTTTAAAAGTGGGACTATAACTCACTTTCACAGATTTTTACTTCGTCGGGAAGTAAGACTTGGCCACTGGTTGATTCACGAACCTATAACAATATATACATATATATCAAAGTATGTTTAAAATATATTTACAACACTTTTAATATATTTTGATGTTTTAAGTTTATTAAGTCAGCTGTCCTCGTTAGTAACCTAAAACTAGTTGTCCACAGTTAGATGTACAGAAATAAATCGATAAATATTATCTTGAATCAATCCACGACCCAGTGTATACGTATCTCAGTATTGATCACAACTCAAACTATATATTTTTTGGAATCAACCTCAACCCTGTATAGCTAACTCCAACATTCACATATAGAGTGTCTATGGTTGTTCCGAAATATATATAGATGTGTCGACATGATAGGTCGAAACATTGTATACGTGTCTATGGTATCTCAAGATTACATAATATACAATACAAGTTGATTAAGTTATGGTTGGAATAGATTTGTTACCAATTTTCACGTAGCTAAAATGAGAAAAATTATCCAATCTTGTTTTACCCATAACTTCTTTATTTTAAATCCGTTTTGAGTGAATCAAATTGCTATGGTTTCATATTGAACTCTATTTTATTAATCTAAACATAAAAGTATAGGTTTATAGTCGGAAAAATAAGTTACAAGTCGTTTTTGTAAAGGTAGTCATTTCAGTCGAAAGAACGACGTCTAGATGACCATTTTAGAAAACATACTTCCACTTTGAGTTTAACCATAATTTTTGGATATAGTTTCATGTTCATAATAAAAATTATTTTCTCAGAATAACAACTTTTAAATCAAAGTTTATCATAGTTTTTAATTAACTAACCCAAAACAGCCCGCGGTGTTGCTACGACGGCGTAAATCCGGTTTTACGGTGTTTTTCGTGTTTCCAGGTTTTAAATCATTAAGTTAGCATATAATATAGATATAGAACATGTGTTTAGTTGATTTTAAAAGTCAAGTTAGAAGGATTAACTTTTGTTTGCGAACAAGTTTAGAATTAACTAAACTATGTTCTAGTGATTACAAGTTTAAACCTTCGAATAAGATAGCTTTATATGTATGAATCGAATGATGTTATGAACATCATTACTACCTTAAGTTCCTTGGATAAACCTACTGGAAAAGAAAAAAATGGATCTAGCTTCAACGGATCCTTGGATGGCTCGAAGTTCTTGAAGCAGAATCATGACACGAAAACAAGTTCAAGTAAGATCATCACTTGAAATAAGATTGTTATAGTTATAGAAATTGAACCAAAGTTTGAATATGATTATTACCTTGTATTAGAATGATAACCTACTGTAAGAAACAAAGATTTCTTAAGGTTGGATGATCACCTTACAAGATTGGAAGTGATCTAGCAAACTTGAAAGTATTCTTGATTTTATGTAACTAGAACTTGTAGAATATATGAAGAACACTTAGAACTTGAAGATAGAACTTGAGAGAGATCAATTAGATGAAGAAAATTGAAGAATGAAAGTGTTTGTAGGTGTTTTTGGTCGTTGGTGTATGGATTAGATATAAAGGATATGTAATTTTGTTTTCATGTAAATAAGTCATGAATGATTACTCATATTTTTGTAATTTTATGAGATATTTCATGCTAGTTGCCAAATGATGGTTCCCACATGTGTTAGGTGACTCACATGGTCTGCTAAGAGCTGATCATTGGAGTGTATATACCAATAGTACATACATCTAAAAGCTGTGTATTGTACGAGTACGAATACGGGTGCATACGAGTAGAATTGTTGATGAAGCTGAACGAGGATGTAATTGTAAGCATTTTTGTTAAGTAGAAGTATTTTGATAAGTGTATTGAAGTCTTTCAAAAGTGTATAAATACATATTAAAACACTACATGTATATACATTTTAACTGAGTCGTTAAGTCATCGTTATTCGTTACATGTAAGTGTTGTTTTGAAACCATTAGGTTAACGATCTTGTTAAATGTTGTTAACTCAATATTTATAATATCAAATGAGATTTTAAATTATTATATTATCATGATATTATCATGTATGAATATCTCTTAATATGATATATATACATTAAATGTCTTTACAACGATAATCGTTACATATATGTCTCGTTTAAAAATCATTAAGTTAGTAGTCTTGTTTTTACATATGTAGTTCATTGTTAATATACTTAATGATATGTTTACTTATCATAGTATCATGTTAACTATATATATATATATCCATATATATGTCATCATATAGTTTTTACAAGTTTTAACGTTCGTGAATCACCGGTCAACTTGGGTGGTCAATTGTCTATATGAAACATATTTCAATTAATCAAGTCTTAACAAGTTTGATTTCTTAACATGTTGGAAACATTTAATCATGTAAATATCAATCTCAATTAATATATATAAACATGGAAAAGTTCGGGTCACTACAGTACCTACCCGTTAAATAAATTTCGTCCCGAAATTTTAAGCTGTTGAAGGTGTTGACGAATCTTCTGGAAATAGATGCGGGTATTTCTTCTTCATCTGATCTTCACGCTCCCAGGTGAACTCGGGTCCTCTACGAGCATTCCATCAAACCTTAACAATTGGTATCTTGTTTTGCTTAAGTCTTTTAACCTCACGATCCATTATTTCGACGGGTTCTTCGATGAATTGAAGTTTTTCGTTGATTTGGATTTCATCTAACGGAATAGTGAGATCTTCTTTAGCAAAACATTTCTTCAAATTCGAGACGTGGAAAGTGTTATGTACAGCCGCGAGTTGTTGAGGTAACTCAAGTCGGTAAGCTACTGGTCCGACACGATCAATAATCTTGAATGGTCCAATATACCTTGGATTTAATTTCCCTCGTTTACCAAATCGAACAACGCCTTTCCAAGGTGCAACTTTAAGCATGACCATCTCTCCAATTTCAAATTCTATATCTTTTCTTTTAATGTCAGCGTAGCTCTTTTGTCGACTTTGGGCGGTTTTCAACCGTTGTTGAATTTGGATGATCTTCTCGGTAGTTTCTTGTATAATCTCCGGACCCGTAATCTGTCTATCCCCCACTTCACTCCAACAAATCAGAGACCTGCACTTTCTACCATAAAGTGCTTCAAACTGCGCCATCTCAATGCTTGAATGGTAGCTGTTGTTGTAGGAAAATTCTGCTAACGGTAGATGTCGATCCCAACTGTTTCCGAAATCAATAACACATGCTCGTAGCATGTCTTCAAACGTTTGTATCGTCCTTTCGCTCTGCCCATCAGTTTGTGGATGATAGGCAGTACTCATGTCTAGACGACTTCCTTCAAATACAGTCGTGCTAACTTCTCCATCTTGTCATCTTCTCTTATTGGCAGGAAGTGTGCTGATTTGGTGAGACGATCAACTATTACCCAAATAGTATCAAAACCACTTGCAGTCCTTGGCAATTTAGTGATGAAATCCATGGTAATGTTTTCCCATTTCCATTCCGGGATTTCAGGTTGTTGAAGTAGACCTGATGGTTTCTGATGCTCAGCTTTGACCTTAGAACACGTCAAACATTCTCCTACGTATTTAGCAACATCGGCTTTCATACCCGGCCACCAAAAATGTTTCTTGAGATCCTTGTACATCTTCCCCGTTCCAGGATGTATTGAGTATCTGGTTTTATGAGCTTCTCTAAGTACCATTTCTCTCATATCTCCAAATTTTGGTACCCAAATCCTTTCAGCCCTATACCGGGTTCCGTCTTCCCAAATATTAAGATGCTTCTCCGATCCTTTGGGTATTTCATCCTTTAAATTTCCCTCTTTTAAAAATCCTTGTTGCGCCTCCTTTATTTGAGTAGTAAGGTTATTATGAATCATTATATTCATAGATTTTACTCGAATGGGTTCTCTGTCCTTCATGCTCAAGGCATCGGCTACCACATTTGCCTTCCCCGGGTGGTAACGAATCTCAAAGTCGTAATCATTCAATAATTCAATCCACCTACGCTGCCTCATATTCAGTTGTTTCTGATTAAATATGTGTTGAAGACTTTTGTGGTCGGTATATATAATACTTTTGACCCCATATAAGTAGTGCCTCCAAGTCTTTAATGCAAAAACAACCGCGCCTAATTCCAAATCATGCGTCGTATAATTTTGTTCGTGAATCTTCAATTGTCTAGACGCATAAGCAATCACCTTCGTTCATTGCATTAATACACAACCGAGACCTTGCTTTGATGCGTCACAATAAATCACAAAATCATCATTCCCTTCAGGCAATGACAATATAGGTGCCGTAGTTAGCTTTTTCTTCAATAACTGAAACGCTTTCTCTTGTTCATCATTCCATTCAAATATCTTCCCTTTATGCGTTAATGCAGTCAAGGGTTTTGCTATTCTGGAAAAGTCTTGGATGAACCTTCTGTAGTAACCAGCTAGTCCTAAAAACTGGCGTATGTGTTTCGGAGTTTTCGGGGTTTCCCACTTTTCAACAGTTTCTATCTTTGCCGGATCCACCTTAATACCTTCTTTGTTCACTATGTGACCGAGGAATTGAACTTCTTCCAACCAAAATGCATACTTTGAAAACTTAGCGTACAATTCTTCCTTCCTCAATACTTCTAACACCTTTCTCAAATGTTCACCGTGTTCTTGGTCATTCTTTGAGTAAATAAGTATGTCATCAATGAAAACAATGACAAACTTGTCAAGGTATGGTCCACACACTCGGTTCATAAGGTCCATGAACACAGCTGGTGCATTAGTTAAACCAAACGGCATGACCATAAACTCGTAATGACCGTAACGTGTTCTGAAAGCAGTCTTTGGAATATCATCTTCTTTCACCCGCATTTGATGATACCCGGAACGTAAGTCAATCTTTGAATAAACAGACGAGCCTTGTAGTTGATCAAATAAGTCGTCGATTCTCGGTAGTGGGTAGCGGTTCTTGATGGTAAGTTTGTTCAACTCTCGGTAGTCGATACACAACCTGAATGTACCATCTTTCTTCTTGACAAACAAAACAGGAGCTCCCCACGGTGATGTGCTTGGTCGAATGAAACCACGCTCTAAAAGTTCTTGTAATTGGCTTTGCAGTTCTTTCATCTCATTGGGTGCGAGTCTGTAAGGAGCGCGAGCTATTGGTGCAGCTCCTGGTACAAGATCTATTTGAAATTCAACGGATCGCTGTGGGGGTAATCCCGGTAATTCTTTCGGAAATACATCGGGAAATTCTTTTGCAATGGGAACATCATTGATGCTCTTTTCTTCAGTTTGTACTTTCTCGACGTGTGCTAGAACAGCATAGCAACCTTTTCTTATTAGTTTTTGTGCCTTCAAATTACTAATAAGATGTAGCTTCGTGTTGCCCTTTTCTCTGTACACCATTAAGGGTTTTCCTTTTTCTCGTATAATGCGAATTGCATTTTTGTAACAAACGATCTCTGCTTTCACTTCTTTCAACCAGTCCATACCAATTATCACATCAAAACTCCCTAACTCTACTGGTATCAAATCAATCTTAAATGTTTCGCTAACCAGTTTAATTTCTCGATTCCGACATATATTATCTGCTGAAATTAATTTACCATTTGCTAATTCGAGTAAAAATTTACTATCCAAAGGTGTCAATGGACAACTTAATTTAGCACAAAAATCTCTACTCATAAAGCTTCTATCCGCACCCGAATCAAATAAAACGTAAGCAGATTTATTGTCAATAAGAAACGTACCCGTAACAAGCTCCGGGTCTTCCTGTGCCTCTGCCGCATTAATATTGAAAACTCTTCCGCGGCCTTCTCCATACGTGTTCTCCTGGTTCGGGTAATTTCTAATAATGTGGCTCGGTTTTCCACATTTATAACAAACTACATTGGCATAACTTGCTCCGACACTACTTGCTCCGCCATTACTCGTTCCGACACCATGTGTTCCTTTCGTTCTATTAACCCCTGGTCCGTAGACCTCACACTTCGTCGCACTATGACCATTTCTTTTACACTTGTTGCAAAATTTGGTGCAGAACTCCGAGTGATATTTTTCACACCTTTGGCATAGCTGCTTCTGATTGTTGTTGTTGTTGCGGTTATTATTGTTGTTGGGATGATTGTTGTAGTTGCTGTTGTTGTTGTTGTTGTTGTTGGGCCGTTTATTGTAGTTGCGATTGATGTTGTGATTGTTGGGATAATTGTTGCGATTATTGTTGTAATTGCTGTTGTTGTTGTATTGGTGATTCTTATCACCGTTTTCCCCCCACTTTCTTTTGACTTGCTTCACATTGGCCTCTTCAGCAGTATGTTCTTTAATTCTTTCTTCAATTTGGTTCACTAGTTTGTGAGCCATTCTACATACCTGTTGTATGGAGGCGGGCTCGTGTGAACTTATATCTTCTTGGATTCTTTCCGGTAATCCTTTCACAAACGCGTCGATATTCTCTTCCTCATCTTCGAATGCTCTCGGACACAATAGGCACAATTCTGTGAATCGTCTTTCATACGTGGTAATATCAAATCCTTGGGTTCGTAACCCTCTAAGTTCTGTCTTGAGCTTATTGACCTCGGTTCTGGGACGGTACTTCTCGTTCATCAAGTGCTTGAATGCTGACCACGGTAGTGCGTACGCATCATCTTGTCCCACTTGCTCTAGATAGGTATTCCACCATGTTAACGCAGAACCTGTGAAGGTATGCGTAGCGTACTTCACTTTGTCCTCTTTAGTACACTTACTTATGGCAAACACCGATTCGACCTTCTCGGTCCACCGTTTCAATCCGATCGGTCCTTCGGTTCCATCAAATTCCAAAGGTTTGCAGGCAGTGAATTCTTTGTAGGTGCATCCTACACGATTTCCTGTACTGCCAGATCCACGGTTATTGTTGGTATGTAGCGCAGCCTGTACTGCGGCTATGTTTGAAGCTAGAAAAGTACGGAATTCCTTTTCATTCATATTCACGGTGTGTCGAGTAGTCGGTGCCATTTCCTTCAAAATAGTCAAATGGAACAAGTTAATCATACAGAATATTAAGAGTAGTTAATAGTATTTCGTAGCATAATATGAACTCATTTATAAAAGCTTTTTCTTCATATTAGCGTTTTATAAGTTTAAATTCGGGTAGTACCTACCCGTTAAGTTCATACTTAGTAGCTAATATACAATTCAACTACTACAATTCTATATGAAAAACTGATTATAATAATATTTCGCGTTCAAACTTTTATACAATATTTTACAAACTTACAATACCGCTTATTTTACATAAAGCATGAAATATAGCACACAAAAACTTTGATACAAGATAGTTGTGAAGATAATTCTAGCTAGTACACAAGTCGTTCAGCAAAGGCAATAAAGACACGTAATTCATACGTCCAGAAACAAGTCATGCATTCTGGTTTTACTAGGACTACTTCACATCCTTGGTCTTGTGGAACATAACCGTTATGGCCGTTAATAAGACAGCGTGTTGTAACGTAGTCAAAGGGACGAGGGTTACGTAATGTCCAACAGTCCCGTAACAATCTAAAAACCTCATTTCTTACCCCAATTACCGACTCCGTCACTTGTGGGAACGTTTTGTTTAATAGTTGTAGCCCGATGTTCTTGTTCTCACTTTGGTGAGAAGCAAACATTACTAATCCGTAAGCATAACATGCTTCTTTATGTTGCATGTTTGCCGCTTTTTCTAAATCACGAAGTCCAATATTTGGATATATTGAGTCAAAATAATTTCTTAACCCATTGCGTAAAATAGCATTTGGGTTCCCCGCAATATATGCGTCAAAGTAAACACATCGTAACTTATGGATTTCCCAATGTGATATCCCCCATCTTTCGAACGAAAGCCTTTTATAAACCAAGGCATTCTTGGAACGTTCTTCGAATGTCTTACAAACTGATCTCGCCTTAAATAGTTGTGCCGAAGAATTTTGACCGACTCTAGACAAGATTTCATCAATCATGTCTCCGGGTAAGTCTCGTAAAATATTGGGTTGTCTATCCATTTTATGTTTTTATACTGTAAAATAGACAAGAGTTAGATTCATAAAAAAAAAATACTTATTAATACAAGCAATTTTTACATATATCATAAAGCATAAGCACACTATATTACATATATTACACCACATTAATACAACTATCTTATTCCGACTCGCTCGTTTCTTCTTGTTCGGTTTTGGTTCGTTTTGCCAAGTTTCTAGGGATATATGATGTTCCCCTAATACGATCCGTCGTTGTCCACATTGGTTTAGAAAAACCTGGTGGTTTAGAGGTTCCCGGGTCATTGTTACAACTTAAGGACTTCGGGGGTTGATGATACATATAAAGTTCATCGGGGTTGGAATTAGATTTCTCTATTTTTATGCCCTTTCCCTTATTATTTTCTTTTGCCTTTTTAAATTCAGTTGGGGTAATTTCTATAACATCATCGGAATTCTCGTCGGAATCCGATTCATCGGAGAATTGGTAATTCTCCCAATATTTTGCTTCCTTGGCGGAAACACCATTGACCATAATTAACCTTGGTCGGTTGGTTGAGGATTCTCTTTTACTTAACCGTTTTATTATTTCCCCCACCGGTTCTATTTCTTCTTCCGGTTCCGCTTCTTCTTCCGGTTCCGACTCTTCTTCCGGTTCCTCTTCGGGAACTTGTGAATCAGTCCACGAATCATTCCAATTTACATTTGACTCTTCATTATTATTAGGTGAGTCAATGGGACTTGTTCTAGAGGTAGACATCTATCACATAATATCAAACATGTTAAGAGATTAATATATCACATAATATTCATATGTTAAAAATATATAGTTTCCAACAAAAATTTGTTAAGCAATCATTTTTCAAGTAAACACGGTCGAAGTCCAGACTCACTAATGCATCCTAACAAACTCGATAAGACACACTAATGCAAAATTCTGGTTCTCTAAGACCAACGCTCTGATACCAACTGAAATGTCCCGTTCTTATTGATTAAAAACGTTCCATATTAATTGATTTCGTTGCGAGGTTTTGACCTCTATATGAGACGTTTTTCAAAGACTGCATTCATTTTTAAAACAAACCATAACCTTTATTTCATAAATAAAGGTTTAAAAAGCTTTACGTAGATTATCAAATAATGATAATCTAAAATATCCTGTTTACACACAACCATTACATAATGGTTTACAATACAAATATGTTACATCGAAATCAGTTTCTTGAATGCAGTTTTTACAAACATGGACTCCAAATCTTGTCCTTATTTTAGTATGCAACAGCGGAAGCTCTTAGTATTCACCTGAGAATAAACATGCTTTAAACGTCAACAAAAATGTTGGTGAGTTATAGGTTTAACCTATATATATCAAATTGTAACAATAGACCACAAGATTTCATATTTCAATACACATCCCATACATAGAGATAAAAATCATTCATATGGGGAACACCTGGTAACCGACATTAACAGGATGCATATATATAAGAATATCCCCATCATTCCGGGACACCCTTCGGATATGATATAAATTTCGAAGTACTAAAGCATCCGGTACTTTGGATGGGGTTTGTTAGGCCCAATAGATCTATCTTTAGGATTCGCGTCAATTAGGGTGTCTGTTCCCTAATTCTTAGATTACCAGACTTAATAAAAAGGGGCATATTCGATTTCGATAATTCAACCATAGAATGTAGTTTCACGTACTTGTGTCTATTTTGTAAATCATTTATAAAACCTGCATGTATTCTCATCCCAAAAATATTAGATTTTAAAAGTGGGACTATAACTCACTTTCACAGATTTTTACTTCGTCGGGAAGTAAGACTTGGCCACTGGTTGATTCACGAACCTATAACAATATATACATATATATCAAAGTATGTTTAAAATATATTTACAACACTTTTAATATATTTTGATGTTTTAAGTTTATTAAGTCAGTTGTCCTCGTTAGTAACCTACAACTAGTTGTCCACAGTTAGATGTACAGAAATAAATCGATAAATATTATCTTGAATCAATCCACGACCCAGTGTATATGTATCTCAGTATTGATCACAACTCAAACTATATATATTTTGGAATCAACCTCAACCCTGTATAGCTAACTCCAACATTCACATATAGAGTGTCTATGGTTGTTCCGAAATATATATAGATGTGTCGACATGATAGGTCAAAACATTGTATACGTGTCTATGGTATCTCAAGATTACATAATATACAATACAAGTTGATTAAGTTATGGTTGGAATAGATTTGTTACCAATTTTCACGTAGCTAAAATGAAAAAAATTATCCAATCTTGTTTTACCCATAACTTCTTTATTTTAAATCCGTTTTGAGTGAATCAAATTGTTATGGTTTCATATTGAACTCTATTTTATGAATCTAAACAGAAAAGTATAGCTTTATAGTCGGAAAAATAAGTTACAAGTCATTTTTGTAAAGGTAGTCATTTCAGTCGAAAGAACGACGTCTAGATGACCATTTTAGAAAACATACTTCCACTTTGAGTTTAACCATAATTTTTGGATATAGTTTCATGTTCATAATAAAAATCATTTTCTCAGAATAACAACTTTTAAATCAAAGTTTATCCTAGTTTTTAATTAACTAACCCAAAACAGCCCGCGGTGTTGCTACGACGGCGTAAATCCGGTTTTACGGTGTTTTCGTGTTTCCAGGTTTTAAATCATTAAGTTAGCATATCATATAGATATAGAACATGTGTTTAGTTGATTTTAAAAGTCAAGTTAGAAGGATTAACTTTTGTTTGCGAACAAGTTTAGAATTAACTAAACTATGTTCTAGTGATTACAAGTTTAAACCTTCGAATAAGATAGCTTTATATGTATGAATCAAATGATGTTATGAACATCATTACTACCTTAAGTTCCTTGGATAAACCTACTGGAAAAGAGAAAAATGGATCTAGCTTCAACGGATCCTTGGATGGCTCGAAGTTCTTGAAGCAAAATCATGACACGAAAACAAGTTCAAGTAAGATCATCACTTGAAATAAGATTGTTATAGTTATAGAAATTGAACCAAAGTTTGAATATGATTATTACCTTGTATTATAATGATAACCTACTGTAAGAAACAAAGATTTCTTGAGGTTGGATGATCACCTTACAAGATTTGAAGTGATCTAGCAAACTTGAAAGTATTCTTGATTTTATGTAACTAGAACTTGTAGAATATATTAAGAACACTTAGAACTTGAAGATAGAACTTGAGAGAGATCAATTAGATGAAGAAAATTGAAAAATGAAAGTGTTTGTAGGTGTTTTTGGTCGTTGGTGTATGGATTAGATATAAAGGATATGTAATTTTGTTTTCATGTAAATAAGTCATGAATGATTACTCATGTTTTTGTAATTTTATGAGATATTTCATGCTAGTTGCCAAATGATGGTTCCCACATGTGTTAGGTGACTCACATGGGCTGCTAAGAGCTGATCATTGGAGTGTATATACCAATAGTACATACATCTAAAAGCTGTGTATTGTACGAGTACGAATACGGGTGCATACGAGTAGAATTGTTGATGAAACTGAACGAGGATGTAATTGTAAGCATTTTTGTTAAGTAGAAGTATTTTGATAAGTGTATTGAAGTCTTTCAAAAGTGTATAAATACATATTAAAACACTACATGTATATACATTTTAACTGAGTCGTTAAGTCATCGTTAGTCGTTACATGTAAGTGTTGTTTTGAAACCTTTAGGTTAACGATCTTGTTAAATGTTGTTAACCCAATGTTTATAATATCAAATGAGATTTTAAATTATTATATTATCATGATATTATCATGTATGAATATCTCTTAATATGATATATATACATTAAATGTCTTTACAACGATAATCGTTACATATATGTCTCGTTTAAAAATCATTAAGTTAGTAGTCTTGTTTTTACATATGTAGTTCATTGTTAATATACTTAATGATATGTTTACTTATCATAGTATCATGTTAACTATATATATATCCATATATATGTCATCATATAGTTTTTACAAGTTTTAACGTTCGTGAATCACCGGTCAACTTGGGTGGTCAATTGTCTATATGAAACATATTTCAATTAATCAAGTCTTAACAAGTTTGATTGCTTAACATGTTGGAAACATTTAATCATGTAAATATCAATCTCAATTAATATATATAAACATGGAAAAGTTCGGGTCACTACACCTGTGTTCGTAACCCTCTAAGTTCTGACTTGAGCTTATTGATCTCGGTTCTAGGACGGTACTTCTCGTTCATCAAGTGCTTAAATGCTGACCACGGTAGCGCGTAAGCAGCATCTTGTCTCACTTGCTCTAGATAGGTATTCCACCATGTTAACACAATACCTGTGAAGGTATGCGTAGCGTACTTCACTTTGTCTCCTTCATCACACTTACTTATGGCAAAGACCGATTCAACTTTCTCGGTCCACCGTTTCAATCCGATTGGTCCTTCAGTCCCATCAAATTCTGAAGGTTTGCAGGTAGTGAATTCCTTGTAGGAGTATCCTATATGATTTCTTGTGCCGTTAGCTGTATTTCTAGATTCAAAGTTATTGTTGGTATGTAGCGCGGCCTGTACTGCGGCTATGTTTGAAGCAAGAAAGGTACGAAATTCCTCTTCGCTCATATTCAAGGTGTGTCGAGTAGTCGGTGCCATTTCCTTCAAAATAGTCAAATGAAACGAGTTAATCATATAGAATATCAAGAGTAGTCAATAGTATTTCGTAGCGTAATATGAACTTATTTATAAAAGCTCTTTCTTCATATTAGCGTTTTATACTCTTTAATTCGGGTAGTACCTACCCGTTAAGTTCATACTTAGTAGCTAACATACCATTTCAACTACTACAATTCTATATGAAAAACTAATAAAAAAAAAAAAATTTATCATATTCAAACCTTTATACAATAAGTTGCAAACTTACAATACCACTTTTTTTTACATATAGCATGAAATATAGCACATAAAACTTTGATACAAAATAGTTGCAAAGATAATTCTAGTTAATAATAAGGCGTTCAGCAAAGGCAATAAAGACACGTAACTCATACGTCCAGAAACAAGTCATGCATTCTGGTTTTACTAATACCACTTCCCATCCTTGGTTTTGTGGAACATAACCGTTGTGACCGATAGTAAGACAATGTGTTGTAACGTCGTCAAAAGGATGAAGGTTACGTAATGACCAACAGTCTCGTAATAACCTAAAAACCTCATTTCTTACCCCAATTACCGACTCCGTCACTTGTAGGACGTTTTGTTTAATAGTTGTAGCCCGATGTTCTTGTTCTCACTTTGGTGAGAAGCGAACATTACTAACCCGTAAGCATAACATGCTTCTTTATGTTGCATGTTAGCCGCTTTTTCTAAATCACAAAGTCCTATATTCGGATATATTGAGTCAAAATAATTTCTTAACCCGTTGCGTAAAATAGCATTTGGGTTCCCCGCAATATATGCGTTAAAGTAAACACATCGTAACTTATGGATTTCCCAATGTGATATCCCCCATCTTTCGAACGAAAGCCTTTTATAAATCAAGGCATTCTTGGAATGTTCTTCGAATGTCTTACAAACTGATCTCGCCTTAAATAGTTGTGTCGAGGAATTCTGACCGACTCTAGACAAGATTTCATTAATCATGTCTCCGGGTAGGTCTCTTAAAATATTGGGTTGTCTATCCATTTTGTGTTTTTATACTGTAAAATAGACAAGAGTTAGATTCATAAAAAATACTTATTAATACAAGCAATTTTTACATATATCATAAAGCATAAGCACACTATATTACATATATTATACCACACGAATACAACTATCTTATTCTGACTCGCTCGTTTCTTCTTCTTCAGTTTTGGTTCGTTTTGCCAAGTTTCTAGGGATATATGATGTTCCCCTAATACGAGCCGTCGTTTTCCACATTGGTTTAGAAAAACCTGGTAGTTTAGAGGTTCCCGGGTTGTTGTCACAACTTAAGAAATACGGGTGTTGACGATACATATAAAGTTCATCGTGTTTGGAATCAAATTTCTCTATTTTTATGCCCTTTTCCTTATTGTTCTCTTTTGCCTTATTAAATTGTGTTGGGGTAATTTCTATAACATCATCGGAATCCTTGTCGGGATCCGATTCATCGGAGAGTTGGTAATCCTCCCAATACTTTACTTCCTTGGCGGAAACACCATTGACCAAAATTAACTTTGGTCGGTTGGTTGAGAATTTTCTTCTACTTAACCGTTTTATTATTTCCCCCACTAGTTCTATTCTTCTTCCGGTTTCGATTCTTCTTCCGGTTCCGACTCTTCTTCCGGTTCCGACTCTTCTTCCGGTTCCTCTTCGGGACCTTGTGAATCAGTCCACGAATCATTCCAATTTACATTTGACTCTTCATTATTATTAGGTGAGTCAATGGGACTTGTTCTAGAGGTAGACATCTATCACATAATATCAAACACGTTAAGAGATTAATATATCACATAATATTCACATGTTAAAAATATATAGTTTCCAACAAAAATGTTAAGCAATCATTTTTAAAGAAAACACGGTCGAAGTCCAGACTCACTAATGCATCCTAACAAACTCGTACACACTAATGCAAATTTTCTGGTTCTCTAAGACCAACGCTCGGATACCAACTGAAATGTCCCGTTCATATTGATTATAAACGTTCCATATTAATTGATTTCGTTGCGAGGTTTTGACCTCTATATGAGACGTTTTTCAAAGACTGCATTCATTTTTAAAACAACCATAACCTTTATTTTATCAATAAAGGTTTTAAAAGCATTACGTAGATTATCAAATAATGATAATCTAAAATATACTGTTTACACACGACCATTACATAATGGTTTACAATAGAAATATATTACATCGACATATGTTTCTTGAATGCAGTTTTTACATAATATCATACAAACCTGGACTCCAAATCTTGTTCTTATTTTAGTATGCAATAGCGGAACCTCTTAACATTCACCTGAGAATAAACATGCTTTAAACGTCAACAAAAATGTTGGTGATTTATAGGTGTAACCTATATATATCAAATCGTAACAATAGACCACAAGATTTCATATTTCAATATACATCCCATACATAGAGATAAAAATCATTCATATGGTGAACACCTGGTAAACGACATTAACAAGATGCATATATAAGAATATCCCCATCATTCCGGGATACCCTTCGGATATGATATAAATTTCGAAGTACTAAAGCATTTGGTACTTTGGATGGAGTTTGTTAGGCCCAATAGATCTATCTTTAGGATTCGCGTCAATTAGGGTGTCTGTTCCCTAATTCTTAGATTACCAGACTTAATAAAAAGGGGCATATTCGATTTCGATAATTCAACCATAGAATGTAGTTTCACGTACTTGTATCTATTTTGTAAATCATTTATAAAACCTGCATGTATTCTCATCCCAAAAATATTAGATTTTAAAAGTGGGACTATAACTCACTTTCACAGATTTTTACTTCGTCGGGATGTAAGACTTGGCCACTGGTCGATTCACGAACCTATAACAAATATGTACATATATATCAAAGTATATTCAAAATATATTTACAACACTTTTAATACATTTTGATGTTTTAAGTTTATTAAGTCAGCTGTCCTCGTTAGTAACCTACAACTAGTTGTCCAACGTTAGATGTACAGAAAAATTGATATATATTATCTTGAATCAATCCACGACCCAGTGTATACACGTCTCAGGCTAGATCACAACTCAAAGTATATATATTTTTGGAATCAACCTCAACCCTGTATAGCTAACTCTCACATTACTGCATATAGAGTGTCTATGGTTGTTCCAAATAATATATACACATGGGTCGATATGATATGTCAAAATATTTTCATACGTGTCTATAGTATCCCAAGATTACATAATATATTAGAATACATGTATAATACAATATAAGTTAGCTAGGATATGATTAATATAGATTCGTTACCAATTTTCACGTTGCTACAACAAGAAAAATTATCCAATCTTGTTTTACCCATAACTTCTTCATTTTAAACCCGTTTTGAGTGAATCAAATTGCTATGGTTTCATATTGAACTCTATTTTATGAGTCTAAATAGAAAAAGTATAGGTTTATAGTCAGAAATATAAGTTACAAGTCATTTTTGTAAAGGTATTCATTTCTGTCGAAAGAATGACGTCTAGATGACCATTTTAGAAAACATACTTCCACTTTGAGTTTAACCATGATTTTTGGATATAGTTTCATGTTCATAAGAAAAATCATTTTCCCAGAAGAACAACTTTTAAATCAAAGTTTATCATAGTTTTTAATTAACTAACCCAAAACAGTCCGCGGTGTTACTACGACGGCGTATGTCCTGTTTTACAGTGTTCTTCGTGTTTCCAGGTTTTAAATCATTAAGTTAGCATATAGTTGATTTTAAAAGTCAAGTTAGAAGGATTAACTTTTGTTTGTACAAGTTTAGAATTAACTAAACTATGTTCTAGTGATTACAAGTTTAAACCTTCGAATAAGATAGCTTTATATGTATGAATCGAATGACGTTATGAACATCATTACCACCTCAAGTTTTCTGGATAAAGCTACTGGAAATGAAAAAAATGGATCTAGCTTCAAAGAATCTTTGGATGGCTTGAAAGTTCTTGAAGCAGAATCATGACACGAAAACAATTTCAAGTAAGATTTCCACTCAAAATAAGATTGTTATAGTTATAGAAATTGTATCAAAGTTTGAATATGAGTATTACCTTGTATTAGAAAGATATCTTACTGTAAATAATAAAGATTTCTTGAGGTTGGATGATCACTCTACAAGATTGGAAGTAAGCTAGCAAACTTGGAAGTATTCTTGATTTTATGAAACTAGAACTTGTAGAATTTATGAAGAACACTTAGAACTTGAAGATAGAACTTGAGAGAGATTAATTACATGAAGAAAATTGAAGAATGAAAGTGTTTGTAGGTGTTTTTGGTCGTTGGTATATGGATTAGATATAAAGGATGTGTAATTTTGTTTACATGTAAATAAGTCATGAATGATTACTCATATTTTTGTAATTTTATGAGATATTTCATGCTAGTTGCCAAATGATGGTTCCCACATGTGTTAGGTGACTCACATGGGCTTCTAAGAGCTGATCATTGGAGTGTATATACCAATAGTACATACATCTAAAAGCTGTGTATTGTACGAGTACGAATACGGGTGAATACGAGTAGAATTGTTGATGAAACTGAACGAGGATGTAATTGTAATCATTTTTGTTAAGTAAAAGTATTTTGATAAGTGTCTTGAAGTCTTTCAAAAGTGTATGAATACATATTAAAACACTACATGTATATACATTTTAACTGAGTCGTTAAGTCATCGTTAGTCGTTACATGTAAGTGTTGTTTTGAAACCTTTAGGTTAACGATCTTGTTAAATGTTGTTAACCCATTGTTTATTAAATCAAATGAGATGTTAAATTATTACATTATCATGATATCATGATGTATTAATATATCTTAATATGATATATATACATTAAATGTCGTTACAACGATAATCGTTACATATATGTCTCGTTTCAAAATCATTAAGTTAGTAGTCTTATTTTTACATATGTAGTTCATTGTTAATATACTTAATGATATGTTTACTTATCATAATATCATGTTAACTATATATATATATATCCATATATATGTCATCATATAGTTTTTACAAGTTTTAACGTTCGTGAATCGCCGGTCAACTTGGGTGGTCAATTGTCTATATGAAACCTATTTCAATTAATCAAGTCTTAACAAGTTTGATTGCTTAACATGTTGGAAACATTTAATCATGTAAATATCAATTTCATTTAATATATAAAAACATGGAAAATTTCGGGTCACTACACCATTCACCTTGGGACGCTCCGATTTTGTTTGTTAAAAAGAAAGACGGATCCCTACGAATGTGCATTGATTATCGTGAACTAAACAAATTAATGGTTAAAAACCGATATCGTCTTCCTCGCATCGATGACCTCTTTGATCAACTACAAGGGTCTTGTGTATATTCGAAAATCGATCTCCGCTCGGGTTATCATCAATTAAGGGTTAAGGGGGAAGATGTATCCAAAACCGCTTTCCGAACTAGTTATGGTAGTTTTGAATTCCTTGTTATGCCATTTGGTCTCACTAACGCACCGGTGGTGTTCATGATTCTTATGAACCGCGTGTGCAAACCGTATCTTGACAAATTCGTTATCGTGTTCATCGATGATCTTTTGGTTTATTCAAAAAGCGAAGAAGAACACGAGGAACACCTCTGACTTGTGCTTGAACTTTTAAGACAAGAACGACTCTATGCCAAGTTCTCCAAGTGTGAATTTTGCTTGAAGGAAGTTCAATTTCTTGGTCATGTTGTAAGTAACCAAGGTATTAAAGTCGATCCATCAAAAATCGAAGCCATTAGTAAATGGGAGACTCCTACTACTCCAACTCACATTCGTCAATTCTTGGGTCTCGCCGGATACTATCGTAGATTCATCAAAGATTTCTCTTTAGTCGCTCGTCCTCTAACCGCGTTAACTCATAAGGGAAGAAAATTCGTTTGGGTAACCGAACAAGAATCCGCATTTCAAATCTTGAAAACGAAGCTAACCACCGCTCCTATCTTGCCACTTCCCAAAGGAAACGATGATTTTGTTGTGTATTGCGACGCTTTGAAACATGGTTTTGGGTGTGTGTTGATGCAACGAACGAAAGTCATTTCTTATGCTTCTCAACAACTCAAAATTCATGAACGAAACTACACGACACATGATCTCGAACTCGGAGCCGTTGTCTTTGCTCTTAAAATGTGGAGACACTATCTTTATGGAACCAAGAGTACTATCTTTACCGATCACAAAAGTCTCCAACAAATCTTCGATCAAAAGCAACTAAACATGAGACAACGAAGGTGGATTGAAACCTTAAACGATTACGATTGCGAGCTTCGTTACCACCCCGGAAAGGCAAATGTAGTAGCCAATGTCTTAAGTCAAAAAGAAAGAGCGGTGCCTCTTCGTGTTCGAGCCTTAAACATCACCATCCACACTAACCTTAATAGCCAAATTCGGGTAGCCCAAGATGAGGCTCTCAAGGATGAAAACGTTTCACACGAGCTCTTGAACATTCTCGTCTCTCGATTCGAAATTAGGGAGACCGGACTCCGATATTTCGCCGGAAGGATTTGGGTGCCTAGCTATGGGGACCTACGAAGCCTTATTTTAGATGAAGCCCATAAGTCACGATACTCGATTCACCCCGGTGCCAATAAGATGTACCACGACCTTAAAGAACAATATTGGTGGCCGAACATCAAAAGGGACGTAGCTACTTATGTTGCCAAGTGTTTGACATGTTCCAAAGTCAAAGCCGAACACCAAAGACCATCCGGGTTACTTTAGCAACCCGAAATCCCGCAATGGAAGTGGGAAAGAATAACAATGGATTTTATCACCAAGCTACCAAAAACGACGAGCAGTTATGACACTATTTGGGTTATTGTTGACCGTCTTACCAAATCCGCACACTTTCTCGCCATGAAGGAGACTGAAAAAATGGAGAAACTTGCACAACTTTACATCAAGGAGATCGTAGCCCGACACGATGTACCTTTATCGATTATCTCCGATCGAGATGGCCGTTTTGTTTCTAGATTTTGGCGTACCTTGCAAGAAGCGTTGGGAACGCGTTTAGACATGAGCACCGCATATCACCCTCAAACCGATGGACAAAACGAACGCACAATTCAAACCTTGGAGGACATGTTACGAGCTTGCGTTGTTGATTTTGGAAAAGCTTGGGATAAGCACTTGCCTCTCTCCGAATTCTCCTACAATAATAGTTATCACGTGAGTATTAACGCCGCACCATTAGAAGCTTTATATGGCCGAAAATGTCATTCACCTCTTTGTTGGGCCGAAGTAGGCGACTCACAAATCACCGGACCCGAACTCATTCAAGAAACCACCGAGAAGATCGTACAAATCCGAGATAGGCTTCGGACGGCCCGGAGTCGTCAAAAGTGTAACAACCCGTCCTTATCCTCCTGGACGAAGTCATCAACATTTGGTCCCATTGCGATGATCGACACCAAGTAATGTCCTTAAATTGAGAAAATGCACAGCGGAAGACTTCTTACATACCTGAGAATAAACATGCTTAAAAGTGTCAACCAAAAGGTTGGTGAGTTCATAGGTTTATCATAACAATCATTTCAATATCTTAATAGACCACAAGATTTCATATTCATAAACATAATACACTCGCAAGTGTAAGTAAAGCATTCTAAGTGGTTGAGCACTTGGTAACCATACTTAACTATTAATCAACGTCGCATATTCCCTTTATTATGAAATCTCACTACACTGTACCAAGTGTAGCCTACAAAACGAAGTACTGTGCAACCGTTGAATACTGGTCGTCCAGTCCGGTTGGGGTTTTCAGGCCCGATAGATCTATCAACAGGATTCGCATTTACAATACCCATGTAAATAGTAGTTACCAAGCTACAGGGAAGTATGCCAGTGGTACAACTCAACGTAGAATGTATTTTAAGTACTTGTGTCTATTTCGTAAAGCATTCATAAAAGCAGCGCATATATTCTCAGCCCAAAATATATATTGCAAAAGCAATTAAAAAGGGAGCAAATGAAACTCACCTAATGTATTTTGTAGTAAAAATACATATGACGACATTGAACAAGTATAGGGTTGGCGTCGGATTCACGAACCTATATCAAGTATATATATTAATACATGTAGTTACATGTAATAATAATCATACCGTTTTATATATATTAATTATATAATATATTATTTATTATAATGTATTTGTTAGTTCCAAATGTTATATATATCTATATATGTTATTCTTATGTTAAAATAGTAAATTTGATTAGTTTTATGATATACGTATTAATTATAAATAATACTTATTATAATGAAAATAATAATACTATTAGTTACTTTAGTAATAATCAATAATGATAATGATAATATTAATGCTGAAAATGATAATAAAAATATTTATAATAATAATAACAATAATAATAATAGTAATAATAATAATGTTATTAGATTTTATGATAGTGAAAATATATGACATCATATTAAAGATAATAAAAATGTTAAAAATTTTAATAATAATGATAGTTTTTAAAAAAAGGTCAATTTTAATAGAGATGTTAATTTTAATAAAAATGTAAATAAAAATGCTAATTTTTCTAATAATGATGATAATAATACTAATGATAATAATAATAATAATAATAATAATAATAATATTAATAATAATAATAATAATTAAAATAAAAATATAAAAATGTATACCCTTTTTAAAGCTTTTCTGAAATGAATTGTCCACGACAGGGCTCAAACCCGCAACCTCCTACTAACTAGACAATACCCTTAATCGCTACACCATCTGTTTCTTTATGTTAGCTTACGGATTTTATTTCGTTTTATTCTTTATTTCGTTATTTTTCTTCTTCTTATTTAAACAAATCAATCATCAACTTAATCATTGTATAATCACGGCCTTCGATCTACTGTGCATCCCCTCGTTATTATCATGATTACAGAATCATCATCAATCGTCTTCCTCATCAGGCATCATCATTAATGTGTAAATCGTAATCAAACCATCATCTCATCATCATGTACGTAGTATAGTCTAAAGGAAATGGGTTTCAGCCCAATTCAGTTTCACAAACCCAAACAATATTACAAGCCCATCAAACGCCTACAGCAAAAAAAAAATAGGTACGTCCGTGATTTTTAGAATTCATAGTGGAGCCCTAAAAAAAAAGCGTTACTTTACAGCTCCCTCTTTTCTTCTTTATTACCTAACCACTTTCATCATCATGTTTGTATAATTAAAAATAGTATTAAAAATGGAAACGTGCAACTGCAGTAGCACAGTTCTTCATCTTCGTCATTATCACTATCAATAATCACGACTGAATCAGAAATATGAATTAATCGTAGCAGCTGCAATAGCAGTTCATTATAAGCGGAACAGGAGTATATGTCGACGGCAATGAGTGGTGGTTTCGAATTGTAAACAGAAACAAATGGTTGCAGCGGTGGTTCGATATAGATTTAAGGGTTTTTGTTGTTCGATTTAAAAGGGAAAACAGAAATAGAAGCTGAGCAAAATAGATGAGAGAGTAAGTTGGTGCTCCGATGTGGTTTAAGAGGGAGAGAGAGAGAAGATGGTAGTTTGGTGGTGGATGAGTTCGA
Source organism: Rutidosis leptorrhynchoides (assembly GCF_046630445.1). NCBI lineage: Eukaryota > Viridiplantae > Streptophyta > Magnoliopsida > Asterales > Asteraceae > Rutidosis > Rutidosis leptorrhynchoides. The sequence continues at coordinate 261,810,028 of NC_092336.1, read as the reverse complement.
TGATGGTTGTTTTAAGGTGATGGTGGTTTAGGAGTTTGATGAAGGTGATCGTGGTTTAATGGTGATGGTCATAGTTGTTGTGGAGTGGGTAGCGACCGGTGATGGTGAGGATAGTTGTTCTCATTTGTCGATGAGTGAGGCTTGGATGTGATTCTTCATCTACGGTGTATACATATATAGAGAGAAGGTGGTGGCGATTGAGAAGTGGGTGGATGATTGTAGTATGATGAGGTGATGGTGGTTCATAAGAGTTGAAACAAATAAGATCATAATATGCGTGAACAGAAAGATTAGAGAGAGATGGAGAATGGTTTTGTTTTCCTCTGTATGTGAGTATGTATATAGAGGTAGTTTGTGAGTAAATCAAAAGTAAAATAGTATTATTGGCATCCAATTCAATTCACGGATCATCAACTTGTGTAAAGTAATTCCAAAAGTGTAAAAGCAAAAATAGACATGTTTAATATAATATAATTATAAAATTTTAAAACATGATTAAGTAATAGTAATCTGTAAATATCTACCGACAGTTTTATGTATAGTAATTCGTACTCCGTTGTTAATCAGTGGGGAATAAAAGTGTTCCTAAATACATTTTTTTAATAAGCCTATAAGTTATATAACTCATTTTCGGATCACCGTTTATTTTTTAGAATCACATATCTTCGAATTAACTTGTTTACTATCAGTTGTATGACAATTGAGTGCTACTATCGTTTATTAAATAAATTCGAAATCAAATATTTATATTCAATGTACTTTATTTATAAATCTAGATACATTATAAGTTATAATTAATATCATATATTACTTATTTTACATAATTAATTCTAATAACTAAATAATATAATATTTCAAATTATATTTTGAATTAATATTTATATTTATATTTTTAAATATATATGCATCTATTTACAATCAGTCGTTCGTGAATCGTCGGAATCGGTCAAAGGTCAAATGAATGTACGACAATAGTTCACAATTTTTGAGATTCAACCTAACAGACTTCACTTATCGTGTTAAAGATATTAAATCGTATCAAGAGTTTGGTTCAAAATTAGTCGAAATTTTTCGGGTCGTGACAAAAAGTGCTACACCGACAAAAGACGCAACGACCTCGAATTTCAAGTCGGTGACCGAGTAATGTTAAAAGTCGCACCTTGGAAAGGTGTAATCCATTTTGGGAAACGCGGGAAGCTAAATCCGCGGTATATTGGTCCTTTTGAAATCTTGGAGCGTATTGGAACCGTTGCTTATCGTTTAGATCTTCCACCTCAATTGAGCTCCGTTCATCCTACCTTCCATGTATCTAACTTGAAAAAGTGCCTTGCCGAACCCGATATCATCATTCCTCTCGAAGAACTTACTATTGATGACAAACTTCATTTTGTGGAGGAACCGGTTGAAATCGTGGACACCTCCGTCAAGACGTTGAAACAAAGCCGAATCCCGATTGTCAAAGTCCATTGGAACGCCAAAAGGGGACTCGAGTTTACTTGGGAAAGACAAGATCAAATGTAAAATAAATACCCTCATCTTTTCCCGGTTCCGAAAACGCAAGATTCCGAGGAAGAAACAACGACTACTACGCTTACTTAAATTTCGGGACGAAATTTCTTTTAAGGAGTAGGTAATGTAACATCCCTCCTTTTTCCGTTTACTTTTCCGTTTAACTATTTAAATTCCGTTATATGTTTATGACATCCCTCGTTAATACGCGTTTTAAAAATATCTCGTTTAGGTAATTCCCACACCCGAATGAAACTAGAGGGACCAAACTTGCCAAAGTGCCAAACCTTTGACTAGGTCAAAGGTCAACACTCCATCTCCTCCATTCACTTTATCAATTTCTTTTCTCTTTTCTTTTAACACTTTCAAACTATCTCTAAAACTCCATCTCCAAGAATCATCATCTAAATTCGTTCAAGAAATCTTCAATCAAAACAAATTACATATTTGAACTCCTTGCAACTTCCTCTTCGATTCCATACCGATTTCATCAAGTTTGGGTAACTTTCTAAAATCACTAGATTTTATGTTCTTGATGTTTTTAACTTATAAAGTTGTTAATTAGTGTCTATGGCTCAACTCTAACATGAATATATGATTTATATGTTCGATCTCGTTATTTTTGATAACTAGCATGAACTTGAAAGTTTGGTGTGTTTGATTGATGATTTGGTTGCTTAAATGTTGTTAAATGTTATAAATGCATGTATTAAATGTGTTCCTAACATCACTAGCTTCAATTTGATGTGTAGGTTATTTTAGAAAACTTCATAAACTTGATTAGTGATTTTGGTGAATTTGGGTTAGGGTTTGATGAACTTGAAATGGACTTTTGATGCTTTGAATGACATGAAATGTTATTTGTATGTGTTAAGTTGTATTGTATGCTTGATTACCTTCGAAACGGCATATCGTTCATGTAAATTGGTTTCCGAATCATCGAATTGCATTTATGAACTTGGATGCATTAAATGAGGAGCTTTGAATGTAATATTTGGTTGTTGTAAAAGTAAATGTGATTGATGAAATGTGTTTAGTTGCTTTCCTTGTCAAAATACCTTTTTGATGATATAAGATACATGTTTTGGTTGTTTGCGGGTCATAAATGGTGATTGTTTGAAGTTAGGTTCGTGCATTAAACTTGAAAACTGCCAGAATTCTCTGCACAGGTAATGGCGCGGCGCGCCATATGCCCACGCGGTGCGCCAAAGTGGGCTGTCCAATTTGGTCAAATTATGAAAAATGTTTGCCATGCTACGAACCTCCGATTCACATATAACTTGTTCTAACATGCTTATACATGATTAAAAACCTCAGAAAAATAGTTCGGGACCCGACCCGAACGTGTTGACTTTTTCGTTGACTTTGACCGACCAAAGTTTGACTTTTTGTCAAACTTAACCAAATGATTGTGCAATCTTTCTAACTTGTTTCTATACTAGTATCTTGCATGAAACTTGACAATTTGATTCACATGCTACATAATCGAGTCGTAACGAGCCATATGACTAATTGAAAATCTTTGACCTATCGTGTTTACCGTTATTGATACGACCTATTTGTTTAGGTCAAGACTAGCATTGTCCTTTGCACATGTTACTTTGTGAAGTACTTTTCATACGTGCACTCAAGGTGAGATCATAGTCCCATCTTTCAAACAACTTTTACGCTTTAAAGTATGGGATGAGAAACATATACGTATCATGCTTTTACATTTTGAACACAAGTACGAAAACGAACATTCCACGTACGGGTTTGAACAAAAATCCTCAATTTAATTATCATTAGTTACACTTGTAGGGTGTAAACGTGAACTTATATTATGTGATCACATGGGCTTGACGAGCCTCATTCGGACGGTTCGCTACCGTTAGCGGATGAAACAAATTTTCGGGTATAGTGTATGTTCTAACACTACGCAAAGGGTGCAAAACAGTTAAGTTTGATAGTTGGGTGCCCGCGAAACAAATAACAACTTTGGAATGCAAATGATTTTGATAATCATATTATATTAAATCTTGTGGTTCAAATGCAACGTTTACTAAAACACCTATGATTTCACCAACGTTTTCGTTAACAGTTTTCTATATGTTTTCTCAGGTCCTTGAACGCTACTTGATACATGCTTCCGCACTCTTTTTGATACTTGCTTGGATGTCGAGTATACATGCATAGTTGGAGCATCTTTTGACTACTTTAAATTGTGTCGCATAGGTTTCATTCGTACGTTAAACATTGTAATGTAACTAGTCTTTTGAACTACATTTGTAAACTTGAAACATCCTTTTACTTATGAAATGAATGCGACATATTTTGGTCAAACGTCATGTTAAAGACTTATGACCACGTAACGGGACCTAAGCAGTCGGCGCCGTCAAACATGATTTGGTCGGGTCGCTACAGAATAACCCTTCACCGGTGTTTGCAAATTATTTTTGTGGGTTGTGTGGGTTTCAAATTTTAAAATTTTAGCTCACAACTTACGGTTTTGTGTCACCCACTTGCTAACCTTGTATTAGGAAAGCAACACGTCCAGTATACTTGCTCCGTATATTACCTTTCGGTAAACTACCGTCTGGTTGTAAAGGAAAATGATGAACAAGAAACTGTTAAGGCAATGTCTAATGACATGCATTTGTTCATGGTCCACAACGTGTCGGATGCAATTACTATCCTTTGTAGGAGAATAATAAAGATCACCCTATAATTTTTCAGTCTGGCACTAGGTTCTGTCTTCGACCATGCTATGCAACCACCGTTCTTATGGTTGACACCCGATTTGGTTCAGGTGACCTAATATATTCTGGTGAATTCTTAGGATTTTACGTTCAATGCTAATGAACGCATTGAAAATAGTTTTTCAGAAAACAAATCGGTATTAATTTTGATCAAAATATTTTCTCGTTCAAGCTCGAGTTTAGATATCATTAAATTCCATGAGTTTGTAATTCTCAATCTTTAAAGTCAATCTCAAGGATTGAGTAATATCAGGCTTAAATGCTAATTTTTGATCTTTTAGGAGATTATCCTTTCTAGGGGTCTGATTCGTTAGTCTTATCAAGCTAATTTACAAGGCGCCCTCCCCATTTTACGAGACAGATCCTCTCATGGTTAGGATAAGTCTGACCACTTGGCGACCCTGTTTGATGTTGAGGTCCGTGGATTTCTAGTTGATTTTCGAGAAAACTATTCAAGGTTTTTCGTAGACTCTACAACTGGTCTGGATGATAACTTCCTGACCTAAATCAAGAAGCGCATTTCTTTTTCTGAAGACTTTACTTCCTTTTAATGATGGAATTGATTCATCGTGTAGATCCATCTTTCTTTCAAATATATTACAGTAAATCGGGTAAAACTGGTTAGTTTAGTCCAAAGCTAAAGTACCTGCAATAATCTTGTACAAAATATGTGATATATGTTTTAAAGAACTTGGTAAATTCTTTCCATACTTAGCTTTTATTTTTCTTTGCCTTTTTATTCTCCTTTATTCTATTTTAAATGAATTCAAGCATTTTGGGTTGTTTGTCCATTTATGTTCTCTCCGAGGTAACAATAATTTCGGCATTAACACCTAGTTTTATCATTCATAAATATGTATAAACATGATTTTGAATTCATTTAGTTGAAAATTTTTTCAAATTTTCACAAAATTTGGCAATTAACCTAAGTGTAAACCCGAGAGATTTTATAACCCTTCCCCACACTTGAGATCATGCAATGCTCTCATTTGCATGAAATCGGACTATAATTATAAATTCATGAGGGTGATTAGTGTAGAAAAGTGATTAAAAATACCGAATTTGCAAACATATTATTTTATATCACATTTGATATTTTGCGTCTTGTCGTCAAAATTAGTAGCTTTTTCTGAACTTTAATGTCAGTCTTTGAAAGTGCGCTGTTTTACCCTGTTTTGTACATAAGATAAACTACAAACATATATATATATATATATATATATATATATATATATATATATATATATATATATATATATATATATATATATATATATATATATATATATATATTTTCTTATAAAACCTTTATTTATTAAAATAATTTAAATGAATAATTTTTTTAAAATTTTGTTTCCTTTTACTTTAGGTAGTTTCGGTATGTTTACTTAGTCCGTCCCTCGACAAAATTTAAAATTTGTCATTTTTAAAGCGATTGTTTTAAAATCAAAGATTTTTGGGTTTTTTTTTAAATTTTTTTTGTATACTTTAGATCAATAAAATTAAAAATAATTTTAACAAAATTTTTCGCCCCGCCCTCGGGTAAAGCAATTTTGGTTCTATGACCTAGTCTTTAACTTAGGATGAAGTTTAGAAATCATTTTTTAAACTTAATGAAATAAAGTAAATTTTGTTTTTAAATTCACACAAAACTTAAATTTAAAAATGCATATTAATTTTATTCAAAACCTACAAAACAAAAATTCAGAATGAGGGGAAGAAGACTAGTTCTTTAGTGTCTGCTAGCAGAAAAGACCAATCGGATTCCATTCTCGAACTACACGAGAATAGAACAACTAACTCTAGACAACATTTTTTTCTTAGAACATTTGAATCTCTCCACACTTAGGTAGATGTGGTGTCGAAATTGTGATTAACTTCATTGACAATTTCTTTTAGACCATAATCAACTTGCATATCTGTGACTTTTGCTTTAAGCCATTGGTCGGATTCCTGTGTAACATCCATAAATTCAACTACTTTCGCCTTTTCTTTAGGCGAAAGATTGGATACTAACCGGTTACATAACATAAAGTTCCCCTTGGTTCTAGCATCGCGCATCCGTTTAATAAGTTTCTTCATTGAACTGTTAATAACGGGTCATTTAATTTCGTATCAACAACGGGGTTCTTTGTTATCAGGTCATCATTAGGTTTTACTTCATCTTCCCCACACTTAGGTGTTTTATTATTGTTAAGCACTACTGTTGGAGTTGGTAAAACAATATGGTTCTTACCAATCGTTTTTGTTGGTTCAACGGTTTTGTTTGGTGGAGATTTAGTCTTTCAACAAACAAAGGTGACCGATTTTTCACCATCACTAAGTGTCATTCTACCCTCTCTTACATCAAATAACGCCCTGGTGGATGCTAAGAATGGTCAACCTAAAATTAGATGAATGTTTGAGTCCTCTTCTATGTCAATGACAATAAATTCGACTAAAAAGGTTAAATTACCCACTTGAACGGGTAGGTTGTCAGCGATTCCAACTGGGTGCCTAATGGTTTGATCAAAGAGTCGAACATTCATTTTTGTTGGACTTAACTCACCTACTCCTAATCTCGTATATAATGAAAGGGGCATAACACTCACACTCACACCTAAATCTACTAGTGCATCATACATGACACAATCACTAAGTAGACAAGGAACAATAAATTCACCCGGATCACCCAATCTGGGTGGAAGTTTTGGTGGAACTGTCTTCATCAGGTTTACTTTTACGGTTTTTGTTTCTTGCACTTTCTTATTCTTCTTCTTCATTCCAGAGGTATCACAAATTTTATTACCTATCACTTGCTCATACTCAACTCCTTTTCTTGGAAACGGGATGGGTGGTCTGTATGGTACAACTACTGGCTTTACATACTCGGCTGGTGGTGGTGGTGTAACTTCTTCATTGGTACTTACATCTAAAAGCTTCCCATCTTCTAGTGCTGGTTTTTTAGAATTTGTTGACACCATATTAACATTCTCATTACGAGGATTTACTTTAGTATTACTCGGTAGCTTTCCTTGTTCCCTCTCACTCATCATGCTAGCAAGAGTACCTATGTGTTTTTCTAGATTCAAAATGGAAGCTTGTTGAGTTCTTAATAACTGATCAAACCTCTCATTTGTTTGGGTTTGAGATGTAATAAATTGTGTTTGAGATTCCATTAGCTTTGCCATCATTTCTTCCAGATTTGGCTTTTTCTCTTCGGTTTGTTGTAGTGGGTTATATAAGCCTGGTCTTTATTGATTGAAAGTGTTATTTTGAGTTAATTGGTTATTCGGACCTTGTTGGTTATATGAGTTATTGTTGGGTCCATTTGGATTGTAAAGAATATTTTGATTTTGATTGAAGTTTGGCCTTGGCGGTTGATAATTATTTTGATAATTATTTCCCGGCCTTCGGTTCATGTAGGAAACATTCTCACGTTATTCCATAGTTTGTTCAACATTACAATCTTTCATTAAGTGTGGTCCACCGCATTGCTCATAACTGATTCGTATTGCGTGAATATCTTTAGTCATCTTTTCCATTCGTCTTTCGAAAGCATCTATTTTTGCGGAAACGGAATCAAAGTCATGTCTAGAATCGGCTCTAGCCGTTTTAGATGACCTAACGATGTCTTTTTCTTGACGCAACTCATGTGAGTGGGAGGCTATGTTATCAATAATTTTGTAAGCTTCAGTTGCGGTTTTCTTCATAATGGAACCATCAGCTGCTATGTCGATGTCTTTTCGTGTACTAACGTCGCATCCTTGGTAGAATATTTGCACTATTTGATAAGTGTCTAAACCATGTTGAGGACATCCTCTCAACAACTTTCCGAATCTTGTCCACGCCTCATATAGAGTTTCATTTGGCTTTTCCGTGAACGTAACAATTTCTCCTTGAAGTCTCACGGATTTAGATGCCAGAAAGAATCTTTTAAGAAATTTCTCAACTAAGACATCCCATGTGTCAATCGCCCCTTCAGGTAACGATTCTAACCAATCTTTGGCTTCTCACTTTAAAGTCCAGGGAAATAACATGAGATAGATCTGTTCATCCTCAACTTCTCTGATTTTGAATAGAGTACAAATCCTATTAAAGGTACGAAGATGTTCGTTTGGATCTTCCTTCGACGCACCACTAAATTGGCATTGATTAGTTACCATGTGTAGGATTTGTCCTTTGATTTCATAATCTGGCGCATTAATGTCTGGTTGAGTAATGGCATGACCTTGGCCAGTGCGTGTGGCTCTCATTCGATCTTCCATACTTAGAGGTTCCTGATTTTCCATGATTGAAATTGTTGAATCTGAATCACTAGGTGATTCTGATTTAATGGTTTCTTCCTCAATAATCTCTGGTTGTATAATTTGTGGTTCAAGAGGAATAATTAGTGGTTCAGGATCACTGAATTGTCCTTGAATATCCTCTGGGTTCTCAATTGTGAGGTCAGGTTCAAAAATAGATTATCGGAAATTTGATTCGGAGTACTTGGTTGACTAGATGACGATTCTAAAGAAAAATCAACGGCAACAATATTGGCAAGATGTCTTGATCGAGTTACAGGTGGTGAACGTATGAAAGGTGGTGAACGTTTTGCTCGGTGCAGTCACTGAATATCCTATTAGTTATAAAAAAATAAAAAAAATTATATAAGTTATCAAATTAATAGACTTTTCTGATTTTGCCCACGTTTCGAATAGCCAATAGATGCAGCATGTAGCCAGGACCCTTTAAATTGGAAGCCCACAACTCGCTACTAACAAATCCAACTATTACTACGAACCAGAAAATTTTGGATGTCTATTAATTTAACCGCTTAAAATAATTTTTCGTAGAAATTTTGAAGATAAAATCTATGTTCTAGAAACTAGAGCGTCGAGAAATAAGAAAGAAAATGAGTGCGTCGAAAAATGTCGAAAAATAAAAGATCGAAAAATAATAATAAGAAAGTAAAGCGTCGAAACTTAAAAGTCTAAAAACTAAATCTAAAAAGTTGCGCCTAAAGGTATTAAAACTTAAAAAGAATTCTATATCCAAAACGGCAATAACTTAATTAGGCACTAAAATCTAAAAACTGCGTCGCAGAATTCTAAAGCACCTAAATCTTAATCTAAAGAAAAAGCACTTAAGGGATTTTACGGCAAAACTTAAAAATCTATAAAATAACTACGGAAAAAACTAAGTTTAAAACTAATTACGAACGATAAGTTACAAATTACGAATTAAATGATTAAAATATATAATTTATAAAAAGATAAAAAAAAATATTATTTTATAAAAGTATTAATTTATAATTATAAATACTTAATTAAAACTAATTTAAATAAACTAAAACTAAATATTATTTAATAAAACCCTAATTAACTAATTAATTAATAATAATAATTATTAAACACAAACCCTAATCCGTACGTACTAGGCATCAGACTTGTCAGACACTGTCATGCGATCGCATGGTTTGAGAGTTATATTTTCATGCGGTCGTATGGGATCGGATACCAATTTTAATTATATTTTTTTTTAAATTTATAGAAAATAATATGTAATATAAATAAAACTTATATTTTAAAAAAAATTACTTATTAGTTTTTTATAACTTTTAACAAAAAGTAATAAAAAAATATAAACTTTTTAATTTAAACAATTAAAAAAAATATAGAAATATATAGAAATATATATATATATATATATATATATATATATATATATATATATATATATATATATATATATATATATATATATATATATATATATATATATTATGTTTTTATACTTTTTTAAAACTTATATATTTTTACAAAAATAGCTTAAAAACTAATTTTTTTTTCTTCAGAATATAGCGTTTCGCTTTCGCTTCTCCGGCAACGGTGCCAAAAACTTGATGAAGCAGCGGAGGTGTACGAAATTGTTATTATTTTACTACGAAATACTATTAAATACGATGCAATTTACACAAGTTATTTATTTATTTATAGAATGGATATACCTAAACCTTGCTACAACACTTATAGGTAGTGTACCTAATCGTAGAGTAGTGTAGTTTTTAGTAAGTCCGGTTTGTTCCACAGGGAGACGGCTTATTGCGTACACTATATTTTTAAACAATTATATATATATATATATATATATATATATATATATATATATATATATTAGTAATATAGTAATATTATTATTATTATAAAAGGGGGGTTTTACCGTTTAATGACCGGTTTGTCGATTTTAAATAAAGCGTAAAGATAAATGAATAATATAAATGACAGAATTTAAATTGCGATAAAGTAAATTGCAGTAATTAAAATGACAGTAAATAAAGGTACGATGAAATATGAAATAAAAGTATTATGCTTATTTAAACTTCCGTAATCATGATGTTTGACGTTTTGATTTTAATTAATTGTTACCCGGGTTAATTGTCCTTTGTCCTGGCTTATTTGATACCTATCTGGGTTTTGCCCATAATAGTCCATCGGTCATAATTATAATATGCTCGTCAAATTAACCTTATTCTCGAAGTCAAATATTCCAACTAATTAGGGATTTGAACTGTAACAAGGTTTTAATACTTTGTTAACAATTACACCAATTATCCTTGTATGTAATCCACCCCTGTTTTAATGAGATATGAATATTAATTTACCCACTTGATCAGAATGAATAATCAACTACCCAACCTGAATAATTAATTAAATGATCGTAAAAGATGTCATATAAACGTCACTAAATAGGACATGCATAATCATTTTAATAATTATTAGATTAACTAATATGAAGATAGGTTCGACATATTCTAATGAGTTGTCATTCGATTAGACAATACCCCCATGTATTAATAGTCAATAGTCCAATGTCCACAAGTGTCGGTCTTTTGTCCAAACCCTAATTATGGTACAAAATCCAATAATCCCATCTTTAATATTTAGCCCAACATCACAATTACTTCTGCTCAAATAAGCATAATAATAACTTAGTTACGAGACATTAATTTAAAAAGGAAGAACATAGCTTACAGTGGTGATTAATTGGGTAGCATTACACGGACAGAGTTCCGTCTTACAAAACCTTAAAAAATTTCTTACATTAACCCAATTATTATTAAACTTAATTTAAACTTTAAATTATAAATATAAATATATATAATTCTTTACAGAGGAAGAAAGAAAATTGAGGTGTAATTCATTCGACAGAAAACGTCGCCTTTTATAGCACTTGGCCAACTTTTCATGCCCATGCGATCGCATGGTTTTTGTGCCTCCAGGCCATGCGATCGCATGGCAGCCTGGGACAGCTCATATGCTTTTGTTTTCTAGTTTGTCGATGTTTTATTTAAATATATATATATATATATATATATATATATATATATAAAATATATAATTTATATTAATTATATATATATTATATTATATTCTTGTGCATAGTTGACTTATAATTTTAGGTCCGTTGACTCGCTCGTTGATGCTCGGTTTATGTCTCGGTTCTGGATTTTTGAACGTCTTTTCGTACGCTTAGATATCTTGTACTTTATGTTTCGCAATTTGTAATTTGCACAAAAAATTATTTTGCTTAACTCCCAAAATCCGCGCAAGTCTTTAACTCACTTTTAGTGGCACTTTTGAGTGCACTATAGCTTTAGTGGCACTTTTCAGGCTTTAGTGGCACTTTTTCTTCAATTCTTTAATGTTCGTGCTTTGTCTTCACATTTATTTATTTAAACGATTACAACTTAAAAATAGAATAATTACAACTAAAAACTTTACATATTGGGATGATATTGCGACTAAATATATGTTCATTTGGAGCACTATCAAATATCCCCACACTTGAAAGCTGCTTGTCCTCAAGCAATACAGAACTTGAAATTAAATCACACTTCACTCGAATCATTTTTTTATTCTCCCACTTTATACATCAGTGATTTTTATTCTCAGCCGTGTGCAAAGTTCGTGTGTTTTGAAGTGAGTGGGAGTGAAAGAAAAGTGAGGGTTTTATTTAATTTAAAACAGAATCAGACCACGCACGATCGAAGCACGGTCGACCGTGGTGTTAGCCGTGCAGGAATTTTTACACGTACAGGACAGGAATCTGTGGTCAGGTATACAGTCAGCCGTGGTGCTGCCATGGATCATTCTGATCACTTATTTCTTCACTTCTTCATTCTTAGAATGCGTTTTGACGATTCTTAGGTTCTATAGAATACTTGAGGACAAGTTTTCTTTTCTTAACATTGAATGATTACATCCTCCCGATGTTTAATCATCAATGACACGTAATATACTATATCTATATGTATATATATATATATATATATATATATATATATATATATATATATTCAAATTCAATCATTCACATAGTATACACAAAACGCATCAATCTTGTATTTAGCATGCAATACATGGTTTCACATAAACACACAATCCTAATGCAAGTAAGTTTCCTTCACCAACCTTTTAAAATCATTTTTCAAAAACAATTTTGCATTTGTAAGAAAAACCTTTCATTAATATAAAGTCTTTTTGAGAAGGTTATTCTCATTAGCATTTTGATCATTGATTTTGATTGATTTTAAGATTACCCAATCCTTGACTTATCCCTACTGTAGAATTGCTAGCTTGGTCCATTTTTCCCATATTCTCAATTTTCCTAATAATAGACAATGGACTTTGATTACATGATTTGTGTTTGCTAGAGTTGTGACATATATTCATTTCAAGTTTACCTCTTGATGAATCACAAATAATCATACTTTCAAATTTTCTTTTCAAAGCGTTGTTTTCATCAATTAAGGTTTTATTAAGTTATCTAACATTGTGTAATTCTTTCTCTAAAAGTTTTACTTTATCACGACTACTATTATACACAAATTTAATTTTCTTGTAATCAACTAACAATTCTTCATAATTAGAAGGATAGAATACATGTACCTCATTGCAATCCATGCTTGAGACATCATCTTCTTTGAAAGGAGATTCAACCTCTTCTTCACTTTGACCATCTTGATCCAAATCATTCCAAGAGCTCATGAGGCAAAAGTCTTCATTTCCATTCAAACCTTTTACTTGAGAATCATCAACCTTTTCCAAATCCTGTTCTATTCCTTTACCCTTTAAACTCCTAGAGTTTTCTTCATCTTGTGAATATAGTGAATCCCAACATTCCTTTGCACTTTCACATGAAATTATCTTTAATCTTTCTTCACTAGGAAGAATTCCATGAAGTAGTGAAATTGTATCAAATTGTTTCAAAACATCATTGTTTTGAAATGTTGACTTCACTAGTCTTGAACTAGCTTGTGGTACAAAGTCTCCTACTTTGATTATTCTCCACAAGTAGTAATCCTTAGATTTGAGATAAGCTTCAAATCTTAGTTTCCACACATCAATATTCATGTTATCAAAGATTTGTGCTTCTTTCATCAATTCTTCCAAGTATCCCATCGTTTGAGTTGATCTGAGAATCGTTGACTCAAGTTTTTGCACAAAATGAATTTTAACGCTTTCGCAATCGTTTATAGAGCAATGATTTGAGCAAACGTTCTGATACCAATTGTAAGTAACTAGGAGGGGGGTGAATAGTTACTTAATACGTTTTTAACACTTTTTCAATTGATCACCAAATTCGATTAACTTTGATCAACCAATTCAACTCAAACTTGATGTGTGTAGTGTATATGTTCAAAATGATAAATGAAGTAATGTAAAGAACATAGACACAAGGATTTATAGTGGTTCGAGTGGATGTTAACTAATCCACCTTAATCCACTACCCTATTACACTAATTGGGATTTGTTGCTTCACTAAGTACTTTTCTCCAAACCCGGTGGAGAACCGATTTAGAAGTCTTCAACTTCTTTGGTAGACAACAAACCTAATCTTTCTATCGCTTTGAAAGATCAACTCCAACCTAGATCAACTTGTCTTCACCTTGGACAAGTATTAATCTCCAAATAAGATTAATCAACTTCCTAAGTCCCTTTAAGGAAGTAGATCACTAAGCTAGCCTATGCTTCTACTAATTGAAGTTACAAGACTTATACACTTTGCAATAATGTCCTAAGACAATACTAGGACATACATTACACTAAGTAAACTCACAAGATTAATGATTTTGATTAGTAAGTTTACAACAACAAAATTCTATATCTCTAAGATCATAGAATCTTCTCTTGCTTGATCACATTTGAGTAGTAATTAGAGCCCTTGTGATCTCTGGAAATAAACCTTTGAAATATGCAAGAGGGTCAGCTTCAAATGCTCTTTAATGTTTGCCTTTTATAGTGGGATTCAAAAAATAGCCGTTGACACACGGTTGCCTGCACGGTGCGACCGTGCGTGCTTCAGTCCAAATTTGGTATCCGTTATATAGCCGTCTGACTCAAATTTCATCACCACATTTTGGCACCTTTACTCCTTCTACACCTGCAAAATAAACCAAACATCCTATACAAGTACTATATGCATTAAGTGTGTGAGATTTGGTCTTATTGCATGAAAGTGACTTAACATTCCAAAAGTGGCAAACCCAACATTCTTGAAGAAGTGTCTTGATTGATATTTTGGGAAATCTCAGTTTGGTTAGGACTTAGTTAGTCACATTAATGCCTTTGGTTCAATTCTAAATACTAGTCACTATGTCATTAACTTCCTAGTTTTAATTAATCACAAGTTATGTTCTTTTTAAGTTTAGTTAGAGATTAATTGAATAATGTCTGTATAAGATAATCATGAAGTATGTAGAGACATTAAAGTTAAGTCATAAACAATCACCCTTAGTTACTTAGACTATACCAAATAGACAATTGACTATACTTTCATTGTGAACCATTTTACACTTAATATATTGGAGTAGGTTAGTTACTTGAATCATAACTAGTGAGCACATAGCAAACATATTAATCAAGTTGATAAGTTTATGAGTATTAAGCATATTGTCAAGTAGCAAGTAATACTCACATAGAAAGAGATAGTTATTCTAGGATCAATCATACAGATACTTGCACAACTTATAATTCAAGCTTTTAACAAGTTTAATTGCAATAAAACATATTTCTTGATTAATGTGTAAGCACACATTAATGTCCAGCACATGCACAAGGGAAGAGCAATCTCTAGTTGGGACTTGGTGACCATCCTAAATATAGCTAAGTGTGTTTTAGGATTACAGGTCATTACTAGTTAACCTTGAGAGCATTGTTCCTCATTTAGCCTTAATTAATCACTAAGTCATTTCTAATAGCAATTATTGTTCTAGTGACATTGGCTTAAGTGTGTTGGTACTTGATGATCATACTAAGGATATCTAGATAAGAATTAAGATCACAAGTTGTTGATTAACACTTATGTGTTATGCCTAATCTTGGTTAATTTGTCATTAAGATGTCATTAGGCGTAATTAATCACAATTAGTGTTTTATGACCAAAACTCAATTGACTATGGAGAGGGCATCTATTCTAAGTATGTTGAGAAAGGTTTCATGAATTATAGATATCGGGAACTAGTCAAACTTTATTTGGTCAAAATCGATAACAGAGAAAACTGCGGTCGCACTACGGTTGACCGTGGTGGCGACCGTGCAACTTGTTTTCATAAAACTGCATTGAAATTCAGTTTGGGGTTTCACGGTTGACTATGCGGTCGACTGTACCTCGACCGTGTGTTTAGCTGAACTTTAATTTCATTCTTTAACCTATGTTTGACTTGGTCGTTTGCAAGATAAAGTATGGATTAGTGACCTTGCGTGTTTTATGTTAAGATGTCAGTCATCACTTATGCATACGTGTGTGTCATCATCAAAACATATTCTTTGGTTAATCATCATACTTAAGTTTGTCATTTAGTTTATTAACCAACATTCAACCAACACGTCGTACATGCTCTACAAAGATGTTTCGTACAAGTAAGCGGGTCTTACAGCTAGAGTAGTTACTATGCATGTAAACATAGTACGTATATCGAGGAGGCACAACGGTTGTAGTACTATATACCTCTGATATGTATGGCCATGGAAATAACCTCACCGTTGAAGAGTACATTACACCATAACGCGGTCTCAGACATTGCACTCCTTCTGAGGGATTCTTTAGTAATAGGAACTGTTTGTTTAAACCCATAAAGGATTGGAACCGTTAGGATAACTGAACATTTACATGGAGACTACTATCTGGCCATGACGTTCCTTTATGGTTGATTTCTTTTAAATCTTTATAAACCAATCGTTAATGAAAGCATCGGAAATATATCATGTCTCTCGGATAAGGGATACCTTCTACTTTAGCTTATGTTTAAGAAAGTTTGGGCCAAGTGGATAGATTAATACGCTGCCTTATAAGGTCACTAATAATAAAAGAGCCGTCTAGTGTTAACAAGTAGCTGTGTTACTCTGGTGTCGAGGGAAGAGGCGTTGCTGCCCATCCAGAATCTTTAAGCCTATCGCATACATTACGCCCAGTGACATATCAGTCTTCTGACAGGGGTGGTAGGACCAATATAACGGGTAAAGGGTTATCTATCCATGAGCCATCATTACACAACTCAGTAATGTAACTAACGAAATCATAGCATGCACATCTTTAACCTTATCTGAAATACAGATTTTACCTATTTGAAATACAGATTTTACCTATCTGTATTTATTTTATCCTTTACAAATTTAGAAAACCCAAAATAGAAACACAACCACTCCTTGTTAGTTATTTTTGTCAGGTTTTGGGTTCGATTATGTAGACTTCTTTAAAAACGACCCTAGGTCATACTTTCCTTACTCACCCTAAGGCGTAGTAGATTTAGGCCCCTGATATGGTCGAAATGGACGGTTTTATTTATGCAGTGTCGTTAGGCTGCAATGCATCAGAATCAACCACCAACATGGGGGTAATGGTTTTAAATTTATATTTAACGGGGCCTAAATCGTACTACTCCTTATTATGAGTTAGGGAAGTATGAACTAGGGTCATATTTTAAGATATCAGTAGAATCGAACCTATATTTAAAGCTTAAGATAATTCTAAGGTGGAGGAGTAGTGGTTACCTAATTTTGGGTTTTCTAGTTTATAAGATAGAGTAAAGTAAATGCGATAAAATTGGTAATTCAGATAAGTTTAAAACAAGTGCATGCTATGATTTCGTCAATTACTCTACCGGGATTATAGAATGCTGGCTCATGAATAGGTAGGGACCTTGTATTCATTACACTGGTCCTAAACGCCCCTGTAATAAGACAAGTTACTGGGTAATGCGATAGGCTTGAAGATTCTGAATAGACAGCAACGTCCCTTACCCCCGACGCCCGTGCAGTCTGACTACATGCATACACATTCAGATGGCTTATCCAATTGAGCGACTCGGTTGGGTAACGTATTAAAATTCCACAAAGGTCTAAACTTTCTTAAGCATAATAGAATACAGGGTTTACCGTATCCGAGAGACATGATGTGTTTTGATGCTTTCGTTAATGATTGGGTTTTAAAAAGGTAGTTAGGCCCTTAAAAAGAGTTCAACCATAAAGAACACCATGGCCAAGTCAAGTTGACTTCCATGAACACGTTCGGTTATCCTAATGGTCCAATCCTGTATGTGTTTAAACAAACAGTTCCTTAATTAACCAAGAATCCCTCAAGCGAGGTGCAATGCTTGAGACAGCGTTATGGTGAAGTGTACTAATTAGCACTGACCGGGTTTCATGGCCTTACTCAGCAGAGGTACAGCTTACAATAACCGTTGAGCTTCAGTGTGCACGTACGAAGTTTATCTGCTTGGTGACTACACTAGCATGGTCTTGGACCGACAATGTACTAGGGGTTTAGTTAGATGTTTCGCAACGAAAGAGTCCTCAGTCAGAATCCAAGGCTCGGTGGACTTACTACAACCGGTGTGCCTTAGTCAAACTTACGTTGTATCCAATAGCCTTCTCTTACCAAGGGGTGACACAGATCGTGTACTCTGAATCAGGTTTCGCGACTTCCTAATAACAGAGCCAATAACTACGTTCTATTAGTTGGAAAAGTGATTGAGTTTAAAGTATAATCGGAAAGCATCTTGACAATATACACAAGACATAATATTATTTCAGAATTATAACTGACTATATCATAACATACACTAAAGATAACTACTCACTAATCATGGCAACAATATCACAAAGTATAATAATGGAAAACATTATATAAAGACAAAGGATAGAAGTACCAGTAGATTAAACGAGTTTCGAATACAAAAGTTACAACTTCAAACTCCAGACCGCTCCTAATACAATCTTCGGCGTTCTTCTCCGGGTACTAGATTTCCCGCACGGAGTCGAAGACCCTGAAAGTATGACTAATATTGTAGAAAGAGAGAGAAAGAAGTGAATTGAAGTGTGTGTAAAAATGGATGACAATGGCCCTTTAAATAGACTTGAAATTTGCCTGCAAACGACTGATAAGCCGTTTGGCAAGCCGTTTACAGGGGGCCATTTGATGTGCCCGTTTGCTTAACCCGTTTGGCATGCCGTTTGTCAAGCAGTTTAGCAAGCCGTTTGGCCTACCCTGGTTTGCTGAATTCACTTTCCGATTCTCTTGATTCTTTTTGCACCGTCTTTGTAATCACTTGTTCTTCAATTTTAACCGATGAAGCAGGTATTTTGGCGATAAATTTTGGAACTTTATTGTTTTTGGGCCTTAATATCGAGGTGAAAATATGACTTTTTAGCCGATATCAAATATCCCACACTTAGACTTTGCTTGTCCTCAAGCAAACTTCTCCTTTTTACTTAAAGAAATCTTTTCGGAGTTTCTTTTCTAATAGCCTAAGCGGTTTGCTTTTTATTATAAGAGCGAAAGATAAGGTGTGTCATCTATGTTATAGTTGAAACTATCTCTGCAAGCATGCGAGGAGGTTACATTACTTAGGCTAGATTTCACGGGTTACTCAAACCACACAAGTGTTTAGGGTTCAATATAAATCTAAGAAATGAATTCACTTATAGCCAGTCATGTTGCACCCATCGTCTTAGGCTTGATAAAGACCCAAATCCTTGCTACTAATGTGAAAACGGTAGTAACCATAGCTTTTAGGTCATTTGTCAATGATGGAAAGGAATTTTGAAGTGGTGGTGAAGTTGTTTTAAGGGGGTGAGAAAAAGGTTATATAGTCTTTTAAAGACTGTTATTCGGAATTTCGGAAAATTTAAGATAGATAGGAGTGCTGAGATTTTTGAGAAGCACTTTTGAACTATTCTCCCTTTTGACATGATAAGCATTTGTGGTCAAGTTCTTCTTCGGCGTTTCTTTTCATAAGTTCTGCTCCTTTTTTTCAGAACTTTAAAAATATATATATATATATATATATATATATATATATATATATATATATATATATATATATATATATATATATATATATATATATATATATATATTTTTAGAGATTTATTCTCGAGAAACTTTTTGCCAGTAAACTATTTCAAGACCATTGCCATGATACTTGAGAGGTTTATAACATCGGATTTTCGAAAGGAATCTCATTTTCTGGTTATTCGAGTGATAGTAAAGATGATGTGGATGAGTTGGAGTGGTAGAAGTGGTGAAGGTGTGAAAGGCTTATTTTGACAAATGGCTAGCTCTTCTGATTATAACCGAATCACATTTTGTTACTTGGAAATGCAGATCTTGAGCAAGTTCTGATTCTGAGCACAGACATAGACACTCTCAACAAAAAATAGCGAAGCATTAAAGATGAATGCTGGTCTTATTTGGGTGCCTCACCATAATCAATTTAGGTCGATAATACCTAGTCATGCAATGCTCTATTAGTGATTTGGTTCATCCCAACAAGATTTTTATCTTACTTAAGCCTTAATTTTATTTACAAACGCTTTACGTTTTCAAAAATACTTTTTCGGAAAGGCTTTCTCTTGTTAAAAATTTTGAAATTTGGCTTAAGAACTTGGAATCTTCATAATGGGTTATTTTAATATAGCATAAAATGTTTATACCAACCTCCCATACTTAGACGAACATTGTCCTCAATGTTCCCAGTGTATCCCACACTTGGGTGTTTTAGTTAAACATTTGGGAATATTTGTCTAATGTTTATTTGGGTTGGAATCCCAAACATAGTAATAAGCTAGGATGTGGCATAATTTAAAATTTGAGCTAGTAACGGGAAGAAAGGAGTACCCCCAACAGATGTGGTTGCTTGTGAAGAAACTGGCTGGCTTGCAATCTTGGAAGTTACATCCTTTATTTATCGGCTCATTTGTCATCCTTTATTCTTCTACTCTACTTTATTGCATGGGTTGCCTACCGAGAAGTGCTTTTGTTTAAGGGTGTTGGCTTGACCGTAATGATGCCTAAAAAGCAGACATTCCTCTCTGGTAGTTGTGATCTTTGTCTTCTCAAGGGAATGTGAGTCTTGGTGGATAAATCCTGAGAAAGTGTTGGACCAAAAGTGGTAACAGATCAGGTACTTCTCTTGAAGATTTTCTGAAAGAGAGATAATGCTGTTTCGGCTCGTGACAGATCTTGAAGTCCGATAAGAATATGATCCACTGCTCTGCTGATTGATCCATGAATGTCAATCATTGAGGCAGTGCTGGTGGTGATTACTTCTCTGATAGGATGTTCATTTCGGAGATCTTTAAATATTGTCAGAATTGTATCTTTAGTATCTTAAAATCTTCTGATCGGTGGTCTCCACAGTAGGAGTCTATAGCCTTGCACAGATTAGTCAAGAGGCGAAGCTGAAAAGAGGTGAAGAGCAATCCTGACCCGAGCATTAATGTCATCGTCTTTGAGTATATCTCCCGATATCCAGCTTTAAATATGAAACTTGGATATTTGGACTCGTGAAAGATACGTGCTATCTGCTTCGTAACGTAGGTGGCAATGTTGACTCGGTCTGGTTCAAGATGAGAAAACGGATTGTTGCGTCTTATTCTTCTGTGACTGCATCTCGTAACTCTTTGATAATCAGATCAGTGTGGTGATCAATTGTTACATAAATCACTAGCCTGTCTGGTGTGCTTTCGAAATTATCTCTTTCCAAGACAGCTAAAAAGCTGTGAATATCCTTGATCATTTGCAAATCAGAGTGATAAGTCGGGCGTCCGGTGGAAAGATCCATATGCTTCCGAATGAGAGTCAGTAGTGCCTGTTGATTTTCTGAGAATGGAAGTGTAGATCCGGCTAAGGCATTGTAAACCTTAGAGTAAATGATCTTCTGATCTCGACAGAATCTTGTCTCAAGAATAGTACGAACCACTGAATTGTGCTCTTGTTTCCTTTCTTCGCGATAGATATGATTGTGAATGGTATTGATAATGTCTTGGATGTGCTCTTCTAGGATTTCAACATTATTATCTTCTTTTTGTAGATAGAGGTTGTATTCGTCTCTGATAGCCATGATTTGTTCTGTTAAGAGTAGAGTGAAATTAATTGTTGATTTACGGATGGCTTCGAGAATATCTTCAAATTCATCGGTGTCATTGATGAAGGTTATCATGTCGGCATGAGTAGATATGTGATGTGCTGAAACGTAACCTTTATTTTAAACGGATTTGAGTTATTTTTTTACACGAATTAATTTATTGTATATATGGTGTTTTAATGAATTCGGGTTGATTTCAAACATATATAGGCAACTAGTCCTATCTGCGTAGTTTAGTTTTATAGGTAAATCCGATTCGTTCCACAGGGAGATGGAGTGTTTAATGGTTTTTAATAATCTTTGAAGTTAAACTAATTTAAAGGGGGTTTTGGATTAGGAATAAATATCATACAACAAAATAAAATACAATTTAAATAAAATTAACTAAATTACAAATTTAATTATTAGAAAATTGGGTTTTGATAATTTTGGTTACTATTTGGCCGGCTCTTGTGTTGGCGACGATCATCAGAGACAAGAGACATCTTAGTTGCAAAGTGAAAAGTTATCTCATAACTTGATTAAGAAGACACGTGGCTAGAAAGAAGCACTACTTTGTTCTATTTTCTCATGGAATAATTTATACTTTCAGACTATTCTACCAATTGGTAAGTATTCGATTTTTGTTATTTCTTCTATACAAATAATGATTCTATTGTTTTTAAGTTACTCGCTTGCAATAAAAATTATTAACAGTACATAAATGAAACTGATAGAAATATTAATTTAATTTACTCAATGATAAAAAGTAAAAATAATAACTTACAATATAAATAAATAGGAGTGTTTACTTAAATGTTTTGCCTCTAGATCCATGGATTGTTTTGGGATTAAGTCCGATTAAAATGTTTTTATATATAACCTTATATTTTCTTTCGAATATATAAAGTTTCAACTAACTAAATTAAATCTAATTTTCATCGGATCTTATTTAGATAGTTAACTATACCCCAAGTATTTAAATTGAGACCTAACCTAGTTTTGACTTTCGCCAAGACCTTAAATCGTAACGGTTTCCCTTTTTACAATTTCACTATTATATAACTAATGATATTACCCAAACCACCGAACCTTCGTCTAAACCATTTTTTAATGTTAAAGCTTAATTTATAAAAAATTACCTTCGCTATTTATATCTAATAAATTAAGTGATAAGGATTAAATATCTAATTACATAACAATGGTTCTTTTAGCTAGGCACAATGTTAAAAATACTCAAGTTACATTTTAATATTTAAAATTGATAACAATCCATTTCACTAGGGCTCTACATCTAAGCAAACACTATGGGTAACTAGCTACTCATTTTAATAGGATGAACATAAAAATATAAATATACAAACATAATGATAATAATAATGATATTGATAAAAGATGATAATAATAATTTTAGTAGAACAAACTTACGAAAATCTTCACTTTCATTAACTTTAAATGGTAGAAAATTACAATAACAACACTCTTGCACTCGAACGATAATACCCTTAATCACGAACAATACAACCCTTAATAATAAAACTTATCCTAATCTTGACTTGAGAATAAATTTGGTACAGAAGTGAAATAAATACGAGATATTTAAAGTAATATGATTGATACAGTAGTGAATAAATGGATATTGAAAGTGTTGACTTATAAAGTACCTATTATCTTTTGTTGTGTAGCTTTATGTAACCTATTGTGTGTAGTCCTTCCACAGTAACAGTACTTCGTATTTAAAGATTGAAATTCAAGTAGTAGGTAGGATAGCTACTTTGATCTTTATCTTTTTTTTAGTCTTTGTGGCTGTAAAGTACTGCAAAGAATAAATATAAAATACAAAGCAACAATTCATTCTCTTTAAAGTTGGACCTGGATCCGGAGTCAGATGCTTCACGCATTTCGCTTATCCCTTTTGCCTTTAAAATATTAGTATAATATAGCATATAATCCTCTTGATCTCTTTTGACATATTAAATTATACTTGTGTTGGTGTAAAGCTAAAATAACCACCGTCCCATCATGTTGAAAAGCTAGATCAAGTTGTCAAATGAATATATATATATATATATATATATATATATATATATATATATATATATATATATATATATATATCTGATGTCTGGAACAAATCATCGTTGTCTCGATTCATGATGTTGTAGTCTTTCGTTGCTTACTAGAGAGCTTCATTTTATCGTCATTTTGAGCTTGAAATCTTCACTTTTTCACAACAATACTTCATACGCCATTTTATATTTTTACACACATTTTAACTAATTACAAACTGAAAATTACTAAAATACAATTGAAATCATAACATTTCGTATTAATATTGCGAGTAAGAATATGTATTTTTATCGCAATATCAAACACCCCACACTTAAACATTGTTTGTCCTCAAGCAATAACAAACTGAAAAATAATCGAAATGTTTACAATACTAACAATCCACACGAATCTTTATTTTTTTTTGTTTTATTAACACCACTCGAATTGAAAACACACGCTTTATGAAATGTGATGACCCGGGAATTTCCAACCAAATTTAAACTTGAATCTTATTTGATTTCGATACGATAAGCAAAGTCTGTAATGTTGAGTCTCGAAAACTTTGAACCGTATTCATGTGATCAAATACCCTTTGACTACTCTTGACGATTCACGAACGATTGTGTATATATAAATGTATATATTTATAAATGTAAGTATATATAATAAATTGAAAATATAAAATATAATTTAAACATTAAAATTAGAGATGTAAAATAAGATACAAAATAATAAAGGGTAATTTAAAATGAAGCTATAAAAATATATATATGAGTTATATGTATAATTATTATAACATTGTTGTATATATAAAATGTATATATAAATAATAATTATATATTATGACTTAAACTATGATGTAATTTGATTATATAAAAGATAACTTAAAATAACTTAATTTTTTATTATTATTTAAAACTGTTAAAGTTATTATAAAGTGTATGCTGACTGTAAATAATTTTGAATATACATAATTTGTCATCGATTAACAAAGTATTAAATGAATAAGGTTATACTTAGAGTTTAATTGTTTTAATGTATATAATTAATACATTCATCTAACTAATAAAACTTGATATGTAAAACATAATTATATATAGTAATTTGAATATGTATATGATGTATAAACATAAATATTATTGTATGTATATCGATAAAATGTATAAATATAAATTATATGTTATTATTAAATAATACATAATACATATTATTAATATGTCAAAATATAAATGCTATACTAATACTATTATTATTACTTTCACTATCATCATCAAATATTAATATATGTATTATTAATATTATTATAATATATATTACATATATATAAAAATTTAAAACATGTAAGTTGTTATAATTGTTTCATTAGTAGTATTATTATTAGATATATTTTTACTATCAACTATCATTAAGGATTATTATTATTATTATTATAAAATAATAATATTATTATTATTAAACTTATTTTTGTTATCATTATTATTACTTTTATCAATATTGCTAATAATATTATTATTATTAATATTAGTAATATTATTATTATTATTTATTTATTATATAATATGTAATATAAATATGTAGACAAAATTACGCGTACTAGATCCTGCCATCTCCTTTCAAAATTTTATTTATTTATTTATTTTTTTCTTCTTTCTCTCTATTATGCTCGTGAAGAGCTGTCAAATTAATCCAAGATGCAAACAAGGTGCCATCAATTCCACAACTCCATTTAATCACCTACTAATATTCATTTTCTGCTTTTATATATGTTTTTTGTTGAATGTTTCTGAACGATTATATCCTAACGAGCCTCATATACCACATAATCGATCAAATTATTTTATAATTCAGTCATCCAAACTTCTTTTCACTATATGAAACAAATTACGAATTTCTGTAATGGAATTCAGCTATATTTATTTTTTTATTTTTTTTACACAGCTCGAAAACACTCTGTACCATCACTTTTTATTCATAATCCAATTTTGAATGAATTTGCAAAATCTTTAAAAGCAATGTTGTTAGGAATCCATCACTCAGGCTACTTGTAAAATCCCAACTTCCAACTCCTCATAACCACTTCGAATTTCAAGGTCAAAGTTTTGAAAATAAAGGTCAACAAAATTGTTCTTGCAGAAATTTGAGTTTGTTGTTGAGAATTACTGGAAATTAACGATCCCAATAGTTGCAAAAGGTGGATTGAAACTAATTTCGTTTTATAACTTCTACCTAAAACATTGCAAATCTCGAAATCAATTTTCTTTTCTTTCTTCGAACAGCAGTCGTTGTTTTTTTTCTTTTTATTATTATTTTTTTCGTTTATTAATTCATTATCCTACTTGTGAATGATTATATTTTGTTTAAATATCTTAAGATTAAATAAACAACTAAAAGATTGATGGGTATTAGGTTTCTCGATCGCGTAATAGAAGAAGAAGGAGGTGAGGAAGAAACAGAAATATAAAACGAGTTATATTTATATTCTTTGGGTAGAATTTCAGAAAAACATGATTGGAAGAGTGGTCTTGGGTATTGATGGGGTAGCGAGTGGTCTTGGGTTCGAGTCTCCTTTGAAGCAATTATTTTTAGGACGGAGTTTAAAAGGGTATACTTTGTTATTTCCTTTACTTTTATTATTGTTATTATTATTCCTATTATTGTTATTATTGTTATTATTATTCATTTGTTATAAGTATTATAAGTATTAGTGTTATTTGCATAATTATATGTAGTGTAATCTTTATTATTATTATTATTATGAAAATAATACCAGTTATTATTATTTTCACTAGTATTAGTATAGTATTAGTATTAAGTTATTATCATTAATATTATTATTATGAACATTACTTATAAAAACATCTACTTATAACAAACTATCGGTTCTAAATAAAGAACTAAACATATATTTATAAATATACTAATAAAACAAAACGAATATAAAAAATCATTTTTTTATGAATATATATATATACATAATAGATATATAACATAAAATTTAAGTTATATTACATATAAATAAAGTATATAAATAAGATATTCAATATATGTAACTTAACAAAAATCTATATTTTCATATATAAAAATGAATATATATATTAATGACAAAATACATAAGTTTCTAATATAAAAATTATATCATTAATAATAATAATAATATATAATAATATATATATATATATATATATATATATATATATATATATATATATATATATATAATTGTTCGATTACAAGAATACGTTTTAATATATATACAAATGATATAGGTTCGTGAATCCGAGGCCAACCTTGCATTGTTCAGTTGTTCAATATAGTCATATGTATTTTTACTACCAAATACATTAGGTGAGTTTCATTAATCCCTTTTTAAATGCTTTCGCAATATATATTTTGGGACTGAGAATACATGCGCTGCTTTTATAATTGTTTTACGAAATAGGCACAAGTACTTAAAACTACATTCTATGGCTGGATTATTAAACTGAATATGCCCCTTTTTATCTTAAAACTACATTCTATGGCTGGATTATTAAACTGAATATGCCCCTTTTTATTAAGTCTGGTAATCTAAGAATTAGGGAACAGACACCTTAATTGACGCGAACTCTAAAGATAGATCTATCGGGCCCAACAAGCCCCATCCAAAGTACCGGATGCTTTAGTACTTCGAAATTTATATCATGTCCGAAGGAGGATCCCGGAATGATGGGGATATTCTTATATACAAATTGTGAATGTCGGTTACCAGGTGTTCAATCCATATGAATGATATTTTTGTCTCTATGCATGGGACGTTTATTTATGAGAATTGGGAATATGAAATCTTGTGGTCTATTAAAATTATGAAATGATTATTTATGATAAACTAATGAACTCACCAACCTTTTGGTTGACACTTTAAAGCATGTTTATTCTCAGGTATGAAAGAAGTCTTCCGCTGTGCAATTGCTCATTTTAAAGATATTACTTGGAGTCATTCATGACATATTTCAAAAGACGTTGCATTCGAGTCGTTGAGTTCATCAAGATTATTATTAAGTCAATTATAGTTAGATATATTATAAAATGGTATGCATGCCGTCAACTTTTGATGAAATGAAAGATTGTCTTTCCAAAAACGAATGCAATGTTAGTAAAATGTATCATATAGAGGTCAAGTACCTCGCGATGTAATCAACTGTTGTGAATCGTTTATAATCGATATGGACTTCGTCCGGATGGATTAGGACGGGTCTTCACATGAAACACATTGGAAACACTACACAATATTTATTGAATCACACGCACGCTACTTGAAATGAAATTCTGACAACAGAAACAAAGTTGAAACTCGTGATTAAGGTTTAAAATTTTGGATCCTTAGGGAAAATTGGACCTTGTGAAAACGTTTTATGATTTTATAAAATGGCATGCTAGTTTTTACACTAGACACGTTTTCCGGTTTTAACCTCAAATTCCGGTCGAGGGTAACTGAAAACCGTAGTCTCAGTAGGCGATTAGCAAGCTATCCGCCCCCATGATTGAAGTATCATGGAACTTGAAACCGAATGTCCTAAAAATGGTTTTACACAAGATAATTCATAAAATAGCATAAGTTTTAGAAGGAAATTATATCGTGTCCAAATATCATCGGTGAACCATGAGTTTGCACACCTCAATTTGTTATGGCATAAGTATGTTGACCACGGTCAAACATAGATGCGGTTGATCTTTATAGAGATCATCCATCTGAGGATTAGATTCATTAGTCTTAAAAGCTAATTTGCAATTTGCCCCCCCATTGTACGAGACAGATCCATCTCATGGTTAGGATAAGTCTGACCACCAAAAACCCTGTTTGATGTTGAGGCAAGGTGGATTTCCAGCCGATGATAGAGATGACTTTTCAAGATTTTTCGTCAACCTACAGCTGTTCTGGACTACATCTTCTAACATAAGTTAGCAAGTGTGTCATTTTGAAAGACTTTACTTCCTTAAAGTATGGACTTGATTCATCCTTTATTACTCGCATCAATGGGATATTCAGGTTTATACATTCCAAAGCAATGATATCTGCAATAAACTTCATAGAAACACGTGATAAATGGTTCTAAACATATGGGTTTATAAATTCCATTATACTTGATTTTCTTTTTAGATGTTTTAATCAAATAAACTTATGTATTTTTAATGTATGGAGACAATAATTTCGGTTTTTGACACCTAATCTTTAATTGCTCGTAATTACCTTAAAAATTGACTAGATATATTTGTTTAAAAATTTTCATTTTTTTCGTAAAAATCACCAAGTTATAAGTTATCGAGAATTTATATATTCCCTACCCCACACTTAAGATTATGTAATGCCCTCATTACATAAAATCAGATAAAAAGGTATAAATTTGAGAGGACAAAAAGTGTAAAGGTAGTTAGAACTTCCTTAGTTAAAAATTGGAGATCGTAAAATGCTTATCGTATGAATATATCTAATCCCTTTACACTTTTGGTGTTTCTTTGTGTTGAATGCATCATCATCATAAGTACCTGTCAACAATCATGTTAATCACACAAAAGATGGGGCTGTACTTCAATAGTACCAAAAATTTTACCCTACACTTAAAATTTTTGTATATATATAAACAAACAAAAAATATAATAAACTAAAACCACAAATTTTTTTTTTCAACTTTATAAGTAATCAAATTTCTAAAATATCTTTTATAAATTTATATTTATTGTTTCGGAAATTTCGGTTGTTATACCTAGTCTTTATCCGTTTATAAATTTTTAAATTCAATTTATAAAATTTAATGCTT
Source organism: Rutidosis leptorrhynchoides (assembly GCF_046630445.1). NCBI lineage: Eukaryota > Viridiplantae > Streptophyta > Magnoliopsida > Asterales > Asteraceae > Rutidosis > Rutidosis leptorrhynchoides. The sequence continues at coordinate 261,780,563 of NC_092336.1, read as the reverse complement.
TAAAAGTTAAAGTTTTAATATTTTTCGAAAACAACTTAGTAATAAAACAAAACACTCTATTTTTCTTTTCAAATTTTTAAAATTAAAAGAAAATTAATATTTTAAAATTTTAAAACAAGTACATGAAAAATAAAAATTAAATAAATTTAAAATACACTCTTATATATATATACATATATATATATATATATATATATATATATATATATATATATATATATATATATATATATATATATATATATATATATATATATATATATATATATATATATATACTTTCAAACCAACTAATTTTCAAACTTAAAACTTTGTTTCCTATCAACTAGGTAGAGATAATCTCGGTTGTTACACCTATTATTACCCACGACAAAGTTTACAAGTTATATATTTTTATGGTTATTGATAAAAAAGTATATTTTTAGTAAAAATAATTTTTCTTTTGTTTTTTGTTTTTTGTTTTTTTTTGGTTTACTATTTAAAAGATATATTATGAATCCAACAAGAAATTTCGTGCAATTTGAAGAACGACAATTCAGTTGTTACACTTAACATTATCGTTTTCAATAAAAACAGGTTAAACTGAAGGTTTATCAATTTTAAATGGTATACCTTTTTAATAAAACACACATCAAAAGAATACAAACTAAAACACACCAAAACATAAACACACAAAAATGCACAAAGACACAAAAATGCACAAACACACAATTGGCAAGAAAAAGAATTAGATTGTGAAACCGCGTCGACTCGCCTCATAGTAGAGTCGTACCATTTCGCCCACCATGGCTTCATAGGCGTAACCTCATTGGTTTAAGAGGTTTTCCTTTGAACATTTAAATGGCCCTTCTCGGCACATGGTTACGTACTCGTAATTAGAGTCCGTTTGGTTCTTTGGGCAATTTCCGTAATGAGTCGGTTTTCCACATTTTACACACTTGCCCAAATGACGCGCTTGACGCTTCTTAGCTGATTTTGATTTACCTTTTCCATAAGTTTTCTCATTAAGTTCATGCATTATTTCTTTTCTCCCCTGATCGCATCTACTCTTTATATCTAATACCGCATCTCTCGGTAAAATATTATCGCACATCAAAAAGAAGTGGTTGTAGACATATTGATTACGCATCTTGATAAAAGAAAAAAAATAAATAAAAACGAAAGAAAATAAAAAGGTAGAATGAAGGGAGAAGACTAGTTCTTTAGTGTCTGCTAGGAAAACACCAAACAAACCCCACTCTTAAAGATAAAAATAAAAATCGAGAATGGAGTTGAAAACCTTAAAATTACCCTGAATTTACTTGTCCTTAGGGTAGAAGGTGATTTCATCTCTTTTCGTAGTGTTGATTCCGTCAAAGTATAACGTGAGTCGATGACCGTTCACCTTGAAAGTTCCACCATCTTTGCTATATAACTCTGCATATCCAGATGGAAAAACATGTTTTATTATATATGGCCCAGTCCACCCGGATCTAAGTTTCCCAGGTGAAAACATAAAACGTGATTGGAAAACTAATACTTTATCCCCTTGTTCGAATTCTTTTCTTTCCTTTAATCGTGCATCGTGCCATCTCTTAGTTTTCTCTTTGTATGTTTTAGAGTTTCCATAAGCTTGTAGTCTTAATTCGTCCAATTCATTAAGTTGTAAGAATCGGTTCTCTCTGGCTTCCACAATGTCAGTGTTACATTCTCTTAGAGCCCAATATGCCTTGTGTTCAACTTCGACAGCTAGATGACATGTCTTACCATAAATTAATCGGAAAGGTGTAGTACCAATGGGCGTTTTGAATGCAGTTCTAAATGCCCAAAGCGCATCATCTAACTTTCGATGCCAGATTTTAGGGTTATTTTTAACCGTTCTTTCTAAAATTTGTTTAAGACCTCGATTTGTGTTTTCAACTTGGCCACTCGTTTGAGGGTGGTAAGAAGTTGAGAAACGATGATTAACTGAAGTTGAGAAACGATGATTAACTCCGTACTTTTTAAGTACTTTCTCGAGTAATTGATTTGTAAAATGAGTTCCACGATCACTGATTAATGCTTTTTGAATCCCAAAACGTGAAAATAGTTTTTTTAGGAAGTTCACAACAACACGGGCATCATTTGTGGGTAAAGCTTTTACTTCGGCCCATTTAGAAACGTAGTCAACTGCCACAAGGATGTATTTGCATTTATTCGATGCGGGAAATGGACCCATGAAGTCAATACCCCAAATGTCAAATACCTCACATACAAGAATGCCTTTTTGTGGCATTTCGTCCCTTTTTGAGATGTTACCGGATCTTTGACATGCATCACATGTTTTAACCATGTTGTGTGCATCTTTGAAAATGGTTGGCCAATAAAAACCTGAGTCAAAGACCTTCTTAGCTGTATAGCTAGGTCCGAAATGACCACCCGCTGGGCCTTGATGATAGTGCTCCAATATTTATTGAGCTTCTTTACCATATACGCATCGGCGGATAACTTGATCCGCTCCTATTCGAAAAAGATTAGGGTCTTCCCAGAAGTAAAACTTTAAATCAGCAAAGAATTTCTTCTTTTGCTGGTATGTTTGGTTTTTAATTAAAACTCTTGCGGCGAGATAGTTTGCAAAATCTGCAAATCATGGAACTTAAAATTCGGTTTCTATTCTCATTAGAAACTCATCGGGAAAAGTGTCATGAATAATTAACTCATCTAGTTTTTCTAGGTCGGGATTCTCAAGACGAGACAAGTGATCAGCAGCGAGATTTTCAGCACCTTTTTATCCTTGATTTCTATATCAAATTCTAGTAAGAGAAGAATCCAACGTATCAATCTAGGTTTTGCATCTTGTTTCTTGAACAAGTACTTTAGGGCTGAATGATCGGTAAAAACAATCGTTTTGGATAGCACAAGATATGATCTAAATTTATCAAAAGCAAATGAAATTGCAAGGAGTTCCTTTTCTGTAGTCGTATAATTGAATTGTGCTCCTGTTAGTGTTTTACTTGCATAATATATTGGTTGAAATTTGTTATCTTGGCGTTGTCCTAAAACGGCTCCTAGTGCGAAATCACTAGCATCACACATTAGTTCAAATGGGTTGGACCAATCGGGAGATACTATGATAGGTGCATTCGTAAGTTTATCTTTTAGAATGGAGAAAGCTTGTAAGCATTCGTCATTGAAGTTGAATGTACTGTCTTTCTCAAGAAGTTTAGTCATGGGTCGAGCGATTTTGGAAAAGTCCTTTATGAATCGTCGATAGAATCCCGCATGACCTAAGAAACTACGAATTCCTCTAACGTTAGTTGGAGGAGGAAGCATTGAGATTACATCGATCTTAGCTTTGTCTACTTCCATTCCATCTCGAGAAATCTTGTGTCCTAAAACAATGCCTTCCTTCACCATGAAGTGGCATTTTTCCCAATTTAAAACAAGATTTGATTCCTCACAACGAATTAACATTCACTCGAGGTTTGAAAGGCATGAATCGAAGGAGTCTCCAAAAATAGAGAAATTGTCCATAAAGACTTCTATACTTCCTTCTATCATGTCATGAAATATTGCCATCATACACCTTTGAAAGGTGCGTGGCGCGTTGCATAATCCGAACGGCATTCGTCGGTATGCGAATGTACCAAATGGGCAAGTAAATGTTGTCTTGTCTTGGTCTTTTAGATCAATGGGAATTTGAAAATAACCGGAGAATCCATCAAGGAAACAATAGTACTCTTTTCCCGCTAAACGTTCTAGCATTTGGTCAATATAAGGAAGTGGGAAATGATCTTTCCTTGTGGCATCATTTAAACGACGGTATTCTATACAAACTCTCCAACCAGTGACTGTTCTTGTAGGAACGAGTTCATTCTTATCATTAAGGACGACAGTTATACCCCCTTTCTTGGGTACTACTTGAACAGGACTAACCCATGGGCTATCGGATATAGGGTATATTAACCCAGCGTCAAGTAACTTGATAACCTCCTTTTTGACAACTTCTTTCATGTTAGGGTTTAACCTTCGTTGTCTTTGTACCACGAGTTTAAAATCTTCTTCCATTAGAATCTTATGAGTATAATAAGCGGGGTTAATCCCTTGAATATCAGTTGTTTTCCAAGCAATTGCTTTCTTATGAGTTTTTAGAACGGACATTAACCTACTCTTTTCGTTATCGGAGAGTTTTGATGAGATTATAACAGGTAATTGTGACGTACCTTGGAGATAAGCATACTCCAAATGTTCCGGGAGTTCTTTAAGTTCCAAGGTGGGTGGTTCTTCAAAGGAAGATTTTATTCAGAACCTATTACCATCGGTAATTTCTTCAAAGGGTTCATCTTCCTTGGGAATTTCTTCCTCACAGTAATCTTCATCAATGACTACTTTCAACAATTCGTTAAGTTTAAGCTCTACATCAAATTCATCATTTTCACTCATTAGGGTGAAGTTCGAGGTGTCTACATTTAGTAATTCTTGCAATTCTTTTTCGACACAACAGTCAACGATGTCTACTTTATAACATTCATCATCGGAGGAGATAGGTTATTTCATAGCTTTATCTATGTTTAAGGTAACTCTATCTTCCCCTACACCTAGACTAAGTTTTTTATCTTTAACACGCACAATTGTGTCGGCGGTATTTAGAAAAGGTCGCCCTAGAATTAGGGGAACCTTGCTGTCTTCTTCCATTTCAAGGACAACGAAATCGGCAGGAAAGATTAAATGATTAACTTTAACCGGTAGGTTTTCGGTAATACCAATAGGATAGTTAAAAGTTCTATCGGCTAGACGTATACACATCCTAGTTGGTTTTAGATCATCTAGGTTTAGTTTTAAGTACAAGGAGTGTGGCATAAGATTAATACTTACGCCTAAGTCAGCTAATGCATCGTACATTACTGAATCTCCCATCAGACATGGAATAATGGAACTATCAGGATCTCTAAGTTTTGGTGGCATCTTTTGCTTTTGCAAAATTGCTGAGCATTCCTCAATGAGGAATGTGGTTGAAACTTCTTCATATTTACCTTTATCGGCTATGAGATCCTTTATAAACCTGCCATAATTTGGCATCCCCGCAAGAACATCTACAAGTGGTACATTGATACAAATTTGCTTAATCATTTTGGAAAACTTGTTGTACTGTGCTTGTAATTTATCTTTCTTCAAACATTGTGGGTATGGAATTGGATGTTTGTATTCTTTTAATGGCGGTTGAGTTTTAGGTGCATTTGTGGTTGGCACTTTATCTTCTTTCACCGAAGACTCTTTTTCGTTAGGAATAGGAACACGAGCAGGAGGTTTTGGAATATCGGGGTTAATGGTTAACCCACTTTTCGTAGTTATGGAATTTACTTGCTCATTCCTTGTTTGACTGTTGTTGGGATTCACTTGAGTATTTGAGGGAAGAGTGCCTGGTGGTCTCTCTGCTAGTAACTGTGATATCCTTCCAACATCTCTTTCTAAATTCTGTATCGTAGCTTGTTGATTTTGAATTTGCTGAGTTTGAAGTTCCTCAGTTTGCTCGTGCTTAACCATAAAATCTCTCAAAAGATCTTCTAAACCGGATTTCTTCTCGGGTTGTAGTTGTATAGGTGGTTGTGGTTGTGGTTGTGGTTGATTGTGTTGGAAATTATTTTGGTAATTTCGTTGAGGTTGATTTCAGTTGTTTAGGTGATTGTAACCTGGTGGTACATTTCTTTGATTTTAATTTGGGAAATTTTGGTTATTTTGGTAACCTGAATTTCCTCCTTGATAATTATTATTATTTGAACCTGAAGGTCCTCCTATTTGATAGCTGTTGATAGGAGGATATTTCCTGTTCATTGCTTCTATCCCCGGAAAATTGTTGAAATTCATTTCACCTTTTCGCAAGTAACCTAAGAAATTTGCTTGCTCTTCCATTGTTGTCTTATCACAATCTATAGTAAGATGGGGACCTTGGCACAGTTCACACCCTACCCTGATAGCATGCATTTCTTTGGTTACCTTCTCAATTTGCCTTGCTTAATTTGCCATTTGAACTTTTAAAGAAGCGATTTCATCGTTGCTTTCGATATTAGCAACGGTTGATGATCTAGAGAATTCTATCTCTTGATGCCAATTATGAGAATGAGCTGCTATATCGTCAATGATTGTGTGAGCTTCTTTGGGCATTTTTTCATGATTGATCCTCCCGCTGCAACATCAATATCCTTTCGAGTAGCCACATTGACTCCTTTATAGAATATTTGAACCTTTTGGAATGTATTCAACTCGTGTTGAGGACATACCCTAAGCATTTTATTGAATCGAGTCCAAGCTTTATAAAGAGTCTCATTAGTATTTTGCTTGAAGTGATTTATATCACTTTGTAACTTTGCTGCTTTTGAAGCAGGGAAGAACTCTGACAAAAACTTGTCCATCATATCATTCCAGTCTTCGATATAACCTTCTGGTAATGAGTCTAGCCAATCTCTTGCATCATCTTTTAACGACCATGGAAAGATTTTTAAACATGCGACTTCATCGGAGACATCTTTGATCTTGAATAGCTTGCAAATGCTTACAAACTTACGAAGATGCTCGTTAGCATCCTCATTTGGAGCTCCATCAAATTGGCATGTATTAGTCACCATGTGAAGGAATTGACCCTTTATTTCAAAGCCGTCAGTCATCGTAGGTTGAATAATTGCGTGGCCTTGACCTGTTCTTGTCGCCTTCATCAATGTATCCATCGTTTGATTTGTAGCAGCCATCTCTTCTTCTTCTTTAATAACTAGTTCTATGATTGGTTGAATAACTGGTTCAGATTTAGAATCCAATGAAAGTGATTCTAAATCCTCAGCGAGAGACTCTACTTCTTGAGCTCTTAAACGTTCGTGAAATTCTCTTTCGGGTTCAGGATATGAAGGAGTTTAATCAGTGTTGGAAGAACGTAAATTCATGCATTAATTTCTATTATGCAATCACAACAACAAAGGCTTTTCTAGGAATTGAAGTCCTACAAAAGGATTTAATAACTTAAAAACCATGATAAAAACCTTTAAACTATTTCAAGACCATTGCCATGATAATTGAGAGGTTTATAACATCGAATTTTCGAAAGGAATCTCATTTTCTGGTTATTCGAGTGATAGTAAAGATGATGTGGATGAGTTGGAGTGGTAGAAGTGGTGAAGGTATGAAAGGCTTATTTTGACAAATGGCTAGCTCTTCTGATTATAACCGAATCACATTTCGTTACTTGGAAATGCAGATATTGAGCAAGTTCTGATTCTGAGCACAGACATAGACACTCTCAACAAAAAATAGCGAAGCATTAAAGATGAATGCTGGTCTTATTTGGGTGCCTCACCATAATCAATTTAGGTCGATAATGCCTAGTCATGCAATGCTCTATTAGTGATTTGGTTCGTCCCAACAAGATTTCTATCTTACTTAAGCCTTAATTTTATTTACAAACGCTTTACGTTTTCAAAAATACTTTTTCGGAAAGGTTTTCTCTTGTTAAAAATTTTGAAATTTGGCTTAAGAACTTGGAATCTTCATAATGGGTTATTTTAATATAGCATAAAAAGTTTATACCAACCTCCCATACTTAGACGAACATTGTCCTCAATGTTCCTAGTGTATCCCACACTTGGGTGTTTTAGTTAAACATTTGGGAATATTTGTCTAATGTTTATTTGGGTTGGAATCCCAAACATAGTGATAAGCTAGGATGTGGCATAATTTAAAATTTGAGCTAGTAACGGGAAGAAAGGAGTACCCCCAGCAGATGTGGTTGCTCGTGAAGAAACTGGCTGGCTTGCAATCTTGGAAGTTACATCCTTTATTTATCGGCTCATTTGTCATCCTTTATTCTTCTACTTTACTTTATTACGCGGGTTGCCTCCCGAGAAGTGCTTTTGTTTAAGGGCGTTGGCTTGACCGTAATGATGCCTAAAAAGCAGACATTCCTCTCTGGTAGTTGTGATCTTTGTCTTCTCAAGGGAATGTGAGTCTTGGTGGATAAATCCTGAGAAAGTGTCGGACCAAAAGTGGTAACAGATCAGGTACTTCTCTTAAAGATTTTCTGAAAGAGAGATAATGCGCTGTTTCAGCTCGTGACAGATCTTGAAGTCTGATAAGAATATGATCCACTGCTCTGCTGATTGATCCATGAATGTCAATCATTGAGGCAGTGCAGGTGGTGATTACTTCTCTGATAGGATGTTCATTTCGGAGATCTTTAAATAGTGTCAAAATTGTATCTTTAGTATCTTAAAATCTTCTGATCGGTGGTCTCTACAATAGGAGTCTGTAGCCTTGCACAGATTAGTCAAGAGGCGAAGCTGAAAAGAGGTGAAGAGCAATCCTGACCCGAGCATTAATGTCATCGTCTTTGAGTATATCTCCCGATATCCAGCTTTAAATATGAAACTTGGATATCTGGACCCGTGAAAGATACGTGCTATCTGCTTCGTAACGTAGGTGGCAATGTTGACTCGGTCTGGTTCAAGATAAGAAAACGGATTGTTGCGTCTTATTCTTCTGTGACTGCATCTCGTAACTCTTTGATAATCAGATCAGTGTGGTGATCAATTGTTACATAAATCACTAGCCTATCTGGTGTGCCTTCGAAATTATCTCTTTCCAAGACAGTGAAAAAGCTGTGAATATCTTTGATCATTTGCAAATCAGAGTGATAAGTCGGGCGTCCGGTGGAAAGATCCATATGCTTTCGGATGAGAGTCAGTAGTGCCCGTTGATTTGCTGAGAATGGAAGTGTAGATCCGGCTAAGGCATTGTAAACCTTAGAGTAAATGATCTTCTGATCTCGACAGAACCTTGTCTCAAGAATAGTATGAACCACTGAATTGTGCTCTCGTTTCCTTTCTTCGCGGTAGATATGATTGTGAAGGGTATTGATAAAGTCTTGGATGTGCTCTTCTAGGATTTCAACATTATTATCTTCTTTTTATAGATAGAGGTTGTATTCGTCTCTGATAGCCATGATTCGTTCTGTTAAGAGTAGCGTGAAATTAATTGTTGATTTACGGATGGCTTCGAGAATATCTTCAAATTCATCGGTGTCATTGATGAAGGTTATCATGTCGGCATGAGTAGATATGTGATGTGCTGAAACGTAACCTTTATTTTAAACGGATTTGAGTTGTTTTGTTACACGAATTAATTTATTGTATATATGGTATTTTAATGAATTCGGGTTGATTTCAAACATATATAGGCAACTAGTCCTATCTGCGTAGTTTAGTTTTATAGGTAAATCCGATTCGTTCCACAGGGAGATGGAGTGTTTAATGGTTTTTAATAGTCTTTGAAGTTAAACTAATTTAAAGGGGGTTTTGGATTAGGGATAAATATCATACAACAAAATAAAATACAATTTAAATAAAATTAACTAAATTACAAATTTAATTATTAGAAAATTGGGTTTTGATAATTTTGGTTACTATTTAGCCGGCTCTTGTGTTGGCGACGATCATCAGAGACAAGAGACATCTTAGTTGCAAAGTGAAAAGTTATCTCATAACTTGATTAAGAAGACACGTGGCTAGAAAGAAGCACTACTTTGTTCTATTTACTCATGGAATAATTTATACTTTCAGACTATTCTACCAATTGGTAAGTATTCGATTTTTGTTATTTCTTGTATACAAATAATGATTCTATTGTATTTAAGTTACTCGCTTGCAATAAAAATTATTAACAGTACATAAATGAAACTGATAGAAATATTAATTTAATTTACTCAATGATAAAAAAGTAAAAATAATAACTTACAATATAAATAAATAGGAGTGTTTACTTAAATGTTTTGCCTCTAGATCCATGGATTGTTTTGAGATTAAGTCCGATTAAAATGTTTTTATATATAACTTTATATTTTCTTTCGAATTTATAAAGTTTCAACTAACTAAATTAAATCTAATTTTCATCGGATCTTATTTAGATAGTTAACTATACCCCAAGTATTTAAATTGAGACCTAACCTAGTTTTGACTTTCGCCAAGACCTTAAATCGTAACGGTTTCCCTTTTTACAATTTCACTATTATATAACTAATGATATTACCCAAACCACCGAACCTTATTTCTAAATTGATGTTAATAATTTATCCATAAGTTCGTCTAAACCATTTTTTAATGTTAAAGCTTAATTTATAAAAAATAACCTTCGCTATTTATATCTAATAAATTAAGTGATAAGGATTAAATATCTAATTACATAACAATGGTTCTTTTAGCTAGGCACAATGTTAAAAATACTCAAGTTACATTTTAATATTTACAAATGATAACAATCCATTTCACTAGGGCTCTACATCTAAGCAAACACTATGGGTAACTAGCTACTCATTTTAATAGGATGAACATAAAAATATAAATATACAAACATAATGATAATAATAATGATATTGATAAAAGATTATAACAATAATTTTAGTAGAACAAACTTACGAAAATCTTCACTTTCATTAACTTCAAATGGTAGAAATTTACAATAACAACACTCTTGCACTCGAACGATAATACCCTTAATCACGAACAATACAACCCTTAATAATAAAACTTATCCTAATCTTGACTTGAGAATTAATTTGGTATAGAAGTGAAATAAATACGAGATATTTAAAGTAATATAATTGATACAGTAGTGAATAAATGGATATTGAAAGTGTTGACTTATAAAGTAACTATTATCTTTTGTTGTGTAGCTCTATGTAACCTATTGTGTGTAGTCCTTCCACAGTAACAGTACTCCGTATTTAAAGATTGAAATTCAAGTAGTAGGTAGGCTAGCTACTTTGATCTTTATCTTTTTTTTAGTCTTTGTGGCTGTAAAGTACTGCAAAGAATAAATATAAAATACAAAGCAACAATTCATTCTCTTTAAAGCTGGATCTGGATCCGGGGTCAGATGCTTCACGCGTTTCGCTTATCCCTTTTGCCTTTAAAATATCAGTATAATATAGCATATAATCCTCTTGATCTCTTTTGACATATTAAATTATACTTGTGTTGGTGTAAAGCTAAAATAACCATCGTCCCATCATGTTGAAAAGCTAGATCAAGTTGTCAAATGAATATATATATATATATATATATATATATATATATATATATATATATATATATATATATATATATATATATATATATATATATATATATATATATATATATATATCTGATGTCTAGAAAAATCATCGTTGTCTCGAGTCATGATGTTGTAGTCTTTCGTTGCTTACTAGAGAGCTTCATTTTATCTTCATTTTGAGCTTGAAATCTTCACTTTTTCACAACAATACTTCATACGCCATTTTATATTTTTACACACATTTTAACTAATTACAAACTGAAAATTACTAAAATACAATTGAAATCATAACATTTCGTATTAATATTGCGAGTAAGAATATGTATTTTTATCGCAATATCAATATGACCAGAATTCGATCTGAAGAAGAGTCCGACTTCTCCCGATCTGGTTCGGTTGGAGAATATGAGTTATCCAGAATGTCTTCATGTTGCTCTTCCTCGTTATCATCAGTATAATAGTCTTCTGAGGATTCGTATGATGAACGGGATTCTTCAGTATTCTGGTTCTTCACCTTGACACTTGCAGGGTCAATTTCTATATCCTTTACCTCAACCTTATCAGTTTTCTTCTTGAAACGAATGATTAAACTGTGATCTTCTGTCTCAAGCCTCATTAATTCTTCGTGACATTCTAGGCTTGGAGAGGGTATCATCGCAGTTTCTTTTATGTCTCCCATTTCCTCTTCCTCTATTTCTTCACTAGGATCCTCTTCTTCTATTTCTGGGTCGTCAGCAGACTGTGATTCGACACCCATCTCGATATCATTGGCTGGTGGTGGAGACTCATCATTGGAAGTGATCCGTCTGATGGAAATAGCAAACATCTCTGCCTATCCAGAAAGATCGCTAGGTCGGTCAATTTTGAAGGTAACGATTTCCCCATAAGATCGTAAGATCAAGGTTTGATTGTACACATCAATGACAATCATAGCCGTATTCATGAAAGGTCTTCCTAACGCTATTGGTGTGTGTAGGTCTTTCTTAATGTCCATCACTATAAAATCCGTAGGATACAAGAATTTGTCGAATTTCACCAAGACGTTCTCAACTATGCCCTTAGGATATCGAATTGTGTGATCGGCAAGTTGGATTGTCATTTTAGTTGGTGAAAAATATCCTAACTCCAATCTCTTTTAGAGAGAGTAGGGGATTAGGTTGATACTCTCTCCTAAATCTGCTAGCGCATGAATGGTTCCATATTGGTAGATTGAACACGGGAAAATGAATCGGCTCGTATCTCCTAGCTTTTGCGGTAGAGAGTTTCTGGGTAATGCCGAGCATTCTTCACTCAGTAGAATTTGGTTAGGATCTGGTATCCTTTCCTTTGTAGAGAGAAGCCTTTGGATGTATCTCTTCTGGTTTTGGACATGGTGTCCAGGAATCTTCCATCAAGTTTGAAAGAATCAAGCTTGGATGGTTCCTCGTGTAGCGTTTCTGGGTAAGGTACACGGACCGAAGTTGTAGTGGACAGCTTCTAAGTATATGTTGATTTGTTCTTGAGCCTAGCTAACCTTCTCCGTGGTTCCTCTTCTGGGATTACGGAATCTATTTGCTTAGCTTCCTCTATGTGGGGATTTTGGACAGTATTACTAGGTAATCTCCCTTGTGGTCGGGTTTCAAGGCGTTGTGATAACTGTCCGAGCTGCGTTTCAAGACTTTTGAGCAGAGCCAATTGATTTCTCATTAGTATCTCTGTCTGGTCTTGTCTGAATGTAGTTCTATGATTTAGCTGTTGTTGTCCTTGAATGAACTGAGTCAACTGATCATCAGCTTCGAGAAACAAGCGGGTTGTTAGTGGACATACAGAGAAAAGATCAAATCAGAATCTTTTAACTTGTGTGTCCCACAGATGGCGCCAAATGATCAAGCATAGATTAATCTGGTCGGGTTCGGTCCATGCTTGACATCAAAGTAGGGGGATTTAAGGGTCAATTGGGTTTAACTCTCCGGTCCGGAGTACCGTAAATAACCCCCTGCGAGATGAGGATCTCAGCGGGGGTGGTTAAACATAGACCCACCGTCGGCGGGTAGTCCATTCAACGATGGCTCACGCTGGGTTGTAGGGTTTGTGTTCATAGAACGTTACCTGTGTATCAAGAATGTATAGTGAAATGCTATAAGTCCTGTAGCGCGGGTATAAGTGCTCTATGCGCTACTGTTGATAATGTATGTGTATGTGAAGTGAATTCAAGATCCCTCAATGCTGTGGACAAAAACCTTTATTTATAGGGCCATCCTTCTTGTCTTTTATCGCCACATAATAAGGTTAAAAGGACCATGGCCTGCCAATAGTATTTCTTTGAGTTAGCTAACCCGACAAAAGTAAAAAGTGTCCTTGTCGGACCTGACCTCTTGTCTGCCAGGTGTCCTCTGCCAGCTACAGCATTGCCTGACATGTGCACGTCACCAAAGCACATGGATGGGATCAGTGCTATGGTTGACACTTTAGCGCTACCAGCCTAAGTGCGTGCTCTCATGACTCTTGTGGCAATGCTGTCTGATGCGCGACACGAGTTATCAGGTATGCGTATCATTAAGTCCCCCAAGTTTAATGGTATGCGTAGGTACTGCGCATTACGTTGAACTCAACTTATGACCACCCTCTGTCTATTCTTCTCCAAACGCCTTCGCTTTCCTCTATTTTTATTTGAATAATGTTTTATCCTGCTGCATTAAATGCATGGTAATTGAGGCAACATTTGTCGGTTGCTAAAGTAATCGTTGATCACTTCCGCTGCCTTTGATTATCTCGTACCTCTTCCTTTCCAGCTTTTGACACGTGGCTCCGTCTCTGTCGTTCATATTTTAACCGCCCTTTTTCAACTTCTTCTTGAGATCTCTTCTGTGTTTTTACTTCCCTATAAATACCTCATAACTACCTCTCATTTTTTACTCTTTCTGTGTTCTTCAATCCTGCGCAAATCTTCTCGGCTTACTACTTCTTCGACCTCTTCTTTAAGTTTTTCAGGTTAGCGCGCGTTTAGTTTCTTTACTTACGGTCTTTTGAATTACTTGTTAATAGATGGCATCTTCTTCTTCTACTGGTGAGCCTCCGAATTGCGGAGCCATTAGGTCTATTATGACGGCGCGTAAAATCGCGCTTTTGTGGACTAGTACCCACCTTTGGCCGATTTGAATCCCATAGCGCCCCTACCGAATCAGCGCACACATACCGTTATTGACGATAAGGTCACCGTGTATCGACAAGTCATGGTGGAAGGGAATGTGCGCTATCCTTCTACTCCTTTTTTCATGGAGGTCCTTAGCCATTTTAATATTGGCATTGGTCAATTACATCCGTATAGTGCTTTCCGCGTCACACTTTTTGAGATGATCTGTAATTTCTACAATTTTTGTCCCACGCTAACGTTATTTAAAAACGTGCTTTCTTACCATAAAAGCCAACAAAGTTAGTACGCTTTCAATGATAGGGTTAACTTTATGGCACATCTTAAAGCTGGCGTCCGTAAGAAATGGAAAAATTCATTCTTCTATATTGACGATTCCTTCTTCCCTCTTGCCTTTCGAAATATTCGCGACTCAATGTTAAGCCCACACTTTCTCCGATCGAGCAAGAGAGGCTTGGGCACTTTATTAACTGCGAGCTTCTAATTCGCCCTTATAGTAGCGACATCTTGTGAGTTGCCAACATGTGCCCTTATCCGTCTGCCCTGCCAATTATCAAAGATGGCGACGATAATGGTATGCGGAAGATGGGTGCTAACTTTATACTTGTTTTATTTTTCGAATGCTTTGTTCTAATCTCTTGTTTGTTTTTGTTGCAGTCATGCGTCTAGACAGGCTTCTTGGATCTTGCAATATCGAGGGCGTCTATACCGAGACACCTGAAACGTAGAATGAGGGAGAGGAACGCTCAAGCGCTGACCCTGAGGTCCAAGGTAACGGTTCTAATAGCGCCAGTGGTTCTGGTGGCGTTGAGCAACATGAGAGTCATGCAGCTGATGACTTTAAATGAGTGGATGCCGGGGGGCCCAAGGTGACTGAGGCCCCAACTGAGAGTGGGCACAAGCGTAAACGCGCTAAGAAGGCCAAATGTAGTTTCATTTTGCTTAAGTTATGAACAATTGCGCTACTAATTATGTCACTAATCGGTTATCTTTTTGCTTGCAGAGGCTCGCTTGCAGTTTTATGGTATGAATGGCCTTCTGTCAATACTGGAGAAGGCAGCGACCTCCCAATTCGACTACTTGGAGAGTATCAAACTCCCCAACTACTTCACGCATCTATCGCCTGAAGCAGCGTGGTGCTTCGATGTTCAACTAACTATGTTGAACTTGATGCATTCTCAATTTTACTTGCAGGGGGCAAGGGCTCGTTTGGATGGCGATGGCTCCTCTACATCGGGTTCCTTGACTGCTGATCAGGCCCATGACCTCATCGTGAATCTGAATTCACAGCTCGAGGAGGCAGAAAAAGTGCCAAAGAGGCAACCACTGCCTCATCTGCCTTAGCTGCTGAGAAGGCGTCTTTGATATCTCAGGTTGAGGGGTTAACCGAAAAGGTTAACTCCCTTGAGTCTGAAAAGAGTACTCTAGCTAAAGAGCACGAAGATTTGGTTGGTCGATTGTCTACTTGTGAAAGCGATCGTAACGCGGCGGTGCGTCAATTTGAGACCTTGAAGAAGGGTCTTCCTTCGCTTGTTTCTCGCGCTTGCTATTCCAAATATGTGAGCGATCTATTTGTTGACGCCGTTCTTGCCTATAAGGCGGAGGAGAGTCTTACTTTCTGGAAGAAGATTCAACCTCACGTTCAATCTTCCCAAGCTTTGGATGCCATTATCGCTAAGGAAGTGGATCCTCTTGCGGTGCAAAAGAGCAAAGAAATTACGCCGTCGTTGGCGAATATCACGGTGCCTTCGCTGATAGCTTTATCCAACGATCCTACTGCCGACGCCCATCATTTGCTATCCGAAGAGTTGTAATTTATTATTTCCTGTATGTTTTTAATGACTTTTTGGGAAATTAAATATCAATTTTTATTGAATTTTTCTTATTGTGGATGGTGTTTCCGTTTTATAGCGCACTTAAGTTTATGAACACGCATGTATACTGTTTCGATATCTTTGGTGATTTGCTCAATTTACAATTACTGTATAGTCAAGCGCACAAGATCATTTGTTAACTTGTTATTCTATGTGGCTAAGTTGCTTGTTGATTTTAATCGCAATTATACTCAAGGCATGTCAACATTTAACTTATCACATATATTGTTGTGCACACAATATATGCTTAAGTTAAACATCCGTATGTGCGCATCGGGAGTCTTCTAAGTGCGCCAACACTTAGGACTGAGGTCTGGCGTGACCAACGCCGTCATTTATAGTCATGACTTGTAGATCTCAAGTTCTGCGCGGGTAGGTTAGGTCAACCCAATGACGCTTAACCCTCCAGTTATAATAGACTAGATTGTCGCCAAACAAGCTTCTGCCGCACGGGTGCCTGAGAAAGCAACCCTTCAAAGGCAGGAGTGCGCTGCCTACAAGATTGTACGTACCATTTTCAAGTTATAGAACTACGTTGCATGTAAATGGCATAAAGATTTTAGCAGACAATAACTTGGAGACATGCAAACATAAAATAAATTAAACTGCGCACAAAGCGCTTAGGATCATTGTTATTAGTACAAACTTCAATTTTGCGCTGGACACAATGCGCATGACAACAAACATCCAAACTTTTCTAACATCAATAGTAAGCGTATCCACCATGATCATAGCTGAAACCATATGCTCTCTCCCTCAACTTCTCATCCTTATATTCCTCGAACTCATAGTCTACGCTGGCAATTTCGTCTCCCTCATCATTTCCAACTCCTGAAGAACTGGCCCCATCTTTCTTCGCCTTTGCCGCGGCTTGAATACTTCGGATCTATGGATACCAGTCAAATATTGTTACAAATCAACGAATGCGCGAGTATGTGTGCAAGCGCACTCGAATATGCATCATATGTTTTGGATTATGTAAGATTGTGCTCATTTTAATGTGGTAAGCACATAGACTAGTTGCGCGTTATTGAATCCCATCCGGTTAAGTATGTAAGTACCGATTTCTCCATTGTGTGATCGCGCATGATCTGTAGTTTTAATTTTCAAAACAATTAATTATATATGTACTTGTTGAAGTCGGTAGTCCTCCGCTATTACTTTGGACTTGAGCATGGCTTTTCTTAGAGGGGTAGGTAGCGTTATGATGCCTTGATAAAGGCAGATGTTGATGCCAAAGTGTGATAATGCCGGTTGCCCAAGGATAGGGTCGTATTCCGATTCTGCTCGTATCACTTTAAAGTCAACCACCAACGTGTGCTCCCTTTCCCTGTCATGATCATCCCACAGGGTCAGCGCTGCTCCGAGTATCCCTTTTGACCATGCGGGATCCCTACTGATTCATCTAAACTGTTGGTTCACCTCTCTTATGTTGCATTTCATTTTGTAGGATAGGTCATCAAAGCAGTGGAAGAACATAACATTGACACAACTATCAGTGTCGATAAGAATGTTGTTGATGTATTGACTGCACTCAGGAAAGTAATCCTCCACAACTAGCGGTCACATTTCCTTTCATAGATAGGCTCGCGCGAAAGGTGCACCTTGAGGGTTTCATATGGCAGCAACAGCTCTTTCTCGATTTCCTTCCTCTTCTCCCACGAAAAGACATAGATAACCTTGTCCTTCTTACCTCTTTCATTCTGCTTCTTGTTCCCACCTGATACATCCTTCCCCGGCTTCAAGTTTTTTAATTCTTCGCGCTTGAGGCAAACGACCACCTTATCAACCAATGCTTTGCAACGAGTGGTCTCGTGTCTGAAGTCGTCGTGAAAGTCACAGAATTTTAACTTATCGTGCTACGCATATTCAGACATGCGCGCAGGTTTCTTAAACGTCTTGGAGATGGGCTCCGTTACGTATATCTCCTTTAGACTCTTGGTGAGGCTTCTAATTAAGGCTTGCTTGTTTTCTCTTGTTTCGATGTCTCTGTTCCTGTGATGTTGTTGGGTGTTGTTGTTGTTCCCTTGATGGTTTCGCTGATGCCTTCTATCGCTGTGATGATTATTACCGTGGTGGCGGTACGGGCTGTAGTCATTTTGATTTCTTCCGAAACCACCTGACTGACGTCCACCCCCTTGGCGAATCGTAGCCGTCGCGCCGACCATTTCCCGAACAGCGGTAACCTAAGTACCTAGTAGTATCTTCTTCAGCGCGCATGTGCTCGTGCGCTTCTCTGATTGCTTCTGCTAGCATCTCTGGATGGCGCTTCCGAAGCCTCTGCCATAACGCTAGGTGGCGTTCCCGGCAGATTCCATGTATGAATTCAGATACCTTTAACGATTCAGAGCAGTTAGGGATTTTGGCTACTTCTTGGCAGTACATATCGATGAATTGTCCCATAGACTCTCCTCGTTCATGCTTGATGTCATGGCATTCGACATGCGTCCTTCGAATTGTGCACATGTTATGGAAGTTAAGAAGAAAACGCATGTGAAGATCATCATAACAGCTTATAACGGGCGCTGGAAGGTTGTTGAACCATTGTCGAGCCACACCTTCAAGAAGCGGGGGAAAATCCATGTATTTTGTTTCGTCAGCCCATCGCTGGTTTCGCGCTATTCCCTCGTACTTCTGCAGGAAGTCATCCAGGTCTGAGAACCCATCGTAATATCCCAAGGTGAGTGGTATCACGGGTAACGGCATCGAGACGTGGTTCAGTATGTGCACTGAAAACTATTCCCCAGTGGGAGTGGTTTCAAACGAGGGTTTGACGATTACTCCTTTCATTCTTGCGTACAGGTTTTTAATCATGAGTTCAGCCTTCCTAGGCTGTTCGAATTCGTGTACCATGTCATCTGGCGCAGCATTCATCAAAGCATAGTTTAACGACCCATCAAAGTACACTTGACGACCATCGTTATCTTGGTCCCACAGATTGATCATTACTCTAAATGAATTCAATAAATAACATTGCATTCTTTATTTGAAAAAGATTTCCTATAAAGGAAACCTACCAAAATATGTAAGTTTAGAAAAACCATACATAAATACTTAACCAAAATTTGACAAAAACAAAGTCAACAAACACCCACAATTTAATGTATTAAAATAGAATGCAAGTTAATGTTTAACAAAAGCTGCCATCATAATTATGCAGACTCTCTAAGCACAGCGGAAGCAATCAATCATGAACCTGAGAATAAAACATGCGAGTAACTGTCAACAAAAATGTTTATTGAATTATAGGTTTAATATTGCAAACAATAATTAATTTAAACCATAAACATTTATGTTTGAAAATATAAAGACTAATCTTGGACCACAAAATTATATGCTCGAAAATATACAAAAACATTTGTGTTCATTGATGACATACTTGTCTATTCGAAGAGTATGAAGGAACATGAACATCATTTGTGTGGTGTGTTGAAGACGTTTCGAAAGGAGAAGTTATATGAAAAATTCTCCAAATGTGAATTTTGGCTAAGGGAAGTTCAATTCCTTGGCCATATTGTGAACAAGGATGGTATTCAAGTAGATCCGGGGAATATTGAGACGGTGAAGAGTTGGGGACGGCCGACTACGCCTACGAAAATCCGAAGTTTTCTCGGATTGACCGATTATTATCGTCGATTTAATTGACGAAATTGACGAGAAAGAACGCGAGATTTAATTGGGAGAACGAGCAAGAAATTGCTTTTCAATTGTTAAAAGAGAACTTATGTCAAGCTCCGGTGTTAGTGTTGCCGGAAGGGGTAGAAGACATAACGGTTTATTGTGATGCGTCTTTAAATGGGCTCGGGTGTGTTCTAATGCAAAGAGGTAAAGTCATCGCTTATGCCTCTCGACAATTAAAGGAACACGAAATGATATATCCGACTCATGATCTTGAGTTGGCGGCGGTTGTTCATGCGTTGAAAATTTGGCGCCATTATTTGTACGGTGTCAAGTGTACGATATATTCGGATCACAAGAGCTAAAAACACCTTTTTGATCAACGAGATTTGAATTATCGACAACGTAGGTGGATGGATGTGGTAAAAGATTACGATTGTGAAATACTTTATCATCCGGGTAAGGCGAACGTGGTCGCAGATGCGTTAAGTCGGAAGAGTCAACATCCGGCGATACGAGTAGGATCGTTACGCATGATTGTTACTAATGATTTTCTTGTAAAGCTCGGTGAGATACAAATTGAAGCTTTTGTTAACAACAAACATGAGGAACGGATCGTGGGCTAAACGGAGTTTATTACCTTAGGTCCGCATGGTTTGTTGTCCTTTCAAGGACGAGTGTGGGTGCCTAGAATGGGATATTTCCGACGAGTGCTACTTGATGAAGCACATAAGTCAAAGTATTCCATTCATCAGGGCGCGACGAAAATGTATCTTAATTTGAAGAAAGAGTATTGGTGGCCGGGCATGAAACGTGATGATGTAAAGTATGTTGAACAATGTGTCACGTGTTTGCAAGTTAAGGCCGAGCACCAAAAGCCGTATGATAAGTTACAACCGTTGGAAGTCCCAAAATGGAAATGGGAGCACATTACCATGGATTTCATTACAAAGTTACCAAAGACGGCGAGAACCCAATTTGATTCAATTTGGGTGATAGTTGATCGGTTGACGAAAAGTGCCGTGTTTCTTCCCATTCGGGAAACGATATCGTTGGAGGCTTTGTCAAAATTGTTTATCAAGGAGGTGATATCGATACATGGGGTTCCTATGTCTATTATTTCGGATCGAGACACTCGTTTCACTTCTCGGTTTTAGAATAAGTTTCATGAAGATATGGGTACACAATTGAGAATGAGGACGGCGTACCATCCTCAAACGGACGATCAAACTGAACGTACGAATCAAACATTGGAGGATATGTTACGAGCGTGTATTATTGATTTCGGTGGTAGTTGGGGTGAGCACTTGCCCTTGGTGGAATTCTCGTACAATAATAGTTATCATACTAGCATCGGGATGCCACCTTATGAGATGCTTTATGGGCGGAGGTGTCGAACTCTGATTTGTTGGGGTGAAGTGGGACAAAAGGAAATTGGGAGTACCGATTTGGTTTTGGAGATGAATAGCAAGATTGAGATGATTCGGACTCATTTGAAAGCGGCTCAAGATAGATAAAAGTCGTATACCGACAAACGTAGGTGATTGATTGAGTTCCAAGAGGGTGACATGGTGATGCTTAAGATTTCGCCATGGAAGGTCATTATTCGTTTTCGAAAACGGGGAAAGTTAGCTCCTCGATTTATTGGGCCATTTAAAATTTTAGCTCGTGTTGGTGAAGTTGCGTATCGTTTGGAATTACCCGAAGAGCTTTCAGGGATCCATAATACATTTCATGTTTCCCATCTCCATAAGTGTCTTGCGGATGATTCTTCATGGGTGCCATTAGACGAAATGGAGCTAAACAAAAAGTTAGAGTATGTTGAAGAGCCGATTGCGATACTCGATGAAAAGGTGAAAAGGTTGAGGAATAAAGAAGTGAGAACTTATAAAGTTCAATGGCGTCGTTGTAAGGATTCCGAGTTCACTTGGGAGCCCGAAGAGTTTGTGTTAGTTTATCTACCTGCTTGTCATGCGGCTTGGATTGCGAGGACGCAATTCAGTTCAAGTGGGGGAGAGTTGTAAGATCCTGTTTTCTCAGATGTTTGGGATGCCGTCCAACTTGTGGGACGCCATCCAAGTTTGAAGGGCTGGATGCCGTCCAGTATTCTGGATGACGTCCAGTATTCTGGACGCCGTCCAGATGTACTGACGGGCCAGCTATCTTACTTTGGTTATATTAAAAGGGGCTTTTTCTTAATTTCACTTATGGAACGAGTTTAAGGCACTTAGATCAGTTCATTGAGTGTCATCACTCCATTTTCAACCACCACTTCCTATCCACTTAAATTCTAGAGAGAGAGAGACGGGTTTTAGTGAGAAATATCAAATCAAGTAGGAGGAAGTTGATTTTGGGCAAAAGCGCGTGTGTTAAAGTTATTAATCTAATCACTAGCTACGTTTTGAGTGTGGTGGTATGCTCTAATCTTGATTTCCTTATTTTAATGTGTTTAAGGGTTAGGGTTTGGGTTAGTGATGAACATAAAACCTAATATTGTTGATTTTTGAGGGTTCTTAGGTATGATTGAGTCATGAAGACTCAATGATATCTAACCTAGGGTTTTAAAGTGTTAATTGGTGTTTATGAGTCTTAATTGGTTAGTTAATCACTAGCACAATTTGATATTAAGTAAGTGGGTATTATTTGGGTGTGTTGATGACCCAAAACGGGTGTGCTAACCTTGAGATGGGTCCAAATGACACTTGGGTGGCGAGTAAGTTGGTTCGCCAACTTGAATGTGTGATTAATATTGTGTATAATGTAATAGGTGCGTTACATTGAAGGTTGCAAGCTCGATTTATCATTCACCAAAAGACGATAAGGTGAGTGGAATAATTATACATGTGTGTATGTAATGTATTTACTTGTGCGAAAGGCGATGTGGGTTTTAAGTTCGGGTATGCGATACCACATCATGTAGGCATGGGATGAGGGTTTAAAGTTCGGGCGTCCGATACCTCATCTTCATGTGTGGCATGTGATATGGGTTAAAGTTCGGGCGTTCGATACCATATCATATGTATGTGTGTGGGCGTGAAGTGTGGGTTTAAAGTTTGTGCATTCGATACCACATTTCACGTGATGGGTGGGTTTAAAGTTCGGGCGTCGATACCACCTAAGGGACTAGTGATGCATACTAGTGGCGTCTGCGTGGCTAACGGTTCATTCGCGAGAATCACTCCCTTGTGTTTTGGTTAACCATGGTTAAGAGATGCAGTGTACCATATTATATTTGTTCGTGTTATATGCCATCGATGTGCTAGCTTGTGTTACCGGAGATTTAGCGTTATACTTTGCGATGGTATGCTAATTTAAAAGCTAGCGTGTATGAGGTAATTGTGTAGTGATTGCAAGTAAGTAGGTTATATATGTATGTGTATAATTATTGCATTCACTAAGCGTTATGCTTACCCTCTCATTGTTTACTTTTTTTAGGCTCTGGCGTGGATAAGGGCAAAGGTATTCGGTTGGATTAGTGAATCTTGAGGGATTAGCTTTTTGGAAGTTCGGCCAAGATTGGGTAGTTTAACCCCAAACACCATGGTCTAGTATCGTTTAGAAATTAAACTTGAATGGTCGAAACTCGTATTTTTGAATGAAACTCGTAAAACGGCCGATGTGGGCCCGATGTTGTAAAACTTGATTTTATTGTAGAAACTTCTTAGTTTTAATTATGTTAACATGTTGTGAAAAGCGTTTCGTTTAAAGGTGTCGGGAAGTGAGTTTTCCGCTCATGTAATTTGGACACCTTGATCAGAATCTGGCAGTTCATTTGGACGCCGTCCAGATTTCCTGGACACCGTCCAAGTCTTCTTTGCTGGAAGCCGTCTAGATAACTAGATGCCGTCCAGATGTGTTGAAACATAAAAAAAAATTTTGGGGTCGTATTTTGGTATGACGAGGTTTGGGTCGTTACAGTTTATGAGAAAAGGAAATGAAAATCTTGTGGTCTATTAAATTAATGGAAATGATTGTTTATGATAAACTAATGAACTCACCAACTTTGGTTGACACTTGAAAGCATGTTTATTCTCAGGTATTCAAGAAATATTAAACTGTGCATTTGCTCATTTTAAAGATATTACTTGGAGTCATTCATGCGATATTTCAAAAGACGTTGCATTCGAGTCGTTGAAGTCAACAAGATTATTATTAAGTCATTTATAGTTTTGGATATATTATGAAATGGTATGCATGCCTGTCAACTTTCGATGAAATGAAAGTTTTCTTTTAAAGGCGAATGCAATGTTTGTAAAACTTATCATATAGAGGTCAAATACCTCGCTATGTAACCATATGTTATTGTATTCGTCCTTATGGATTAGGACGGGTCGCTGCATGTGGTATCAGAGCGGTGGTCTTAGTGAACCAGATCTTGCATTAGTGTGTCTAACTGATAGATATTAAGATGCATCAATGAGTCTGGACTTCGACCGTGTCTGCATATCAAAAGTTTTGCTTATCATTTATGTCGGAAAATTACATGCTTATCATTCTTAATCTTGACACATCTTACTACATTGATTGCATGAATAGTGTATAGACAAAATTCATATCTTAGCGTATCTGCTAATTCATATCTTAGCGTATCTGTTAGTGTAAACTTTGCCTGACATATTCCATAAATTCCTCCATAATCTACGAAATCTTTTGTTTTATATATATAGATATTCTATGTAATTAGAATAACATCCGATAGCCGGAAATCATTTCTTTCCGAAAAATCCGTTATTCAATCGTATGAGATGAACCCCTCAACTAGTTCAAGTTCGTTAGATTCCGATATGGAGTTTCACTCATGCTTCGAAAGCAGTGTGATCGGAATGGATCAACCAATCAGCCATCATCTATTCTGGATGAATTGGGGATGGGTTCACAGCCTACTTAATCATTGGAGACAAGAAGAAGGTGATCCCTTCCATCCACCACATTTCCCTTTGGCGAAGAACCTGAAGCACTTACCGTCGAACCCATTCGAGACACCATTTTCTTCCTCATTTCCAGAGTATCTCGGCACGATTATATACTATCTCAAATTCTAAATCTTATTCACCCGCTCATCCGAACCACCAATCATCCCGGTGTAATAGAAGAAGTCAACGAGCTTCGCCCTCGAGTATTGGCTTTGGAGAATACGGTACAAAGATTACAAGCACCATCAACAACACCAGTACCACCATCATCAACACTAACAGTACCATCATCACCACCAACAACAACATCCGCATCCCACACTTCAACATCACAACCTATACCACGAGCATTAACGTTGATAGGTCAGATCTTGTTGAGATTAGAAGAAAAGACAAGTTAGAATGAGATTCGGTAAGTGTGAAGGAGATTCGGTATGAGAGAGAATTAACAAGATTTACATTCCATAGCTTCTAGAACTCAGTTACAATGCAATGGCTATCTAATTAGGGCTACTTAGGTTCCTTATATAGCCCTCTTCTAAGGAACCATCAATTAAGCTTATTTCACATTAACACTATACAACTTCGGGGTCCTAACAATCTCCCCCTTAGTGTTAAATGTGAACTTTACAATATAATCCTATTGAGTAATCTTGAGAGATCTAAACGTTAGTTTCCATCGTGTGCCATCTGGTTTTGAAACTTCTACTTGATTTTCAGAAATTTGCTTAGAAGGTTTCAAGACGCCCTACGTTTTTCTTGGATCTCCCTTATGTAATGGATATTCATCCATTTCTTTGAAATACCTTCTCTTTCTCTGGCCACGAAGAATCTCAAACTGTCTTGTACGGATTCGGAGCTTCAGCCGATCTCTGATACACTTTATAAACTCTCCAAGACCCATTTCATGTCAATGTCATCAAACTTGTTTTGAAAAATTTTAAGATACTTTAGTGCAGCCTCGAGTATACCATCTGAGTATTTGTTCAACTCTTCAGTGCAGATGAACACTTTTTCTTTCTGAGAATTCACAAATACAAACCCTTCGGGTTTGAATTGCATTTGAAACATTCTCATATCCTTTAGTCCCTCTGTGTATTGATTCGGACATGTTATTCGAATCTTTTTCCTATTAGCTTCGAGACCAATTTGGAAATCTTCATGTCTCATCAGTTCAATTGTCTCCATCATGTATCTTTTCACAGCTTCCAAAGCTTGAGCCTTAGCAAAAGGTCGAATGGTGATGATACGGAGATAGTTATAGATGTGAATGATATCAAGCATATCTAGGTTTTGAAAATATGCTTCTGTGAACTTGTATTCCTTCTCATCTTCTCTAATAACGTAGAACTGACTGATGACATCATTATTATCGCTTATATCTACTCTGACTTGAGTAATATTCAGCACTTCTATAATATGATATTTTATTTGAAGCCACAAGTCATCTTCATCTTTGTTGATATGTTTCCTCCACATAAACTCATACCAGTTTCTTTCACTTGCTGGAAGCAACCTTGAACCTATATAAGTAAATCTTTTACTCCTTGATGTTTCGTTAATGCAGAAGATCTTGTAAGCATTCTCCTCGATGAATGTGTTTCGTAAAGTAATGAAATCGTGTTCAACTCCCAATAACAATCTTTGTTCCCGATTATTAAAAAAATATACCATGGTTGTATTTGAATCTGGAATTCACTGTTTCACTTGATGTAGATGTACCAGAAGTTGAGCTTTCATTAGCATTTGTTGGATTTGAACTCGATGAAGGTGTAGAATTCGATGAATGATCAGTAGGATTTGTCGCATCATCAGTTGGAGCATTATCATCTTCAATATGATCAAAGATATAATCATCATTTGGATTAACATAAAGATTGTCTTCATCGTCATTAGAAGAATCCATTTCATCATCACTTTCAGTTACTGGATCAGGATTCCCTTCATCTACAATCTCTACATTTTCCGGGATTGAAGATACTGAAGATAATTTGCTTAGAATAACAAAGTGTCACTGGCGTTGTCACCGGCGTTGTCACCGGCGAAGTTTCTTTCGAAGCATCCGCCTCCATGACTTTAGTCTCAAGAGACTCTGACAAAGTAGTAGAACTACCCTTCGGTTTTGATCTCGCAGAGATATTGCTATCTCCGACTCCTGAAATCATTGATATACCATGATGTGATACATCTCTTTCAGTTAACGACTCTTCCTCCAGACCCTGAGTTTCAGAATCCGAAAGATAAGTGGTTTGAACCAATGGATCACTTTCATGAACCAAGGGATCAGTCTGCTGGAAGTCTGATAAATATCCTGAAGGATTGTCATGTTGACTCGTTTCCATGGGACGCGGCAGATCTTCCTCGTCAAGATAAGCCAGACCTCGAGACCCTATTGTACGTTGAGGCACAGGAGGATTTCCAGCCGATACACAGGGTGCCTTTTCAAGACTTTTCGGCTCCCCTTCGGCCGTTCTGGACTTCAATGATTGAGTTTCCTCAATCGATTGAGTCAACGTAGACTTTACTGCAGAGGAAGACTTTACTTCCTTAGATGCCGAAGCATCTTTCTGTGTAAGATTTATTGTTAAGTCCTGTTTAGATTGGATGGGCTTAGTGGTCTTTTTACCATCCTTGCATTTAGCTCTCTTGCGTAGGGCTTACTGTTATTATTGGATGTGATACGGAGATGGGTGAGGGTGACCTAATTGGTTCTAGGTCTTGGTCCGTATCACTAATGGTTGGAGTAACTGTTTGGTGGATGATGGGTGTCGAAGTCCTAGATCTAGTTACTCATTGGGTTGGCGGAGTCTGAATCATCTCATCAGGTATAAATCGAGTTCTCTTAGGAGAAGGTTCAGGAGATGACTTAGTTGCTGAAGAATCAGTGTCACTGCTCACTTCGGGTGTTGTTGAAAGGGTTGGTTCAATCCTAGGTGAACTAGGCTCCCTGATCCTCACGGGTTGAGCTTGGTGTGCTACCCTAGAACGTTTGAGGTTCACCCTAAGTGGAGGATTAGCTGGTCCGGGTGGTTATACTACAGGTTCCTTTACAATCTCTGGGGCTGGAACCGCGGCGGGTTCAACTTGTTCTTGTAGTGCCGGGTTCGGAAGAGGTATTCGTACAGCCTTAAAATAAGAGCGCATTCGAGCGTCTTGGGGTACAGCTAGCCCCACAAGCCAATTTGGAATCAGCTCAGTGAATTGATTGTCAGATACCATTGGGGTATTCATCTTCAGCTCCCCAAATCTTTTCATCTGTAAACCATGTGTACTTGGAACAAAAATATTTGCATTTCTGCAAGCAGTTATAGCATCATGGATAAAGATACAGAGAAACCTTTCATAAGGGATGTATGAACCCCTTGGCTTATCAACTTGTGCCTAAACTAGTTCCCATAGAAGTTCAGCATAGTTAGGAGCCTCTACTCTTTTGAAAGAGTAAAACAACTTCAGCATTGGCACGGTCAGGCTGTCGGATCTACTTCTTGTCATCAACAATCATCTGTTGATGATTAAGAAGATCACATACCACCTTGAGTGTAGATATTTCTTCTGGAACTTAGCCGGTGGAACATTAGTAGCTCCAACATAACCAAGATCGAAGACTGCATTCATCATTTGCTGAGTAGCAGGGAAAGCATGAGCATTCTGTACAAGAGGAAGTCTGAAGATCCTCCTAAAATCAGCCTTAGTGATACTCCTCATCCCTTGAACTCCCCTTAGTTGAAATTCAAATCGAGCTTGAGTTCCTTCTGGATTTTCAGCAGTAGGTTGTGCAGCTTCCATAAACCTAATGGTTCTATTGAGTAGCTCCAGATCTGTCACAGGTACACTGACAGTTGAGCTTAGAGCACGCCATAGTGTATGCCTCTCTAGTATTGCAGTCCAGTAATTGAAAGAAATGTTAGTTTCAGATTTGATGAAGTGATTGTTCGCCATTTAGCTGTACGAATAAGAAATAGAAGACCACAAGATATATAACATAAAGCACATATCTCTATTCTTATTTGCCTTTGAAATCCTTTGTATTTTTCAAATTTTATAATTTTTAAGGTTTTTCTAAGTTAAAAACACCATTTATTCCAAATATGAACAAGTAATTGACAAACATGACATTCATATGATATTCATTACAGTATAAAGTCATCATGCAAAGTCAATTATATAACACAAAGAATCAGAACAACACTTAGTCAATTTTAAGCACAAATCAAGCAGATTTGGTAGTCATGAAAACTTGAGATTTTGTAACCAAATAAGCTTGAGTTTTCATACCAAAGACTTAAGCATGCACGATTTATCAAGTTGAAAATATCAAATTTTGAAAGTACCAAATAGCAGACTCGGTATAATGTCAAGAACAGATTCGGTATCGGTATCTTCAAAAATCACACATTATCACTCAAACATGCATATTCAGTCTTAAATCATGCAAAAACATAGTCACAATCAATTAACAACTCAAACAAATCAGAAAAGCATGTTAAAGACTTGAACAGACTCGGTACAGTAGCAAGAACACATTCGGTATGTACAGAATCTATCAAATACACAATTAAATATGTAATATGACTCGGTTAATTGATAGATCAACTAATTTAACATGGATCTGACAAGATTTCATGTTAATCAACCAAATCAAATGAGTTTAATCAAAGAATTATGAAATACGACTCAAATTTGGTATAAGCAACAATTTTCAAAATTAAGTGTCACAATCATGTTATTTGCTTGATTTTCTGGTTTATATATGTTCAATTATCTCATATCTACAACATGTGATGTTTAAATTCAATTAAAACAAGAATATACCAAAGATTTGAAGATACAGAGAGACGGATTCGGTAGATTAGGCAGACTCGGTAGATTAGATCAGATTCGGTATGCAATTAGGTAAAAGTAAACGAAAGTTTGACTTTGACCCTTCTATTTATAGATACCGAATGTTTTGAAGACATGGGCTTTACCGAATGGGCCTTAAATACCGAATGCAGTCCATTTTCATTTTTAGGCACATTGCACTTCAGACTTTGACAAATCTTTATAAAAAATCATTCAAGATTATCACAATTTTGATGAAAAACATTTCTGAGACAATTGTTGAAAATTTGGAACTTACCGAATCTGCACTGTTGGTTGTCAGATTCGGTATAATGCTAAAAGTAGCATTTATTCATTAAAATTCAAATCTTTTTGGATTTTATCTTTTCCAATTCTTATGAATTTTATCAAAACAAGATTTGTACTTAGAAAATATTGAATTATGTACAAAGTACAAATCTTCAGTGATACCAATTGTTAAAACGGGTTACATACTGAGATGTATACAAGCCTTAGTGAATTATTTCAGAGAGAAAAAAGAAACAAGGAAATTATAACATTCACTATTGAAAACAGTTTTCTTTTCATTTTCTCCCTTTTTCTCCCCCTCAAAATGTGATATACAAGAAAGTAAATCACCATTTTGATATATTCCCAAGAAAATGAGTTAACTCCCCCTTGTAATATGATATCAATGAGTTACCTCCCCATTTCGTAACCATTGAAATTTAATTCTAGGTAGTTAACAGAAATCTAAAAGTATGACTCCAGCTTGAAAGATGTTATCTAAAGCAAAAGAAGTAGTTGCTCCCCCTAGAATGTATCTACTCCCCCTAAACACAAGATCCTAAGTATAAGTCCCAACAGATCTAAGGAATGTCAAGCACTATACTCTACCATGCCAATTTTTTTAATCAAGAACTTTAGCCTAAGTTCATCTAAGGGCTTAGTGAACACGTCAGCTAATTGCACTTTGGTAGGCACAAAGTATAACTCTACATCCCCTTTTTCTACATGGTCCTTAATGAAATGATAACGAATATCAATGTGTTTAGCCTTAGAATGCTGGACCGGGTTGCTCGTAATTGCAATAGCACTTTGTGAATCACAGTAAATTGGGGTCTTAGAAATCTTAAAGCCATAGTCCATAAGTTAAGTTTGCATCCACAAAACTTGTGAACAACAGTGAGCTGCAGCAATGTACTCAGACTCAGCTGTTGATAAAGACACACAGTTCTGCTTTTTGGATGACCAACCAACTAGCCTATTCCCCAACATCTGAATTGATCCAGATGTTCTTTTTCTATCAACATGGCAACCACCATGATCCGCATCAGTATAAGCAGTGAGATTGAAATCGGATCCATGAGGATACCAGATCCCAAGGTTAGGTGTACCTTTAAGGTACTGAAAAATCCTAACAACCGCTTTGAAGTAAGATTTCTTAGGGTTAGACTGAAAGAGGGCACAGACAGTTATAGCAAGTGTAATGTCTGGTCGACTTGCAGTCAGATACATTAAAGAACCAACCATGCTTCGATAGAGCGTAACGTCAAAGGGTTCCCCATTAGCATCAGTATCCCGTAAAGTCCTCATTGGGGTTGTCATTGGTTTTAAATCAGTCATTTTAACACATTTTAGCATATCATTGATATAATTTGTTTGACTAATAAAAATCATATTTGGTAATTGTTTTACTTGTAACCCCAAGAAGAAATTTAACTAGTCAAGCATTCTCATTTTGAATTTGTTGGTAATAAGGTCACCATATTCTTTTCATAAGGCCGGGGATGTGGAACCAAAAATAATATCGTCAACGTAAATTTAAACCAAGAGAATGTGACCGTGGTTTTTACTGATGAATAGCATTGTATCACTCGTTCCACGAGAGAAGCCGTTATCCAGCAAATACTTTGTCAAGGTCTCGTACCACGCAGTGCTTGCTTCAGACCATATAAAGCTTTCTCCAAGTAATAGACGTGGTTTGGATGAATGGGATTGACAAAGCCTTCTGGTTGATCAACATAAACTTCCTCTTGAAGATGACCATTCAGAAAAGCATTTTTGACATCCATTTGAAACACCGTGAACTTCATGTGAGAAGCAAATGCAAGGAAAAGACGAATAGCCTCAATCCTAGCAACCGGAGCAAACATTTCGTCATAATCAATACCCTCTTGTTGTCGATATCCCTTGGCCACAAGACGTGCCTTGTTTCGAACCACAATTCCATCAGAATCCTTCTTGTTCTTAAAAATCCACTTAACCCCTATTGGTCGTTGACCCGTTGGTCTTGGAACTAATCGCCATACTTTCAAATGATCAAATTGACTTATCCCTTCTTGCATTGCTACTACCCAGTTCGGATCTAGTAAAGCTTGAGCAACCGTTGTTGGTTCAATCTTACTAAAAAATGCAGTGTATAAACACATATTCCGAGTCACCCTTGGAGTTGAGACTGGAGCAGATGCATCACCAATGATAAGATCAATTGGATGACTTTTAGTCCATCGAATGTTATGTGGAAGAGGTTGTACATCAGTGGTATCCATTGGAACATCAACCGTTGTTGACGTTGAGCCTTGATCCGCTTGATCTGATGTAACACCATCTAATGGATTCAATTGAGTATCTAGAGAAACAACTGGAGTTGTATCAACTGATAAATCTTTAATTGGTTCAAGATTATCTGTATCTAGAGGTGGGAAGGAGGATGAAGAAGTAACGGGTGAATCAGTTGGTGTTGTATCTTCATCAAAAAGACTTGATTGA
The DNA here is from genome assembly GCF_046630445.1 of Rutidosis leptorrhynchoides. NCBI lineage: Eukaryota > Viridiplantae > Streptophyta > Magnoliopsida > Asterales > Asteraceae > Rutidosis > Rutidosis leptorrhynchoides. The sequence goes on along the minus strand of NC_092336.1, from coordinate 261,748,386 downwards.
GTCTCTACAGTAGTTGACTGTGATGGTGTAACTAGTAAGGTTTGAACATTCATATTCCGTTGAGGAGCATAAAGACTATCAAACAAGATATCCAGGTCCTCTGTTGTTACCGTAGGAACACCCTTCTTCAAGAAAATTGAGTTTTGTGTGGAAGAAGTAATAGCCAGGTTAGGATCAGGTTTTGAACTGAGTTGTTCAAAAGCCATTCCTGATAATTCATCGAACCTTACATTAATGTTTTCCTTGATCGTCTTTGTCCGTTTGTGATAAACACGATAGCAACTTTGTTCGAAGAATAACCAAGAAATATGGCCTGATCGCCATGTGGATCAAACTTTCCGAGGCTGTCAAAATCATTAAGCACATAGCATATACAACCAAAGACACAAAAATATTTGACATTCGGGCGTCTACTATATAGTAACTCATAAGGAGTTTTATCAAAATGTTTATTAATGATGCAGTGATTTTGGGTATAACATGCAGTAGAAATGGCTTCCCCCACATTTTCGGAGGTAGTTTCGAGTAAGCAAGCATCGTTCGAGCTGCTTTGCACAACGTACGATTACGTCGTTCGACTACTCCATTCTGTTGAGGGGTTCGTGCAGCAGAGAACTGATGTTCAATGCCTTGGCCTTCAAATAACTATCAAACAAGTCATTCTTAAATTCCGTCCCATTATCATTTTGAATACTCTTAACATGTTTGTTAAAAGAGCGTTGAGTCTTTATAATGAACTCAATGATAATGGCGGGGGTTTCTGACTTTGTTCGTAGAAGGAAAATCCATGTAAATCGGGTATAGTCATCAACAATGACAAGCACATGTTTCCGGTCACCAAGACTAGAAATCCTCATGGGTCCACATAAGTCCATATGCAATAATTACAAGGACGATGAAGTACTGGGGTGTTGCTTAGTCGGATGAGAAGTCCGTTTCAGCTTACCCATCGCACATGATGGACATACATGATGCTTATCATATTGAAAGCTTGGAATACCGTCAAATAAATCTTTAGAGACTAGTTGATTAATACCCTTGTAATTCAGGTGAGACATCCAGTGATGCCATAACCATGAATTTTCCTTTGTTGAATGAGTGACCACACACATGGTTCCATGTGATGGTGCATCGTTGAGGTCAATAGTATAAAGTGAAGCACAACGTTTACCAACAAGGAGATCATTTCCATCGGTGGATTACACCGAGCATTGACGACGTTCAAACAAAACTTTGAGATCTCCATCACAAAACTGGAAACTGCACCCCAAACCCTCAACATATGAGACCCGTTTGATCGTTATGCCATTCTTCACAAAATCTCCATAACCCGTTATTGCTGCAATCTCATCATTTCCAAAAGTAACCGTTCCTAGGAATTTGTCAATGAAATTGACAAGCAAGGATTTATCGACCGTCATGTGTCGAGAGCAACCAAAATCGATATACCAAACACAGACGTCGAAACCCTGTAAATGTTAATTTCCTAGAGTTTAGGTACTCAAAGTTTCTTGGGTCCTTTTCGGTTAGTACCAACAATAAACTTTGGATCAACAATGAGATAATCAAGTAAAACATCATGCAATTTAGACAATAAAGCATCATTTAACACCACATTACATGAAGCATCATACATAATATCAAGTTTTACATCGTTATCAGAAGTCTTAACACACAACTTATTCCAAGTAGATGTTTTGTTCACAGATGAAAATTGAAAAACATGAGATGATTTCCTAGGTCGACCAGCAGATTTCTTTAGTTTAGTTGCTACTTTCTTAGTCGTGGAATTAGGAACCCATAAAGACTTGTAAGTCAAATTTGGATTATAACCTGTGACACGAAAAATACATCTGTTAGCTAGACGTCCAAACTTTTCAGTTGACACATGAGATGATTGATTTTGCAAAATTTCCAATTTGATTTTACGTTCCTTTGCATCATACTCACTCAAATCAGGTTGTGGACTCTTGTGTTGTGTTGACTTGACTGATTTTGGTAAAAGACTTTCCTTTGATTGATTTGACATTGGAATCATAGGAATCTTTTCAGTTAACACAGAACCATTTTGAGAATGAACTTTCTTGATAACAAATTGTGTGAAGGTGTAACTTTTGAAACACGTTTACCAAATTGAGAACGTAATGGGTTTTTAAGAATAGTAATGAGTTTTGCATCCGTAGATGTTTTTGTTCCCTTCCCCTTCTTATAAATCCCACCAACACATTCAGACATATTGGTTTCAACAGTAGATGATTGCTTAAGTGTGTTAGCCTGTTTCAGTTGAATTATTTTTTATTTTAAGCTTTTAATCTCAAGACATAATTCCTCTGTAGAAACAAGCACCTCACCTTCCGTAAAATCATAAGTACATTTTTTCTTAGGAAGTGGAGGCAATTTATCACACAAAGCAAGCATTTGTTCTAATGAATGACACTTAAGTTGCAAATCAACATTTTACTTTTCAACTATACCTAATATACGTTTCAAGTTTCGTACAACAGGTATGTTTTCATAAAATTCATTAATTGTTGTGTCCAAGTCTATCATGTTTTCAACATTTGGTTCATCTTGAGGTTCTACCTTTACATCTAAATCAGGTTGACCTAGGGATTCTGTCTTAAAGAAGACAGTTAGTTCATGTGCTAGGTCTTCACGGAAAACATTATCAAAACATGCAGGCAAAGCTGGTAGAATTGGTTTTACATCAAAAGTTGGTTCATCAAACACCTCATCTATGGCAATAATGCTAGAACTAGGTTTGTTAAACACTTCATTCTCAAGCATTATAATGTATTTCTTTAGCATGAGTGTTGGGATATAAACTAGTCCACGCTTAGGCACATAATTTTCATGTTGCATATTCTTTTCAGTTTCAACAAGTTCCTTCAAGAAATCAGGATTTGATTTACCCATTTTAGCATTGATTTTCTCATACATTAAGCTAATTTGATGGTATTTTCTAGATTTCCGATTAACAATAATATCATCAAAATCAGCATCAGAAGCATGCACAAAATGATATGGTAAACCAGCTTGAAAGTAATCAGAATTATATAGTCCTGGAATCTTTTTTTAAGCATTTTCTAAGATCTTAGGATCTTCATAACCCAACCCCCACTTGTCACCATGAATTGTTTTTGGTCTATTCATGAAAATCGTTTGTTTTGAAAGTTCCATATTCATGATAGCTTTGGATTGATCTGTTCGATAGAGTTTTTCCTCATATCGAGCAAGTTGTGCTTTCATTTCAAAAGACTCTTTTAACAACGAAGAGATTTGAGAGTCCTTTTCAATGATGGTGTTTTCCAATTGAATAATTTTCTTGTTTAGCTTTGAAAGTGTGGGTTCATTTTGAGTTTTCAAATCAGAAAGATCTTTTTCTAGAAATTGAACTTTTTTTGCAAGTCATTCCGATTTTAAACGATAATCTGTCCTTTCGACCTTAATCGAATGAACTGATTTTTTAAGATCTTCCAACTCAGTTTCCGTGGAGCTGAGTTGGACAGTCAATCTTTGCAGTTCCGATTGTAATTTGGATGAAGATGGTTTGGTCTCAAAAAGTTTGATTTTATCTTTTAAAACCTTGTTTTCAGATTTTAAACCTTTGACTTCTTTTGACATTGAGACCAAATTCTTCATCATATCATTTTGCACTTTGATAAAATTAGGTGGAATTTTCAGATGATTGTACCTCATCATCATCAGATGCTGAGTCAGAATTCTCCATTGCTTCTATAGCTTTGATGAGCTTAGTCACCTTGCAAATATTTGCATGTTCAACCTCTGAATCTGAATCGTCAGTCCAGTTAAACCAAGTATCATCAACCGGTTTCAGCTCTCCCCCAGTTTCTACAATCTTAGCCATCAACATTTTCTTCTTGTAGTAAGCTGCATCCTTCTTCTTAGGCATCTTGCACTCATGAGAGTAATGACCAGCTTCGCCACAATTGAAACAGATTGAATCATCCTTCTTGGAATCATCAGCACGTTGTTGTTGTTTTGATTGATCAGCTTTCTTGTAGTACGAGGAAGATGATGAATTCTTGCGTTGATTGCTTGATTTGCCTTTGAATTTGTATTTATTCAAGGATTTTATGAACATGGCTGCCATCTTGACTAATTCAAGGTGAGAATCATCAACATCAGACAGATTCAATTCTTTAGAATCAGTTGAATCTTCAACAAGCACTTTCTTGGACAAGCTTTTGGAAGTCGTAAATGATTTGCTCTTCTTTTTAGCAATGAGAGCAAGAGGATCACTTGGAGATGACTCTTTCCTGCTTTCTTGAAGTTTAGACACTTCAGGTTGGTAATGAATAAGAACTCCAACAAGCTCATGAATAGTCAACTTGTCAATCTCTTTGGTTGATCGAACAATGGTTCCATAAGGAAGCCAATCAACATTGAGCTTTTTAAGAAATTCCATGTTGACTTCAGCATTTACTTTTATGATCTTGCACCTTTTTAACTCATTGAGAACATCATTGAAACGACGGTAGGTATCCTTGAGTGGTTCATCAGGTTCCTGCTTGAAGTCTTCATAAAATCCCAGAGCCTTATTCAGTTTAGTAACATCTTCTTTTGCTGTCGTTTGATCTCATCCCATATATCTTTTACTGTTGTGTTGCTATCAATATTTTCAAACAACTCATATGGGATAGCTTGCATAACAAGGTTCTTTGCCTCTATGTCACCCTGAGCTCTCTCACGTTTATCACCGGAAAGTTCATAGACTGGATTTGGCATACCAGTATCCGGATGATAATCTACAACTGGACCATCTCTCAGAGAAGCCCATATGTACTTTACTTTCTCACCCTTGTAGTCTATGTACTGAGTGATACGGTGAAGCCACTGAGTGTACTTGCCATCAAACAACACTGGAGGATGGGAATCTGATCCAATGATCAAAGCATCTTGAGTAGACATCTTGAAAATGAGGTAGATTCGGTAAAGATTCGGTATTACTCAAATCTAAGATGAAAAATCACAACAATATAACACAAATGTCATATTCGGTAACTGATTCGGTACTGTAGCAGATTCGGTACAGATTATGTACTGTAGCAGATTCGGTAAACCAGATTCTGTATCAGAAACTGAGTAGAAATACAAGTAACACACCCAGATTCGGTAAAGATTTGGTAACCACAAGATTTGTAACCTGAGAACACTTAAAACCAATGAATTAAGTGATACCGATATCCTGATTCGGTATCTAACTCGGTAGTCAGATTCTGTATGAATTTGAATTCAAACACAATTCAATTCCTTTGAATTAGATTCTGTAGCCTTGCTGCACAAGGAAACAAGTTAGTATCACACAAAATATCAAAGATACCGAATGTATAGGATACCGAATGTCAACTGTAGCAGTTGACAATACCGAGTCTAAGTATGAAAACTTAGAATTCAAACGAATCCTTTCTCAAATCACACCAATTAGCTACGTATGATCAAACTGAATGTGATAGAATCACAAACACACCACAATCTGCAACACTGAATGAGAATTAATAGCTTTGAATCAGATTTGGTATGGCAGTTACGATACCGAATGTGTATCAAATCTTCAAAACTTGAAGAATTGATGAAATTAAACCGTCAGAAATGTGATTAAACACCTCACGATCATAACTGAAGCCTCAAATCTTTACTTAACTATAGAATCAAGCTGTAATTGATGAATATCGAGAGTTTTAGCCACGAACTCTAAAAATCAACTTGATTCTCCATAATTGATGTTAAAATCTGTAATGATGATTAAAACTATTTCTAATCAACCTAATACACCTTCACTGAACTTATCACAGGAATCTGAACGTCAGATTATCAGATTCCATTATACCGAGTCTGATTCAAAATACCAAGAGTGTTCAGATTCTGTAATCTTCAATCTCTGGATCGATCTAGTGAAGTAATATCACTCCCTGGAAGCTCTAATACCAAATGATAGGTCAGATCATGTTGAGATTAGAAGAAAAGACAAGTTAGAATGAGATTCAGTAAGTGTGAAGGATATTCGGTATGAGAGAGAATTAACAAGATTTACATTCCACAGCTTCTAGAACTCAGTTACAATGCAATGGCTATCTAATTAGGAATACTTAGGTCCTTATATAGTCCTCTTTTAAGGAACCATCAATTAAGCTTATTTCACATTAACACTATACAACTTCGGGGTCCTAACAAATGTCATACGCACCATAGTTATCAAGAAGTACCAGCAACAATAACCGATGAAGTAATGCCTCATAACTTCATAGGAGAAACATTCTACGGCGATTATGTAATCTCTAAAGTCTTAGAGATTATGTATTCTAGCCTTAACCATAAATCAGATGTGTGGACCGAGATGATAAAAGAAAGAGTAAAAACCCTGACAAGGATAGTGCACAAATTACAAGTTAGACTTGTTTTACCAGCAGTATCAACAGTACCGTCAGCATCACCAGCACAGTCAGTGCCGTCAGCATCGTCAGAATCAGCAGCATCTGCAACATCACAAGCTCCGCCAGATCCATAATCACCGCAAACATCACCACTAATCAACAACGCGTATATTGTATTAACGAGATTGAAGTATTAACTCATTCCCTCTGAAGAAATTATATATATATATATATATATATATATATATATGAATTTTGAGATCAAAATAAATCTTTTTGTACTAAGCTATTATATATGAATTAAATAAGGGTAGATACTACTCGGTTGAATTCATATTACTAATATGCTAAGATGTAGATCCTTCCTTAACAACTTAACCATCGTTAACTACGATCTCTGTTTCAACTCAATGAACGTTTCATAATAAACTAAGTGTATTATTCAATTACATGTTTGATTTTACACTTTCTAAATACTCGAAACTTTCTAGAGAACATCATTCATATCTTACGAAGTTCGTAAGAATTCATAAGCATCAACATCCATCACCAAGAAAATGCCAATAAGAATAAATAATAAAGTATTGATTACATTAGTGAAATATTCCACAAAGATTATGTAATCTCTATTGTTGTAGAGATTATTCATTTCTAGTTCCAGCCAAAAAAAATTATTCAAATGAGTTTAATTTAATATTAACTCATTAAATCTGTATTACATCTGAAGAAAATATACACATATTTTCATAAAGAGTGTAATAAAATTCTCTTGTACAAAATATTAACTTGTGAAACTTTTAACGGGTAGGTAATACCCGAGAGATATATAAATTCACAATTAATATGTTACATTCTTCGAATCTGATTCAGCAATCATCAACTATACTCACTACTTTCACAACGATATACATTCTTTCATAGAAATCAAAACAACCGTTCTCATCCAAATTCAATGTCATATTCTAATTTTGACAGATCAGAATCTAAGTCAAGACTTAACAGGAGACATCACTTTTAAATCTCTACATCTTTCAAAGCTATACTTTGACTTCAGAATTGTGCTAGAACATCACTTCTACCCAGAAAAATATTCGTATTATTCAAAATTCTAGAACATCATATGTATATTAACAATTACAATCTGTGTTCAAACCTTTCGAAATTCCTGAAGACACTTCAAATAATGAACAATCGAGATGATGATCCAACCACATATTACCCACAGTCTTGCACCTGAAAAACTCTCAAAACCAAAGTCATAGTTTAACATGTATCCGTGTCAGACCCTTTGGCATTTATTAGCAAAAATAACTTTGCAAATCCTTTCAAAAATAGCCAATTTTGTCACACCTCCAGCAAAATCAATTTCAACTTTTCATCCGGATTAGTCTTATTATAACTTCAGTATATACGTTACCCTTTCGCCATCGTTACCAGGGAACCTTTTACATTCCACCATATTAACAATAAACGTATCAACAACTTCGTTACCCTTTAACTTAAGCCTCTCCGAAAAATCACTATACTTATTCATTGAAACCCTATTATGTACTCATCTGCATCTTGTAACGGTAGTTGCCATACCAAAAAGCTTGAATCATTATTCTTGAAATTTCACAGCAATTCTACGCCAATAGTTATATATATATACATATAACGTCTATCTCCAAGACTCACATACTTCGAATGTGAAGTATCTGAAAAACACCCTAAACTGCGAACTAGCTCTTGAAATTTTGAAAAATGCTGATGAAGCAGCAAAAACTGTAAACGACCTTAACAGCCAAAAGTTTGATGATAAAGAATAGTGTATTGGCAAAGCTAAAAAAAAGAGAAGGTTTGGAAATGGAAAACGGATTGAGCAAACCATGAAGAAGGCTGTGGACAAATCACAAAGACAAAACCTGCCTTCAAAGAATCCAAATGATTCAGTATCTGCTAAAGTCATTAATGAATACCTAGCTCCTGACTCTGAACCTTTACAGACAAATCTTCATCATCATCCATCGACGTTAGAAATTCTAAGATATCATCATATCTTTCTTTATAAATATCCTCGATATTTCTGAAGATATTTTCATAACTATTCTTATCTGAAATTATTCATTTCTTCACGCTATCTGTGTTATATCATAAAAGAAACTGTTTTAGTTTCTAAATTATGAAAAATTTGAATATAAAATATGAATGTTTTTGAAGAAGTGTTGGGAACTGAAGCATGAGTTAGTATAATATAATGATACTTGATCAACGTGATTATATTACAGTAAGTCATGTTGAGTTTCTAAATGGAACGTGATGATTCACAGTTCATAACGTCATCTTGTTCTATGTTACACGACTCTTACATTCTATCTAGTATATAAACATATCATGAACATAATTTCTTGATAGTTCTATCTTTTCTCTTGAATTATGGTAATTTAACCAATCAAAATTGTGCCATTACAATTTCTCTCTTAGAACATTAGCCATGTTCATTCGAAACTCCATACCTACGAATTCTGGACCATTACTTACTGTGCTTAATGGATAGAAGAGAAAACAGAGCATGAAGCTCCGAAATAGAAATGAGAGTATAAATCGCAGCAAATAAGAGAGGGCATTAACTGTGGATGTCAATGATTATAGAAAGACAAGAGCAGGGACTCCGAAAAACAAGGAAAGATATAAAGCCCGACGACAGCGCATAAATTACAAATCATGTATATCAATAAGTATGGCAACATAAAGACATGGGAGAACTAAAAACACTATAAAACCAAGAGTATAGTAGAAGTGAATAGATTCCTCCGGTGGCAGATGAAAAAGAAGAATGATAGATATGAAAGTTACGAGTATATCAAGAATTAAAACTGGATGGAGCATATTGATGAATGCTTTAATATATGAATTGAGGGAAGAAGAATGGAAGGTGAGAGTTATGGAAATAAAGAAACGAAGGGGGTGGATATATAGTAAAATATCCGACAGAGCAATCAAAATAGATCATTGCATTTAACCAAAGAAGATCCTAATTTCCTTAATTACCGAACAATCAAATCTTATTACGAAGATTTTCTCCAAATCCCTTGAACTCCGGAAATCAACCTTATCTACGTCAAAAGATATGACGAAACTTTATTTTACTCATTTCACTCTTTTGTGATAACTTCACTCGTACTCTTCATAAAATCAAATTGTTTTATCCATACTACTCACTGATGATAAAACTTAAATCCTCAGCTCGTATGAGTCATGAAAATATTTTTATTGTTAACCATGACGACTTCAATCAAATTTCGGGACGAAATTTCTTTAACGGGTAGGTACTGTGACAACCCAAGAATTTTTTGACCAAATTTAAACTTTATCTTTATATTATTCTGACACGATAAGTAAAGTTTGTTAAGTTAAATCTCAAGGATTTTAAACTGTGTTCATACATTCATTTAACGTTGACCAAATTCTGATGATTCACGAACTATTATATAAATGAATATGATTATATATATGTATATATTATAACTTGAGAATATTAACAAACTATTAAACGTATAATACTTTAAATGAACGTATTTGTTTCAATATGTTTATCGGTGGAATTAAAAGATAATATCAAATGATTGATTTATCAGTTTGTAATTTTTTGAGATATTTCATGCTAGATGTTAAATGATGGTTTCCACATGTTTGATGACTCACTAAGGGCTACTAAGAGCTGATCATTGAAGTGTATATACTAATAGTATGTACATTTAGGAGCTAGGTATTGTACGAGTACGAATACGGTTGCATACGAGTAGAATTGTTGATGAAAATGAATGAGAATGTAATTGTAAGCATTTTTGTTAAGTAGAAGTACTTTGATATGTGACATGAAGTCTTTCAAAAGTGTACTAATACATCTTAATACACTATATGTATATGCATTTTAACTGAGTCGTTAAGTCATCGTTAGTCGTTACAATCTTAGCCATCAACATTTTCTTCTTGTAGTAAGCTGCATCCTTCTTCTTAGGCATCTTGCACTCATGAGAGTAATGACCAGCTTCGCCACAATTGAAACAGATTGAATCATCCTTCTTGGAATCATCAGCACGTTGTTGTTGTTTTGATTGATCAGCTTTCTTGTAGTACGAGGAAGATGATGAATTCTTGCGTTGATTGCTTGATTTGCCTTTGAATTTGTATTTATTCAAGGATTTTATGAACATGGCTGCCATCTTGACTAATTCAAGGTGAGAATCATCAACATCAGACAGATTCAATTCTTTAGAATCAGTTGAATCTTCAACAAGCACTTTCTTGGACAAGCTTTTGGAAGTCGTAAATGATTTGCTCTTCTTTTTAGCAATGAGAGCAAGAGGATCACTTGGAGATGACTCTTTCCTTCTTTCTTGAAGTTTAGACACTTCAGGTTGGTAATGAATAAGAACTCCAACAAGCTCATGAATAGTCAACTTGTCAATCTCTTTGGTTGATCGAACAATGGTTCCATAAGGAAGCCAATCAACATTGAGCTTTTTAAGAAATTCCATGTTGACTTCAGCATTTACTTTTATGATCTTGCACCTTTTTAACTCATTGAGAACATCATTGAAATGACGGTAGGTATCCTTGAGTGGTTCATCAGGTTCCTGCTTGAAGTCTTCATAAAATCCCAGAGCCTTATTCAGTTTAGTAACATCTTCTTTTGCTGTCGTTTGATCTCATCCCATATATCTTTTGCTGTTGTGTTGCTATCAATATTTTCAAACAACTCATATGGGATAGCTTGCATAACAAGGTTCTTTGCCTCTATGTCACCCTGAGCTCTCTCACGTTTATCACCGGAAAGTTCATAGACTGGATTTGGCATACCAGTATCCGGATGATAATCTACAACTGGACCATCTCTCAGAGAAGCCCATATGTACTTTACTTTCTCACCCTTGTAGTCTATGTACTGAGTGATACGGTGAAGCCACTGAGTGTACTTACCATCAAACAACACTGGAGGATGGGAATCTGATCTAATGATCAAAGCATCTTGAGTAGACATCTTGAAAATGAGGTAGATTCGGTAAAGATTCGGTATTACTCAAATCTAAGATGAAAAATCACAACAATCTAACACAAATGTCATATTCGGTAACTGATTCGGTACTGTAGCAGATTCGGTACAGATTATGTACTGTAGCAGATTCGGTAAACCAGATTCTGTATCAGAAACTGAGTAGAAATACAAGTAACACACCCAGATTCGGTAAAGATTTGGTAACCACAAGATTTGTAACCTGAGAACACTTAAAACCAATGAATTAAGTGATACCGATATCCTGATTCGGTATCTGACTCGGTAGTCAGATTCTGTATGAATTTGAATTCAAACACAATTCAATTCCTTTGAATTAGATTCTGTAGCCTTGCTGCACAAGGAAACAAGTTAGTATCAAACAAAATATCAAAGATACCGAATGTATAGGATACCGAATGTCAACTGTAGCAGTTGACAATACCGAGTCTAAGTATGAAAACTTAGAATTCAAACGAATCCTTTCTCAAATCACACCAATTAGCTACGTATGATCAAACTGAATGTGATAGAATCACAAACACACCACAATCTGCAACACTGAATGAGAATTAATAGCTTTGAATCAGATTTGGTATGGCAGTTACGATACCGAATGTGTATCAAATCTTCAAAACTTGAAGAATTGATGAAATTAAACCGTCAGAAATGTGATTAAACACCTCACGATCATAACTGAAGCCTCAAATCTTTACTTAACTATAGAATCAAGCTGTAATTGATGAATATCGAGAGTTTTAGCCACGAACTCTAAAAATCAACTTGATTCTCCATAATTGATGTTAAAATCTGTAATGATGATTAAAACTATTTCTAATCAACCTAATACACCTTCGCTGAACTTATCACAGGAATCTGAACGTCAGATTATCAGATTCCATTATACCGAGTCTGATTCAAAATACCAAGAGTGTTCAGATTCTGTAATCTTCAATCTCTGGATCGATCTAGTGAAGTAATATCACTCCCTGGAAGCTCTAATACCAAATGATAGGTCAGATCATGTTGAGATTAGAAGAAAAGACAAGTTAGAATGAGATTCAGTAAGTGTGAAGGATATTCGGTATGAGAGAGAATTAACAAGATTTACATTCCACAGCTTCTAGAACTCAGTTCGATGCAATGGCTATCTAATTAGGAATACTTAGGTCCTTATATAGTCCTCTTTTAAGGAACCATCAATTAAGCTTATTTCACATTAACACTATACAACTTCGGGGTCCTAACAAATGTCATACGCACCATAGTTATCAAGAAGTACCAGCAACAATAACCGATGAAGTAATGCCTCATAACTTCATAGGAGAAACATTCTACGGCGATTATGTAATCTCTAAAGTCTTAGAGATTATGTATTCTAGCCTTAACCATAAATCAGATGTGTGGACCGAGATGATAAAAGAAAGAGTAAAAACCCTGACAAGGATAGTGCACAAATTACAAGTTAGACTTGTTTTACCAGCAGTATCAACAGTACCGTCAGCATCACCAGCACAGTCAGTGCCGTCAGCATCGTCAGAATCAGCAGCATCTGCAACATCACAAGCTCCGCCAGATCCATAATCACCGCAAACATCACCACTAATCAACAACGCGTATAATGTATTAACGACATTGAAGTATTAACTCATTCCCTCTGAAGAAATTATATATATATATATATATATATATATATATATATATATATATATATATATATATATATATATATATATATATATATATGAATTTTGAGATCAAAATAAATCTTTTTGTACTAAGCTATTATATATGAATTAAATAAGGGTAGATACTACTCGGTTGAATTCATATTACTAATATGCTAAGATGTAGATCCTTCCTTAACAACTTAACCATCGTTAACTACGATCTCTGTTTCAACTCAATGAACGTTTCATAATAAACTAAGTGTATTATTCAATTACATGTTTGATTTTACACTTTCTAAATACTCGAAACTTTCTAGAGAACATCATTCATATCTTACGAAGTTCGTAAGAATTCATAAGCATCAACATCCATCACCAAGAAAATGCCAATAAGAATAAATAATAAAGTATTGATTACATTAGTGAAATATTCCACAAAGATTATGTAATCTCTATTGTTGTAGAGATTATTCATTTCTAGTTCCAGCCAAAAAAAATTATTCAAATGAGTTTAATTTAATATTAACTCATTAAATCTGTATTACATCTGAAGAAAATATACACATATTTTCATAAAGAGTGTAATAAAATTCTCTTGTACAAAATATTAACTTGTGAAACTTTTAACGGGTAGGTAATACCCGAGAGATATATAAATTCACAATTAATATGTTACATTCTTCGAATCTGATTCAGCAATCATCAACTATACTCACTACTTTCACAACGATATACATTCTTTCATAGAAATCAAAACAACCGTTCTCATCCAAATTCAATGTCATATTCTAATTTTGACAGATCAGAATCTAAGTCAAGACTTAACAGGAGACATCACTTTTAAATCTCTACATCTTTCAAAGCTATACTTTGACTTCAGAATTGTGCTAGAACATCACTTCTACCCAGAAAAATATTCGTATTATTCAAAATTCTAGAACATCATATGTATATTAACAATTACAATCTGTGTTCAAACCTTTCGAAATTCCTGAAGACACTTCAAATAATGAACAATCGAGATGATGATCCAACCACATATTACCCACAGTCTTGCACCTGAAAAACTCTCGAAACCAAAGTCATAGTTTAACATGTATCCGTGTCAGACCCTTTGGCATTTATTAGCAAAAATAACTTTGCAAATCCTTTCAAAAATAGCCAATTTTGTCACACCTCCAGCAAAATCAATTTCAACTTTTCATCCGGATTAGTCTTATTATAACTTCAGTATATACGTTACCCTTTCGCCATCGTTACCAGGGAACCTTTTACATTCCACCATATTAACAATAAACGTATCAACAACTTCGTTACCCTTTAACTTAAGCCTCTCCGAAAAATCACTATACTTATTCATTGAAACCCTATTATGTACTCATCTGCATCTTGTAACGGTAGTTGCCATACCAAAAAGCTTGAATCATTATTCTTGAAATTTCACAGCAATTCTACGCCAATAGTTATATATATATATATACATATAACGTCTATCTCCAAGACTCACATACTTCGAATGTGAAGTATCTGAAAAACACCCTAAACTGCGAACTAGCTCTTGAAATTTTGAAAAATGCTGATGAAGCAGCAAAAACTGTAAACGACCTTAACAGCCAAAAGTTTGATGATAAAGAATAGTGTGTTGGCAAAGCTAAAAAAAAGAGAAGGTTTGGAAATGGAAAACGGATTGAGCAAACCATGAAGAAGGCTGTGGACAAATCACAAAGACAAAACCTGCCTTCAAAGAATCCAAATGATTCAGTATCTGCTAAAGTCATTAATGAATACCTAGCTCATGACTCTGAACCTTTACAGACAAATCTTCATCATCATCCATCGACGTTAGAAATTCTAAGATATCATCATATCTTTCTTTATAAATATCCTCGATATTTCTGAAGATATTTTCATAACTATTCTTATCTGAAATTATTCATTTCTTCACGCTATCTGTGTTATATCATAAAAGAAACTGTTTTAGTTTCTAAATTATGAAAAATTTGAATATAAAATATGAATGTTTTTGAAGAAGTGTTGGGAACTGAAGCATGAGTTAGTATAATATAATGATACTTGATCAACGTGATTATATTACAGTAAGTCATGTTGAGTTTCTAAATGGAACGTGATGATTCACAGTTCATAACGTCATCTTGTGCTATGTTACACGACTCTTACATTCTATCTAGTATATAAACATATCATGAACATAATTTCTTGATAGTTCTATCTTTTCTCTTGAATTATGGTAATTTAACCAATCAAAATTGTGCCATTACAATTTCTCTCTTAGAACATTAGCCATGTTCATTCGAAACTCCATACCTACGAATTCTGGACCATTACTTACTGTGCTTAATGGATAGAAGAGAAAACAGAGCATGAAGCTCTGAAATAGAAATGAGAGTATAAATCGCAGCAAATAAGAGAGGGCATTAACTGTGGATGTCAATGATTATAAAAAGACAAGAGCAGGGACTCCGAAAAACAAGGAAAGATATAAAGCCCGACGACAGCGCATAAATTACAAATCGTGTATATCAATAAGTATTGCAACATAAAGACATGGGAGAACTAAAAACACTATAAAACCAAGAGTATAGTAGAAGTGAATAGATTCCTCCGGTGGCAGATGAAAAAGAAGAATGATAGATATGAAAGTTAGGAGTATATCAAGAATTAAAACTGGATGGAGCATATTGATGAATGCTTTAATATATGAATTGAGGGAAGAAGAATGGAAGGTGAGAGTTATGGAAATAAAGAAACGAAGGGGGTGGATATATAGTAAAATATCCGACAGAGCAATCAAAATAGATCATTGCATTTAACCAAAGAAGATCCTAATTTCCTTAATTACCGAACAATCAAATCTTATTACGAAGATTTTCTCCAAATCCCTTGAACTCCGGAAATCAACCTTATCTACGTCAAAAGATATGACGAAACTTTATTTTACTCATTTCACTCTTTTGTGATAACTTCACTCGTACTCTTCATAAAATCAAATTGTTTTATCCATACTACTCACTGATGATAAAACTTAAATCCTCAGCTCGTATGAGTCATGAAAATATTTTTATTGTTAACCATGACGACTTCAATCAAATTTCGGGACGAAATTTCTTTAACGGGTAGGTACTGTGACAACCCAAGAATTTTTTGACCAAATTTAAACTTTATCTTTATATTATTCTGACACGATAAGTAAAGTTTGTTAAGTTAAATCTCAAGGATTTTAAACTGTGTTCATACATTCATTTAACGTTGACCAAATTCTGATGATTCACGAACTATTATATAAATGAATATGATTATATATATGTATATATTATAACTTGAGAATATTAACAAACTATTAAACGTATAATACTTTAAATGAACGTATTTGTTTCAATATGTTTATCGGTGGAATTAAAAGATAATATCAAATGATTGATTTATCAGATACATTGTATAATTATGAGTCTTTATTGTGAGGTCCACGTTGATTTGAGAAATCATTCATTTTTAACGATATTCAGAATTATCGGTAAGTGTCAAAGTAACGGAAACTAGACAAGGGGTAGTGGATTTCCTGTTTGATATCCTATTTATATGTATCAACTATTTAACTTTAATATTATTTAAAGATGAAAGTAAAGTTATTGGAGAACTGGATTTCATAATATTCGACTGATCTATTTTCAAACGTATGAAAACGATTTCAAAAACTGAGTTATTGTAATCTATTATTTATAAAGATAAATTGATTATATATAATTAGAAGAATTTAATAAAAGCTTTATATTATAAATTTATATATATAGTGTTTCAAAAACGTAAACGTGATACAACATAGTAAATTCTATTATTTAAACGATTATATATAATAATCTTTGAAATATAATTAGTTTGAAAAGCTAAATATCATATTATTAGATAAATATTTCAAACATATATATTATGTATAAATTTATAATTCTAAATGAATATATATATATATATATATATATATATATATATATATATATATATATATATATATATATATATATAATTTAACTTAGTCATAAAACATTTTGATTTAAACTAATATTATTAAATATGCTTTGATTAATAACGAAGCATTGATTAAAAGAAGCAAATGACCAAAACACTCAAATAAATAAGTTACATTTTGAGTGGGATAGTTTTCATTGATTTGAATCTTGTTATTTATAAAGGTACATTACACAAAACATAAGGTACCATTTTTCTAAGCGTACGAAAATGCGTTCGAGAAACCGAAACCGGAACATAAGTCGAGAGACAACGTACGAGTCATTGGAACCAAAATTACAAATTTACTATACACGTAAATATAATATAATATTTAATTAATTATATAGATTAAATATATATTTATACATATAATATTAAATCGGGTGTCGGCAAGAATTGAAGTGCGATGTGAGTTGGAAAAGGCACCATGAGATTGCATGGCCCTAAAGCTCAATCCCCATGCGATCGCATGGGGAGGTTTGGTGGCACAAGTCTATAAAACTCGACGAAATTGATTCAAATGTTGCACACTCAATCTCCTCCTCTGATCTTCATATTGCTTCATATTTATTTTATTAGTAATTATTATTATTAATCCAAATATATTATTAGTAGTATTAGTATTAGTATTATTATTTTTATTATTATTACATAAAATACTACGACGAGGGTATGTTCGAGTTATTTTAAAACGGGTTTTGCGAGTGAGAAAGAGCAAAGGAAATTATGGGTTATAGCTATGCAAGTTATGGGTATGGTTCATGGGTATTGCTCGTGAGTCAAACTAGTGTTTATCATCTCCATTGCGTCTATGTACTTTCCTGCAATATTGAATCTCAATATTGATACGTGAGCATTCATATCTTATCTTTTATATATTAATAGTGTATCCCTGACTAGTGCTCGAGTATATATGATTATGCATGCTTGAATGTTTATTTTCGCCGTTATATAGTTTATGATAAATCATGAACTTAGTACATATGTTACTGAGATAAGGTATATGTTATGCATGTCGTTGGAAAGCTGACGAAAAATTAATAACTTTTCATTTAGAAAGCGTATGGTTTCGATGAACGGATTAAAAGATATAGTCAACTGAATTATCATTAATTTTAGTATTATTATTAAAATGATTATTATTATTACAATCGTCGTTATCGTTATCGTCGTTATTATCGTCATTATTATTATTATCTAATAATTAATATTATTAATATCATTATCGTTATTAATATAAGTACTATCATTAAAAATTATTATTATTATTATTATTATTACAATCGTTATTATCATTAATGTTATTATTATTATTATTATTATTATTATTATTATTATTATTATTATTATTATTATTATTATTATTATTATTATTATTATTAAAATAATTAATATTTTTATCAAAACTATCATTTTATTATTTTTATTGTTATTATTATTATTAAAAGTATCATTAATATTAATATTATCATTTTATTAAAATTATCATTTTTAATAGAAATATCATTATTATTATAAAATATCATTATTATTATCATTTTAGTATTATTATTAAAAAAATATCATTTTTAGAATTATTATTGTTATATAAAAATATTATTATTAAAAAGTATTGTTATTTCTAAAATTATCATGATTAGAATTATTATTTTATCATAATTATTATCATCATTAATATAAATAAATATTGTTATTAGTAGAATAATAATAATTATTATTATTATAAAATAATACAACTTTTATTTTTTATTATTATCAATATTATCTTATCAAATAAATATGTGATACAAAGATATTTTTACCACACGTAATATAATAATACATACCACTATATTTTTATGATATTAAGTGAACTATATAAACTATATTACGTAAGATATATAAAAACATATTTTTATCATATATAAAATTTTAATATACATTCTTATTTATTAAAAAATGACTTGTATTATTTACTTTAATAAAATCTGATAAATATATTTAAATATATTAAATGACTATATTTAAGTTATATAATAAACATGTATATATTTTGGAGGTCATTTTGGGTCTAGTGAACTTTTGTTGACTTTTGCATATCGATCTCGAGCATTAGGATTGTGATATACTATGACCTGACCTAAATTGTTAGACAGATATTGACCAACATATAAATATATATATAATTAATATAGGTTCGTGAATCCAAGGCCAACCTTGCACTTCTTCAATGACGTCATATGTATTTTTACTACGAAATACAGTATAGTGAGTTTCATTTGCTCCCTTTTTAAATGCTTTTGCAATATATATTTTTGGGACTGAGAATACATGCGATGTTTTATAAATGTTGTACGAAATAGACACAAGTAATCGAAACTACATTCTATGGTTGGATTATCGAAATCGAATATGCCCCTTTTTAGCTTGGTAGCCTAAGAATTAGGGAAGTGGCCCCTAATTGATGTGAATCCTAAAGATAGATCTATGGACCTTGACAAGTCCCATTCGTGTTACGAATGCTTTAGTACTTCGATTTATCATATCCGATGAGAGTCCCGGAATGATGGAGATATTCTATATGCATCCTGTTAGTTCGGTTATCAAGCGTTCACCATATGAGTGATTTTTATCTCTATGCAGTACGAAATGCCTAATATGAGATGATGTTTATGAGAAATGAAAATGAAAATCTTGTGGTATATTAAATTAATGGAAATGATTATTTATGATAAAATAATGAACTCACCAACCTTTGGTTGACACTTGAAAGCATGTTTATTCTCAGGTATTAAAGAAATCTTCCGCTATGCATTTGCTCATTTTAAAGATATTACTTGGAGTCATTCATGGCATATTTCAAAAGACGTTGCATTCGAGTCATTGAAGTCAACAAGATTATTATTAAGTCATTTATAGTTTTGGATATATTATGAAATGGTATGCATGCCTGTCAACTTTCGATGAAATGAAAGTTGTCTTTTAAAAGAGAATGCAATATTTGTAAAACTTATCATATAGAGGTCAGATACCTCGCAATATAACCATATGTTATTGTATTCGTCCTTATGGATTAGGACGGGTCGCTGCAATAATTGTTATCTTTTTAAGGTAGTATTTATTATTATTATTATTATTATTATTATTATTATTATTATTATTATTATTATTATTATTATTATTATTATTATTATTATTATTATTATTATTATTATTATTATTAAAACTATTATTATTATTATTATTAATATAAGTATGATTATTATTATTATTATTATTAACAAAATAAGTACCATTATTAGAATTATTATCATCATTTTTATTTTCGTTACAATTATTATTGTTATTATTATTATTAAAATTATCATTTTATTATTAAAAGTATTATTATTATTAAAATTATCATTTTATTATTAAAAGTATTATTATTATTAAAATTATCATTTTTACTAAAATTATCATTTTATTATCATTAAAACTATCATTATTATTATTATTATTATTATTATTATTATTATTATTATTATTATTATTATTATTATTATTATTATTATTATTATTATTATTATTATTATTATTATTATTATTATTATTATTATTAGAATTATCATCATTTTTATCATTATTATTTTTATTATCATTATTATTATTATTATTATTATTATTAACATTAATATTATTATTTTTAAACATTATTATTATTATTATTATTATTATTATTATTATTATTATTATTATTATTATTATTATTATCATATTTACTACTAGTATCATTATTATTATTATTATTATAACTATATTATTATTATTATTATAAATACTACTATTAATATTATTATTATTACAATAAAAATTAGTTATATAAAAATATATTTAACAAAAAAACTATAATAATATTCTTATAATAAATATTAATTATTTATTTAAAAGCATATAAAATAAATATATTAATTAATATATTAACAAAACATATAATTTATTAAAATAACATTTATATCACTAATAATATATAAATTTGTTCGATTACAATTATATGTGTTAATATATATATAAATAATATAGGTTCATGAATCTGAGGCCAACCCTGCATTGTTCAATTCCGTCGTATGCATATTTTTACTACAAAATATCGTATCGTGAGTTTCATTTGATCCCTTTTTATTAAATGCTTTTGCAATATATATTTTTGGGACTGAGAATATATGAAATACTTTTATAAATGAATTATTATACAGACGAGAAGTTCTGTAGGTTATTATACCGAATATTTCCCCCATTTATTATAGCTTGGTAACCTAAGAATTAGGGAACGACACCCTAATTGACGTGAATCCTAAAGGTATGCATATTTGTCAACTTTCTTTGTAATAAAATTTTGTCTTTTAAAAACGAATGCAATGTTTGTAAAACATATCATATAGAGGTCAGTACCTCGCAATGAGACCAGATGTTACTGTATTCGTCCATATGAATTTGGACGGGTCGCTTCAATTAGGATGAATTTAGTTAATGCCACAGCCCGTAGGTAAACGGGAGAACTTCAGAGGATGTATCTCACCCTAGGTTTTAAATTCATTGTGAATGATCTTTAGTCGGGTACATCATTATTACTCGCATGATGCCGAGCAATCTGCTATTTAATGAACGCACGAGCGTGAAAATTTTCTTGGTCATGGTAATCAAAAGATACCCGTAGATAGGTTCGATTCTTCAAAAGGTTATGTTTGTGAGGTAATTACCACCTTAACATAAGGGACAAAATAGTAAGGTGTTTATAAGTACGACGCTTGAGGGTTCAACTAAAATCCCTACAAGTGATTGTCGATTATCTCCGTTGAATTTCCAAATGTGGTCATGGAAGTCATATGAAAATCTATGCCAAAAGCATAATAATAGATAACAAGTGCATGCTTTAGGAAATTTTAGGTGTGTCACTACCAGTCACATAAGAATATGTACCGTGCCTCCCAACAAGGATATGGTGGTGAGTATCGAACTAACATTTAACTAAACATAGTGTAATAGGGTAAACCCAAATTCAACAAGTGATGATGATTATCAAGGAATAAGAGGTATGTCGTTAACAAGAATGAATGAAAAATTCCACAGCTACTCGCTTCACAACCTTTATGGTATATGAGAGACTGTAAATCCACTCATAAGCACGAGATGGATAGTTTGGTTAAAACAAGTTCTTCGTATATCCACAAATAAGATAATGAGTATTTTCATTCCTCATGTAATAACATTGGAGTTTCTGAATGAGTAGTATAAAAGTTCTCTTTGACTCTCTTTCTATTTCTCATGTCACAATATTGGAATTTCTATATGAATTAACGTAATATGATCACGTTGTCCTGAAGCCATTATATTTCACTAATTCATAGTTCCATTCCAATAGCACTACATAAGGTCAGGACACGTGGTCAACCTTGAATTTCGACACAATTTTCTTTAGAACGATTTCTTAAACAGTGTGCTAAGGATAGCACCAAGAGACAAAAACATCAAAAGTAATGAATAAGAGTAACGATGACATAAAAATGTCTTTGAAGTATCAAGAGTCTTTAAAAGTCAAGAATGACGTTTTTCGGTTCGAAAACCAAAGCACTAAGGCACAAAGGCACAAAGGTACATAATATAATAAGAATGTTATATACCTAAACATAATAGCTGACACCGAAATGCCGAGAATTAGAAGTCAAGAATGACATCTCGCGTAATAGAACTTAAAAGTTATATACATAACCATAATAGAAGACATAAAAATATCGAGAATTTTAGAAGTCAAGAATGACATGCCTCGGTTTCACTATCTGAGGTGTTCTTATAAAGATAAACTCGCATGAGTCGGAGAATACGTTTAAATCGGAATGGAAGTTCCTCCCGGATTCAGAACATAACAGAGATGTATGTATGATAACAAAATATATACCATAGAATACAAATAATCACATATAATAATATGCTATAGGTCGAGCTGTAGACTAGACCCACTAATGCACCCTATTGACTCGGGTAACGATATCAATGCAGCCTAATTCCCTAAAACCAAGGTTCTGATACCAAGTTTAACGACCCGTCAAAGTACACTTGACGACCATCGTTATCTTGGTCCCACAGCTTGATCATAACTCTAAATGAATTTAATAAATAACCTTGCATTCTTTATTTAAAAATGATTTCCTATAAAGGAAACCTACCAAAATATGTAAGTTTCGAAAAACCATACATAAATACTTAACCAAAAGTTGACAAAAACAAAGTCAACAAACACCCACAATTTAATGTATTAAAATAGAATGCAAGTTAATGTTTAACAAAAGCTGCCATCATAATTATGCAGACTCTCTAAGCACAATGAAAGCAATCAATCATGAACCTGACAATAAAACATGCGAGTAACTATCAACAAAAATGTTGAGTGAATTATAGGTTTAATATTGCAAACAATAATTAATTTAAACCATAAACATTTATGTTTGAAAACATAAAGACTCATCTTGGACCACAAAATTATATGCTCGAAAATATATAAAAACATTATTCGATTAACCCGTGAGCCACCTGGTAATTCACTTAACAACTCCTTACCCTTAACAAACCAATATAACAATATACACTGAACATGTGTATCTTCCAAAAATACGAAGTACTAATACATTCTGTCTGTAAATGCTAGTACGACTAGCATGAAATGGGGATGTCAGGCCTGAGGGATCTATCCATAGGATTCACATTCACCAGTAGAAACCAGTGATTAAAATTACCAGATTAGGGAATATTTTCGTTTGACTCACAATGAATAATTTAAATCAAATTCCACTTGTGTCCAATATGTAAAATAAATTGCATATACTCTCATCCCAAAAAATTTAAAATAGAAAAATGGGACTATAACTCACCTTAACGCAAATGAAGTAACAACACAGAAACGTGAGCAGCAAATGATAAAGTGATCAAGAATGACCACAACGCCAACCTATAAATAAAGCAGGTCGATATAAATAACGAACTTAGGTCAACTCTTAGTATGATAGCTATAGTACTTGTTGCAAATAAGCACAGAACAACACTCAGTATGTTTTGGTATGAGGAGGACAGCGTTTAACACGTACTTTCTATTTTTAGAATGTTTCTATTTTTAGCAGGTTTCCATTTTTGGAAAGTTTCTATTTTTGGAAAGTTTCTTTTTTGGAAAGTTTCTATTTTTGGAAAGTTTTCATATTTAGAAAGTTGCTATATTTGAAAAGTTTTTAACTTAGGAAAGTTTCCTTAATTAGAAAAGTCAACAAAGTCAACTGAAAGTCAAAGCAACCGAAAGTCAACTTAAAAGTCAACCTTGGTCAAACTTAGTCAACGTTGAATTTTAAGTGTAAATTATATTAATAATATAAGTTATAATGTTATTTAAAGTCATACTGTAACGACCCAAAAATATTTTGAGAAGACACTTGGAGCGCCGCTCCTATGTTTAGGAGCGCCGCTCCTGGACGGGGAATTTAATGGGTCTCTTAAATTTAAATTATAAAGGAAGGGCATTTTGGTATTTTCGCTTGTGGGATGAATTTAAGACCCCAAGGTCAGATCTAGAGTGTCATTCACTCCTCTTTCACCTACCTTATCTTTTCTACTTCAATTTTAGAGTGAGAAAGAGTTTTAGTGTGAGAAAGCTTAAATCAAGGAAGAAGAAGCTTGTTTCGGGTTTGAACTCGAGAATTAAGGTTGTTCATCTAACCGCTAGCTACGTTGTGATAGTGGTGGTAAGTCTTAACTCCGAGTTTTGAGTTCAATTTGATTTATAGCTAGGGTTTGTTCATGTGTGACTTATAAGACCCATTTGGGGGTTAAATGGGTGGATTTGGGTTAAACTTGATGTATGGAAACCCTAAGGTTTGTAATCTAGAGTTTAGTCATGAAATTTGGTGTTCATAGAGTTGATTGTGTTGTTAAATCACTAATACACTTAGGTATTAGTGAAAGGTTTTGAAATGGGTTCAAGTTTGACCAAATTATAGGTTTTGATGTTAAAATGAGTCAAATGGTTAATGGTTGACCAGTTGGGCAAGATGGGTAAGAAAATACCCTAAATTGTGTTAGTTAGTGTTATTAGACTTTAATCACTAGCTTTTAGTGATTAATGATGAGTGTTGGCCTTGGATGGGCAGTTTTTGTGAAAATGGGTCATTTAATGCAATTGGGTCATTAAATGCACAAGAGTTATGTGTTGGTGGTTATTCCAACTAGTTTGTATGTTGATTGAGTACTTGATGTCTTAGGTACTTTGCTTTGAAGCTTACAGAAGTGTTTAATCATCACCGACGTGATAAGGTGAGTAGAATAATTATGCATGTATGTATATGGTGTATTTATTTGCGTGCTATGGTATGAACCACGGAGCCGATAGTTCCATAGCATGTGCGAGTGTGTTGTAGTGTGAACCACGGAGCCGGTAGCACTATAACATGAGTTATTGAGGTGTGAACCCCTGAGCCGGTAGCGCCTCAATATGAGTATGACTCGAGTTGTGATGTGAACCACGGAGCCGGTAGCATCATGATAATTGCGTATGGTGTGAACCACGGAGTCGGTAGCACCATGACGCATGTATGGTTAACCATATGGTTTGTGTATGCATTGTAGTGTAGCATATTGTATTGTTTCGATTATATGCTATTGATTATGCTAGTTACGGTATTGGAGGTAATTAGCTTTGTACTTGAGATGGTATTGTAATTATATTGCTAGCGTATATGCAGTATGTGAGTAAGTGTTTGCAAGTAGGTATATTATATATGTAGGTGTATAATTATTGCATTCACTAAGCGTTTTGCTTACCCTCTCGTTGTTTACCTTTTTAGGCTCCGGCGTGGACAAAGGCAAGGGTATTTGTTTGGATTAGAGATCTCCCACTTTTACTATGTTAGTGGACACTTTTGGAATTTGGCCTAAGTATGGGGTAGTTTAGTCCTAAACACCATGCTCGTTAAATGTTTGGAAATTAAACTATTTGGGTCAAAATTGCTACACTGATGTATGTAACGGGTCGTTGGAGTCCCAAGGGTCGGGATGCCCATTTTGATGTCTACTTACTTTTATTCTATGAATTTGTTGTAATTTGAGCCCTAATAAACTTATGTTTGAGTATTGGGGTTGTAAATCGCGTTGTGGTTTCATGGTTTGATAGAATACTTAGTAAAAATTCGAGTTTGCACCAGTTCAGGTCCAAAATTGCCGTTCCTGAGGTTAAATGCGCTGCTTTTGGGCAGCACATTGTAGACTTTTTGATCAGACAGCAAAAGCGCCGCTTTTGCATGTAGAAGCGCCGCTTTTGGATAACAAAAGCGCCGCCTTTGGTTAAAAATAAAAATAAAAAATTAATCGGTATTTAATTAAATGGTTTGGAGTCGTTTCACATACATGTATAATCATGTCATATCATAAGTTTAATTAAATTAAATTGAATTATAAAGTTAACATAAGTTTAAATGATATAATTAATATAACATAAGTATTTAATTAATTAATTAAATATTAGTCATAATATAAGTATTTTTAATTAATAATAAATTTTAATCATATCATAAGTATTATTAATTAATAATGAATTATTAATCATATCATAAGTTTTAATTATAATTATTAAATCATAAGTATTTAATAATTAAATTATAATTAAATAATAACTAAGCCTTATAATAAATAAATGATTAATTAATCTTTATTATAACTTTTGATATAATAATCCCATAACATAAGTTTAATACTTATCATAAGTATTTTCATTAATAATAAAATGTATTATTAATCATAAGTTTAATTAAAAGTTTAATTAAATCATAATGTAATTAATAAATGATATAATAAATATATGTATGTATATATATATATATATATATATATATATATATATATATATATATATATATATATATATATATATATATATATATATATCATATGTCTTAAATTAAAATAATTACTTTTATATCATAATTAATTTAATAATAACGAAAATCATTATTTATATCATAAGTTCAAATTTTATAACCATAAGTTTAATTAAAAGTTCGCCGGTCATAACTTGAGCCTCGGGTGTCGGTTTTCGACGAATTTTATATATATCTTCGTCTAACCAAACCACTCGACACATTAGTGCACTCAAGAACACCCTAAGGTTAGTTCATGAGCCATGAAAAACAGCCATGAACCAACCTAAACCATTAATCCGTTCAAAAACTTGTTTTAGCCATTTCGGGTGATCCGTGGCTCGGATTTCGATGACCCGAACATGAATGTTCATCCAATCATCAATATTAACCCACTAGTACACCCTAGACCCTTCAAAAATGGTCACAAAGTAGGAATCCAAATGATCATATTCGTTTTTACAATTTAATCTCATGAGAACACCAAATTTAGCATAACTTTTAATCCGGGACTCGAAATAACATGAATCCAAAGTCCAAAATTATTGTCTTGATGAGAGGAACTCATATATACACTTTATTTTATCAAAAAAAACAGTCAAATGTACTGAATTAATCAAAAAGTCCGCTGTCCCAATTTAATAAAACCGAAAACATACACAAACGAGCAATTCTACGCATACAATCATCAATACAACAATACACAAGTGCTATACTATCATAATAACATCAAAATCAGTAAAATTGAATAAAAATCAAAAATTTAGGGTTAGGGTTTATACCCTAATCGAGAATCAAAGAGTATGGTTGCGTAGAGCACGGTACGGTGAATCCAGAAACAGTGAAAGCCATAAATTTTCAATGTAAATTGTTGAAGATGATGATGATTATGTTGATGGTGGTGGATGGCATAAACCAGGAGAGAAAGAGGGGAGGGAGAAAATAAAATGGAATGTGGATTAGGTTTAGGTTTAGTAGTGTAAAATGGGATTAAATTCACAAGTTTGGAAGGTTGACAACCTAACCCCCTCCCCATGGGGTTTTGGCCGAATCATGCCCAAGGAGTGGCCTCCTTAGCCCACTTTGATGATTAGAAGAAGAGCTTGTGGCCCGAATGCCCGAACGAAGCCCGAAACGCGAAAACACCGTTACGCGATTAAATCTTCGGAGGAATTGCGACACGCGAAAAATAAAATATAGAAATACCTTATATAATCATATGATATAAAAATATCATATTTAAAATAAAGTGGATTTAAAAATCTCAAAAGTCTGGCCGTTGGTCTGAAAACCGAAAATATTCGCCGGATAGAAATCCACGACACGTAGAAACGTACAATATTAAATACGAATACAAATATTCGTATAACACATAATAAGGAATATTATTACTAAAATAATAATATAATTCATAGAAATGACGTGGCACGAATAACAATTAATGGGCGTTAAATAATAAACGGTAAAAGATAACGGAAAAAATAGGGTCGTGACACATAGATCAGATTGGCTTGGCTGAGAGCGCGTTGTTCGCGCATTCGATCCGGTGATTCGGTGGAGGCGCCTCTTCCCGCGGGTGAAGTTCCTTGTGCGAAAGTAGTGGCTCTAGATCCAGGGGTTGTTGGGGAGGCATCCCTTTGGGGCAAGGGCGAGGGCCTTGTATTTTGTGAGTCGACAGGGCTGCTAGTGTGACTTGGGCTACTGTGTGTGGCCTCAAGCGTGGGGTAGGCAGGGGTGAACCCCACACTTGCGGTGTTCGAGGCCCAGGGTATCAGCCTGATCGCCTCTGGGTCTTGAAAGGTGATGTAGGCGCACCATGGGGAGGTATCTGGGCGACCCTTGGTGGCGCATTGTCGGAGGTTCCTACAGATCCCAGTTGTAACATCCCAAAAATTTCAAGTTATCTATTTTGTTAAAAGGGACTAATCATGCAAAGTATGAAATGAGGTGGTTAGTTAGTGTTAAGGACCACCTAAACTATGTTTTGGTGGGGAGGGACTTAAGTTGCCAACTAGTGAAAGTTTATATGTATTAAACTAGTCATGAAGCTTCTAGTTTGTGGAAGAAGAGTTGAGAAAGAAAGAAAGAAAGGGAGAAGACCTAGGGTTTTCAAGTGTTGGATCTAAGTGACTAAAGCTCTTGCAAATCAAATTTAAGAAATTAGAGGCATGGTAGTCATGGTGGAAGCAAGGAATCATCTCTATCTTCATCTCTTTTGCTAAGATGGACTAGAATGGTGAAGTGAAATTGAGGTATGATTGGTAAAATCAAATTTTTTACATATGCTTATGCTTAAGTGGTTTGTATTTTATGAATTATTGTACAATTTATGTAAGCATGAGTTAAAATTCAGATTTAAGTGCTATGGTCTATGTCTAAATGGGTTTTGTTAATGAGATGAAGGTATAAGTGTAGATTATGATGGGTTTATGTTATGGTTATGTGTAAATACTAGTTTTTATGATGTTATGGCATATGTTTATGCATAAACTAGCTAATAGATGATGAATGGTGGAAAATGTGATTTCTTAGATTATGAAATAGTTGAATATGGCTTTATGCACACTAAGTGTTTGATGAAATGCCTCAATGAAAGTAAATATGTAATTTTGATGAAATTGTGTTAAAAGATTTATTTTGAGATGATGAAATTGCTAGTTAGTGTTTGTTGCTAAGAAGTGAAAGTCAAAAAGGTGTTTTCAAGAAATGTCAATATTTAAGGTTCACCTCTAAATTTAGAAGGAGGTTGATGATTTGAGAACATGTCTTAATTGAACTCGAGAAATTGTATATTGAAAAGTTGTAAGTATGGCACTAGTTGTTGAAATGGAAAATGTAAAAATAAGTTTAATGAAATTTAAGAATTTTGAATATTATAAATGTTCATGTGAAGTGATAAAAAGAGGGTTAAGCAAGATTAAGCCTCAAGTGTTAAATGAATGAAAGTGAAAGTTTATGCTTATGAGGTTAATTTGTTTGAATGCTTTATGTTAGCTCGATTGTGTAAATAATGAGATTAGCTCTTATATCGGTGCTAGTCAAAGCAAAGGAACTTCAACCAATTAAGGGAGTGCTCTAAATCAAGGTGAGTTATATGGGGGTAATATGGGCGGGTCAAAGGGTGATCACGGAATCCATGATCACAAGTTATGTAAAAGAGATGTTTATGAATTATTCTACATTTTTGAATTTAACTATAGAAGTGTACTTGTGGTTGTTTAGAATATGAGATAGGATGATATGGGTGACTTAATGCTATCGGATTGCATCCGTGCAAGAGGGTGACGATTAAGCTCACTAGGTAAAAGCTTAGACTTTACGTCTATGTCAAGGTGAAAAGCTTAGACTTCATGTCTATGATAAGGCGAAAAGCTTAGACTTTGTGTCTATGTCAAGGTGTAAAGCTTAGACTTTATGTCTATGTCCATATCACGTGATATGCTTGGATTTATATCCATGTTAAGTGTAAGCTTGGACGAGGTCCATGTTAAGAGTAAGCTTGGATTTATATCCATGTTAAGTGTAAGCCTGGATGATTTCCATGTTATGTGTAAGCTTGAATTTACATCCATGATATTGTTTTAAGCTTAGACTATGTCCATGTCATGTGCTAAGATTAGACGTATGCCTATGACGCGAGATGATCAAGTCCGAAACACGAAATCAACCTTCGGGTTGGAAGGTTATGGTCACGTTATGATTATGTCTATGTTTTAAATTTAATACATTTACTTACTAAGCATATTCCTTACCCCATTATATTGATAATGTTTGATAGGTTCTTATGCATCGAGAAAGTATAGGACGACAAGGTTTTAGAGGAGCATTCGACACTTAGCAAGTGGTATGCAAGTCTCTTAATTGAATCTAGCTTTATGATAGCCGCTTATTAACGCAAGGGTCAAAAGTGTTTAAAGATAAAAGATGTTTAGGTTATGTTTCGAAACCAAATGCTAAATTCGGTATTTTGGGTCAACAAGATACATTTAAATTGTGTAACGGGTCATGCGCGACCAAGCATTATTTGTATTTCTTAATGATGAGTGGAAGTGTTAAAAGTTAAGTTTCTGAATATATTATGTGGGTAAAATGGTGAAATTTGTGAAATTAAAGCAAGTTAAAGTTCAGTACCAGCGACAGCACAGGGCCGCGCCGCGACCCCCTTTGGCCCGCCGTGTCCTTTAACGTGTTTTGGTAACAGGAAAAATGAAAAACTGATCTGCAGATCAATGTTAGGTCGCGCCGCGACCAGACTAGCCGCACTGCGGCTTAGGCCTGGGTCTGGTGGTGAGCCCACTAAAAAAAATTGTCGTTTTCTAGCAAGAGTTTAAGGGCGTTATAAGTTGGTATCAGAGCTATGGTTTAAGGGATTTGGATAATCCATCGTAGGGTTATCTAGGCTTAAACCAACTCTAAGTTTTAATAAGCTGTTTATGACTTGCATGATAGATAATTATTAAAGTATTATGCCATGTTCCTTAGGATTGTATAGGATGCTAGAACCTAGAAGAAAGGAATCGGAAGAATGAATGTGTGTTATGCATGAGCTTGTTAGTATTTTTGAGAAAACTATGCACTTGTGATGTGATGTACTAGAGTGGTTTGGTGCACCCGGATTGCGTCCGTGCAAGAGGGTGATGATCAAACCCACTAAGTAATGAAGCTTGGATCCATGTCGATGATGATTAGCTTGGACTTGTGTCCATGTCAATGATGATTAGCTTGGACTTGTGTCCATGTCGATGATGATTAGCTTGGACTTGTGTCCATGTCAATGATGATTAGCTTGGACTTGTGTCCATGTCAATGATGATTAGCTTGGACTTGTGTCCATGTCAATAATGATAAGCTTGGACTTGTATCCATGCCGATAATGGTAAGCTTAGATCCATGGTAAAGTTAATGAGCTTGGACTTGCATCCATGGTAAAGTTAATGAGCTTGGACTTGTGTCCATGGTCGAGTTAATGAGCTTGGACTTGCGTCCATGGTAATGTTAGTGAGCCTGAACTAACGTCCATGTTAATCTTGATGAGTTTAGACCTTATGTCTATGGATTTGTGTTTAGCTTAGGCACAATCCTAGGTCATCCCTAGTAAGTTGTGTCTATGGTGTAGTATGACCGGATCCGATACAAGAAAGAAACTTGCGGGTTGACAGGTTATGTTTTTGGTTATGATTATGCTAATGCTAAGAGTGCTCTTGGGTTTTCGTGACCACGAGTCTATATAGGATGATGTAAGTTGCAAGTTTAAGACGAACAAATACATGAATAGGTGTAAGACTTAGCGTGAGGCTAAGCAAAATAATAACAATGAAGTGTAACACGTTATGCGGAACAAACTATTTTTTTTAAAACGAGAAAAGCATGAAAGCAGATCAAGTTATACTGAAGCGCCAAAAGAGTGAAATTTAGGGGTGGAGTTTAGCATCCCCGATCGTTTAGAATATTAAGAAGTCATGATAAGAGAAGGAAGTATGAAGGGAATGTGAACTCAGTCCGGGTTGAACTGAGACCCGAACCCGATCTAGAGTAGAAGAAGGGTAAAGGAGTCACGAGATGTGTGGTAGGTTCCTTCCTTTACACCTGCACATGTTTTGTGTAACTTCCTACATGAACACGTATAGGCCTTAACCTTTAATTGGAGAGGTAATGAAACTATATAGTTGTGACTATAGTGAGTAAATGATTATTTTGTTCCCTTGGAGTGGGGTTAGTGTGTTGCAACGGAAATGTATAGCAACGAACCTTCAAGTGAAGGGACTGAATGAAAAGAAAGAGTTTCCCTTAGGTAAATGTAAGAATGTTAAGAGGACCAAATTACTTACTTTTGAGGTTGAAAAGTCATGAGAAAGAGATCTATTTGGTCCTAGAAGGAGAGGAAGATGTGATAGATAAGATTGAACCGATTGTAAGGTCCTATAAATATTTGGATCTTCATAGCTTTAAGACTACACAAATGTAAGAAGAACAAGATAGAATGTAAAAAGCCTGAAAACGAGTAGTTCTTCTTGTATTAAAAAGGAAGATATGTGGTACATCAAATGATTGTAGTATGATGTAAGACTTAGTAGACAGTTAAGAAAACTAATTAAGCATGGGGAGTAAAATTTTGCATGAGAATGAGCAATCCAACTATCATGGTACTTAAGACTTGGTTGCGACTAAGTAGTAAGATGTGCATGATGTACGATGTTTAAAATAAAGACTAAGTGTATATACGAATGTGTATTATCGGTAGCTAATGATGGAAATGAGTAGAGACATGAAAGAGATGTGAGAAATGAGAAGATTTTTATGTTATGGTAATAAATTTCGAGAATGGAAGGAGGCGTCTCTGAAAAGTTGCATGAGAATAATCTGAAGAGAATTTATGAAAATAGACATTGAAATGAGCTCTAGATGATGAGATATGTATTTAGGGCTACATTTGCGTAGTAGCAATGAGTCTTGTGACACGTTCTGGTTATGTATTGAAAAAGAAACAGGTTCGGTTATTCATTATCCAGAGAATATGATGTAGAGATTGATGATGAAAATGAAAATAGCGTACGTTTGATCTATAATCATATTAGATAATATTGAAGGCTTGTTCAAGTAATTAGGTGAATTTTATAAGCAAAAGAATTTAATGGGTTTTGCATGAGGCATGTCAGATTCCCCGTTTCTATTTAACGTGGTTAAGAGGAAAAAGGGTTATGTGAAAATACATAGTTGAAGGGATCATAAGAATGGAAGATTGATCATGGTGATAATAAGATCGTTAATTTTATGGAGTTAGATGAAGGTTGAAATAATGGTAACTCTATATACTTTAGTAGAAATATTTTACTAAGAAAGAACCTATGGAAGATTCAAAGGTATGTAAGTTTATAAAAAAGTGATATGTGGGGAGCAAATGCGGACTCTAGTATAGATTCGCGAATAGAGATTAAGAGATTCTAGAAGATTTTAATATTTAAGCAAATGAGTCATGTATTGTGTGATTTTATGAAGAGACTTGAAAGATGAATTTTACAAGTGTAAAATTGGTGAAGGATGTAATTTAGTTAAGAAGAGAAAGGTACTTATGGAATGTACAGTGCAATTATATGAAAAGCTTACAACATGGAAATAATGGTGAGCATAAAAGGGATAAAGTCTTTTATTTGATTAATACTAAACACGATTCGAGATGATGATGCGAATAATCAATGTTGATGGCATGAGTTGTCGACACAAAAAGTACGTAAGGAAGTAAAATCTATGTAAATTGGCAAAAATTAATAGAAGCTAGTGAAGAATTTAGAGTGATAACATGTTTTAATACCTTGAAAGAAGAGAATTAAGATGCGAGAACAAGGTGTAACGAGAAATTTTCTGGAAAAGAAATAATGATTTATTTGGTATTAAGGATTAGTTCTCGGTTATGAAAATTTTTATTGGTAAAGGTTGTGATATAGAAACTTGATAATACAAGAAAGGAGATAGAAAGCGGATAAATTGAAATATCTAATGAAAGCTACATGAGGAAAGAATACTTAATGCAGGAAATTTAAGACTTAGGGTGAGAATATAACGAATGTATGCCTAAAGAACACCTAGTGTGTGATTGATGGAGCAACGTGCACAAAATTCTACAAGAAATTACCAACGTTAAGAGGAGATTAAGTAAAAGCTAAGTACTTTGGTTATCGAATTTGAAAGAGGTTAGTGAACGAAGACTCAAAATTATGAGGACAAAGGTATAAATGGTAACATATTAGATGAAAAGCTTTAATATATTCAGGATGACTTATGACTATTAGAAACTTTATTCGATTAAAATGAAAATGGCACCAATGAGTATTGAATTATGAGCAAGGACCGGTGAAGGTTCAAATGTAGTTTATAATGGTTTTGAATTCACCAAGGAATAAAAAGGATAGTTCGTGAGGACATGAACATTTCAACGGGGGGAGAGTTGTAACATCCCAAAAATTTCAAGTTATGTGTTTTGTTAAAACGGACTAATCATGCAAAGTATGAAATGAGGTGGTTAGTTGGTGTTAAGGACCACTTAAACTATGTTTTGGTGGGGAGGGACTTAAGTTGCCAACTAGTGAAAGTTTATATGTATTAAACTAGTCATGAAGCTTCTAGTTTGTGGAAGAAGAGTTGAGAAAGAAAGAAAGAAAGGGAGAAGACCTAGGGTTTTCAAGTGTTGGATCTAAGTGACTAAAGCTCTTGCAAATCAAATTTAAGAAATTAGAGGCATGGTAGTCATGGTGGAAGCAAGGAATCATCTCTATCTTCATCTCTTTTGCTAAGATGGACTAGAATGGTGAAGTGAAATTGAGGTATGATTGGTAAAATCGAATTTTTTACATATTCTTATGCTTAAGTGGTTTGTGTTTTATGAATTATTGTACGATTTATGTAAGCATGAGTTAAAATTCAGATTTAAGTGCTATGGTCTATGTCTAAATGGGTTTTGTTAATGAGATGAAGGTATAAGTGTAGATTATGATGGGTTTATGTTATGGTTATGTGTAAATACTAGTTTTTATGATGTTATGGCATATGTTTATGCATAAACTAGCTAATAAATGATGAATCGTGGAAAATGTGATTTCTTAGATTATGAAATAGTTGAATATGGCTTTATGCACACTAAGTGTTTGATGAAATGCCTCAATGAAAGTAAATATGTAATTTTGATGAAATTGTGTTAAAAGATTTATTTTGAGATGATGAAATTGCTAGTTAGTGTTTGTTGCTAAGAAGTGAAAGTCAAAAAGGTGTTTTCAAGAAATGTCAATGTTTAAGGTTCACCTCTAAATTTAGAAGGAGGTTGATGATCTAAGAACATGTCTTAATTAAACTCGAGAAATTGTATATTGAAAAGTTGTAAGAATGGCACTAGTTGTTGAAATGGAAAATGTAAAACTAAGTTTAATGAAATTTAAGAATTTTGAATATTATAAATGTTCATGTGAAGTGATAAAAAGAGGGTTAAGCAAGATTAACCCTCAAGTGTTAAATGAATGAAAGTGAAAGTTTATGCTTATGAGGTTAATTTGTTTGAATGCTTTATGTTAGCTCAATTTTGTAAATAATGAGATTAGCTCTTTTATAAGTGCTAGTCAAAGCAAAGGAACTTCAACCAATCAAGGGAGTGCTCTAAATCAAGATGAGTTATATGGGGATAATATGGGCGGGTCAAGGGTGATCACGGAATCCATGATCACAAGTTATGTAAAAGAGATGTTTATGAATTATTCTACGTTTTTGAATTTTACTATAGAAGTGTACTTGTGGTTGTTTTGAATACGAGATAGGATGATATGGGTGACTTAATGCTCCCGGATTGCATCCGTGCAAGAGGGTAACGATTAAGCTCACTAGGTAAAGGCTTAGACTTTACGTCTATATCAAGGTGAAAAGCTTAGACTTCATGTCTATGATAAGGCGAAAAGCTTAGACTTTGTGTCTATGTCATGGTGTAAAGCTTAGACTTTATGTCTATGTCCATATCACATGATAAGCTTGGATTTATATCCATGTTAGGTGTAAGCTTGGACGAGGTCCATGTTAAGAGTAAGCTTGGATTTATATCCATGTTAAGTGTAAGCCTCGACGATGTCCATGTTATGTGTAAGCTTGAATTTACATCCATGATATTGTTTTAAGCTTAGACTACGTCCATGTCATGTGCTAAGATTAGACGTAAGCCTATGACGCGAGATGATCAAGTCCGAAACACGAAATCAACCTTCGGGTTGGAAGGTTATGGTCACGTTATGATTATGTCAATGTTTTAAGTTTAAGATATTTACTTACCATTAACTCACTAAGAGTATTGCTTACCCCATTATGTTGATAATGTTTGATAGGCTCTTATGCATCGAGAAAGTATGGGACGACAAGGTTTTAGAGGAGCATTCGGCACTTAGCAAGTGGTAAGCAAGTCTCTTAATTGAATCTAGCTTTATGATAGCCGCTTATTAATGCCAAGGGTTAAAAGTGTTTAAAGATAAAAGATGTTTAGGTTATGTTTCGAAACCAAATGCTAAATTCAGTATTTTGGGTCAAAAAGATACGTTTAAATTGTGTGACAGGTCGTGCGCGACCAAGCATTATTTGTATTTCTTAATGATGAATGGAAGTGTTAAAAGTTAAGTTCCTGAATGTATTATGTGGGTAAAATGGTGAAATTTGTGAAATTAAAGCATGTTAACGTTCAGTACCAGCGACAGCACAGGGCCGCGTCGCGAGCCCCTTTGCCGCGCCGCGCCCTTTAACGTGTTTTGGTAATAGGAGAAATGAAAAAATAATATGTAGATCAATGTTAGGCCGCGCCGCGACCAGACTAGCCGCGCCGCGGCTTAGGCCTGGGTCTGGTGGTGAGCCCTCTAAAAAGAAAAAAAAATTGTCGTTTTCTAGCAACAGTTTTATACCTTGATTTTCGGCTTAGGTCCTGTGGGCGAGGTAGCTCGCGCTTGTGCAGGTTTAGGTACTTCTAGCTTGATAGTCATTTCAACCCCTGTTACTGTATCAAAAAGAAACAAGCGGGTTGGTAGTAGACATACAAAGAAAGATCAAATCAGAATGTTTTAACTTGTGTGTCCCACGGATGGCGCCAAATAATCAAGCATAGATTAATCTGGTCGGGTTCGGTCCATGCTTGACATCAAAGAAGGGGGATTTAAGGGTCAATTGGGTTTAACTCTCCGATCTGGAGTACCGTAAATAACCCCCTGTGAGATGAGGATCTCAGCGGGGGTGGTTAAACATAGACCCACCATCGGCGGGTAGTCCAGTCAACGATGGCTCACGCTGGGTTGTAGGGTTTGTGTTCATAGAACGTTACCTGTGTATCAAGAATGTATAGTGAAATGCTATAAGTCCGGTAGCGCGGGTATGTGCTCTATGCGCTACTGTTGATAATGTATGTGTATGTGAAGTGAATTCAAGATCCCTCAATGCTGTGGACAAAATCCTTTATTTATAGGGCCATCCTTCTTGTCTTTTATCGCCACATAATAAGGTTAAAAGGACCATGGCCTGCCAATAGTATTTCTTTGAGTTAGCTAACACGACAAAAGTAAAAAGTGTCCTTGTCGGACCTGACCTCTTGTCTGACAGGTGTCCTCTGCCAGCTACAGCATTGCCTAATATGTGCACGTCACCAAAGCGCATGGATGGGATCAGCGCTATGGTTGTCACTTTAGAGCTACCTGCCTAAGTGCGCGCTCTCATGACTCTTGTGGGAATGTTGTCTGATGCGCTACACGAGATGATCGGGTATGCGTATCATTACGGCCACCCACGCCGGGCATGGGCACCGGCTTGCCAGCCGTTTCCAGCCAAAACTTTTCTATTTAAGGGCCATTTGTCATCCCATTTTCTACACACTTCAATTCACTTCTCTCTCTCTCTCTCTCTCTCTCTCTCTCTCTCTTATTACAATAATTAGAGTCATACTTTCAAGGTCTTCGACTCTGAGCGGGAAATTTATTACCCGGAGAAGAACGCCGAAGATTATATTAGGAGCGGTCTGGAGTTTGAATTTTTCACTTATGTACTTTTGGAACTCGTTTAATCTAATGGTACTTCTATCCTTCATCTTTATATAATGTCTTCCTGATGATGTGTGTAGCCCATCATGTTTTCTCATTAGGCTTGCACTTGGGCTTGAGCTAAGAAAAGCCCACAAGTCCCCTAAAAACCCTAAATCCCCTCTATAAATAAAGGGGTCATCCTCCCATTTTATCCATCTCATCTTTCTCTCTCTATCTTCTCTCCACTCATTCTCTCTCTCTCTCTCTCTCTCAAGGATTTTTGCCTCCTAGGCTTTTTTCCCTCACGGCCAATAAACTTGAAATGTCCCATTCATATCGATTATAAATGTTTCATATTAATTGATTTCGTTGCGAGGTTTTGACCCCTATATGAGACGTTTTTCAAAGACTGCATTCAATTTTTAAAACAAACCATAACCTTTATTTTATCGATAAAGGTTTAAAAACATTCCAAAGATTATCAAATAATGATAATCTAAAATATAGCGTTTTCACACGACCATTACATAATGGTTTACAGTAATATTACACAACAACTTAAGTCTTCGAATGCAGTTTTTAAACAATATTATACAAGCATGCAGACTCCAATCATGTCTTTATTTATCATGCAACAGCGGAAGCTCTTAATAATCACCTGAGAATAAACATGCTTTAAACGTCAACAAAAATGTTGGTGAGTTATAGGTTTAACCTATATATTTATCAAATTGTAATAATAGATCACAAGATTTCATCTTTCAATAACATGCAATCTGCATAAAAAATCATTCATATGGTGAACACCTGGTAACCGACATTAACAAGATGCATATAGAATATCCCCATCATTCCGGGACATCCTTCAAATATGATAATTTCGAAGTACTAAAGCATCCGCAACAATGGATGGGGCTTGTTGGGCCCAATAGATCTATCTTTAGGATTCGCGTCAATTAGGGGCCAATTCCCTAATTCTTAGGCTACCAAGCAAAAAGGGGCATATTCGATTTCGATCATTCAACCATAGAATGTATTTTCACGTACTTGTGTCTATTTTGTAAAACATTTAAAAAACTGCATGTATTCTCATCCCAAAAATATTAGATTTTAAAAGTGGGACTATAACTCACTTTCACGTATTTTCACCTCGTCAGAAAATAAGACTTGGCCACGGGTCGATTCACGAACCTATAACAAATATGTACATACATATCAAAGTATGATCGAAATATATTCATAGCATATTTTATTACGTTTTAACGATTTAAATTTGTTAAGTTAACAGTCCAACGTTAGTAGTCCACAATTAGTTGTCCACAGTTAGCAGTACAGAAATAAATCAATATATATTATCTCGAATCAATCCACGACCTAGTGTATACAAGTCTCAGACTCGATCACAACTCAAAGTATATATATTATTTTGGAATCAACCTCAATCCTGTATAGCTAACTCGAGCATTACCGCATATAAAGTGTCTATGGTTGTTCCAAATAATATATATAAATGACGTCGATATGATATGTCAAAACATTGTATACATTTCTACGG
This sequence comes from Rutidosis leptorrhynchoides, assembly GCF_046630445.1. NCBI lineage: Eukaryota > Viridiplantae > Streptophyta > Magnoliopsida > Asterales > Asteraceae > Rutidosis > Rutidosis leptorrhynchoides. The sequence continues at coordinate 261,708,278 of NC_092336.1, read as the reverse complement.
TCTATCAAGATTACATAATATATGTTAGAATACATGTATAATACAATATAAGTTAGTTAAGTTATGGTTAGTATAGATTTGTTACAAAGTTTCACGTAGCTAAAACAAGCAAAAATATCCAATTTTGTTTTACCCATAACTTCTTCGTTTTAAATCCATTTTGAGTGAATCAAGTTGCTATAGTTTCATAATGAACTGAAATTTATGAAACTAAAAAGAAAAAGTATAAGTTTATAGTCGAAAATACAGGTTACAAGTCATTTTTGTAAGAGGTAGTCATTTCCGTCGAAAGAACGACATCTTGATGACCATTTTGAAAAACATACTTTCACTTTGAGTTTAACCATGATTTTTGGATATAGTTTTATGTTCATATGAATTATCATTTTCCTAGAAGAACAACGTTTAAATCAAAGGTTATCAGAATTTTTAATTATCCAACCCAAAACAGCCCCCGATTTTACTACAACGGCGTATGTCCGGTTTTACGGTGTTCTTCGTGTTTCCAGATTGTAGATCATTAAGTTAGCATATCATATAGATATAAATCATGTGTTTAGTTGATTTTAAAGTTAAGTTAGAAGGATTAACTTTGTTGACGAACAAGTTTAGAATCCACTAAACTATGTTCTAGTGATTACAAGTTATAATCTTCGAATAAGATAGTTTTATATATATGAATTGAATGATGTTATGAACATCATTACTACCTCCAGTTTAGTAGGTAAACCTACTGGAAATGATGAAGAAATAACTTGAGCTTCAATGGATCTTTAATAGCTTGGAATTTCTTGAAGTAGAATCATAACACGAAAACAAGTTCAAGTAAGATTACCACTTGAATTAAGATAATTATAGTTATAGAAATCGAATCAAAGTTTGAATATGAGTATTACCTTGAATAATAAATATAACCTACTGTAAATAACAAAGGTTTCTTGATCTTAGATGATTACTTGGAATGGATTTGAAAGCTTGGAAGTAGACTTGCAAACTTGAAAGTGTTCTTGAAGTTTTCTTAAGTAGTTGTTTTGTAAGTGTTTTATGTTTGGATTTATGAGCTAGATTGATGTAGATTTTGATGAAGATGATAAAGAACACTTAGAACAATATGAGAACTTGAGAGAGATGAGTTTGATTCAAGAAAATTGAAAAATGAAAGTGTTTGTGAGTGTGTAGGTTCACGTGAAAATGGGGGTACCATATAGTCTCCATTAGTTTGTAATTTTTTGAGATATTTCATGCTAGATGTTAAATGATGGTTTCCACATGTTTGATGACTCACTAAGGGCTACTAAGAGCTGATCATTGAAGTGTATATACTAATAGTATGTACATTTAGGAGCTAGGTATTGTACGAGTACGAATACGGTTGCATACGAGTAGAATTGTTGATGAAAATGAATGAGAATGTAATTGTAAGCATTTTTGTTAAGTAGAAGTACTTTGATATGTGACATGAAGTCTTTCAAAAGTGTACTAATACATCTTAATACACTATATGTATATGCATTTTAACTGAGTCGTTAAGTCATCGTTAGTCGTTACATGTACATGTTGTTTCGGAACCTTTAAGTTAACGATTTCGTTAAATGTAATTAATCTCATTGTTATTATATCTAATGAGATGTTAAATTATTACATTATTATGATAAAATGATGTACTAATATATCTTAATATGATATATAAATATTAAGACGTTATTACAACGATAATCGTTACGTATAGATATCGTTTTGAATTTCTTAGGTTAGTAGTCTTGTTTTATGTATAAGATTCATTGTTAATATACATAATAAGATACTTACTTATCATTTCATCATGTTAAACATATATATATGTTCATATATATAATATCATGTAATATAGAAGTTATAACGTTCGTGAATCATCGGACAAACTGTGTGGTCAAATGTTAACACAAAATCCGTTTCAATTAATCAAGTCTTAACAAGTTTGATTGCTTAACATGTTAGAAACATTTATTCATGTAAATATTAATCTCACATAATATATAATCATGGAAAAGTTCAGGTCACTACAAAACTCGACTCAACCGGACGGCTCTCAACCATCGACCACCCTCTCGAGATCATCATCTCGATTCGGGTTATTACGTTATCCGGACCGGAGTGTTGATGTCGTTGAACCCCAAAACCCTGCTTTTTACTGTACTCAAGTATATCCCCGAATTATGCTTGAACAATTGGCGCCATCCGTGGGACTGGCATGGCAAGCTCATGCATCTAGCAACTGAATCAGTCCGGTCTTACACTTATACGCTTCATGCAATAGCTTCGCAACACCACCGTTGTTTAACGGGTTAAACGAGTCAGACTTGACTCGTAGCTGTAAGTTCCTTCATTTAATTCGGCAGCTAAACAAATTCATTACAGTACGATGCATTTATGTTCGTTGATCATTATGTACGCTAAAAGCCTAAAGGGTATAAAATGTTTTGAATGAAATTTTTAGAAGTAGAAATGGTACATGACAAAAGCAAAAAAGAAAAGGGCTGTGCTTTTATGTTTTGTCCTTTTACTTTTTTGTCGTCTCAAACAGAAAAAAGGTACATTGGTCTCATAGGTGCAGTAAACAAATGGGCTCAACTTACAATTGAATTTAATTTTACAAAAAATAAATTAAAAAAGGAGTTTGTGGTCTACAAAAGGCATGGGGGATAACATTCTTTTTGTTCTCTCTTTCTACATGCGCTACTAATTACACCTAGACCTATTATTGCATATACATATTACATATTGTACATGTATATTATTATTATATATGTTATATTAGTATGTATGAATATAACGTACACAGTAGCCTACAAAGCTTGTCTCTATTATCTAAAAGCGCACGAAGGGTTGCAGCTAATATGATCCGAGCTTGATGCTTAGCGCTCTTTCTACGTGCATGTTGGTTAGCTAGCGTCCATTGGTTGGCACTAGTCATCTAACGTCTGTCGGTTAGCACATGACGGTTACGGTTAGCGTAGTGCACGTTGATTAGCGCAAGTTACTTAGCGCATGGCGGTTATGTTAGCGCATCACATGTTGGATTAGAGCAAGTTACTTAGCGCATGATGGATACGGTTAGCGAATGACAGATAATGATTATCGCATGTCCAAGATGGTTAGTGCATGTTGGTTAGCGGCAAAAAGACTACGGTATGGTAATTGATTTGTTTCATACATCTTTTATTTATTTCAATTGGATCGAGGTGTAGTGCCTTTTTTAAGATACCCATTGTAGTGACCCGAACTTTTCCATATTTTTATATATTAAATGAAATTGATATTTACATGATTAAATGTTTCCAACATGTTAAGCAATCAAACTTGTTAAGACTTGATTAATTGAAATAGGTTTCATATAGACAATTGATCACCCAAGTTGACCGGCGATTCACGAACGTTAAAACTTGTAAAAACTATATGATTAAATATATATGGATATATATATAGTTAACATGATATTATGATAAGTAAACATATCATTAAGTATATTAACAATGAACTACATATGTAAAAACAAGACTACTAACTTAATGATTTTGAAACGAGACATATATGTAACGATTATCGTTGTAACGACATTTAATGTATATATATCATATTAAGATATATTAATACATCATGATATCATGATAATGTAATAATTTAACATCTCATTTGATTTAATAAACAATGGGTTAATAACATTTAACAAGATCGTTAACCTAAAGGTTTCAAAACAACACTTACATGTAACGACTAACGATGACTTAACGACTCAGTTAAAATGTATATACATGTAGTGTTTTAATATGTATTCATACACTTTTGAAAGACTTCAAGACACTTATCAAAATACTTCTACTTAACAAAAATGCTTACAATTACATCCTCGTTCAGTTTCATCAACAATTCTACTCGTATGCACCCGTATTCGTACTCGTACAATACACAGCTTTTAGATGTATGTACTATTGGTATATACACTCCAATGATCATATCTTAGCATCCCATGTGAGTCACCTAACATATGTGGGAACTATCATTTGACAACTAGCATGAAATATCTCATAAAATTACAAAAATATGAGTAATCATTCATGACTTATTTACATGAAAACAAAATTACACATCCTTTATATCTAATCCATATACCAACGACCAAAAACACCTACAAACACTTTCATTCTTCAATTTTATTCATCTAAGTGATCTCTCTCAAGTTCTATCTTCAAGTTCTAAGTGTTCTTCATAAATTCTATAAGTTATAGTTTTATAAAATCAAGAACGCTTCCAAGTTTGCAAGTCTACTTCCAAGCTTTTTAATCCATTCCAAGTAATCATCTAAGATCAAGGAACCTTTGTTATTTACAGTAGGTTATCTTTCTAATTCAAGGTAATATTCATATTCAAACTTTGATCCAATTTCTATAACTATAACAATCTTATTTTGAGTGGAAATCTTACTTGTACTTGTTTTCGTGTCATGATTCTGCTTCAAGAACTTTCAAGCCATCCAAGGATCCTTTGAAGCTAGATCCATTTTTCTCATTTTCAGTAGCTTTATCCAGAAAACTTGAGGTAGTAATGATATTCATAACATCATTCGATTCATACATATAAAGCTATCTTATTCGAAGGTTTAAACTTGTAATCACTAGAACATAGTTTAGTTAATTCTAAACTTGTTCGCAAACAAAAGTTAATCATTCTAACTTGAGTTTTAAAATCAACTAAACACATGTTATATATCTATATGATATGCTAACTTAATGATTTAAAACCTGGAAACACGAAGAACACTGTAAAACCGGACATACGCCTCGTAGTAACACCGCAAGCTGTTTTGGGTTAGTTAATTAAAAACTATGATAAACTTTGATTTAAAAGTTGTTCTTCTGGGAAAATGCTTTTTCTTATGAACATGAAACTATATCCAAAAATCATGGTTAAACTCAAAGTGGAAGTATGTTTTCTAAAATGGTCATCTAGACGTCGTTCTTTCGACTGAAATGACTACCTTTACAAAAACAACTTGTAACTTATATTTCCGACTTTAAACCTATACTTTTTCTATTTAGATTCATAAAATAGAGTTCAATATGAAACCATATCAATTTGATTCACTCAAAACGGATTTAAAATGAAGAAGTTATGGGTAAAACAAGATTGGATAATTTTTCTTGTTGTAGCAACGTGAAAATTGGTAACAAATCTATATTAATCATATTCTAGCTAACTTATATTGTATTATACATGTATTCTAATATATTATGTAATCTTTGGATACCATAGACACGTATGCAAATGTTTTGACATATCATATCAACCCATGTGTATATATTATTTGGAACAACCATAGACACTCTATATGCAGTAATGTGGGAGTTAGCTATACAGGGTTGAGGTTGATTCTAAAAATATATATACTTTGAGTTGTGATCTAGCCTAAGACGTGTATACACTGGGTCGTGGATTGATTCAAGATAATATATATCAATTTTTTTCTGTACATCTAACGTTGGACAACTAGTTGTAGGTTACTAACGAGGACAGCTGACTTAATAAACTTAAAATATTAAAATGTATTAAAAGTGTTGTAAATATATTTTGAATATACTTTGATATATATGTACATATTTGTTATAGGTTCGTGAATCGACCAGTGGCCAAGTCTTACTTCCCGACGAAGTAAAAATTTATGAAAGTGAGTTATAGTCCCACTTTTAAAATCTAATATTTTTGGGATGAGAATACATGCAGGTTTTAGAAATAATTTACAAAATAGACACAATTACGTGAAACTACATTCTATGGTTGAATTATCGAAATCGAATATGCCCCTTTTTATTAAGTCTGGTAATCTAAGAATTAGGGAACAGACACCCTAATTGACGCGAATCCTAAAGATAGATCTATTGAGCCTAACAAACCCCATCCAAAGTACCGGATGCTTTAGTACTTCGAAATTTATATCATATCCGAAGGGTATCCCGGAATGATGGGGATATTCTTATATATGCATCTTGTTAATGTCGGTTACCAGGTGTTCACCATATGAATGATTTTTATCTCTATGTATGGGATGTATATTGAAATATGAAATCTTGTGGTCTATTGTTACGATTTGATATATATAGGTTAAACCTATAACTCACCAACATTTTTGTTGACGTTTAAAGCATGTTTATTCTCAGGTGAATATTAAGAGCTTCCGCTGTTGCATACTAAAATAAGGACAAGATTTGGAGTCCATGTTTGTATGATATTATGTAAAAACTGCATTCAAGAAACATATGTCGATGTAATATATTTCTATTGTAAACCATTATGTAATGGTCGTGTGTAAACAGTATATTTTAGATTATCATTATTTGATAATCTACATAATGCTTTTGAAACCTTTATTGATAAAATAAAGGTTATGGTTGTTTTAAAAATGAATGCAGTCTTTGAAAAACATCTCATATAGAGGTCAAAACCTCGCAACAAAATCAATTAATATGGAACGTTTATAATCAATATGAATGGGACATTTCAGTTGGTATCCGAGCGTTGGTCTTAGAGAACCAGAAAATTGCATTAGTGTGTCTTACCGAGTTTGTTAGGATGCATTAGTGAGTATGGACTTCGACCGTGTTTTTCTTCAAAAAAAAAAACGATTGCTTAACATTTTTTTTGTTGGAAACTATATATTATTAACATGTAAATATTATGTGATATATTAATCTCTTAACGTGTTTGATATTGTGTGATAGATGTCTGCCTCTAGTACAAATCCCATTGATTCACCTAATAATAATGAAGAATCGAATATATTTTGGGAAGATTCACAAATTCCCGAAGATGAACCGGAAGAGGAGGAACCGGAAGAGGAGGAACCGGAAGAGGATGAATCGGAAGAGGAGGAACCAAAAGAAGAAGAGGTTCCGGAGGAAGAAATATTGATGCCTATAGTAAATTGATTAAATAAAAGAAAATCCTCAACCAACCGACCAAAGTTAATTATGGTCAATGGTGTTTCCGTCAAGGAAGCAAAGTATTGGGAGGATTACCAATTCTCCGATGAATCGGATCCCGACAAGGATTCCGATGATGTTATAGAAATTACCCCAACACAATTTAATAAGGCAAAAGAGAACAATAAGGAAAATGGCATAAAAATAGAAAAATTTGATTCCAAGCACGATGAACTTTATATGTATCGTCAACATCCGTATTTCTTAAGTTGTGACAATAACTCGGGAACCTCTAAACCACCAGGTTTTTCTAAACCAATGTGGAAAACGACGGCTCGTATTAGGGGAACATCATATATCCCTAGAAACTTGGCAAAACGAACCAAAATCGAAGAAGAAGAAACGAGCGAGTCGGAATAAGATAGTTGTATTCGTGTGGTGTAATATATGTAATATAGTGTGCTTATGCTTTATGATATATGTAAAAATTGCTTGTATTAATAAGTATTTTTTTATGAATCTAACTCTTGTCTATTTTACAGTATAAAAACACAAAATGGATAGACAACCCAATATTTTAAGAGACCTACCCGGAGACATGATTGATGAAATCTCGTCTAGAGTCGGTCAGAATTCCTCGGCACAACTATTTAAGGCGAGATCAGTTTGTAAGACATTCGAAGAACGTTCCAAGAATGCCTTGATTTATAAAAGGCTTTCGTTCAAAAGATGGGGGATAACACATTGGGAAATCCATAAGTTACGATGTGTTTACTTTGACGCATATATTGCGGGGAACCCAAATGCTATTTTACGCAACGGGTTAAGAAGTTATTTTGACTCAATATATCCGAATATAGGACTTCGTGATTTAGAAAAAGCGGCTAACATGCAGCATTAAGAAGCATGTTATGCTTACGGGTTAGTAATGTTCGCTTCTCACCAAAGTGAGAACAAGAACATCGGGCTACAACTATTAAACAAAACGTTCCCACAAGTGACGGAGTCGGTAATTGGGGTAAGAAATGAGGTTTTTAGATTATTATGAGGCTGTTGGACATTACAAAACCCTAGTCCTTTTGACGACATTTCAACATGCTGCCTAGCCAACGGTCATAACGGTTATTTTCCACAAGACCAAGGATGGGAAGTCGTCTTAGTAAAACCAGAATGCATGACTTGTTTCTGGACTTATGAATTACGTGTCTTTATTTTCTTTGCTGAACAACTTTCGTATTAGCTAGATTTATCTTCAAAACTGTCCTGTATCATAGTGTACTATATTTCATGTTATATGTAATATAGCGAAGTTGTAAGTTTGAAGAATATTTGTATGTGATATATTATTATAATTAGTTTTTCATATGGAATTGTAGTAGTTGAATTGTATATTAGCTACTAAGTATGAACTTAACGGATAGGTAGTACCCGAATTTAAACTTATAAAACGCTAATATGAAGAAAAAGCTTTTATAAATGAGTTCATATTATGCTACGAGGTACTATTGACTACTCTTAATATTCTGTATGATTAAATTGTTTCATTTGACTATTTTGAAGGAAATGGCACCGACTACTCGACACACCTTGAATATGAGCGAAGAGAAATTTCGTGCCTTTCTTGCTTCAAACATAGCCGCAGTACAGGCCGCGCTACATGTGACAACCCGGAAATTTCCAACCAAATTTAAACTTTAATCTTTATATGTTTCCGACACGATAAGCAATATTTGTTAAGTTAAATTTCAAGAATTTTAAACTATGTTCATACATTCATTCAACCTCGACCAAGTTCCAACGATTCACGAACCATTAAACGAATATGATTATATATGTATATGTGTATATATATTATAACTTGAAACGTAAAGAAAATATTAGATTAAATACTTTATATGATTGTATCTGTTTCAAAATGTTTATCAATGGAATTAGAAGATAAGATCAAATGATTGAATTATCAGATATATTGAATTATGATTACAAGTCTCTGTTGAAAGGCCCACGTTGATTTGAGAAATCTTTCTATTTTAACAATATTCGGAAAATGGTAAAGTGATTTATAAATAAGAACAAATTGTTAATCATTGAGAACTAGACAAAGGATAGTGGAAGATTGAATCTCATAAAGACTCGATTGATCTATTTAGTTTCAAACGTACAAAAACGTTTTCAGTTTAAAAAGAACTTTATTATTAAAACGTATATAACTTTTATAAATATCTAGAACCACTTTTGACAACTCATTACTTAACTAGTATGATAAATATAACGATAATTATATTTTATTTTATTAAATATATATAATGATTTAAATTAATATTATATATATTTATACGCGTATTATACGTATTATGTAGTTTTATACTTTTACTATACTTAAACTTTACCTTTACTTTATTTTTACTTTACTTTAACTTTAATAATTCACTTTAATAATTCATACTTTAATAATTCACTTTAATAATTCATACTTTAATAATTCACTTTAATAATTCATACTTTAATAATTCACTTTAATAATTCATACTTTAATAATTCACTTTAATAATTCAAAAATCTATTATAAATAGAATTCAATAGGTTTCATTATTTCATAGAAACTTGAAAATATTTTTCTCAAAACTCTCTCAATCGATTTACATATATATATTTACTCCGTATTATTTCAAGATATTATTAGTATACATAAAATATTACGACGGAGTGCTGTCCGAGTGATTTCGAAATTGTTTTTCGAGTGGGATAGGATTAAGGAAATTATGGGTTATAGCTATGGAGGTGATTGAGTATGGTTCATGGGTATGCTCGTGAGGTCAATATAGTATTTATCATTTCTGTTGCGTCTACGTACCTTTCCTGCAATATTGAATCTCAATATTGATACGTGAGTACTCATAATTTAACTTTTACATACTAATAGTGTATCCCTGACTAGTGCTCCAGTATTTAGGATTATGCATGCTTGTACTTTTGATATTGCCCTTAGACAGGTTAGGTTGAATCTTGAATTAGTTACACTTGCGGTTGAGATAAGGTATAAGATATGCATGTCCTTAGAAAGTTAGCGAAAAATTAAGAACTTTTCCTTTAGATATCGAATGGTTTCGATGAACGGATTAGAAGTTATAATCAATTGAATTTTCGATATTTTTATAAAAAATGATTATTATTATCGTCGTTTTTATCGTCGTTCTAGTTTTATCTTATTATTATCATTATTATTATCTTTATCAATAAAAGGGATTTATCATTAAAAATTGTTATTTTTTTTATTACTATCGTTATTATCGTTAAAGTTATAATTAGTATTATTATTATTATCCAATTATTATTATTATTATTGGTATTATTATTATTATTATCATTATTAATATATATATCATTATTTAAAAATAGTTATTGTTATTGTTATTATTATTATTACTATATTATCATTAAGATAATTATTAGTATTATCGTTAATAATGTTATAGTAACTATCATTATTAATATTAGTGTAATTAAAACAAATATTTGTAACACCTAATTATTTTGATTACTATTATTATCATTATTATGAACACGATATAAAAGACGATTAAAAGCTATTAAACGAAACGATTAGGAAATAATGGGTAAGAGTTTCATGATGAAATTAAAATATTATAAGATATTGATTTAGATAAAATTATCGTTCTTATTATTTTTATCATTACTATTATTATTAAAAGTATCGTTAGTATTAAAACTATCATTTTAACAAAAATTATCATTTTAATAGAAATGTCATTGTTACTATAAAATATCATTATTATTATTATTATTATTATTTTAAATAGAATTATTATTTTAAAGATAATATTAAAAATTATCGTAAATATTAAAGTTATCATAATTAGAATTATCGTTTTATCATAATATCATCTTAGTAATTATAAATATTGATATTTTTATAATAATAATTATTATTACAAAATAATACAACTTTTACTTACTATCATTATAGATATTATTTTATCAAATAAATATGTGATACAAACATATTTTACTACGTGTAATAACTTACTTTAATAATACCTATCATATTATCTTTATGATATTAAATGAACCCTATAAATTTTATTACTTAAATATATATAAAAGTATATTTTATTATATAAATTTAATATAAAATTTTATTTATTAATAAATAAATTATATTATTTACTCTAATAAATCTTTTAAAAATATTTAAAAATATAAAACGACGATATTTAAACTATATATTAATCATGTATAGATTTTTGGAAATTATTTTGAGTCAAATTTACTTTTGTTGACTTTTGTATATTAGTCTCGAGCATTAGGATTGTGGTACACTATGACTTGACCTAATTTGTTAGACAAATATTGACCAACACATAAATATATATAATTAATTTAGGTTTGTGAATCCGAGGCCAACCTTGCATTTGTTCAATGACGTTATATGTATTTTTACTACGAAATACAGTATGGTGAGTTTCATTTGCCTTTTTACCCTTTATATTTTTGGGACTGAGAATACATGCGCTTTTATAAATGTTTGACGAAATAGACACAAGTAATTGAAACTACATTCTATGGTTGAATTATCGAAATCGAATATGCCCCTTTTTATTAAAGTCTGGTAATCTAAGAATTAGGGAACAGACACCCTAATTGACGCGAATCCTAAAGATAGATCTATTGGGCCTAACAAACCCCATCCAAAGTACCGGATGCTTTAGTACTTCGAAATTTATATCATGTCCGAAGGAGGATCCCGGAATGATAGGGGATATTCTTATATGTATCTAGTTAATGTCGGTTACCAGGTGTTCACCATATGAATGATTATTTTTGTCTCTATGCATGGGACGTATATTTATGAGAACTGGAAATGAAATTCTTGTGGTCTATTAAAATGATGGAAATAAATGATTATGATAAACTAATGAACTCACCAACCTTTTAGTTGACACTTTAAAGCATGTTTATTCTCAGGTGTTAAAGAAATCTTCCGCTGTGCATTTGCTCATTTTAAAGATATTACTTGGAGTCTTTCATAGCATATTTAGAAGAACGTTGCATTCGAGTCATTGAGTTCATCAAAGATTATTATTAAATCAATTTATAGTTGGATAGTGGATATTATGAAATGTTATGCATGCCTGTCAATTTTCGATGTAAAGAAAGATTGTCTTTTAAAAACGAATGCAATGTTTGTAAAATGTATCATATAGAGGTCAAATACCTCGCAATGTAATCAACTATTGTGAATCGTTTATAATGTATATGAACGGGTTCTTTCAGTTGGTATCAGAGCGGTGGTCTTAGCGAACCAGGTCTGCATTAGTGTGTCTAACTGATAAGTCGATAGGATGCATTAGTGAGTCTGGACTTCGACCGTGTCTGCATGTCAAATATTTTGCTTATCATTTTGTGTCGAAAATTAACTACTTATCATTCTCAGGAAATTACCTGCTTATCATTTTTAGTCTAAGACACGTCTTGCTACATTGATTGCATGAATAGTGTATAGACAAAAATTCATATCTTAGCATATCTGCTAAATCATATCTTATCGTATATGTTACTTTAAACTTTGCCTGACATATCCCGCAAAGTCCTCTGTAATCTACGAAATCTTTTGATCTATATATATATATATATATATATATATATATATATATATATATATATATATATATATATATATATATATATATATATATATATATATATATATATTCTATGTAATTAGAATACCATTCGATAGCCAGAAAATTATTTCATATCGAAAAACCCTTTATTCAATCGTACGAAATGGAATTCGTCATTAGTTCAAGTTCCTCAGATTATGAAATGGAATCCCACTCAAGCTCCGAAAGCAGTGTGACCGGAATGGATCAACCAATCAGTCATCACCTATTCTGGATGAATTGGGGATGGGTTCGTAGCCTCCTCAATCATTGGAGATAAGAAGAAGGTGATCCCTTCCATCCACCACATTGTCCTCTTGACGAAGAACCTGAAGCACTTACCGGCGAACCTGTCCGAAACACTATTTTCTCTCTCATTTCCAGAGTATCTCGCCACGATTATATACTACATCAAATTCTAGATTTTATTTATCCGCTTGTTCGAACCGACAATCATCCCGGTGTAATAGAAGAAGTCAACGAGCTTCGCGCTCGGGTAGTGGCTTTGGAGAATATGGTGCAAAGGTTACAAACACCAGCAGCAGCACCAGCAGCATAATCAGTACCACCAACATCAACGTCAACAGTACCATTACCACCCCCAACCACAACCGCGTCGTAAACCTCAACTCCACAATCTGTCCCACGAGTATCAAGGTCATACGTCCTATAAATAACATGGAAGACCAACAACAACAAACGATGAAGTATTAATTCATGACTTCATCGGAGAAATATTTTACGGTGATTATGTAATCTCTAAAATTTTAGAGATTACTTATTCTAGATCTAACCATAAATCAGATGAGTGGACCGAAATGATAAAAGAAATCCTGACCAGAATGGTGCACGATTTACAAACTAGACTTGTTTTACCAACAGTATCAACAGTACCTCCAGCATCACCAGCATCGTCAGTGTTGTCAGCATCAGCATTAGCGGCACCTATAACCTCACAAGCTCCGTCAGTTCAAGAATCACCGCGGACATCATTATGAATCAACGAGTATATTGTATCAATGAGTTATGAAGAATTAACTCATTTCCACTGAAGGATTTATATGTATATCTTATATATAAATCTTTAAACCATAATAAATCTTTCTGTACTATGCTATTATGTGTGAATCTTAACTATTCGGTTAATTCATATTACTAATATGCAATAATGCACGTCATTCGTCCGCAACTTAACTATCGTTAACTACAACCTCTGTCTCAATTCAATAAATTCCAATTCATAATAAATCAAGTGTATTATTCAAATATATGTTGATTTTACACTTTCGTCATCAATGTACTCGAAACTTTTCAGATAACATCATTCGTACTTTGCGAAGTTCACAAGAATTTAATGAAAACCAACATCATGCCCCAACAAATAACGAAGTATTGATTCATAATTTCAGTATTATTGAAGTAATACTTATGTAATCTCTAAAGCCTTTAAGGGATTATTCAATTCTAGTTTCAACCGTAAATTAAATGAGTTTAATTTAATATTAACTCATTAAATCGATATTACATCTGAAGAAAATATACATATATATATATATATATACATATATATATATATATATATATATATATATATATATATATATATATATATATATATATATATATTTTCAAAAAGACTGTAATAAAAATTCTTTTGTACAAAATATTAATTGTGAAATATTTTTTTTTAACAGGTAGGTAATACCCGAGAGATATATAAATTCACAATTAATATGTTACATTCTTCGAATCTGATTCAGCAATCATCAACTATACTCACTATTTTCTCAAACAATATATATTCTTTTATAGAAATCAAAACAACCATACTCATTCAAAATTTAATTGCATATTCTGATTTTGAAATCTCAGAATTCAACTCGAGATATGACCGAAATCATCACTCTTAGATCCTTACATCTTTCACAAACTATACTTTGACTTCAAAAGTGTGTTAGAACATCATATGTATATTAACGATTACAATCTGTGTTCAAAACCCTTCAAAATTCCTGAAGACACTTCAAATAATAAACAATCGAGATGATGATCCAACCACATATTAACCACAGTCTTGCATCTGAAAAGCTCTCGAAACCAGAGTCATAATTTAACACGTATCCGTGTCAGACCCTTTGGCATTTATTAGTAAAAATAACTTTGCGATTCCTTTTCAAATTAGTCAGTTTTGTCACAGCTTTAGCAAGTCAACTTCGACTTTTCAGTTGAAACAGTCTTATTATAACCTTGATATAGACGTTGCCCTTTCGTCATCGTTACCAGAGAACCTTTTACGTCTCACCACATTAAAAATAAACTTACCAACAACTTCACTGATCTTTGACTTTCCGAAAAGTCATTATATTTATCGAAACCCCATCATTTACTCATCCGCATCTTGTAACAAGAATTGTCATGCCAATTACTGGGAATCAGCAATTAGTATTTTGAAATCTTGCAGTATGTCTCTGCCAACAGTTATAGGGGTATATATAACGTCTATCTCCTAGACTTATATACTTTGAATGTGAAGTTTCTGAAAAACACCCTAAACTGCGAACTAGTTCTCCGAAGTTTGGAAAATGCTGATGACGCAGCAAAAACTGTAAACAACCTTAATAGTCAAAAGTTTGATAATAAAGGATAGTGTGTTGGAAAAGCTTAGAAAAAGAGAAGGTTTGGAACTGAAAAACGGATTAAGCAAACCATGAAGGAGGCTATGGACAAATCACAAAGACTAAACCTGCCTTCAAAGAATCCAAATGATTCAGTGTCTGCTGAAATTATTATCAAATACCTTAATCCTGACTCTAAACCCTTGTGAATAATATTCTTCATCATCCTCTGATCTTAGATATTCTAAAATATCATCATATCTTTCATTATAAATATCCTCCATATTTCTGAAGATATTTTCTTAATTTTTCTTATTTGAAATCATTTACCTCTTCGCGCTATCTGTATTACATCATAAAAGAAACTATTTTAGTTTCTAAATTCTGAAACATTCAAGTTTAAAATAGAAATATTTTGAAGTAGTGTTGGGAACTGAAGCATGAATTAGTATAATATAATGACACTTGATCAACGTGATTATATTACAGTAAGTCATGCTGAGTTTCTAAATGGAACGTGATGATTCACCGATCATAACATCATCATGTGCTATGTTATACGACTCTTGTATTCTATTTAACCTCTAAAATATCAAGAAAATATTTCTTGATGATTCGGCCTTTTCCAAGGTATTCTAGTAATTTGACAAGTCAAGATCGTGCCATCACAATTTCCTTCCTAGAACATTAACAATGTTCATTTCAAAATTCATATCTGTGAATTCTGGACCATTACAAGCGGTGCTTAATCGCAAGAAGAAGAAACGAAAGGACAAAACTCCGAAATAGAAATTGGGGTATAAATTGCAGCAAATAAAAGACAGCATTAATTGTGAATGATAATGATTATAGAAGACAGAAGCAGAGACTTTGAAATATAAGGGAACATATAAAGCCCAACGATAAACCATAAATTATAAACCATATATATCGATGCATATAGCAATATAAAGACACGGGAGAACTAGAAACACTATAAACCCAAGAGTATAGTAGAAGTAAATAGATTCTTCCGGCGGTAGATGAAAAAGAAGAATGACCGATATGAAAGTTAGAAGTATATCGAGAATCAGAACTGGATGGAGCATATTGATGAATACTTTAAAATATGAGTTGAGGGGGAAAGAATAGAAGGTGATGAAACATGACTAGGAACTTAGAAATTAACAGATTTAACTAACACAATGGCGGAATAAGTGAATCAAATCCTCTAGTGAATAGGTTAAGTTTTTTTTGATTAATTTAGTCAAATCACAGCTAAATCAAGTGTGATTAGATCAACACCTAGAGCTATTATTCACCACCTGGGTGATTTGGACTGAGAGAGAATCGGAGGAGCTCACTAGATCTGAGTGTGTGTAACAAATGAGAGGCTTAACCTAAAATGAAGAACATAAGACTTTATATACCCCTGCTGTTGACTCACCCATACGATTCATTCATCACACGTACGAGTTGGCTTCATCAGCCGTACGGGTGATCACTCACTCGTGTCTTCTTATTTAGGTCGTAATTGTGACTTAGCTCAGCATCAACCATGCGTATGAGCCTGTCAGCTGTACTAGTGAGGCTTCACTCGTATGTCTGACTAGTCTAACATAGTCAAATATCTAAATCTCGTTCCTGCAGTTCCTGTAACCACATACAAACATGGATAGTATAATAACGAACAATCATGGTGGCCTGTAAACTGTTGTACCTGCAATGGACGTGGGTAGATGTCTAGGGACTTACATAAATGCATCAACAGAAGGTGTGAGTTGTAAGGAAACGAAGGAGGTGAATTTATAAGAAAATCTCCGACAAAACAATTAAAATGGACGATCGCATTTAAAGCGGATCCTAATTCCCTTGATTACCGGAGTGTCAAATCTTATTAAGAAGATTTTCTTCAAATCCCTTGAAATCTGGAAATCAATCATATCTACGTCAAATGATAAGATGAATCTACACTTACTCATTTCACTCTTCTATGATAGCTTCATTCGTACTCTTCATATAAATGGATTGTTTATCCAAATTATTCGCTGATAATAAAACTCTAATTTTCAGCCCGTACGCATCATGAAAACATACTTATTATCATTCACGACCTTTCCACTCAAATTTCGGGATGAAATTTCTTTAACGGGTAGGTACTATGACAACCCGGAAATTTCCAACCAAATTTAAACTTTAATCTTTATATGTTTCCGACACGATAAGCAATATTTGTTAAGTTAAATTTCAAGAATTTTAAACTATGTTCATACATTCATTCAACCTCGACCAAGTTCCAATGATTCACGAACCATTAAACGAATATGATTATATATGTATATGTGTATATATATTATAACTTGAAACGTAAACAAAATATTAGATTAAATACTTTATATGATTGTATCTGTTTCAAAATGTTTATCAATGGAATTAGAAGATAAGATCAAATGATTGAATTATCAGATATATTGAATTATGATTACAAGTCTCTGTTGAAAGGCCCACGTTGATTTGAGAAATCTTTCTATTTTAACAATATTCGGAAAATGGTAAAGTGATTTATAAATAAGAACAAATTGTTAATCATTGAGAACTAGACAAAGGATAGTGGAAGATTGAATCTCATAAAGACTCGATTGATCTATTTAGTTTCAAACGTACAAAAACGTTTTCAGTTTAAAAAGAACTTTATTATTAAAACGTATATAACTTTTATAAATATCTAGAACCACTTTTGACAACTCATTACTTAACTAGTATGATAAATATAACGATATTTATATTTTATTTTATTAAATATATATAATGATTTAAATTAATATTATATATATTTATACGCGTATTATACGTATTATGTAGTTTTATACTTTTACTATACTTAAACTTTACCTTTACTTTATTTTTACTTTACTTTAACTTTAATAATTCACTTTAATAATTCATACTTTAATAATTCACTTTAATAATTCATACTTTAATAATTCACTTTAATAATTCAAAAATCTATTATAAATAGAATTCAATAGGTTTCATTATTTCATAGAAACTTGAAAATATTTTTCTCAAAACTCTCTCAATCGATTTACATATATATATTTACTCCGTATTATTTCAAGATATTATTAGTATACATAAAATATTACGACGGAGTGCTGTCTGAGTGATTTCGAAATTGTTTTTCGAGTGGGATAGGATTAAGGAAATTATGGGTTATAGCTATGGAGGTGATTGAGTATGGTTCATGGGTATGCTCGTGAGGTCAATATAGTATTTATCATTTCCGTTGCGTCTACGTACCTTTCCTACAATATTGAATCTCAATATTGATACGTGAGTACTCATAATTTAACTTTTACATACTAATAGTGTATCCCTGACTAGTGCTCGAGTATTTAGAATTATGCATGCTTGTACTTTTGATATTGCCCTTAGACAAGTTAGGTTGAATCTTGAATTAGTTACACTTGCGGTTGAGATAAGGTATAAGATATGCATGTCCTTAGAAAGTTAGCGAAAAATTAAGAACTTTTCCTTTAGATATCGAATGGTTTCGATGAACGGATTAGAAGTTATAATCAATTGAATTTTCGATATTTTTATAAAAAATGATTATTATTATCGTCGTTTTTATCGTCGTTCTAGTTTTATCTTATTATTATCATTATTATTATCTTTATCAATAAAAGGGATTTATCATTAAAAATTGTTATTTTTTTATTACTATCGTTATTATCGTTAAAGTTATAATTAGTATTATTATTATTATCCAATTATTATTATTATTATTGGTATTATTATTATTATTATCATTATTAATATATATATCATTATTTAAAAATAGTTATTGTTATTGTTATTATTATTATTACTATATTATCATTAAGATAATTATTAGTATTATCGTTAATAATGTTATAGTAACTATCATTATTAATATTAGTGTAATTAAAACAAATATTTGTAACACCTAATTATTTTGATTACTATTATTATCATTATTATGAACACGATATAAAAGACGATTAAAAGCTATTAAACGAAACGATTAGGAAATAATGGGTAAGAGTTTCATGATGAAATTAAAATATTATAAGATATTGATTTAGATAAAATTATCGTTCTTATTATTTTTATCATTACTATTATTATTAAAAGTATCATTAGTATTAAAACTATCATTTTAACAAAAATTATCATTTTAATAGAAATGTCATTGTTACTATAAAATATCATTATTATTATTATTATTATTTTAAATAGAATTATTATTTTAAAGATAATATTAAAAATTATCGTAAATATTAAAGTTATCATAATTAGAATTATCGTTTTATCATAATATCATCTTAGTAATTATAAATATTGATATTTTTATAATAATAATTATTATTACAAAATAATACAACTTTTACTTACTATCATTATAGATATTATTTTATCAAATAAATATGTGATACAAACATATTTTACTACGTGTAATAACTTACTTTAATAATACCTATCATATTATCTTTATGATATTAAATGAACCCTATAAATTTTATTACTTAAATATATATAAAAGTATATTTTATTATATAAATTTAATATAAAATTTTATTTATTAATAAATAAATTATATTATTTACTCTAATAAATCTTTTAAAAATATTTAAAAATATAAAACGACGATATTTAAACTATATATTAATCATGTATAGATTTTTGGAAATTATTTTGAGTCAAATTTACTTTTGTTGACTTTTGCATATTAGTCTCGAGCATTAGGATTGTGGTACACTATGACTTGACCTAATTTGTTAGACAAATATTGACCAACACATAAATATATATAATTAATTTAGGTTCGTGAATCCGAGGCCAACCTTGCACTTGTTCAATGACGTTATATGTATTTTTACTACGAAATACAGTATGGTGAGTTTCATTTGCCTTTTTACCCTTTATATTTTTGGGACTGAGAATACATGCGCTTTTATAAATGTTTGACGAAATAGACACAAGTAATTGAAACTACATTCTATGGTTGAATTATCGAAATCGAATATGCCCCTTTTTATTAAAGTCTGGTAATCTAAGAATTAGGGAACAGACACCCTAATTGACGCGAATCCTAAAGATAGATCTATTGGGCCTAACAAACCCCATCCAAAGTACCGGATGCTTTAGTACTTCGAAATTTATATCATGTCCGAAGGAGGATCCCGGAATGATAGGGGATATTCTTATATGTATCTAGTTAATGTCGGTTACCAGGTGTTCACCATATGAATGATTATTTTTGTCTCTATGCATGGGACGTATATTTATGAGAACTGGAAATGAAATTCTTGTGGTCTATTAAAATGATGGAAATAAATGATTATGATAAACTAATGAACTCACCAACCTTTTGGTTGACACTTTAAAGCATGTTTATTCTCAGGTGTTAAAGAAATCTTCCACTGTGCATTTGCTCATTTTAAAGATATTACTTGGAGTCTTTCATAGCATATTTCGAAGAACGTTGCATTCGAGTCATTGAGTTCATCAAAGATTATTATTAAATCAATTTATAGTTGGATAGTGGATATTATGAAATGTTATGCATGCCTGTCAATTTTCGATGTAAAGAAAGATTGTCTTTTAAAAACGAATGCAATGTTTGTAAAATGTATCATATAGAGGTCAAATACCTCGCAATGTAATCAACTATTGTGAATCGTTTATAATGTATATGAACGGGTTCTTTCACTACATACCAACAATAATTCTGAATCTAGCAATACAGCTAACAGCACAAGAAATCGTGTAGGATGCTCCTACAAGGAATTCACTGCCTGCAAATCTTCAGAATTTGATGGGACCGAAGGACCAATCGGATTGAAACGGTGGACCGAGAAAGTTGAATCGGTGTTTGCCATAAGTAAGTGTGCTGAAGGAGACAAAGTGAAGTACGCTACACATACTTTCACAGGTATTGCGTTAACATGGTGGAATACCTATCTAGAGCAAGTGGGACAAGATGCTGCTTACGCGCTACCGTGGTCAGCATTCAAGCACTTGATGAACGAGAAGTACCGTCCCAGAACCGAGGTCAATAAGCTCAAGTCAGAACTTAGAGGGTTACGAACACAGGGATTCGATATTACTTCGTATGAAATACGATTCACAGAATTGTGCCTATTGTGTCCTAGAGCGTTCGAAGATGAGGAAGAGAAAATCGACACGTTTGTGAAAGGGTTACCGGAGAGAATCCAAGAAGATATAAGTTCACACGAGCCTGCCTCCATACAAAAGGCATGTAGAATGGCTCACAAACTAGTGAACCAGATTGAGGGAAGAATTAAAGAACAGGCGGCCGAAGAGGCCAACGTGAAGTTAGACAAAAGAAAGTGGGAGGAAAACGGTGATAAGAGTCACTAAAACAACAACAACTATCCCAATAATCGCAACATCAATCGCAACTACAACAAACGGCACAACAACAACAACAACAACTACAACAATCATCCCAACAACAATAACAACCACAACAACAACAACAATCAGAAGCAGCTTTGCCAAAGGTGTGAAAAGTATCACTCGGGGTTCTGCACCAAATTTTGCAACAAGTGTAAAAGAAATGGTCATAGCGCAGTGAAGTGTGAGGTCTACGGACCAGGGGTTAACAGAGCAAAAGGAACAAATGGTGTCGGAACGAGTAATGGCGGAGCAAGTAGTTTCGGAGCAAGTTATGCCAATGTAGTTTGTTATAAATGTGGAAAACCGGGCCACATTATTAGAAATTGCCCAAACCAGGAGAACACGAATGGACAAGGCCGTGGAAGAGTTTTCAATATTAATGCGGCAGAGGCACAGGAAGACCCGGAGCTTGTTACGGGTACGTTTCTTATTGACAATAAATCTGCTTATGTTTTATTTGATTCGGGTGCGAATAGAAGCTATATGAGTAGAGATTTTTGTGCTAAATTAGGTTGTCCATTGACGCCGTTGGATAGTAAATTTTTACTCGAATTAGCAAACGGTAAATTAATTTCAGCAGATTATATATGCCGGAATCGAGAAATTAAACTGGGTAGCAAAATATTTAAGATTGATTTGATACCCGTAGAGTTAGGGAGTTTTGATGTAATAGTTGGCATGGACTGGCTGAATAAGGTGAAAGCAGAGATCGTATGTTATAAACTTGCAATTCGCATTGTACGAGAAGAAGGAGAACCCTTAATGGTGTACGGAGAAAAGAGCAACGCGAAGTTAAATCTTATTACTAACCTGAAGGCATAAAAACTAATAAGAAAAGGTTGCTATGCTGTGCTAGCACACATCGAGAAAGTCAATTCTGAAGAAAAGAATATCAATGATATTCCCGTCGCAAAAGAATTTCCCGATGTATTTTCGAAAGAATTGTCGGGACTACCTCCACACCGATCCGTTGAATTTCAAATAGACCTTGTACCAGGAGCTGCACCAATAGCTCGTGCTCCATACAGACTCATACCTAGCGAAATGAAGGAACTTCAGAGCCAATTACAAGAACTTTTAGAGCGTGGTTTCATTCAACCAAGCACATCACCATGGGGAGCTCCTGTTTTTTTGTCAAGAAGAAGGATGGTACATTTAGGTTGTGTATTGACTACAGAGAGTTGAACAAACTTACCATCAAAAACTTCTTTTAGGACGCGTTATGGTCATTACGAGTTTATGGTTATGCCGTTTGGATTGACTAACGCACCAGCTGTGTTCATGGACCTTATGAACCGAGTGTGTGGGCCATATCTTGACAAGTTTGTCATTGTTTTCATCGATGACATACTTATTTACTCAAAGAATGATCAAGAGCACGAAGAACATTTGAGAAAAGTGCTAGAAGTATTGAGGAAAGAAAAATTGTACGCTAAGTTTTCAAAGTGTGCATTTTGGTTGGAAGAAGTTCAATTCCTCGGTCACATAGTGAACAAAGAAGGTATTCAGGTGGACCCGGCAAAGATCGAAACCGTTGAAAAGTGGGAAACCCCAAAAACTCCGAAGCATATACGTCAATTTTTAGGATTGGCTGGTTACTACAGAAGATTCATCCAAGATTTCTCTAAAATAGCAAAACCCTTGACTGTATTAACGCATAAAGGGAAGAAATTTGAATGGAAGGATGAACAAGAGAAGGCGTTTCAGTTATTGAAGAAAAAGCTAACTACGGCACCTATATTGTCATTGCCTGAAGGGAATGATGATTTTGTGATTTATTGTGACGCATCAAAGCAAGGTCTCGGTTGTGTATTAATGCAACGAATGAAGGTGATTGCTTATGCGTCTAGACAATTGAAGATTCACGAGCAAAATTATACAACTCACGATTTGGAATTGGGTGCTATTGTTTTTGCATTAAAGACTTGGAGGCATTATTTATATGGAGTCAAAAGTATTATATATACCGACCACAAAAGTCTCCAACATATATTTAATCAGAAGCAACTGAATATGAGACAACGTAGGTGGATTGAACTGTTGAATGATTATGATTTTGAGATTCGATACCACCCTGGGAAGGCGAATGTGGTAGCCGACGCTTTGAGTAGAAAGGACAGAGAACCTAAACGGGTAAAAGCTATGAATATAATTATTCGTACTAACCTTACTACTCAAATAAAGGAGGCGCAACAGGGGGTTGTAAAAGAAGGAAAGTTGAAGAATGAGATACCCAAAGGATCAGAGAAACTTCTTAATATTCGGGAAGACGAAACCCGATATAGGGCTGATAGAAATTGGGTACCAAGGTTTGGAGATGTGAGAGAAATGGTACTTAAAGAAGCACATAAAACCAGATATTCAATACATCTCGGAGCGGGAAAGATGTATAAAGATCTCAAGAAACACTTTTGGTGGCCGGGTATGAAAGCCGATATTGCTAAATATGTAGGAGAATGTTTGACGTGTTCTAAGGTCAAAGCTGAACATCAGAAACCATCAGGTCTACTACAACAACCTGAAATCCCGGAATGGAAATGGGAAAACATTACCAAGCATTTCAGTACTAAATTGCCAAGGACAGCAAGTGGTTATGATACTATTTGGGTAAAAGTTGATCGTCTCACCAAGTCAGAACACTTCCTGCCAATGAGAGAAGATGATAAAATGGAGAAGTTGGCGCGATTGTATTTGAAGGAGGTTGTCTCCAGACATGGAATACCCGTCTCTATTATCTCTGATAGGGATGGTAGATTTATTTCAAGATTCTGGCAGACGTTTCAACAAGCATTGGGGACTCGTCTAGATATGAGTACTACCTATCATCCACAAACTGATGGGCAGAGCGAAAGGATGATACAAACGCTTGAAGACATGCTTCGAGCATGTGTTATTGATTTCAGAAACAGTTGGGATCGACATCTATCATTCAAGCATTGAGATGGCGCCATTTGAAGCACTTTATGGTAGAAAGTGCAGGTCTTCGATTTGTTGGAGTGAAGTGGGGGATAGACAGATTACGGGTCCGGAGATAATATAAGAAACTACTGAGAAGATCATCCAAATTCAACAACGGTTGAAAACAGCCCAAAGTCGAGAAAAGAGCTACGCCGACATTAAAAGAAAAGACATAGAATTTGATGTAACATCCCGCATTTTTCCGTTAAATTATTTTAACGCCCGTCTTTTTCTTTTTAAATAATACCCTTCATATCTAGATTCGTATCCTTTGTTAAGTAACATTTTAAATATTCTCGTTATCGGATTTTTAATATCTCCCGTACTTCCGTGTAATTTAAAATAATTCGTTTGGTCAATTCACGCACCCGCAACCGAACGCGAGGGACTAGTTTCGCCATTGGAGCAAAGATGTGACTAGCTTGACTAGTCAACACCCACCTCCCCATTTTCCTTTTCATTTTCATTTCCATTTTCTTTCTATACTTTCCAATTTTCTCTCAAACACCACTACAAAGAATCATCATCTAAATTCGGATTTGGAAGCTTCAACCAAAACAAAATACATATTTGGAATCCTCTCTTCATCCTCTTCAATTTGATACCAACTTCATCTCATTTGGGTAACTTTCTAAAATCACTAATTTTATGTGTTCTTGAGATTTTTGAGTTATAAAGTTGTTAATTAGTGTCTATGGCTCATTGTGATGTCGTGTATGTAATTTGTATGCTCGATTCGTTGTTTTTGGTGTAACTAGTTCAATATGAAAATTACTTGCTAAATCCTTGATTTTGGATGATCAAATGTTGTTAGATTGTTAAAGTGCATGTTTTAAAAGTGTTACTAGTATCATTAGCTTCGTTTTGATGTATAGGTTGATTAAGGAAACTCCAAGAACATGATTAATGATTTTGTGAACTTGGATTAGGGTTTGATGAGCTTTACATGAACTTTTGATGCGTCAAATGCTATGAGATATTGTTGTTAAGTGTTTTGTTGCAATGTGTATTTGATTACCTTCGAAACGGCATAACATACATGTAAATTGGTTGCCCGAATCATAAAATGCGTTTTTGGAACTTAAACTTTGATTATGAATGTTTAATTGCGGTTTTTGGTTGTTGTAAGTGGAAGTTTGATTGATGAAATGCGTTTAGATGTTTTCCTTGTCAAAATACCTTTCCGATGGTATAAGATACATGTTTTAAGTGTTTTCGGTGCATGAGATGTGTTAAATTGTATTTTGGTTCGTGACTTGGACCATTTTTCTGCAAACTGCATGTTTCCCAGGTATTGCGAGCCGCGCATATACCCGCGCGCAGCGCAGAATTAGAAATCCCAGATGTTTGCCTTCGTGGTTAAGTTCTGACCAGGATTTACACTTGGGTGAGCGCCGCGCAACCCATAGCGCGCCGCGCATACTGCCCAGCTCATTTTGTCTTTGTTTTTCATGTCACAAAAATGTTTCCCGCTTTACTATAACCCCGTTTACCATGAAACTTGACTATTATGCTCGTATATGACTTCTCATCATGAGAAAATTGTCGGGCACCCGACCCGACCCCGTTGACTTTGACTTTGACCAAGTTTGACTTTTAGTCAAACTTAACCAAACGATTATACAATCGTTCTAACATGCTTAACTACTTGTGTCGTGCATGAAACTTGACAAATTGATCCACGTGCTATATTAATCGAGTCGTAACGAGCCATAGGACTAATTGAACATCTTTGACCCTTCGTGACTATCGTTATTGATATAACCTATATGTTTAGGTCAAGACTAGCTTTGTCTTTGCACGCGTGTACTTGTCGAAGTACTTTATTAACTCTTGCACTCAAGGTGAGATCATAGTCCCACTTTTTACTCTTTTGAACTTACTTTTGGGATGAGAAAATATAAACGATTCTTTTGAACTAAGTGAACACAAGAACGGGAAAACAAACATTCTACATACGAGTTTAGAACAAAAATCCTCAATCCGATTATCATTAGTTACATCAGATGGTGTAAGCGAGAACTTATGTTATATGGCCATATGGGTTTGACAACCCTCATCTTTGACGGTTCGCTACCGTCTACGGATGAAATATATTTTCGGGAAACAGTGTTGTTCTAGCACTAATTGATGGGGTATTCAACGGACGGAATGTTAAGGTTTGATAATTGGGTGCTCGTGAATATTAACTTTTAGAATGTGTTACTATTATTTCAACTTTGCAAACCTTGTGGTTCGACTTACTTACTTTTACTCACTTACTTACTTAAACCTATGATTTCACCAACGTTTTCTTTGACAGATTTCTATGTTTTTCTCAGGTCTTGCACGATATGTGATACATGCTTCCGCTCACTATTTGATACTTGCATTGGATGTCGAGTATACATGCATTACTTGGAGCGTCTTTTGACTTTACTTTAAACCGTGTCGCCTAGATTTCAAATGTACTTATAACCTTGTAACTTAACTTTTGGTTGAACAATTCTTGTAAACTTTGAAAACAATCTTTATTTTGAAATGAGGGTGACATATTTTGGTCAAACATTGTCATAAAGACTTATGACCAGGTAATGGGACCCACGTAGTCGACGCCGTCACTTGACGATTTGTCGGGGTCGCTACAAGTGGTATCAGAGCCTTGGTTGTAGGGATTTAGAGTTCATTTGTGTCCACCCCGATTCATAGGGTACATAGGTGAATCTAGACTACAACCGGCATATAGACTGAAGTAGGAATTACTTGACTATTTGTGCATTTATACTCGAACTCTTCTATCATATCTGACTCGTATTCGATCTTGATCTTACGTTGATAAATTTTGTTGATGCGCCACCTTGACTTTGTGAAGTAATGTTAAATGCACATGAGAATCAGGGTAATATAATTTCCGGGATTATATTACGGTGATTCACATGGATGTTCCGACATTATGACATAAAGAATTTAAGGAGAGTCAAGGAAAATTTTCTCTCTATCCTTATTCCATATCACGGTTAGTATTTTTGAGAATACTAATCAAAGATATTCTTGTGTCATGAAGGAACAATGGTTCACCAAGGTCAACACAACACTCCTCTCGAAACTCTAGAACAAGCTCTTCAACGAATGATAACCACCGCCGTGGGTACGGCCGTGGCCAATCACTTTTCTAACAACAACAATCATGGAGCCGGTAATTCAATCGAAGGTTGCTCCTACAAGAACTTCATGAAGTACAATCCTCCCACTTTCGATGGAACCGGGGGACCGGTTACTCTCACCCGATGGTTTGAACAAACAGAATCCGTTCTTAACATAAGCGGTTGTCAGGACCAAGATAAGGTCAAGTTTTCCACCCTCACTCTTACCGGTATCGCTCTCTCATGGTGGAACACGTATGTACAATCAGTGGGTATCGATGAAGCCCTTACACTCTCTTGGACCGAATTAAGAGAAAGAATGATCACCGAATACTTCCCGCGCGATGAGACTCGAAGGCTCGAGCAAGGGCTAAGGAATTTAAGAACGGTCGGGAATGACCTCGGAGCTTATAATCAACGGTTTACCGAACTAGTCTCAATGTGTCCAAATCTCATGACTCCCGAATCCCTAAGAGTCGAACTTTACATGGATGGCCTCCCTAAGAGCATTCAACACGGGGTAATGGCATCCCAACCCACTAACCTACAAGAGGCTTTAACAAAGGCCCACTAAACTTTAGAAACGGTGAATGAAATGGAAGCACCGGTACGAATGGTCGAGAACCACCCGGGTAACAACAAAAGAAAATGGGAAGCCTCGCAACCAAGCAACCACAACAATAACAACATCTCCAAGAAGCCTTTCACCCCCGGCGGCAAGAAGGGGTATGACGGAACCCTACCTCACTGTAACAAGTGTCGCAAACATCATTTTGGTGAATGTGGCAAACCATTTTGCGTCAAGTGTCAAAGAAGTGGCCATGTGGCCCATGTCTGTAAGGGTACCGTTACCGTCGCTCGAAGGGTGCCCAACGCACACAGGACGGGTGCATGCTTTGAGTGTGGCCAACTGGGTCATTTTAGGAATGTGTGCCCAAAGAAGAAATCAACCCCAACGCACGCCATTGAACTTTCAACATCGACACCTAGGATGCCCGAGACGACGATGGACTAGTCACGGGTACGTTTCTTCACAACAAACCGTATACTTCATACTTGTTCGATTCGATTACCGCTAGACGTTTTACAACCAAGACTTTGACTTGTACTCATTACCTTCCATCTTTTCCCCTAGATACTATTTAGGCGATTTAAGCGACCAACGGAAAAATATTGTGTGCCTATAAATATTATCGGAGGATATACGTTAAGAAATTGAACTCGACACCAATAGAACTAAGGAACTCAAAACCTATTCATTAAGGAGAAATTGTTGCCCTACATTTATGTATAGATTATTGTGAACTAAGAAATTTTTGGTTGGAAACCGATACCCTCTCCCTCGCATCCATGACCTCATGATTATTTGCACGAATCCCGTATGTTCCAAATCGACCTCCGTTCCGGTTATCATCAATTGGGGGTTAAGTGAGACGATGTCTCCTAAGCCACTTTCCGAACTCGCAACGTTAGTTGTAAAGCTCTCTTAGTACCGTTTGATTTATTTAGGGCTCGCCCGTATCCATAAACCTCTTGAACCGCGTATGCAAATTCATATAGACTAATCTGTTATCGTATTTATAGATGACATCTTAACTTATTCAAGTAAAGAAGGAAAACGAACAACATCACCATCTTAAGCTCGAACTTTTGAGAAAAGAGCAACTCTATACCAAATTCTCCGAGTGAGAGTTTCTGTTGAACGAAGTCCAATTTTCTAGACCATGATGTTAATGGTCAAGGCATTACAATCAATCTCGAAATCAAGCCACATGTAATCAGGAAACTCTCCCAACTCAGACTTATATTCGTAAAAATATTAGATCTCACCGGTTGTTACCGAAGATTCATTTCTGACTTTTCTCGTGTCACACGACTTTTAAACTCGTTAACTCACTAAGGAAAACTCTAAACCTCTCCGTGTTCGAACCTTGAGCGTGATTCTTCACACCAACATTTCTAGTTAAAATCGTATAGCAACAGATGGAACTCAAACATGGAAATATTTCTACTTGAACGCCGAAAGGCATACTCTCTCGACTCAAAAATCAACATAACTGAAATTCGTTATTTTGCACGAAGAATTCGAATACTAAATTGTGGATCCGATCAATTTTCTCGTCATCCCGTACCACACTACCTACCTCTGTTATTTCACCGTCACCGTCTGATATTACTGGGATTTAAGATAACACACAATCCAACGATACTTCACTCTTCTTTGACTTAACGCCCTTGTGTTTCTGATAATCGGTCAACTATTATTCAACCCCGAACTATACAACTACGTGTACTACCTCGTTTCTCTTTCAGACTTCAACTTTTGACAACTAGAGGCACGTTATGGCAACCTCGAGATGTAAACTCATCCTATTCTAAGTCCTCATTTCACTACTATCTTTACCATTCGCATTTCCGTTTAAAGAAACTCCTTGTAACATTTCTCCATGGATAGAGAAACTCCTCATATTACATAAGTATTCGCCACGAGGGTGAATAGTCCTAACGAACATTTTTCGAACCCTAACTAACTTGTTCAAACGTATCTTAAGAGATTCTATTCCAACACGGTGTATCTTTGTCAATTATTCCGTATCGAAATACTCGTTTCACTTCTAGTTTTACAAGAAACCTTGGGAACCCGCTTAGACATGAGTACCGCGTACCACCCACAAACAGACGAACCGAGCAAACGAACGATTTACGTCTTGGAAATACATGTCACAAACTCGTATTGTCACCTTTAGTAGATCACTCTTACAACAGTAGTTACCACTCGTGTGTTCACGCGCACTTTCCAAAACCCTATATGACCGCTAATGTCATACCCCTGTTCATTTAACCAAAGCATCAACCACCGAAATCTGAACTCCATCAAGAAACAACAATTGAAATCATTCAAATCCGAGGAGGGCTCGAGACGATCCGTAGTCGCCAAAAGAGTTATACCAAACTTAGATGTAAACCTCACAAATCCCAGTGTGTAACCGCGTAATATTGAGAAACCGCACCTTGGAAAGGTGTAATCCATTTTGGGAAATCGAGAAAGGCTATAGCCGCAATATTGAACCTTTTGAAACCTTGGGGCGTATTGGAACCGCTTCCGACCGTTTAGAACTTCCGACTCAATTAAGTTTCCGTTTACCTAACATTTCGTGTAACAAACATAGAAACGTGTCATGCGGAATAGGAACGTGCAATTCTTCTAAATGCACCAACTATTGAAGACAAACTTCTCTTCATAGGAAAACCAGTTGAAACCGGGGATCGTAAAATCCAAATTCATGAGAACACTCAAGGACGTACCTTCACTTATTCGTAGCATTGACATCTCCGGTCTCGAGTGAGAGGCATCGATTATTATTTCCAACTAAATTTCGGGACGAAATTTCTTTTGAGGTGTGGATAATGTAACATCCCGCATTTTTCCGTTAAATTATTTTAACGCCCGTCTTTTTCTTTTTAAATAATACCCTTCATATCTAGATTCGTATCCTTTGTTAAGTAACATTTTAAATATTCTCGTTATCGGATTTTTAATATCTCCCGTACTTCCGTGTAATTTAAAATAATTCGTTTGGTCAATTCACGCACCCGCAACCGAACGCGAGGGACTAGTTTCGCTATTGGAGCAAAGATGTGACTAGCTTGACTAGTCAACACCCACCTCCCCATTTTCCTTTTCATTTTCATTTCCATTTTCTTTCTATACTTTCCAATTTTCTCTCAAACACCACTACAAAGAATCAACATCTAAATTCGGATTTGGAAGCTTCAACCAAAACAAAATACATATTTGGAATCCTCTCTTCATCCTCTTCAATTTGATACCAACTTCATCTCATTTGGGTAACTTTCTAAAATCACTAATTTTATGTGTTCTTGAGATTTTTGAGTTATAAAGTTGTTAATTAGTGTCTATGGCTCATTGTGATGTCGTGTATGTAATTTGTATGCTCGATTCGTTGTTTTTGGTGTAACTAGTTCAATATGAAAATTACTTGCTAAATCCTTGATTTTGGATGATCAAATGTTGTTAGATTGTTAAAGTGCATGTTTTAAAAGTGTTACTAGTATCATTAGCTTCGTTTTGATGTATAGGTTGATTAAGGAAACTCCAAGAACATGATTAATGATTTTGTGAACTTGGATTAGGGTTTGATGAGCTTTACATGAACTTTTGATGAGTCAAATGCTATGAGATATTGTTGTTAAGTGTTTTGTTGCAATGTGTGTTTGATTACCTTCGAAACGGCATAACATACATGTAAATTGGTTGCCCGAATCATAAAATGCGTTTTTGGAACTTGAACTTTGATTATGAATGTTTAATTGCGGTTTTTGGTTGTTGTAAGTGGAAGTTTGATTGATGAAATGCGTTTAGATGTTTTCCTTGTAAAAATACCTTTCCGATGGTATAAGATACATGTTTTAAGTGTTTTCGGTGCATGAGATGTGTTAAATTGTATTTTGGTTCGTGACTTGGACCATTTTTCTGCAAACTGCATGTTTCCCAGGTATTGCGAGCCGCGCATATACCCGCGCGCCGCGCAGAATTAGAAATCCCAGATGTTTGCCTTCGTGGTTAAGTTCTGACCAGGATTTACACTTGGGTGCGCGCCGCGCAACCCATAGCGCGCCGCGCATACTGCCCAGCTCATTTTGTCTTTGTTTTTCATGTCACAAAAATGTTTCCCGCTTTACTATAACCCCGTTTACCATGAAACTTGACTATTATGCTCGTATATGACTTCTCATCATGAGAAAATTGTCGGTCACCCGACCCGACCCCGTTGAATTTGACTTTGACCAAGTTTGACTTTTAGTCAAACTTA
Organism: Rutidosis leptorrhynchoides; assembly: GCF_046630445.1. Classification (NCBI taxonomy): domain Eukaryota; kingdom Viridiplantae; phylum Streptophyta; class Magnoliopsida; order Asterales; family Asteraceae; genus Rutidosis; species Rutidosis leptorrhynchoides. The sequence goes on along the minus strand of NC_092336.1, from coordinate 261,675,685 downwards.
ACCAAACGATTATACAATCGTTCTAACATGCTTAACTACTTGTGTCGTGCATGAAACTTGACAAATTGATCCACGTGCTATATTAATCGAGTCGTAACGAGCCATAGGACTAATTGAACATCTTTGACCCTTCGTGACTATCGTTATTGATATAACCTATATGTTTAGGTCAAGACTAGCTTTGTCTTTGCACGCGTGTACTTGTCGAAGTACTTTATTAACTCTTGCACTCAAGGTGAGATCATAGTCCCACTTTTTACTCTTTTGAACTTACTTTTGGGATGAGAAAACATAAACGATTCTTTTGAACTAAGTGAACACAAGAACGGGAAAACAAACATTCTACATACGAGTTTAGAACAAAAATCCTCAATCCGATTATCATTAGTTACATCAGATGGTGTAAGCGAGAACTTATGTTATATGGCCATATGGGTTTGACAACCCTCATCTTTGACGATTCGCTACCGTCTACGGATGAAATATATTTTCAGGAAACAGTGTTGTTCTAGCACTAATTGATGGGGTATTCAACGGACGGAATGTTAAGTTTTGATAATTGGGTGCTCGTGAATATTAACTTTTAGAATGTGTTACTATTATTTCAACTTTGCAAACCTTGTGGTTCGACTTACTTACTTTTACTCACTTACTTACTTAAACCTATGATTTCACCAACGTTTTCGTTGACAGATTTCTATGTTTTTCTCAGGTCTTGCACGATATGTGATACATGCTTCCGCTCACTATTTGATACTTGCATTGGATGTCGAGTATACATGCATTACTTGGAGCGTCTTTTGACTTTACTTTAAACCGTGTCGCCTAGATTTCAAATGTACTTATAACCTTGTAACTTAACTTTTGGTTGAACAATTCTTGTAAACTTTGAAAACAATCTTTATTTTGAAATGAGGGTGACATATTTTGGTCAAACATTGTCATAAAGACTTATGACCAGGTAATGGGACCCACGTAGTCGACGCCGTCACTTGACGATTTGTCGGGGTCGCTACATTTGAAATTGGAGAAATGGTCATGCTTAAGGTTGCACCTTGGAAAGGTGTTGTTCGATTTGGTAAACGGGGGAAATTAAATCCAAGGTATATTGGACCATTCAAGATTATTGATCGTGTCGGACCAGTAGCTTACCGACTTGAGTTACCTCAACAACTCACGGCTGTACATAACACTTTCCACGTCTCGAATTTGAAGAAATATTTTGCTAAAGAAGATCTCACTATTCCGTTAGATGAAATCCAAATCAACGAAAAACTTCAATTCATTGAAGAACCCGTCGAAATAATGGATCGTGAGGTTAAGAGACTTAAACAAAACAAGATACCGATTGTTAAGGTTCGATGGAATGCTCGTATAGGACCCGAGTTCACCTGGGAGTGTGAAGATCAGATGAAGAAGAAATACCCGCATCAATTTCCAGAAGATTCGTCAACACTTTCAACAGCTTAAAATTTCGGGACGAAATTTATTTAACGGGTAGGTACTGTAGTGACCCAAACTTTTCCATGTTTTTATATATTAAATGAAATTGATATTTACATGATTAAATTTTTCCAACATGTTAAGCAATCAAACTTGTTAAGACTTGATTAATTGAAATAGGTTTCATATAGACAATTGACCACCCAAGTTGACCGGCGATTCACGAACGTTAAAACTTGTAAAAACTATATGATGACATATATATGGATATATATATAGTTAACATGATATTATGATAATTAAACAGATCATTAAGTATATTAACAATGAACTACATATGTAAAAACAAGACTACTAACTTAATGATTTTGAAAAGAGACATATATGTAACGATTATCGTTGTAACGACATTTAATGTATATATATCATATTAAGATATATTAATACATCATGATATTATGATAATGTAATAATTTAACATCTCATTTGATTTAATAAACAATGGGTTAACAACATTTAACAAGATCGTTAACCTAAAGGTTTCAAAACAACACTTACATGTAACGACTAACGATGACTTAACGACTCAGTTAAAATGTATATATATTTAGTGTTTTAATATGTATTCATACACTTTTGGGAGATTTCAAGATACTTATCAAAATACTTCTACTTAACCAAAATGCTTACAATTACATCCTCGTTCAGTTTCATCAACAATTCTACTCGTATGCACCCGTATTCGTACTCGTACAATACACAGCTTTTAGATGTAAGTACTATTGGTATATACAATCTAATGATTAGCTCTTAGCAGCCCATGTGAGTCACCTAACACATGTGGGAACCATCATTTGACAACTAGCATGAAATATCTCATAAAATTACAAAAATATGAGTAATCATTCATGACTTATTTACATGAAAACAAAATTACACATCCTTTATATCTAATCGATATACCAACGACCAAAAACACCTACAAACACTTTCATTCTTCAATTTTCTTCATATGAGTGATCTCTCTCAAGTTCTATCTTCAAGTTCTAAGTGTTCTTCATAAATTCTATAAGTTATAGTTTTATAAAATCAAGAACGCTTCTAAGTTTACAAGTCTACTTCCAAGCTTTCTAATCCATTCCAAGTAATCATCTAAGATCAAGGAACCTTTGTTATTTACAGTAGGTTATCTTTCTAATTCAAGGTAATATTCATATTCAAACTTTGATTCAATTTCTATAACTATAACAATCTTATTTCGAGTGGAAATCTTACTTGAACTTGTTTTCGTGTCATGATTCTGCTTCAAGAACTTTCAAGCCATCCAAGGATCCTTTGAAGCTAGATCCATTTTTCTCATTTCCAGTAGCTTTATCCAGAAAACTTGAGTTAATAATGATGTTCATAACATCATTCAATTCATACATATAAAGCTATCTTATTCGAAGGTTTAAACTTGCAATCACTAGAACATAGTTTAGTTAATTCTAAACTTGTTCGCAAACAAAAGTTAATCCTTCTAACTTGACTTTTAAAACCAACTAAAAACATGTTCTATATCTATATTATATACTAACTTAATGATTTAAAACCTGGAAACATGAAGAACACTTTAAAACCGGACATACGCCGTCGTAGTAACACTGCGGGCTGTTTTGGGTTTGATAATTAAAAACTATGATAAACTTTGATTTAAAAGTTGTTCTTCTGGGAAAATTATTTTTCTTATGAACATGAAACTATATCCAAAAATCATGGTTAAACTCAAAGTGGAAGTATGTTTTCTAAAATGGTCATCTAGACGTCGTTCTTTCGACTGAAATGACTACCTTTACAAAAACGACTTGTAACTTATATTTCCGACTATAAACCTATAATTTTTCTATTTAGATTCATAAAATAGAGTTCAATATGAAACCATAGCAATTTGATTCACTCAAAACGGATTTAAAATGAAGAAGTTATGGGTAAAACAAGATTGGATAATTTTTCTTGTTGTAGCAACGTAAAAATTGGTAACAAATCTATATTAATCATATCCTAGCTAACTTATATTGTATTATACATGTATTCTAATATATTATGTAATCTTGGGATACCATATACACGTATGCAAATGTTTTGACATATCATATCGACCCATGTGTATATATTATTTGGAACAACCATAGACACTCTATATGCAGTAATGTGGGAGTTAGCTATACAGGGTTGAGGTTGATTCCAAAAATATATATACTTTGAGTCGTGATCTAGCCTGAGACGTGTATACACTGGGTCGTGGATTGATTCAAGATAATATATATCAATTTTTTTCTGTACATCTAACGTTTGACAACTAGTTGTAGGTTACTAACGAGGACAGCTGACTTAATAAACTTAAAACATCAAAATGTATTAAAAGTGTTGTAAATATATTTTGAATATACTTTGATATATATGTACAAATTTGTTATAGGTTCGTGAATCGACCAGTAGCCAAGTCTTACTTCCCGACGAAGTAAAAATCTGTGAAAGTGAGTTATAGTCCCACTTTTAAAATCTAATATTTTTGGGATGAGAATACATGCAGGTTTTATAAATGATTTACAAAATAGACACAAGTACGTGAAACTACATTCTATGATTGAATTATCAAAATCGAATATGCCCCTTTTTATTAAGTCTGGTAATCTAAGAATTAGGGAACAGACAACCTAATTGACGCGAATCCTAAAGATTGATCTATTGTGAAATGTCACATTCATATTGATTATAAACGTTCCATATTAATTGATTTCGTTGCGAGGTTTTGACCTCTATATGAGACGTTTTTCAAAGACTGCATTCATTTTTAAAACAACCATAACCTTTATTTTATCAATAAAGGTTTCAAAAGCATTACGTAGATTATCAAATAATGATAATCTAAAATATACTGTTTACACACGACCATTACATAATGGTTTACAATAGAAATATATTACATCGACATATGTTTCTTGAATGCAGTTTTTACATAATATCATACAAACATTGACTCCAAATCTTGTCCTTATTTTAGTATGCAACAGCGGAAGCTCTTAATATTTACCTGAGAATAAACATGCTTTAAACGTCAACAAAAATGTTGGTGAGTTATAGGTTTAACCTATATATATCAAATCGTAACAATAGACCACAAGATTTCATATTTCAATATACATCCCATACATAGAGATAAAAATCATTCATATGGTGAACATCTGGTAACCGACATTAACAAGATGCATATATAAGAATATCCCCATCATTCCGGGACACTCTTCGAATATGATATAAATTTCGAAGTACTAAAGCATCCGGTACTTTGGATGGGGTTTGTTAGGCCCAATAGATCTATCTTTAGGATTCGCGTTAATTAGGGTGTCTGTTCCCTAATTCTTAGATTACCAGACTTAATAAAAAAGGGCATATTCTATTTCGATAATTCAACCATAGAATGTAGTTTCACGTACTTGTGTCTATTTTGTAAATCATTTATAAAACCTGCATGTATTCTCATCCCAAAAATATTAGATTTTAAAAGTGGGACTATAACTCACTTTCACAGATTTTTACTTCGTCGAGAAGTAAGACTTGGCCACTGGTCGATTCACGAACCTATAACAAATATGTACATATATATCAAAGTATGTTCAAAATATATTTACAACACTTTTAATACATTTTGATGTTTTAAGTTTATTAAGTCAGCTGTCCTAGTTAGTAATCTACAACTAGTTGTCCAACGTTAGATGTACAGAAAAAAATTGATATATATTATCTTGAATCAATCCACGACCCAGTGTATATATGTCTCAGGCTAGATCACAACTCAAAGTATATATATTTTTGAAATCAACCTCAACCCTGTATAGCTAACTCCCATATTACTGCATATAGTGTGTCTATGGTTGTTCCAAATAATATATACACATGGGTCGATATGATATGGCAAAACACTTGCATATGTGTCTATGGTATCCCAAGATTACATAATATATTAGAATACATGTATAATACAATATAAGTTAGCTAGGATATGATTAATATAGATTTGTTACCAATTTTTACGTTGCTACAACAAGAAAAATTATCCAATCTTGTTTTACCCATAACTTCTTCATTCTAAATCCGTTTTGAGTGAATCAAATTGCTATGGTTTCATATTGAAATCTATTTTATGAATCTAAACAGAAAAATTATAGGTTTATAGTCGTAAATATAAGTTACAAGTCATTTTTGTAAAGGTAGTCATTTTAGTCGAAAGAACGACGTCTAGATGACCATTTTAGAAAACATACTTCCACTTTGAGTTTAACCATGATTTTTGGATATAGTTTCATGTTCATAAGAAAAATAATTTTCCCAGAAGAACAACTTTTAAATCAAAGTTTATCATAGTTTTTAATTATCAAACCCAAAACAGCCCGCGGTGTTACTACGACGGTGTATGTCCAGTTTTACGGTGTTTTTCGTGTTTTCAGGTTTTAAATCATTAAGTTAGCATATCATATAGATATATAACATGTGTTTAGTTGATTTTAAATGTCAAGTTAGAAGGATTAACTTTTGTTTCCGAACAAGTTTAGAATTAACTAAACTATGTTCTAGTAATTTCAAGTTTAAACCTTCGAATAAGATAGCTTTATATGTATGAATCGAATGATGTTATGAACATCATTACTACCTCAAGTTTTGTGGATAAACCTACTGGAAAAGAGACAAACTGATCTAGCTTCAAAGGATCTTGGATGGCTTGAAAGTTCTTGAAGTAGAATCATGACACGAAAACAAGTTCAAGTAAGATTTCCACTCGAAATAAGATTGTTATAGTTATAGAAATTGAATCAAAGTTTGAATATGAGTATTACCTTATATTAGAAAGATATATTACTGTAAATAAGAAAGATTTCTTGAGGTTGGATGATCACTCTACAAGATTGGAAGTAAGCTAGCAAACTTGGAAGTATTCTTGATTTTATGAAACTAGAACTTGTAGAATTTATGAAGAACACTTAGAACTTGAAGATAGAACTTGAAAGAGATCAATTAGAAGAAGAAAATTGAAGAATGAAAGTGTTTGTAGGTGTTTTTGGTCGTTGGTGTATGGATTAGATATAAAGGATATGTAATTTTGTTTTCATGTAAATAAGTCATGAATGATTACTCATATTTTTGTAATTTTATGAGATATTTCATGCTAGTTGCCAAATGATGGTTCCCACATGTGTTAGGTGACTCACATGGGCTGCTAAGAGCTGATCATTGGAGTGTGTATACCAATAGTACATACATCTAAATGCTGTGTATTGTACGAGTACGAATACGGGTGCATACGAGTAGAATTGTTGATGAAACTGAACGAGGATGTAATTGTAAGCATTTTTGTTAAGTAGAAGTATTTTGATAAGTGTCTTGAAGTCTTTCAAAAGTTTATGAATACATATTAAAACACTACATGTATATACATTTTAACTGAGTCGTTAAGTCATCGTTAGTCGTTGCATGTAAGTGTTGTTTTGAAACCTTTAGGTTAACGATCTTGTTAAATGTTGTTAACCCAATATTTATAATATCAAATGAGATTTTAAATTATTATATTATCATAATATTACGATGTACGAATATCTCTTAATATAATATATATATACACTAAATGTCGTTACAACGATAATCGTTACATATATGTCTCGTTTCAAAATCATAAAGTTAGTAGTCTTGTTTTTACAAATGAAGTTCATTGTTAATATACTTAATGATATGTTTACTTATCATAATATCATGTTAACTATATATATAACCATATATATGTCATCATATAGTTTTTACAAGTTTTAACGTTCGTGAATCACCGGTCAACTTGGGTAGTAAATTGTCTATATGAAACCTATTTCAATTAATCAAGTCTTAACAAGTTTGATTACTTAACACATTGGAAACATTTAGTCATGTAAATATCAATCTCAATTAATATATATAAACATGGAAAAGTTCGGGTCACTACAGTACCTACCCGTTAAATAAATTTCGTCCCGAAATTTTAAGTTGTTGAAGGTGTTGACGAATCTTCTGGAAATAGATGCGGGTATTTCTTCTTCATCTGATCTTCACACTCCCAGGTGAACTCGGGTCCTCTACGAGCATTCCATCAAATCTTAACAATCGGTATCTTGTTTTGCTTAAGTCTCTTAACCTCACGATCCATTATTTCGACGGGTTCTTCAATGAATTGAAATTATTCATTGTTTCGGATTTCGTCCAACAGAATAGTGAGATCTTCTTTAGCAAAACATTTCTTCAAATTTGAGACGTGGAAAGTGTTATGTACAGCCGCGAGTTATTGAGGTAGCTCCAGTTGGTAAGCTACTGGTCCGACACGATCAATAATCTTGAATGGTCCAATATACCTTGGATTTAATTTCCCCCGTTTACCAAATCGAACAACACCTTTCCAAGGTGTAACCTTAAGCATGACCATTTCTCTAATTTCAAATTCTATGTCTTTTCTTTTAATGTCGGCGTAGCTCTTTTGTCGACTTTGGGCGGTTTTCAACCGTTGTTGAATTTGGATGATCTTATCGGTAGTTTCTTGTATTATCTCTGGACCCGTAATCTGTCTATCCCCCACTTCACTCCAACAAATTGGAGACCTACACTTTCTACCATAAAGTGCTTCAAACGGCGCCATCTCAATGCTTGAATGATAGCTGTTGTTGTAGGAAAATTCTACTAACGGTAGATGTCGATCCCAACTGTTTACGAAATCAATAACACATGCTCGTAGCATGTCTTCAAGCGTTTGTATCGTCCTTTTGCTCTGCCCATCAGTTTATGGATGATAGGCAGTACTCATGTCTAGACGAGTTCCTAATGCTTGCTGTAATGTCTGCCAGAATCTTGAAATAAATCTGCCATCCCTATCAGAGATAATAGAGATTGGTATTCCATGTCTGGAGACGACTTCCTTCAAATACAGTCGTGCTAACTTCTCCATCTTATCATCTTCTCTTATTGGCAGAAAGTGTGATGACTTGGTGAGACGATCAACTATTACCCAAATAGTATCATAACCACTTGCAGTCCTTGGCAATTTAGTAATGAAATCCATGGTAATGTTTTCCCATTTCCTTTCCAGGATTTCAGGTTGTTGTAGTAGACCTGATTGTTTCTGATGTTCAGCTTTGACCTTAGAACACGTCAAACATTCTCCTACATATTTAGCAATATCGGCTTTCATACCTGGCCACCAAAAATGTTTCTTAAGATCCTTGTACATCTTCCCCGTTCCAGGATGTATTAAGTATCTGGTTTTATGAGCTTCTCTAAGTACCATTTATCTCATATCTCCAAATTTTGGTACCCAAATTCTTTCAGCCCTATACCGGGTTCCATCTTCCCGAATATTAAGATGCTTCTCCGATCCTTTGGGTATTTCATCCTTTAAATTTCCCTCTTTTAAAACTCCTTGTTGCGCCTCCTTTATTTGAGTATTAAGGTTAGTGTGAATCATTATATTCATAGCTTTTACTCGAATGGGTTCTCTGTCCTTTCTGCTCAAGGCGTTGGCTACCACATTTGCCTTCCCCGGGTGGTAACGAATCTCAAAGTCGTAATCATTCAACAATTCAATCCACCTACGCTGCCTCATATTCAGTTGTTTCTGATTAAATATGTGTTGAAGACTTTTGTGGTCGGTATATATAATACTTTTAACCCCATATAAGTAGTGCCTCCAAGTCTTTAATGCAAAAACAACCGCGCCTAATTCCAAATCATGCGTCGTATAATTTTGTTCGTGAATCTTTAATTGTCTAGACGCATAAGCAATTAATTTCGTTCGTTGCATTAATACACAACCGAGACCTTGCTTTGAGGCGTCACAATATATCACAAAATCATCATTCCCTTCAGGTAATGAAAATATAGGTGCCGTAGTTAACTTTTTCTTCAATAACTGAAACGCTTTCTCTTGTTCATCCTTCCATTCAAATTTCTTCCCTTTATGCGTTAATGCAGTCAATGGTTTTGCTATTCTGGAAAAGTCTTGGATGAACCTTCTGTAGTAACCAGCTATTCCTAAAAACTGGCGTATGTGTTTTGGAGTTTTTGGGGTTTCCCACTTTTCAACGGTTTCAATCTTTGCTGGATCCACCTGAATACCTTCTTTGTTCACTATGTGACCGAGGAATTGAACTTCTTCCAACCAAAATGCACACTTTGAAAACTTAGCATACATTTTTTCTTTCCTCAATACTTCTAGCACTTTTCTCAAATGTTCTTCGTGCTCTTGATCATTCTTTGAGTAAACAAGTATGTCATCGATGAAAACAATGACAAACTTGTCAAGATATGGCCCACACACTCGGTTCATAAGGTCCATGAACACAGCTGGTGCATTAGTCAATCCAAATGGCATAACCATAAACTCGTAATGACCATAATGCGTCCTAAAAGCAGTTTTTAGAATATCATCCTCCTTTACTCGCATTTAATGATATCCAGAACGTAAATCGATCTTCGAATAAACAGACGAGCCTTGTAATTGATCAAATAAGTCGTCGATTCTCGGTAGTGGGTAGCGGTTCTTGATGGTAAGTTTGTTCAACTCTCGGTAGTCGATACACAACCTGAATGTTCCATCTTTCTTCTTCACAAACAGAACAGGAGCTCCCCATGGTGATGTACTTGGTCGAATGAAACTACGCTCTAAAAGTTCCTGTAACTGACTTTGTAATTCTTTCATTTCGCTGGGTGCGAGTCTGTATGGAGCACGAGCTATTGGTGCAGCTCTTGGTACAAGGTCTATTTGAAATTCAACGGATCGATGTGGGGGTAATCCCGGTAATTCTTTCGGAAATACATCGAGCAATTCTTTTACGACGGGAACATCACTGATGCTCTTTTCTTCAGTTTGTACTTTCTCGATGTGTGCTAGAACAGCATAGCAACCTTTTCTTATTAGTTTTTGTGCCTTCAAATTACTAATAAGATGTAGCTTCGTGTTGCCCTTTTCTCCGTACACCATTAAGGGTTCTCCTTCTTCTCGTACAATGCAAATTGCATTTTTGTAACATACGATCTCTGCTTTCATCTCCTTCAGCTAGTCCTTGCCAACTATTACATCAAAACTCCCTAACTCTATTGGTATCAAATCAATCTTAAATATTTCGATACCCAGTTTAATTTCTCTATTCCGGCATATATAATCTGCTGAAATTAATTTACCGTTTGCTAATTCGAGTAAAAATTTACTATCCAACGGCGTCAATGGACAACTTAATTTAGCAAAAAAATCTCTACTCATATAGTTTCTATCCGCACCCGAATCAAATAAAACGTAAGCAGATTTATTGTCAATAAGAAACGTACCCGTAACAAGCTCCGGGTCTTCCTGTGCCTCTGCCACATTAATATTAAAAACTCTTCTGCGGCCTTGTCCATTCGTGTTCTCCTGGTTCGGGCAATTTCTAATAATGTAGCCCATTTTCCACATTTATAACAAACTACATTGGCATAACTTGCTCCGACACTACTTGCTCCGCCATTACTCGTTTCGACACCATTTGTTCCTGTCGTTCTGTTAACCCCTGGTCCGTAGACCTTACACTTCGCCGCGCTATGACCATTTCTTTTACCCTTGTTGCAAAATTTGGTACAAAACCCCGAGTGATACTTTTCACACCTTTGGCATAGCTGCTTCTGATTGTTGTTGTTGTTGCAGTTGTTATTGTTGTTGTTGTTGTTGTTGTTGTTGTTGTTGTTGTTGTTGTTGTTGTTGTTGTTGTTGTTGTTGTTGTTGTTGTTGTTCTTATTGTTGTTGTTGTTGTTGTTGTTGGGCCGTTTGTTGTAGTTGCGATTGATGTTGCAATTGTTGGGATAGTTGTTGCGATTATTGTTGTAATTGCTGTTGTTGTTGTATTGGTGATTCTTATCACCGTTTTCCTCCCACTTTCTTTTGACTTACTTCACATTGGCCTCTTCAGCCACCTGTGCTTTAATTCTTTCCTCAATCTGGTTCTCTAGTTTGTGAGCCATTCTACATGCCTGTTGTATGGAGGCGGGCTAGTGTGAACTTATATCTTCTTGGATTCTTTCCGGTAATCCTTTCACAAACGCGTCGATCTTCTCTTCCTCATCTTCGAACGCTCTCGGACACAATAGGCACAATTCTGTGAATCGTCTTTCGTACGTGGTAATATCAAATCCTTGGGTTCGTAACCCTCTAAGTTCTGTCTTGAGCTTATTGACCTCGGTTCTAGGACGGTACTTCTCGTTCATCAAGTGCTTGAATGCTGACCATGGTAGTGCGTAAGCATCATCTTGTCCCACTTGCTCTAGATAGGTATTCCACCATGTTAACGCAGTACCTATGAAGGTATGCGTAGCGTACTTCACTTTGTCCTCTTCAGTACACTTACTTATGGCAAACACTGATTTGACCTTCTCGGTCCACCGTTTCAATCCGATCGGTCCTTCAGTTCCATCAAATTCCAAAGGTTTGCAAGCAGTGAATTCTTTGTAGGTGCATCCTACACGATTTCTTGCGCCGTTAGCTGCATTGCTAGATTCGGAGTTATTGTTGGTATGTAGCGCAGCCTGTACTGCGGCTATGTTTGAAGCAATAAAGGCACGAAATTCCTCTTCGCTCATATTCAAGGTGTGTCGAGTAGTCGGTGCCATTTCCTTTAAAATAGTCAAATGAAACGAGTTAATCATATTGAATATCAAGAGTAGTCAATAGTATTTCGTAGCGTAATATGAACTTATTTATAAAAGCTCTTTCTTCATATTAGCGTTTTATACTCTTTAATTCGGGTAGTACCTACCCATTAAGTTCATACTTAGTAGCTAACATACCATTTCAACTACTACAATTCTATATGAAAAACTAATCACAAAAAAATTATCATATTCAAACATTTATACAATAACTTGCAAACTTACAATACCGCTTTTTTTTACATATAGCATGAAATATAGCACATAAAACTTTGATACAAAGTAGTTGCTAAGATAATTCTAGTTAATAAATAAGGCGTTCAGCAAAGGCAATAAAGACACGTAATTCATACATCCAGAAACAAGTCATGCATTCTGGTTTTACTAATACCACTTCCCATCCTTGGTTTTGTGGAACATAACCGTTGTAACCGATAGTAAGACAATGTGTTGTAACGTCATCAAAAGGATGAAGGTTACGTAATGACCAACAGTCTCGTAATAACCTAAAAATCTCATTTCTTACCCCAATTACCGACTCCGTCACTTGTGGGAACGTTTTGTTTAATAGTTATAGCCTGATGTTCTTGTTCTCACTTTGGTGAGAAGCGAACATTACTAAACCGTAAGCATAACATGCTTCTTTATGTTGCATGTTAGCCGCTTTTTCTAAATCACGAAGTCCTATATTCGGATATATTGAGTCAAAATAATTTATTAACCCGTTGCGTAAAATAGCATTTGGGTTCCCCGCAATATATGCTTCAAAGTAAACACATCTTAAATTATGGATTTCCCAATGTGATATCCCCCATCTTTCGAACGAAATCCTTTTATAAACCAAGGCATTCTTGGAACGTTCTTCGAATGTCTTACAAACCGATCTCGCCTTAAATAGTTGTGCCGAGGAATTCTGACCGACTCTAGACAAGATTTCATCAATCATGTCTCCGGGTAGGTCTCTTAAAATATTGGGTTGTCTATCCATTTTGTGTTTTTATACTGTAAAATAGACAAGAGTTAGATTCATAAAAAAATACTTATTAATACAAGCAATTTTTACATATATCATAAAGCATAAGCACACTATATTACATATATTACACCAGACGAATACAACTATCTTATTCCGACTCGCTCGTTTCTTCATCTTCGATTTTGGTTCTTTTTTCTAAGTTTCTAGGGATATATGATGTTCCCCTAATACGAGTCGTCATTTTCCACATTGGTTTAGAAAAACCTGGTGGTTTAGAGGTTCTCGGGTTATTGTCACAACTTAAGAAATACGGGTGTTGACGATACATATAAAGTTCATCGGGTTTGGAATCAAATTTCTCTATTTTTTTACCCTTTCCCTTATTGTTCTCTTTTGCCTTATTAAATTGTGTTGGGGTAATTTCTATAACATCATCGGAATCCTTGTCGGGATCCGATTCATCGGAGAATTGGTAATCCTCCCAATACTTTGCTTCCTTGGCGGAAACACCATTGACCATAATTAACTTTGGTCGGTTGTCCTCCCCTACATATTGGGCCTAACAAACCCCATCCAAAGTACCGGATGCTTTAGTACTTCGAAATTTATATCATATCCGATGGGTGTCCCGGAATGATGGGGATATTCTTATATATGCATCTTGTTAATGTCGGTTACCAGGTGTTCACCAAATGAATAATTTTTGTCTCTATGTATGGGATGTATATTGAAATATGAAATCTTGTGGTCTATTGTTACGATTATATAGGTTAAACCTATAACTCACCAACATTTTTGTTGACGTTTAAAGCATGTTTATTCTCAGGTGAATATTAAGAGCTTCCGCTGTTGCATACTAAAATAAGGACAAGATTTGGAGTCCATGTTTGTATGATATTATGTAAAAACTGCATTCAAGAAACATATGTCGATGTAATATATTTCTATTGTAAACCATTATGTAATGGTCGTGTGTAAACAGTATATTTTAGATTATCATTATTTGATAATCTACGTAATGCTTTTGAAACCTTTATTGATAAAATAAAGGTTATGGTTGTTTTAAAAATGAATGAAGTCTTTGAAAAACGTCTCATATAGAGGTCAAAACCTCAAAACGAAATCAATTAATATGGAACGTTTATAATCAATATGAACGGGACATTTCAGTTGGTATCCGAGCGTTGGTCTTAGAGAACCAGAAAATTGCATTAGTGTATCTTACCGAGTTTGTTAGGATGCATTAGTGAGTCTGGACTTCGACCGTGTTTTTTTCAAAAAAAAAAACGATTGCTTAACATTTTTTGTTGTTGGAAACTATATATTATTAACATGTAAATATTATGTGATATATTAATCTCTTAACGTGTTTGATATAATGTGATAGATGTCTACCTCTAGTACAAATCCCATTGATTCACCTAATAATAATGAAGAGTCGAATATATTTTGGGAAGATTCACAAATTCCCGAAGAGGAACCGGAAGAGGAGGAACCGGAAGAAGAGAAACCAGAAGAGGATGAATCGGAAGAGGAGGAACCAGAAGAAGAAGAGTTTCCGGAGGAAGAAATATTGATACCTATAGTAAATCGATTAAATAAAAGAAAATCCTCAACCAACCGACCAAAGTTAATTATGGTCAATGGTGTTTCCGCCAAGGAAGCAAAGTATTGGGAGGATTACCAATTCTCCGATGAATCGGATCCCGACAAGGATTCTGATGATGTTATAGAAATTACCCCAACAGAATTTAATAAGGCAAAAGAGAACAATAAGGAAAAGGGCATAAAAATAGAGAAATTTGATTTCAAACACGATGAACTTTATATGTATCGTCAACACCCGTATTTCTTAAGATGTGACAATAACCCGAGAACCTCTAAACCACCAGGTTTTTCTAAACCAATGTAGAAAACGACGACTCGTATTAGGGGAACATCATATATCACTAGAAACTTGGCAAAACGAAGCAAAACCGAAGAAGAAGAAACGAGCGAGTCGGAATAAGATAGTTGTATTCGTATGGTGTAATATATGTAATATAGTGTGCTTATGCTTTATGATATATGTAAAAATTGCTTGTATTAATTAGTTTTTTTTATGAATCTAACTCTTTTCTATTTTACAGTATAAAAACACAAAATGGATAGACAACCCAATATTTTAAGAGACCTACCTGGAGACATGATTGATGAAATCTTGTCTAGAATCGGTCAGAATTCCTTGGCACAACTATTTAAGGCGAGATCAGTTTGTAAGACATTCGAACAACGTTCCAAGAATTCCTTGATTTATAAAAGGCTTTCGTTCGAAAGATGGGGGATATCACATTGGGAAATCCATAAGTTACGATGTGTTTACTTTGACGCATATATTGCGGGGAACCCAAATGCTATTTTACGCAACGGGTTAAGAAATTATTTTGACTCAATATATCCGAATATAGGACTTCGTGATTTAGAAAAAGCGGCTAACATGCAACATAAAGAAGCATGTTATGCTTACGGGTTAGTAATGTTCGCTTCTCACCAAAGTGAGAACAAGAACATCGGGCTACAACTATTAAACAAAACGTTCCCATAAGTGACGGAGTCGGTAATTAGGGTAAGAAATGAGGTTTTTAGATTATTACGAGGCTGTTGGACATAACGAAACCCTCGTCCTTTTGATGACATTACAACATGCTACCTAGCCAATGGTCATAATGGTTATTTTCAACAAGACCAAGGATGGAAAGTCGTCTTAGTAAAACCAGAATGCATGACTTGTTTCTGGACTTATGAATTACGTGTCTTTATTTCCTTTGCTGAACAACTTGCATATTAACTAGATTTATCTTCAAAACTGTCATGTATCATAGTGTACTATATTTCATGTTATATGTAATATAGCAAAGTTGTAAGTTTGAAGAATATTTGTATGTGATATATTATTATAATCAGTTTTTCATATGGAATTGTAGTAGTTGAATTGTATATTAGCTACTAAGTATGAACTTAACGGGTAGGTAGTACCCGAATTTAAACTTATAAAATGCTAATATGAAGAAAAAGCTTTTATAAATGAGTTCATATTATGCTACGAGATACTATTGACTACTCTTAATATTCTGTATGATTAAATTGTTTCATTTGACTATTTTGAAGGATATGGCACCGAGTACTCGACACACCTTGAATATGAGCGAAGAGGAATTTCGTGCCTTTCTTGCTTCAAACATAGCCCCAGTACAGGCCACGCTACATACCAACAATAACTCTGAATCTAGCAATACAGCTAACGGCGCAAGAAATCGTGTAGGATGCTCCTACAAGGAATTCACTGCCTGCAAACCTTCAGAATTTGATGGGACCGAAGGACCAATCGGATTGAAATGGTGGACCGAGAAAGTTGAATCGGTGTTTGCCATAAGTAAGTGTGCTGAAGGAGACAAAGTGAAGTACGCTACGCATACCTTCACAGGTATTGCGTTAACCTGGTGGAATACCTATCTAGAGCAAGTGGGACAAGATGATGCTTACGCGCTACCGTGGTCAGCATTCAAGCACTTGATGAACGAGAAGTACCGTTCCAGAACCGAGGTCAATAAGCTCAAGTCAGAACTTAGAGGGTTAAGAACACAGGGATTCGATATTACTTCGTATGAAAGACGATTCACAGAATTGTGCCTATTGTGTCCTAGAGCGTTCGAAGATGAGGAAGAGAAGATCGACGCATTTGTGAAAGGGTTACCGGAGAGAATCCAAGAAGATATAAGTTCACACGAGCCTGCCTCCATACAAAAGGCATGTAGAATGGCTCACAAACTAGTGAACCAGATTGAGGGAAGAATTAAAGAACAGGCAGCCGAAGAGGCCAACGTGAAGTTAGTCAAAAGAAAGTGGGAGGAAAACGGTGATAAGACTCACCAAAACAACAAAAACTATCCCAACAATCGCAACATCAATCGCAACTACAACAAACGGCACAACAACAACAACTACTACAACAATCATCCCAACAACAATAACAACCACAACTACAACAATCATCCAAAGTACCGGATGCTTTAGTACTTCGAAATTTATATCATATCCGAAGGGTGTCCCGGAATGATGGGGATATTCTTATATATGCATCTTGTTAATGTCGGTTACCAGATGTTCACCATATGAATGATTTTTATCTCTATGTATGGGATGTATATTGAAATATGAAATCTTGTGGTCTATTGTTACGATTTGATATATATAGGTTAAACCTATAACTCACCAACATTTTTGTTGACGTTTAAAGCATGGTTATTCTCAGGTAAATATTAAGAGCTTCCGCTGTTGCATACTAAAATACGGACAAGATTTGGAGTCCATGTTTGTATGATATTATGTAAAAACTGCATTCAAGAAACATATGTCGATGTAATATATTTCTATTGTAAACCATTATGTAATGGTCGTGTGTAAACAGTATATTTTAGATTATCATTATTTGATAATCTACGTAATGCTTTTGAAACCTTTATTGATAAAATAAAGGTTATGGTTGTTTTAAAAATGAATGCAGTCTTTGAAACACGTCTCATATAGAGGTCAAAACCTCGCAATGAAATCAATTAATATGGAACGTTTATAATCAATATGAACGGGACATTTCACCCATTTCCATAGATTGTCCAGAGCTGTTGCCACAAATCAGACACCATGCCTTTTTTTTTTTATGGACCAAAATCACTTCAAAATATGCAGCCTCTTACTTCAGCGCATTTACTATTAGTGTTATACAAGAGTTCAGGGGGTATTCTGTAATTTATAATTCTTGAAGGTTTAGTTTTGTAAATTATTCTGATGTTGTTAGTTTGTTAGCTGTTCTGTTAGTAGCAGTTAACCCCGTTAGTCATAAAAGGGGATTAGGGCTTCTTTCTGTAATTACGTTTTTCATTTCAATGAAACAGATGAGTTCAATTGCTCTCGTTCATATGTTTTAATCACCATTGTTCAAGCTTATCAAAGCTTATTATGGTATCAGAGCATAACAGTGGTTGATTTTCTTTAATTGTTGATTCAATTTCGATTACGTGGCTGTTCAATTCAGTCTTGTGTTTGCTGAGTTCGTGAATTGCTTAATCAAATTGAAGATTAATTCGTTTCCGCGTGTAATATGGATCCTCAATTGGTTCAAAATCCATTGTTTCTTCATCCTTTTGACTGACCTGGTTCTCTATCTATCCAAGAGAAGTTGACTGGAGCTCAAAACTATAGATCATGGCATCGATCTATGGAAATTGCTTTGTCAACCAAAAAGAAGATCGGATTTGTTACAGGTACTGTTGTTAGATCTGAAAATGATCCAGTTAAGGCTGAGGCATGGGATACATGCAATAATATGGTAATTAGATGGATTATGAATTCAGTTTCTAAGTCTATTGTCAAGTCTATTATGTTTGTTGGCACTGCTTTTGAGATCTAGACTCAATTAGAAAATTGATTTGCTTTAAGCAATGGCTCTAGGAAGTACAAATTGCATAATGATACATATGCAAATGAGCAGCAAGGAAACCTAGTTAGTGACTACTATACTAGGTTTAAGTGCATTTGGGAAGAACTAGACTCTTTGAGTGAATTGCCTAGAATTAGTAATGTTACTCCTGAGGTTGTGGCATTTCTAACTACTTTAAATAAGCAAAAGGAAGAGGAACACTTGTTTCAGTTATTGAATGGTTTAGATGATAAGTTTAGTGCTCTTAGGAGTCAAATGCTGCTAATGAATCCTCTACCTACTGTGGAAACTGCTTGTGCAATGATTCAACAAGAAGAATCAAAAAGAGAAATGTTCACATCTGTTGAGTCAACTGCCCTGTACAGCAAGGTCAGTTCTGATCAAAAATGTACTATTTGTGTTCATAAGTATCATACACCTGGCAAATGCTGGGAAAAGATTAGATATCCTCCATGGCATTACAAGTCTAAACAGCAGTCAAAATCAAAGGTGTCTGGACATTTTAAACCAAAAGGTGGAAATAATGTCAAGAAGACTGCTGCTGCTGTTCAAGGAAACAATGTGATCTTCACTAGTGAGCAGTTTGAAAAGTTGTTGAAGTTCTTAACACAAATGACACAAAATGAGGTTCAATGTACTGTAGCTAATTCAGATGATGAACTGGATCATCATTTTGCAGCAGGTATACTTTCTAAAAATTCATTAAATAATGAATGGATTTTGGATACTCGGGCTACAGATCATATGACACCTATGTCTAGTAGTCTTATTGATTCTACAAGTTTATTCTTTAAACCTCATATAAGACTGCCAAATGGTAATACATCTGTTATTTCACATGTTGGAAAAGTTAAGTTGTATAATCAAATGGTACTAAATGATGTATTAGTGGTACCATCTTTCAAGTTTAGCTTGCTATCTGTGTCCAAGTTAACTAGAGATTAACCCTGTGTGGTTACTTTATATTCTTTGATTTGTACTATCCAGGAGTTGAAAACACAAAAGGTGATAGGACTGGGTAGAAGGAAAGAAGATCTCTACTATCTGGAGAATGTACCTCTTGATCAAATTGATAAGAGGCTGCTACAACTGCTTTCATCTTCTGTTAATGATTCTAGTTTGTTTTCAATAAAGGATGGTTGTATTGCAAATTCAAGTACTCTTGTGAAGCCTTACAATTTGTGGCACAATAGACTTGGGCATATATCTGACTCTAAAATGAAGATCATTCCTTCTATACAATCTAAACTTGTAAGAGATAATGTTGATGTATGTATGCTATGTCCTATGGCTAAACTTACTAAACAACCTTACAGTTTAAGTGATTCACATAGTACTGAATGCTTTCAACTTGTGTACATAGATATTTAGGGGCCATATAAGGTTGTCACTGAAGGTAAGTTTAGATATTTTCTCACCATTATTGATGACTGCAGTAGAGCTACCTGGGTATACTTTCTTGTGAATCAAAGTGATTGTTTTGCTATGTTTAAATCTTTCTTGAAGTTTGTTAAGAAGCAGTTTGAGTAAGATATCAAAGTTGTGAGGTCAGATAATGCATTAGAGTTTATTAAGGGACAGTTGGGAAAGTATTTAGCAGATTTGGGAATAGAACATCAAACATCATGTGCAGATAGACCTCAGCAGAATGGTAGAGTAGAAAGAAAGCATAGGCATGTTTTGGAAATTGCCAAAGCATTAAGATTGCAAGCTCAGTTACCACTGAAATATTGAGGTTATTATGTTACTACTGCTGTTTACTTGATAAATCGTTTTCCTTCTTCTGTTCTCAACAACAAAACTCCATATGAGGTATTACTTAATAAATCTCATACTTATGATCATTTAAGAGTATTTGGGTGTTTTGCTATGGCATATAACCCTAACAGAACTGTTGATAAGTTTCAAGAAAGGGGGTACCATGTGTATTTTTGGGCTATCCTTCTACTCAAAAAGGTTACAAGTTATTAAATCTTCTCAACAATTCCATGTTTGTGTCAAGAGATGTTGTTTTTCATGAGAATATTTTCCCCTTCTCAAGTAATAGTATTCATCATTTTTCTTCAACCAACACCTTCATTGCCTATCTTCAGTTCAAATAAGGATGTTGTGTATGATTGTGATGTTCTACATACACCTGATGTTACACACACCATTGTTCCACCAGAAGAGGTAGAATCTCCTCCTGTTGTTCCTTCATCTGCATCTGCACCTATACTGAATCCTAGAAGGTCAACTAGGACATCTCAACCACCTGTATGGCAGAAAGATTATATCTTAAGTTATATTCCTAGAGCAAATCAGGTGTCTTCTCCTTGTATCAATAATGAATTTCATTCATATGTCACTACTTTATTGGCTACTGTTGATCCTACTAATTTTAAAGAAGCCATCAATGATGTTGGATGGTGTGAAGCTATGAATGTTGAGCTTAGAGCTTTAGAGGAAAATGGTACTTGTTACTAGCTTACCAGTAGGGAAAAAGGCCATTAGTTGTCACTGGATTTTTAAAACTAAACTTAAGGCAGATGGTAGTGTAGATAGAAAAAAGGCCATACTTGTTGTAGATGGAAATAGAAAAAGACAAGGAGTTGACTATTCTGAAACTTTTGCTCCAGTAGCTAAGATGGTTACAGTAAGGTTTTTACTTGCTGTTGCAGCTATGTACAATTGGAATATATGTCAACTGGATGTATCAAATGCTTTTTTACATGGAGATTTATTAGAAGAGGTGTATATGAAAATGCCATTGGAATATGTTGGTAAGGGGGAGATAATTCAGAATGATAATGGTATAACAAGGTCTTTGAATCAAGTGTGTAAATTGAAGAAGTCTCTTTATGGATTAAAACAAGCTCCAAGGCAATGGTTTGCAAAATTATCAAGTGCATTGCTATCTTTTGGATTTGTTCAATCTAAGGCTGATTATTCATTGTTCACAAAAAAGGATAGTGAACAATTCACAACCATTTTGGTGTATGTTGATGATCTTTTGATTACTGGAAATAGTAAAGATCATATAGAAAAATTGAAAAGTCAACTCAAGTTAACATTTCATATGAAAGACTTAGGGCAAATTAGTTATTTTCTTGGTTTGGAGGTTGCAAAGTCAAAACAGGGTATTTTCATTTCACAAAGAAAATATACTTTAGATCTATTGAAAGAATCTGGGGTGTTGCATAATAAGCCTTATAAACTTCCTTTAGATCCCACTCTAAAGTTGTAAGCTGACATTGGAACACCTCTTCAGGATCCAGAAGTGTACAGAAAGTACATTGGCAAACTCATATATCTCACAATTACACGTCCAGATATATGTTATAGTGTGCAATTTTTGAGCTAGTTCATGCAGTCACCTACTTCAGTACATATGCAGGCTGTTAAACATGTGCTTAGATACCTTTTGCTTGCTCCTGAACAGGGTATCTTGTTGGCTAATAATTCTGCTGTTGAACTTAAAGCCTATTGTGATTCTAATTGGGATAGTTGTCCCATGACTCGAAGATCTACAACTGGATATTGCATTTTGTTAGGTGATTCTCCGGTGTCTTGGAAACTAAAAAAACAAGGAGTTGTTTCTAGATCATCAGCAGAAGCTGAATATCGTGCAATGGCTTTGACATGTTGTGAGATAACCTGGTTAGTCACTCTATTAAAAGATCTAGGGATAAATGATTTAGGTCCTGTACAGCTTTTGTGTGATAATCAGGTTGCATTACATATAGTAGCTGATCCAGTTTTTCATGCTCGAACTAAACACATTGAAGTTGATTGTCATTATGTGCGTGACAAATTGAAGGATGGCACTGTTAAACCTACCTATGTTCACACTAAATCACAGCTGGCTGATGTATTTACTAAAGTGGTTAGTGTGGAGCAGCATAATGCTTTACTTCGCAAGTTAGGAGTATCTTGTCCATCTACTTCCTATCTTGAGGGGGAGTATTAGTGTTATACAAGAGTTCAGGGGGTATTCTGTAATTTATAATTCTTGAAGGTTCAGTTTTGTAAATTATTCTGATGTTGTTAGTTTGTTAGCTGCTCTGTTAGTAGCAGTTAACCCCGTTAGTCATAAAAGGGGATTAGGGCTTCTATCTGTAATTACGTTTTTCATTTCAATGAAACCGATGAGTTCAATTGCTCTCGTTCATATGTTTTAATCACCATTGTTCAAGCTTATCAAAGTTTATTATTTACATTTTCTGCCATCCCAAACGAGCCTGGGGTATGTGGCAATATATATATATATATATATATATATATATATATATATATATATATATATATATATATATATATATATATATATATATGGTGTTAATCCCATAAGAATGTTTTCATATTTAAATATCGTGAGAATAGATCTTGACCATAGGATGATATTGATGATTGAAAAATTTAAATTTAAATTAAAAATGAAATCAAGGATATATTTGTAATTTTCTTCATCCCTCGCAAATAACATGGACCCACTCTCGCATCTCCTAATTTTTAGCCCATTTTCTCCTCTTCCTCTCCTGATGCTTATTTCTTTCACATTGAAACTAAAATCCATCATCTTTTTACATGTTGATGATATGATGTATTTATATATTTATATATTTACATATTGTGGCATTCAACTGTTATCACATCTGTTGCACTTGACAATGGGGATGAACGATACATATATTTAAAATCATGTGAAATAATACGACATTAAACGTAGTCTTTTGCATTCTTGTAATTATTATATCAACGAAAAACATGGATGCAATCGAAATACACCCACGGATACATAATCGAAATATATAAGACAAGGATGCAAACTCCGATTCAACGTAACAGTTACACTATCAGTTTCAGTTATATTATTTACAAACTGGATGCAATCTCAATAGTTGGTTACAAAATTGTGATTTAAATAATATAGGATGCAGAATGAAGCCCGATCAATTTATGAGAGTGGCGTTGAGTGTTGCGGTCATAATCAAAATATTGCCCCATATAGACTTTATTGATACGTAGAAAGCAAGTTTTTAAAAATGTGAAAAATGGATGACGCGTATAAATAAGGAAGATAAATAAATAATCATGTCATATTGGGGTGTTATGGAAGAACATTAAATATTTTGAGTGTAATATACGTTCATGAGAGATAGAGAATCTGGATTCTTGAACGTATTCATGCATTTTGTTGGGTTGGTATTTATCCGTAGGATAGTGCTAAATACCACTATTACCCTTTTTATTATTTTCAAATAACAGAATATTAAATAATAGATTTGAGTGATGAAGGGTCAAGATGTGTTCTCACCAAAAGTTAAAATGAGAATGTTCTCATTTGAATACATTTATATATATATATATATATATATATATATATGGGTTGCATTCGTAAACCATCTGATTGAATATGGTTGAAATTGTCTACTGAGCCCACCTAAGAAATGCCATCCAGACATCATGTGCGTTGTTTTATTTCACAACATGCAGCTTAAGACCACTTCCAACCATGATGTACTTCCTCTCCAGAACACACCGCCACATCAGTGCCACATCAGCTTTCTCTCTCCATTTATTTTTCACTTCCTCTCCATCACACACCACTACCAACCATGACATCCTCCATCCCCATCACATGGCCCTACATTATTATTATTATTATTATTATTATTATTATTATTATTATTATTATTATTATTATTATTATTATTATTATTTGATGAAACATGACTAGGAACTTCGAACTCAACAGGTTTAATTCACACAAAGGCAGAATTAGTGAATCAAACCATAACTAGTGAATATGTGAAGCTTTTTGGGATTAATTTAGTCAAACCACAAAATGATTGTGATTAGATTAACACCTAGAGCTGTTATTCACCTCATGAGTGATTTGGGTTGAGAGAGAATCAGATAAGGCAAACTAGATCTGAATGATTTGTGTGTAAAAATGAGAGGCTTAACCTAAAATGAAGAACATAACACTTATATACCCCTGTTGTTGACTCACCCGTGTGAGTCATCCATCACTCGTACGAGTTGGCTTCCTCAGCCGTACGAGTGATCACTCACTCGTGTCATATCATTTAGGTTATATTTGTGACACTCGGCATCAACCGTGCGTATGAGCCTGTCAGCCGTACGAGTGAGGCTTCACTTGTACGTCTGACTAAGTCTAACATAGTCAAACATCCTTATTGCGTTCCTGCAGTACCTATAACCACATACAAACACAGATAGGATAATAACGAGCGATCATGGTATCCAGTAAACTGTAGTACCTGAAATGGACGTGGGTTAGATGTCTAGGGACTTACATAAAATGCATTAACAACTCCCCCTAGGACCTAGATGTCATAACCCGTCCTTAACCATAAGAACAAGTTAGATAACGTATGATTTCATTGCGAGGTATTGACCTCTATATGAGACATTTTTAAAAGAACAACTGCATTTATTTTACATTACAAACCATAACTCTTATGTTAATACAAGCTTTAGACAATATAAAGATGATTATCATTTAGCGATAATCTTAGACTTACAAACTTTACATGTGATGATAACAATACGATTTCTAGCATATTTTACATTACAATTCCTCGGATATGCAGTTTTATTTTTGACACAAATATGCATACTCAAGATCTTGCTTAAATTCAACATGTTGCAGCGGAAGCTTTTAGTTATCACCTGAGAATAGACATGTTTAAAATGTCAACATAAAGTTGGTGAGATATAGGTTTAATGCCGGCAGCGGTATAAATATAGACCACAAGATTTCATATGTAAATATTTTAATAAAAATATTCTAAGTGGTTGAGCACTTGGTAACCATACTTAACATTTAATCACGTCGCATATTCCCTTTATTATGAAATCTTACTACACCGTACCAAGTGTAGTCACGAAACGAAGTACGGTGCAACCGTTGAATACTGGTCGTCCAGTCCGGTTAGGGTTGTCAGGCCCGATAGATCTATCAACAGGATTCGCGTTTACAATACCGCTGTAAATAGTAGTTACCAAGCTACAGGGAAGTATGCCAGTGGTACAACTCAACGTAGAATATATTTTTCGGTTACTTGTGTCCATAACGTAAAACATAAAATACATGTATTCTCATCCCGAAATACTTAGAGTTTAAAAGTGGGACTATATACTCACTTTTGCCTTGAAGATATATATATTTTGACTTGGTCTCCGGTTGATATCACGAACCTATCCATATATAGTTTATCAATATATTTCCATTTTAAACAATCATCACATATATATACTTATTATACTTTTAATAGTTTTAATAATTTCTTAGTCCGTAGTTAGCAGTCCGATGTTAGTAATTCAATTTTAATGGTTCATATTTAGGTGTTTAATAAATAAAACCCCCATCGAAATAAATAAAACCCCATCGTATTTGTATTGGTCGGGATTAATCTTGACCCACGGTACCGGTGTTGTCAAATGACGTGTTGCGTACATAAAGTACCGGTGTTGTCAAATGACGTGTTGCGTACAATCATGGGATCTTATGATTAATCTTCTCGTATTGTTTACGGGTGGTCCTGAAATATATAAAATTAAATTATGAGTACATATATATAAAATATCATGTTATTTTAGAAAGATGTGATTCATTTAATTTTTCTCCAATTATTTTCGTGGCTAAACTAGTTTTGGATATCCGATCTTGTTTTGGTCATAGTTTCTTCGTTACAACTCCGTTTTCGTTGGTTCAACTTGCCACTTCCTTGGATCGAGTCCCTCTTTAAGAATATGAACTGTAAATACCTTAGTTTGTATTCGAAATCACAGGTCATAGGTCAAACTTTGGTGAAACTTATGAAGTTAATCATTTTCCATCATATAAACAATATTAAATGATTATTTTTCTAAAAATACTTATACTTTGAGTTAAATCATGAAATTTTTATGTGTTATCATATTCATAGTAAATATCATTTTTCCAGAAAATAAACCTCCAATTCAAGGTTCAAAATAGTTTTTAATTATCCAACCCAAAACCGCCCCCGGTTGCACTCCGACGTCGTAAAAACAGTTTTTAAGGTGTTCTTTGAAAAACCAAGTTATACCTTGTTAAATTAGCATATATTTATAATATATTACATGTCTTGAAGTATTTTAAAAGTTAAGTTAGAAGGATCTATTTAGTTTGCAAACAAGTTTGAAAACATTCAAACTATGTTCTTGTTGTTAAAATTTTATACCATAAAATAAGATAGCTATATATATATGAATCGAATAAGGTTATGAACAAAGTTACTACCTCAAGTTACTTGGACAAGATTGCTGTAAAATAGGAGTAAAAACCTAGAATCAAAAGAGTGATGGAATTGGATGAAAGATTGGAAGTAAACTTGTGTTCTTGGAAGGATTCTTGAAGTGTTTTTGTAAGGGTTTTCTTATGATGATTAAGTGATGTTTTTGGAACTAGATCTTCATGGTTATGAGCTGAGATGGTTAAGGGGTTTAAGGCTCATAAGTGTGTATGTTTTTAGCTAGAGAATTGAAGTAAAAATGAATCAAAATGATGATCCCCCATGGCTCTTAAAAAACGTGAATGGGGGGGGGGGGAACCAAGACAAAATTTTAGTTTGTAATTTTATGTATTTAGTCAAGAAATCATACAAAAGTAATTACCTTATACATAAGGCATGAACAAGGGCTGGTTGGTGGTGATTTGATGTGTATTTACCAATAGTAAATACGTATAGAAGCTAGGTATGATACGAGTACATATACTCTAGATATACGTATAGAAATCTTGTGAAAACGGAATGAGAATTCAAATATAGCTATCTTTTGTGAATATACTTATATGGTTTAATGTATTTAAGTCCTTAAAAAGTGATTAAATACATTATATATACGATATATGTATAAACATTATAGGTCATAAGTATTTATGTCAAATAACGTTACGTATGGTTATCGTTTTGAAAACTTAAGTTAGTAGTTTCAAAATATACTTATAACTTATTGTTATTAATACAAAATGAGATATTAAAACATCCATAAATCATGTTAAATATGTATATATACATATATATACACAAACGTATAATTATCATATATTATATAGTTCGTGATATCATCGGTCAAACTAGACGGTCAAACGTTGTGTAAAACTCTTTTCGAAAACATAAGTTTCAATAATTTGGATTTCTTATCATGTTGGTAAGGTTTAATTTATGTAAATATTAATCTTATAAGTATAAATTGATCGAAAAAGTCCGGGTCATTACAGTACCTACCCGTTAAATAAATTTCGTCCCGAAATTTTAAAATTTTACCTATTTTGCGTCATCGGGAAACAAATGTGGATATTTTTGTTTCATCTGATCCTCCCGTTCCCATGTAAACTCGGGACCCCTTCGAGCATTCCAACGAACCTTAACGATCGGTATATTGCTCTGCTTGAGCCGTTAAATTTCACGATCCATGATTTCGATTGGTTCTTCGATAAATTGTAGTTTCTCGTCGACATGGATTTCTTCAAGAGGAATGGTGAGATCTTCCTTTGCAAGACACTTCTTAAGGTTTGAGACGTGAAATGTATTATGTACTCCGGCGAGTTGTTGCGGTAACTCGAGTCGATAAGCTACCGGTCCAATGCGTTCGATGATCTTGAACGGGCCTACGTACCTTGGGTTCAGTTTACCCCTTTTGCCGAAACGTATTACACCTTTCCATGGTGATACCTTTAACATAACCATGTCACCGATCTGAAACTCTAATGGTTTCCTTCGAACATCAGCGTAGCTCTTTTGGCGACTACGGGCTGTTTTCAATCTCTCCTTAATTTGTACTATCTTTTCAGTAGTTTCATGTATGATCTCGGGACCAGTTAATTGTCGATCTCCTACTTCATTCCAACAAATAGGAGATCTACACTTCCTTCCATACAGTGCTTCGAATGGTGCAGCTTTAATGCTCGCATGATAACTATTATTATACGAGAATTCTGCTAACGGTAAATACTTATCCCATCCGTTTCCAAAATCGATCACACATGCCCTGAGCATGTCTTCAAGAGTCTGAATTGTTCTTTCACTATGCCCGTCAGTTTGCGGATGATATGCGGTACTCATATCCAAACGAGTTCCTAGTGCCTCCTGTAGTGATTGCCAGAACTTTGAGGTAAATCTACTATCACGATCGGATATAATGGAAATAGGTATTCCATGCCTTGAAACAATTTCCTTTATATATAATCGTAATAATTTCTCCATTCTATCCGTTTCCTTTATAGGCAAGAAATGTACAGATTTGGTAAGACGATCAACAATCACCCAAATGGTGTCGTATCCCCAGGCAGTCTTTGGTAACTTCGTGATGAAATCCATGGTAATACCAACCCATTTCCATTCTGGGATTTCTGGTTGTTTAAGTAACCCTGACGGCTTCTGGTGTTCTGCTTTGACCTTGGAACAAGTTAAGCACTCCCCAACATATGTTGCAACGTCTGTCTTTAAATTAGGCCACCAATAATGTGTCTTAAGATCTTGGTACATCTTTCCAACTCCAGGATGTATCGAGTATCTTGTCTTATGTGCCTCATTCAATATCAACTTCCTTAATCCACCCAACTTCGGTACCCAAATACGGTTTGCAAAATATCGAATTTCGTCTTCCCGTATAACGAGTTGCTTCTCATACTTCTTCATTATTTCATTTCTTATGTTTTCTTTAGTAAGTGCTTCTCGTTGAACTTCTTTGATTTGTGAGTTGAGATTCATGCGAATTTTTATGTTCATTGCTCGTACTCGAATTGGTTCTCATTCCTTTCTGCTTAGAGCATCGGCCACCACATTCGCCTTCCCGGGATGATAACGAATTTCACAATCATAGTCATTTATCAGCTCGACCCACCTACGTTGCCTCATGTTCAGCTGTTTCTGATCAAAAATATGTTGAAGACTTTTATGATCAGTGAACACAGTGCATTTAACCCCATACAAGTAGTGTCTCCATATCTTCAATGCAAACACGACTGCTCCCAGTTCTAAATCATGCGTCGTATAATTCCGCTCGTGAATCTTCAATTGTCGGGATGCGTATGCAATAACTTTCTTCCGTTGCATAAGAACGCAACCAAAACCTTGTCGCGAAGCGTCACAATATATTTCAAAATCATCGTTCCCTTCTGGTAACGATAAAATAGGCGCCGTAGTTAACTTCTTCTTTAGTAATTGAAATGCACTCTCCTGCTCAGATGTCCATTCATATTTCTTCCCTTTTTGCGTTAACGCTGTCAACGGCTTAGCTATTCGGGAAAAATCTTGAATAAACCTTCTATAATAACCGGCTAAACCCAAAAATTGGCGTATCTGCGTTGGTGTCTTAGGAGTCTCCCATTTTTCAATGGCTTCAATTTTTGCTGGATCAACCTGAATTCCTTTGCTACTAACAACGTGGCCAAGAAATTGCACTTCTTTCAACCAGAAAGCACATTTAGAAAATTTAGCATATAGCTGTTCTTTTCTCAACAACTCTAATATCAACCTTAAATGTTGCTCATGCTCTTGCTCACTCTTGGAATAGATAAGAATATCATCAATGAAAACGATAACAAACTTATCTAAATATGGACTACAAACTCAATTCATGAGGTCCATGAATACAGCTGGCGCATTTGTCAACCCAAACGGCATGACCAAAAATTCGTAATGACCATAACGTGTCCGAAAAGCAGTTTTTGGTATATCTTCTTCTTTGACACGTAATTGATGATAGCCCGATCTTAGGTCAATTTTCGAGTACACACATGATCCTTGGAGTTGATCAAATAAGTCGTCAATTCTCGGTAGTGGATACCGATTCTTGATAGTTAACTTATTTAATTCACGATAATCTATACACATCCTAAAAGATCCATCTTTCTTTTTAACAAATAGAATCGGAGCTCCCCACGGTGAAGTACTTGGTCGTATGAATCCACGATCCAGTAATTCTTTTAACTGACTCTGAAGTTCTTTTAACTCGGACGGTGCAAGTCTATATGGAGCACGGGCAACTGGTGCAGCTCCTGGTACTAAATCTATTTGAAATTCTACAGATCTAAATGGAGGTAATCCCGGCAACTCTTCCGGAAAAACTTCGGGAAAATCTCTTGCCACAGGCACGTCGTTGATGCACTTCTCTTTTTCTTTCTTTTCGACTTTATTAACATGTGCTAGAATAGCATAACATCCCTTTTCTAAACACTTCTTGGCTTTCAAACAGCTAATGAGTTTTAGCTTTGAGTTACCCTTCTCTCCATAAATCATCACCGGCATTTTGTCCTTACAAGGAATGCGAATTGCCTTCTTGGCACACACAACTTCAGCTCCTACTTTGGACATCCAGTCCATGCCGACTATTACATCAAAACTTCCTAATTCTACGGGTATTAAGTCAATTTTAAATGTTTCTCCGGCTAAATTTATTTTACAATCACGGCAAATTTTATCGGCTTTAATTAGTTTACCATTAGCTAACTCAATCATGTACTTAGCATCTAGAGGTAATGATGAAAAATTCAATTTAGAGTAAAAGCCTCTACTCACGTAACTTCTATCGGCACCAGTATCAAATATAATAGATGCGGATAAGTTATTAATGGTAAACGTACCCGTAACAAGCTCCGGGTCTTCACACGCCTCTCTAGCATTAATAACAAATGCTCTTCCACGTGCAGATCCATTATTCTTCTCTGGATTCGGACACTGGCTCTATAGTGACCTTGTTTTCCACACCCATAACAAGTAATGGTAGCCAAAGCAGTTCTATTTGCATTGGTGGCAGGAGTCTTGGTACCATTTGTATTTGTAACGAGAGCCCTACAATCTTCAGCAAGATGACCCTTTCGATTACATTTGTTGCATACCACATTACAGTAGCCAGAGTGATGTTTGTGGCATCGGTTACATAAAGGATTTTGTCCTTTGTAACCAAAGCTTAAACCACTACCCGCACCTTGCGTGATTTCTTGTTTCTTAAAAGATTGTTGTTGGTTACCTCGATCATAATTTCCATTCCACTTTCTTTTGTTACCTGATACCTTCACATCAGTATTGGATACTTTCTTATCCATGATGACCTGATCCATTAGCTCATTTTCCATGGTTATAGCTTCATGAATTGTCTTAGGTTTCGATGCTGTAACATTTGCCTTGATCTTTTTGGGCAAACCATCTTTGTACATTTCAATCTTCCGTTCTTCGGTTGGAACCAATTCAGGACATAGCAAAACTAATTCCATGAATCGCTGATTGTAGTTGGTGATTTCAGTACCAATAACCTTCAGGCTTCGTAATTCATCTTCCAACTTCCTAACCTCGTTCCTTGGACAATACTCGTTGATTAACATTATTTTGAATTCTTCCCATGGGGTATCATAAGCCACATCTCCTCCTACAGCCTTCACGTAATTTTTCCACCACGTGAGTGCACTATCTTGTAAAGTGCACGATGCATACTTGGTCATGTCCTTTTCAACACAACCACTGATTTTAAACACAGTCTCCATCTTTTCTATCCACCGGGTTAAACCGATCGATCCTTCCGTTCCACTGAATGATGAGGGCTTGCAAGCTTGAAAAGTCTTGTAGGTACATCCTACACGAGGATTTGGGTTAACTGCAGCAGCTCTTGCAGCTTCGACCCATAACATTCTGTCGTTCACTCGCTGGTTGATGAATTTCTCGACTTCTTGTTCCGTCATTCGATTCAATAGCGCCATTTCCTAATGAAAGAAAATAATTATTCACATGGAATATTATAGATGTAGTGTGTATTTATAGCACATTATAGCTTGTTAACAATATGAACCAGGTATTATTATAAAAGCCTTTTCTTCTTATTAGCATTTTATAATTATATCTAGGGTAGTACCTGAAATGTCCCGTTCTTATTGATTAAAAACGTTCCATATTAATTGATTTCGTTGCGAGGTTTTGACCTCTATATGAGACGTTTTTCAAAGACTGCATTCATTTTTAAAACAAACCATAACCTTTATTTCATAAATAAAGGTTTAAAAAGCTTTACGTAGATTATCAAATAATGATAATCTAAAATATCCTGTTTACACACGACCATTACATAATGGTTTACAATACAAATATGTTACATCGAAATCAGTTTCTTGAATGCAGTTTTTACACAATATCATACAAACATGGACTCCAAATCTTGTCCTTATTTTAGTATGCAACAGCGGAAGCTCTTAATATTCACCTGAGAATAAGCATGCTTTAAACGTCAACAAAAATGTTGGTGAGTTATAGGTTTAACCTATATATATCAAATCGTAACAATAGACCACAAGATTTCATATTTCAATACACATCCCATACATAGAGATAAAAATCATTCATATGGTGAACACCTGGTAACCGACAATAACAAGATGCATATATAAGAATATCCCCATCATTCCGGGACACCCTTCGGATATGATATAAATTTCGAAGTACTAAAGCATCCGGTACTTTGGATGGGGTTTGTTAGGCCCAATAGATCTATCTTTAGGATTCGCGTCAATTAGGGTGTCTGTTCCCTAATTCTTAGATTACCAGACTTAATAAAAAGGGGCATATTCGATTTCGATAATTCAACCATAGAATGTAGTTTCACGTACTTGTGTCTATTTTGTAAATCATTTATAAAACCTGCATGTATTCTCATCCCAAAAATATTAGATTTTAAAAGTGGGACTATAACTCACTTTCACAGATTTTTACTTCGTCGGGAAGTAAGACTTGGCCACTGTTGATTCACGAACCTATAACAATATATACATATATATTAAAGTATGTTCAAAATATATTTACAACACTTTTAATATATTTTGATGTTTTAAGTTTATTAAGTCAGCTGTCCTCGTTAGTAACCTATAACTAGTTGTCCACAGTTAGATGTACAGAAATAAATCGATAAATATTATCTTGAATCAATCCACGACCCAGTGTATACGTATCTCAGTATTGATCACAACTCAAACTATATATATTTTGGAATCAACCTCAACCCTGTATAGCTAACTCCAACATTCACATATAGAGTGTCTATGGTTGTTCCGAAATATATATAGATGTGTCGACATGATAGGTCGAAACATTGTATACGTGTCTATGGTATCTCAAGATTACATAATATATAATACAAGTTGATTAAGTTATGGTTGGAATAGATTTGTTACCAATTTTCACGTAGCTAAAATGAGAAAAATTATCCAATCTTGTTTTACCCATAACTTCTTCATTTTAAATCCGTTTTGAGTGAATCAAATTGCTATGGTTTCATATTGAACTCTATTTTATGAATATAAACAGAAAAAGTATAGGTTTATAGTCGGAAAAATAAGTTACAAGTCGTTTTTGTAAAGGTAGTCATTTCAGTCGAAAGAACGACGTCTAGATGACCATTTTAGAAAACATACTTCCACTTTGAGTTTAACCATAATTTTTGGATATAGTTTCATGTTCATAATAAAAATCATTTTCTCAGAATAACAACTTTTAAATCAAAGTTTATCATAGTTTTTAATTAACTAACCCAAAACAGCCCGCGGTGTTACTACGACGGCGTAAATCCGGTTTTACGGTGTTTTTCGTGTTTCCAGGTTTTAAATCATTAAGTTAGCATATCATATAGATATAGAACATGTGTTTAGTTGATTTTAAAAGTCAAGTTAGAAGGATTAACTTTTGTTTGCGAACAAGTTTAGAATTAACTAAACTATGTTCTAGTGATTACAAGTTTAAACCTTCGAATAAGATAGCTTTATATGTATGAATCGAATGATGTTATGAACATCATTACTACCTTAATTTCCTTGGATAAACCTACTGGAAAAGAGAAAAATGGATCTAGCTTCAATGGATCCTTGGATGGCTCGAAGTTCTTGAAGCAGAATCATGACACGAAAACAAGTTCAAGTAAGATCATCACTTGAAATAAGATTGTTATAGTTATAGAAATTGAACCAAAGTTTGAATATGATTATTACCTTGTATTAGAATGATAACCTACTGTAAGAAACAAAGATTTCTTGAGGTTGGATGATCACCTTACAAGATTGGAAGTGAGCTAGCAAACTTGAAAGTATTCTTGATTTTATGAAACTAGAACTTTTGGAATTTATGAAGAACACTTAGAACTTGAAGATAGAACTTGAGAGAGATCAATTAGATGAAGAAAATTGAAGAATGAAAGTGTTTGTAGGTGTTTTTGGTCGTTGGTGTATGGATTAGATATAAAGGATATGTAATTTTGTTTTCATGTAAATAAGTCATGAATGATTACTCATATTTTTGTAATTTTATGAGATATTTCATGCTAGTTGCCAAATGATGGTTCCCACATGTGTTAGGTGACTCACATGGGCTGCTAAGAGCTGATCATTGGAGTGTATATACCAATAGTACATACATCTAAAAGCTGTGTATTGTACGAGTACGAATACGGGTGCATACGAGTAGAATTGTTGATGAAACTGAACGAGGATGTAATTGTAAGCATTTTTGTTAAGTAGAAGTATTTTGATAAGTGTATTGAAGTCTTTCAAAAGTGTATAAATACATATTAAAACACTACATGTATATACATTTTAACTGAGTCGTTAAGTCATCGTTAGTCGTTACATGTAAGTGTTGTTTTGAAACCTTTAGGTTAACGATCTTGTTAAATGTTGTTAACCCAATGTTTATAATATCAAATGAGATTTTAAATTATTATATTATCATGATATTATCATGTATGAATATCTCTTAATATGATATATATACATTAAATGTCTTTACAACGATAATCGTTACATATATGTCTTGTTTAAAAATCATTAAGTTAGTAGTCTTGTTTTTACATATGTAGTTCATTGTTAATATACTTTATGATATGTTTTCTTATCATAGTATCATGTTAACTATATATATATATATCCATATATATGTCATCATATAGTTTTTACAAGTTTTAACGTTCGTGAATCACCGATCAACTTGGGTGGTCAATTGTCTATATGAAACATATTTCAATTAATCAAGTCTTAACAAGTTTGATTGCTTAACATGTTGGAAACATTTAATCATGTAAATATCAATCTCAATTAATATATATAAACATGGAAAAGTTCGGGTCACTACAGTACCTACCCGTTAAATAAATTTCGTCCCGAAATTTTAAGCTGTTGAAGGTGTTGACGAATCTTCTGGAAATAGATGCGGGTATTTCTTCTTCATCTGATCTTCACGCTCCCAGGTGAACTCGAGTCCTCTACGAGCATTCCATCGAACCTTAACAATTGGTATCTTGTTTTGCTTAAGTCTTTTAACCTCACGATCCATTATTTCGACGGGTTCTTCGATGAATTGAAGTTTTTCGTTGATTTGGATTTCATCTAACGGAATAGTGAGATCTTCTTTAGCAAAACATTTCTTTAAATTCGAGACGTGGAAAGTGTTATGTACAGCCGCGAGTTGTTGAGGTAACTCTAGTCGGTAAGCTACTGGTCCGACACGATCAATAATCTTGAATGGTCCAATATACCTTGGATTTAATTTCCCTCGTTTACTAAATCGAACAACGCCTTTCCAAGGTGCAACTTTAAGCATGACCATCTCTCCAATTTCAAATTCTATATCTTTTCTTTTAATGTCAGCGTAGCTCTTTTGTCGACTTTGGGCGGTTTTCAACCGTTGTTGAATTTGGATGATCTTCTCCGTAGTTTCTTGTATAATCTCCGGACCCGTAATCTGTCTATCCCCCACTTCACTCCAACAAATCGGAGACCTGCACTTTCTACCATAAAGTGCTTCAAACGGCGCCATCTCAATGCTTGAATGGTAGCTGTTGTTGTAGGAAAATTCTGCTAATGGTAGATGTCGATCCCAACTGTTTCCGAAATCAATAACACATGCTCGTAGCATGTCTTCAAGCGTTTGTATCGTCCTTTCGCTCTGCCCATCAGTTTGTGGATGATAGGCAGTACTCATGTCTAGACGAGTTCCTAATGCTTGCTGTAATGTCTGCCAGAATCTTGAAATAAATCTGCCATCCCTATCAGAGATAATAGAGATTGGTATTCCATGTCTGGAGACGACTTCCTTCAAATACAGTCGTGCTAACTTCTCCATCTTGTCATCTTCTCTTATTGGTAGGAAGTGTGCTGATTTGGTGAGACGATCAACTATTACCCAAATAGTATCAAAACCACTTGCAGTCCTTGGCAATTTAGTGATGAAATCCATGGTAATGTTTTCCCATTTCCATTCCGGGATTTCGGGTTGTTGAAGTAGACCTGATGGTTTCTGATGCTCAGCTTTGACCTTAGAACACGTCAAACATTCTCCTACGTATTTAGCAACATCGGCTTTCATACCCGGCCACCAAAAGTGTTTCTTGAGATCCTTGTACATCTTCCCCGTTCCAGGATGTATTGAGTATCTGGTTTTATGAGCTTCTCTAAGTACCATTTCTCTCATATCTCCAAATTTTGGTACCCAAATCCTTTCAGCCCTATACCGGGTTGCGTCTTCCCGAATATTAAGATGCTTCTCCGATCCTTTGGGTATTTCATCCTTTAAATTTCCCTCTTTTAAAACTCCTTGTTGCGCCTCCTTTATTTGAGTAGTAATGTTATTATGAATCATTATATTCATAGATTTTACTCGAATGGGTTCTCTGTCCTTCCTGCTCAAGGCATCGGCTACCACATTTGCCTTCCCCGGGTGGTAACGAATCTCAAAGTCGTAATCATTCAATAATTCAATCCACCTACGCTGCCTCATATTCAGTTGTTTCTGATTAAATATGTGTTGAAGACTTTTGTGGTCGGTATATATAATACTTTTGACCCCATATAAGTAGTGCCTCCAAGTCTTTAAAAACAACCGCGCCTAATTCCAAATCATGCGTCGTATAATTTTGTTCGTGAATCTTCAATTGTCTAGACGCATAAGCAATCACCTTCGTTCATTGCATTAATACACAACCGAGACCTTGCTTTGATGCATCACAATAAATCACAAAATCATCATTCCCTTCAGGCAATGACAATATAGGTGCCGTAGTTAGCTTTTTCTTCAATAACTGAAACGCTTTCTCTTGTTCATCATTCCATTCAAATTTCTTCCCTTTATGCGTTAATGCAGTCAAGGGTTTTGCTATTCTGGAAAAGTCTTGGATGAACCTTCTGTAGTAACCAGCTAGTCCTAAAAACTGGCGTATGTGTTTGGGAGTTTTCGGGGTTTCCCACTTTTCAACAGTTTCTATCTTTGCCGGATCCACCTTAATACCTTCTTTGTTCACTATGTGACCGAGGAATTGAACTTCTTCCAACCAAAATGCACACTTTGAAAACTTAGCGTACAATTCTTCCTTCCTCAATACTTCTAACACCTTTCTCAAATGTTCACCGTGTTCTTGGTCATTCTTTGAGTAAATAAGTATGTCATCAATGAAAACAATGACAAACTTATCAAGGTATGGTCCACACACTCAGTTCATAAGGTCCATGAACACAGCTGGTGCATTAGTTAAACCAAACGGCATGACCATAAACTCGTAATGACCGTAACATGTTCTGAAAGCAGTCTTTGGAATATCATCTTCTTTCACCCGCATTTGATGATACCCGGAACGTAAGTCAATCTTTGAATAAACAGACGAGCCTTGTAGTTGATCAAATAAGTCGTCGATTCTCGGTAGTGGGTAGCGGTTCTTGATGGTAAGTTTGTTCAACTCTCGGTAGTCGATACACAACCTGAATGTACCATCTTTCTTCTTGACAAACAAAACAGGAGCTCCCCACGGTGATGTGCTTGGTCGAATGAAACCACGCTCTAAAAGTTCTTGTAATTGGCTTTGCAGTTCTTTCATCTCGCTGGGTGCGAGTCTGTAAGGAGCACGAGCTATTGGTGCAGCTCCTGGTACAAGATCTATTTGAAATTCAACGGATCGATGTGGGGGTAATCCGGGTAATTCTTTCGGAAATACATCGGGAAATTCTTTTGCAATGGGAACATCATTGATGCTCTTTTCTTCAGTTTGTACTTTCTCGACGTGTGCTAGAACAGCATAGCAACCTTTTCTTATTAGTTTTTGTGCCTTCAAATTACTAATAAGATGTAGCTTCGTGTTGCCCTTTTCTCCGTACACCATTAAGGGTTTTCCTTTTTCTCGTATAATGCGAATTGCATTTTTGTAACAAACGATCTCCGCTTTCACTTCTTTCAACCAGTCCATACCGATTATCACATCAAAACTCCCTAACTCTACTGGTATCAAATCAATCTTAAATGTTTCGCTAACTAGTTTAATTTCTCGATTCCGACATATATTATCTGCTGAAATTAATTTACCATTTGCTAATTCGAGTAAAAATTTACTATCCAAAGGCGTCAATGGACAACTTAATTTAGCACAAAAATCTCTACTCATATAGCTTCTATCCGCACCCGAATCAAATAAAACGTAAGCAGATTTATTGTCAATAAGAAACGTACCCGTAACAAGCTCCGGGTCTTCCTGTGCCTCTACCGCATTAATATTGAAAACTCTTCCACGGCCTTGTCCATTCGTGTTCTCCTGGTTCGGGCAATTTCTAATAATGTGGCCTGGTTTTCCACATTTATAACAAACTACATTGGCATAACTTGCTCCGACACTACTTGCTCCACCATTACTCGTTCCGACACCATTTGTTCCTTTCGTTCTATTAACCCCTGGTCCGTAGACCTCACACTTCGCCGCGCTATGACCATTTCTTTTACACTTGTTGCAAAATTTGGTGCAGAACCCCGAGTGATTCTTTTCACACCTTTGGCATAGCTGCTTCTGATTGTTGTTGTTGTTGCGGTTATTATTGTTGTTGGGATGATTGTTGTAGTTGCTGTTGTTGTTGTTGTTGTTGTTGTTGGGCCGTTTGTTGTAGTTGCGATTGATGGGATAATTGTTGCGATTATTGTTGTAATTGCTGTTGTTGTTGTATTGGTGATTCTTATCACCGTTTTCCTCCCACTTTCTTTTGGCTTGCTTCACATTGGCCTCTTCAGCAGTCTGTTCTTTAATTCTTTCTTCAATCTGGTTCACTAGTTTGTGAGCCATTCTACATGCCTGTTGTATGGAGGCGGGCTCGTGTGAACTTATATCTTCTTGGATTCTTTCCGGTAATCCTTTCACAAACGCGTCGATCTTCTCTTCCTCATCTTCGAATGCTCCCGGACACAATAGGCACAATTCTGTGAATCGTCTTTCGTACGTGGTAATATCAAATCCTTGGGTTCGTAACCCTCTAAGTTCTGTCTTGAGCTTATTGACCTCGGTTCTGGTACGGTACTTCTCGTTCATCAAGTGCTTGAATGCTGACCACAGTAGTGCGTATGCATCATCTTGTCCCACTTGCTCTAGATAGGTATTCCACCATGTTAACGCAGAACCTGTGAAGGTATGCGTAGCGTACTTCACTTTGTCCTATTACTTACACTTACTTATGGCAAACACCGATTCAACCTTCTCGGTCCACCGTTTCAATCCGATCGGTCCTTCGGTTCCATCAAATTCCAAAGGTTTGCAGGCAGTGAATTCTTTGTAGGTGCATCCTACACGATTTCCTGTACTGCTAGATCCAAGGTTATTGTTGGTATGTAGCGCAGCCTGTACTGCGGCTATGTTTGAAGTTAGAAAAGTACGGAATTCCTCTTCATTCATATTCACGGTGTGTCGAGTAGTCGGTGCCATTTCCTTCAAAATAGTTAAATGGAACAAGTTAATCATACAGAATATTAAGAGTAGTTAATAGTATTTCGTAGCATAATATGAACTCATTTATAAAAGCTTTTTCTTCATATTAGCGTTTTATAAGTTTAAATTCGGGTAGTACCTACCCGTTAAGTTCATACTTAGTAGCTAATATACAATTCAACTACTACAATTCTATATGAAAAACTGATTATAATAATATTTCGCGTTCAAACTTTTATACAATATTTTACAAACTTACAATACCGCTTATTTTACATAAAGCATGAAATATAGCACACAATAACTTTGATACAAGATAGTTGTGAAGACAATTCTAGCTAGTACACAAGTCGTTCAGCAAAGGCAATAAAGACACGTAATTCATACGTCCAGAAACAAGTCATGCATTCTGGTTTTACTAGGACTACTTCCCATCCTTGGTCTTGTGCAACATAACCGTTATGGCCGTTGATAAGACAGCGTGTTGTAACGTCATCAAAGGGACGAGGGTTACGTAATGTCCAACAGTCCCGTAATAATCTAAAAACCTCATTTCTTACCCCAATTACCGACTCCGTCACTTGTGGAAACGTTTTGTTTAATAGTTGTAGCCCGATGTTCTTGTTCTCACTTTGGTGAGAAGCGAACATTACTAATCCGTAAGCATAACATGCTTCTTTATGTTGCATGTTAGCCGCTTTTTCTAAATCACGAAGTCCAATATTCGGATATATTGAGTCAAAATAATTTCTTAACCCGTTGCGTAAAATAGCATTTGGGTTCCCCGCAATATATGCGTCAAAGTAAACACATCGTAACTTATGGGTTTCCCAATGTGATATCCCCCATCTTTCAAACGAAAGTCTCTTATAAACCAAGACATTCTTGGAACGTTCTTCGAATGTCTTACAAACTGATCTCGCCTTAAATAGTTGTGCCGAAGAATTCTGGCCGACTTTAGACAAGATTTCATCAATCATGTCTCCGGGTAGGTCTCTTAAAATATTGGGTTGTCTATCCATTTTGTGTTTTTAAACTGTAAAATAGACAAGAGTTAGATTCATAAAAAAATACTTATTAATACAAGCAATTTTTACATATATCATAAAGCATAAGAACACTATATTACATATATTACACCACACGAATACAACTATCTTATTCCGACTCGCTCGTTTCTTCTTCTTCGGTTTTGGTTCGTTTTGCCAAGTTTCTAGGGATATATGATGTTCCCCTAATACGAGCCGTCGTTGTCCACATTGGTTTAGAAAAACCTGGTGGTTTAGAAGTTCCCGGGTCATTGTTACAACTTAAGGACTTCGGGGGTTGACGATACATATAAAGTTCATCGGGGTTGGAATTAGATTTCTCTATTTTTATGCCCTTTCCCTTATTATTTTCTTTTGCCTTTTTAAATTTAGTTGGGGTAATTTCTATAACATCATCGGAATTCTCGTCGGAATCCGATTCATCGGAGAATTGGTAATCCTCCCAATATTTTGCTTCCTTGGAGGAAACACCATTGACCATAATTAACTTTGGTCGATTGGTTGAGGATTTTCTTTTACTTAACCGTTTTATTATTTCCCCCACCGGTTCTATTTCTTCATCCGGTTCCGATTCTTCTTCCGGTTCTGACTCTTCTTCCGGTTCCTCTTCGGGAACTTGTGAATCAGTCCACAAAACATTCCAATTTACATTTGACTCTTCATTATTATTAGGTGAGTCAATGGGACTTGTTCTAGAGGTAGACATCTATCACATAATATCAAACACGTTAAGAGATTAATATATCACATAATATTCATATGTTAAAAATATATAGTTTCCAACAAAAATGTTAAGCAATCATTTTTAAAGAAAACACGGTCGAAGTCCAGACTCACTAATGCATCCTAACAAACTCGATAAGACACACTAATGCAAATTTTCTGGTTCTCTAAGACCAACGCTCTGATACCAACTGAAATGTCCCGTTCTTATTGATTAAAAACGTTCCATATTAATTGATTTCGTTGCAAGGTTTTGACCTCTATATGAGACGTTTTTCAAAGACTGCATTCATTTTTAAAACAAACCATAACCTTTATTTTATAAATAAAGGTTTAAAAAGCTTTACGTAGATTATCAAATAATGATAATCTAAAATATCCTGTTTACACACGACCATTACATAATGGTTTACAATACAAATATGTTACATCGAAATCAGTTTCTTGAATGCAGTTTTTACACAATATCATACAAACATGGACTCCAAATCTTGTCCTTATTTTAGTATGCAACAGCGGAAGCTCTTAATATTCACTTGAGAATAAGCATGCTTTAAACGTCAACAAAAATGTTGGTGAGTTATAGGTTTAACCTATATATATCAAATCGTAACAATAGACCACAAGATTTCATATTTCAATACACATCCCATACATAGAGATAAAAATCATTCATATGGTGAACACCTGGTAACCGACAATAACAAGATGCATATATAAGAATATCCCCATCATTCCGGGACACCCTTCGGATATGATATAAATTTCGAAGTACTAAAGCATCCGGTACTTTGGATGGGGTTTGTTAGGCCTAATAGATCTATCTTTAGGATTCGCGTCAATTAGGGTGTCT
Organism: Rutidosis leptorrhynchoides; assembly: GCF_046630445.1. Lineage (NCBI taxonomy): Eukaryota > Viridiplantae > Streptophyta > Magnoliopsida > Asterales > Asteraceae > Rutidosis > Rutidosis leptorrhynchoides. Next base: position 261,632,711 of record NC_092336.1, on the reverse strand, counting down.
GTTCCCTAATTCTTAGATTACCAGACTTAATAAAAAGGGGCATATTCGATTTCGATAATTCAACCATAGAATGTAGTTTCACGTACTTGTGTCTATTTTGTAAATCATTTATAAAACCTGCATGTATTCTCATCCCAAAAATATTAGATTTTAAAAGTGGGACTATAACTCACTTTCACAGATTTTTACTTCGTCGGGAAGTAAGACTTGGCCACTGTTGATTCACGAACCTATAACAATATATACATATATATTAAAGTATGTTCAAAATATATTTACAACACTTTTAATATATTTTGATGTTTTAAGTTTATTAAGTCAGCTGTCCTCGTTAGTAACCTATAACTAGTTGTCCACAGTTAGATGTACAGAAATAAATCGATAAATATTATCTTGAATCAATCCACGACCCAGTGTATACGTATCTCAGTATTGATCACAACTCAAACTATATATATTTTGGAATCAACCTCAACCCTGTATAGCTAACTCCAACATTCACATATAGAGTGTCTATGGTTGTTCCGAAATATATATAGATGTGTCGACATGATAGGTCGAAACATTGTATACGTGTCTATGGTATCTCAAGATTACATAATATATAATACAAATTGATTAAGTTATGGTTGGAATAGATTTGTTACCAATTTTCACGTAGCTAAAATGAGAAAAATTATCCAATCTTGTTTTACCCATAACTTCTTCATTTTAAATCCGTTTTGAGTGAATCAAATTGCTATGGTTTCATATTGAACTCTATTTTATGAATCTAAACAGAAAAAGTATAGGTTTATAGTCAGAAAAATAAGTTACAAGTCGTTTTTGTAAAGGTAGTCATTTCAGTCGAAAGAACGACGTCTAGATGACCATTTTAGAAAACATACTTCCACTTTGAGTTTAACCATAATTTTTGGATATAGTTTCATGTTCATAATAAAAATCATTTTCTCAGAATAACAACTTTTAAATCAAAGTTTATCATAGTTTTTAATTAACTAACCCAAAACAGCCCGCGGTGTTACTACGACGGCGTAAATCCGGTTTTACGGTGTTTTTCGTGTTTCCAGGTTTTAAATCATTAAGTTAGCATATCATATAGATATAGAACATGTTTTTAGTTGATTTTAAAAGTCAAGTTAGAAGGATTAACTTTTGTTTGTGAACAAGTTTAGAATTAACTAAACTATGTTCTAGTGATTACAAGTTTAAACCTTCGAATAAGATAGCTTTATATGTATGAATCGAATGATGTTATGAACATCATTACTACCTTAATTTCCTTGGATAAACCTACTGGAAAAGAGAAAAATGGATCTTGCTTCAATGGATCCTTGGATGGCTCGAAGTTCTTGAAGCAGAATCATGACACGAAAACAAGTTCAAGTAAGATCATCACTTGAAATAAGATTGTTATAGTTATAGAAATTGAACCAAAGTTTGAATATGATTATTACCTTGTATTAGAATGATAACCTACTGTAAGAAACAAAGATTTCTTGAGGTTGGATGATCACCTTACAAGATTGGAAGTGAGCTAGCAAACTTGAAAGTATTCTTGATTTTATGAAACTAGAACTTTTGGAATTTATGAAGAACACTTAGAACTTGAAGATAGAACTTGAGAGAGATCAATTAGATGAAGAAAATTGAAGAATGAAAGTGTTTGTAGGTGTTTTTGGTCGTTGGTGTATGGATTAGATATAAAGGATATGTAATTTTGTTTTCATGTAAATAAGTCATGAATGATTACTCATATTTTTGTAATTTTATGAGATATTTCATGCTAGTTGCCAAATGATGGTTCCCACATGTGTTAGGTGACTCACATGGGCTGCTAAGAGCTGATCATTGGAGTGTATATACCAATAGTACATACATCTAAAAGCTGTGTATTGTACGAGTACGAATACGGGTGCATACGAGTAGAATTGTTGATGAAACTGAACGAGGATGTAATTGTAAGCATTTTTGTTAAGTAGAAGTATTTTGATAAGTGTATTGAAGTCTTTCAAAAGTGTATAAATACATATTAAAACACTACATGTATATACATTTTAACTGAGTCGTTAAGTCATCGTTAGTCGTTGCATGTAAGTGTTGTTTTGAAACCTTTAGGTTAACGATCTTGTTAAATGTTGTTAACCCAATGTTTATAATATCAAATGAGATTTTAAATTATTATATTATCATGATATTATCATGTATGAATATCTCTTAATATGATATATATACATTAAATGTCTTTACAACGATAATCGTTACATATATGTCTTGTTTAAAAATCATTAAGTTAGTAGTCTTGTTTTTACATATGTAGTTCATTGTTAATATACTTTATGATATGTTTTCTTATCATAGTATCATGTTAACTATATATATATATCCATATATATGTCATCATATAGTTTTTACAAGTTTTAACGTTCGTGAATCACCGATCAACTTGGGTGGTCAATTGTCTATATGAAACATATTTCAATTAATCAAGTCTTAACAAGTTTGATTGCTTAACATGTTGGAAACATTTAATCATGTAAATATCAATCTCAATTAATATATATAAACATGGAAAAGTTCGGGTCACTACAGTACCTACCCGTTAATGTTCATACTTAATAGCTTAGTACAGAACCAATTACTACAATCTAAATAATACTTAACCATGGAAAATTATTGCATTTCATACTTCACTATTTTACATATGCTTATCTTACATCGAACATTAAGCAAACCACACTAATAATATTATACAAAACATTATATGATCCCATGGTTTAATACGGCAGCGCATCGTTTGGTCTATTTTCTAGGACGTTTAGGTTCAAGGAATGGCCTAACGCTTATCCTAGCTGTCTGCCTATATTTTGGCTGTGGGGCTGAAGAACTAGATGCCGGGATAGAACGAATAGGAATAGCGGGAATAGGGGTGGTAGTGTCTAGTGGAGTTGGTGCCACATCATCCTTACTAAACTCAGGATTTGAATTTTCTAATTCATTAGCCTTTCGTTTCTTTCCTAGTTCGAACTTGTCTTTCGTAATTTCTTGTATTTCTTCCTCGGGTTCACTTTCCTCCTCGGGTTCACTTTCCTCCTCGGGTTCACTTTCCGGGTTCTTTATTGTTGGTTCATCCGGAATTTGTGAGTCTTCCCCAAAGATATTATTTTCGTCATCGGATAGGTTAATGACTGAAACACCATCTGAAGATTCTGATTCGGAGTCGCTGAATGTGATAATAAGTTTTAAGCCCGACATCTATCACACAACAACTAACCCATTAGTACTACATAATATTTACATATAAATTTTAACCAACAATGATAAGCAATGGTTGTTAAATCAGATCCGGTCAAAGTCCAGACTTACTAATGTATCCTAACGACTTATCAGTTAGACACACTAATGCAAACCTGGTTCGCTAAGACCACCGCTCTGATACCACATGTCATAACCCGTCCTTAACCATAAGAACGAGTTAGATAACGTATGATTTCATTGCGAGGTATTGACCTCTATATGCGACATTTTTAAAAGAACAACTGCATTTATTTTACATTACAAACCATAACTCTTATGTTAATACAAGCTTTAGACAATATAAAGATGATTATCGTTTAGCGATAATCTTAGACTTACAAACTTTACATGTGATGATAACAATACGATTTCTAGCATATTTTACATTACAATTCCTCGGATATGCAGTTTTATTTTTGACACAAATATGCATACTCAAGATCTTGCTTAAATTCAACATGTTGCAGCGGAAGCTTTTAGTTATCACCTGAGAATAGACATGTTTAAAACGTTAACATAAAGTTGGTGAGATATAGGTTTAATGCCGGCAGCGGTATAAATATAGACCACAAGATTTCATATGTAAACATTTTAATAAAAATATTCTAAGTGGTTGAGCACTTGGTAACCATACTTAACATTTAATCACATCGCATATTCCCTTTATTATGAAATCTTACTACACCGTACCAAGTGTAGTCACGAAACGAAGTACTGTGCAACCGTTGAATACTGGTCGTCCAGTCCGGTTGGGGTTGTCAGGCCCGATAGATCTATCAACAGGATTCGCGTTTACAATACCGCTGTAAATAGTAGTTACCAAGCTACAGGGAAGTATGCCAATGGTACAACTCAACGTAGAATATATTTTTCAGTTACTTGTGTCCATAACGTAAAACATAAAATACATGTATTCTCATCCCGAAATACTTAGAGTTTAAAAGTGGGACTATATACTCACTTTTGCCTTGAAGATATATATATTTTGACTTGGTCTCCGGTTGATATCACGAACCTATCCATATATAGTTTATCAATATATTTCCATTTTAAACAATCGTCACATATATATACTTATTATACTTTTAATAGTTTTAATAATTTCTTAGTCCGTAGTTAGCAGTTCGATGTTAGTAATTCAATTTTAATGGTTCATATTTAGGTGTTTAATAAATAAAACCCCCATCGAAATAAATAAAACCCCATCGTATTTGTATTGGTCGGGATTAATCTTGACCCACGGTACCGGTGTTGTCAAATGACGTGTTGCGTACATAAAGTACCGGTGTTGTCAAATGACGTGTTGCGTACAATCATGGGATCTTATGATTAATCTTCTTGTATTATTTACGGGTGGTCCTGAAATATATAAAATTAAATTATGAGTACATATATATAAAATATCATGTTATTTTAGAAAGATGTGATTCATTTAATTTTTCTCCAATTATTTTCGTGGCTAAACTAGTTTTGGATATCCGATCTTGTTTTGGTCATAGTTTCTTCGTTACAACTCCGTTTTCATTGGTTCAACTTGCCACTTCCTTGGATCGAGTCCCTCTTTAAGAATATGAACTGTAAATACCTTAGTTTGTATTCGAAATCACAGGTCATAGGTCAAACTTTGGTGAAACTTATGAAGTTAATCATTTTCCATCATATAAACAATATTAAATGATTATTTTTCTAAAAATACTTATACTTTGAGTTAAATCATGAAATTTTTATGTGTTATCATATTCATAGTAAATATCATTTTTCCAGAAAATAAACCTCCAATTCAAGGTTCAAAATAGTTTTTAATTATCCAACCCAAAACCGCCCCCGGTTGCACTCCGACGTCGTAAAAACAGTTTTTAAGGTGTTCTTTGAAAAACCAAGTTATACCTTGTTAAATTAGCATATATTTATGATATATTACATGTCTTGAAGTATTTTAAAAGTTAAGTTAGAAGGATCTATTTAGTTTGCAAACAAGTTTGAAAACATTCAAACTATGTTCTTGTTGTTAAAATTTTATACCATAAAATAAGATAGCTATATATATATGAATCGAATAAGGTTATGAAAAAAGTTACTACCTCAAGTTACTTGGACAAGATTGCTATAAAAGAGGAGTAAAAACCTAGAACCAAAAGAGTGATGGAATTGGATGAAAGATTGGAAGTAAACTTGTGTTCTTGGAAGGATTCTTGAAGTGTTTTTGTAAGGGTTTTCTTATGATGATTAAGTGATGTTTTTGGAACTAGATCTTCATGGTTGTGAGCTGAGATGGTTAAGGGGTGTAAGGCTCATAAGTGTGTGTGTTTTTAGCTAGAGAATTGAAGTAAAAATGAATCAAAATGATGATCCCCCATGGCTCTTAAAAAACGTGAATGGGGGGGGGGAACCAAGACAAAATTTTAGTTTGTAATTTTATGTATTTAGTCAAGCAATCATACAAAAGTAATTACCTTATACATAAGGCATGAACAAGGGCTGGTTGGTGGTGATTTGATGTGTATTTACCAATAGTAAATACGTATAGAAGCTAGGTATGATACGAGTACATATACTCTAGATATACGTATAGAAATCTTGTGAAAACGGAATGAGAATTCAAATATAGCTATCTTTTGTGAATATACTTATATAGTTTTATGTATTTAAGTCCTTAAAAAGTGATTAAATACATTATATATACGATATATGTATAAACATTATAGGTCATAAGTATTTATGTCAAATAACGTTACGTATGGTTATCGTTTTGAAAACTTAAGTTAGTAGTTTCAAAATATACTTATAACTTATTGTTATTAATACAAAATGAGATATTAAAACATCCATAAATCATGTTAAATATGTATATATACATATATATACACAAACGTATAATTATCATATATTATATAGTTCGTGATATCATCGGTCAAACTAGACGGTCAAACGTTGTGTAAAACTCTTTTTGAAAACATAAGTTTCAATAATTTGGATTGCTTATCATGTTGGTAAGGTTTAATTTATGTAAATATTAATCTTATAAGTATAAATTGATCGAAAAAGTCCGGGTCATTACACTAGACCATCGATTACAATAAAGTAAACGTCCGTGAAATACATAATTTCAAAAGTAACATAAGTTTATCATCAAATACATATCCAGATTCTCTCTCTCGCATAAATACATCATCAAAAAAAGAAATACAAACTAGCAATACAGTATCTGACATAGATCCCTTGAACTTGGTTTGAGCTTTGAGCATCATTTTCTCTGTTGAGGTATGCATAGTAGACATCAATCACACGTTGATATCTCATAGCTTCCTCTTTTCGATCATCTCTAAACGTAATGTGATGGCGGTGAAGTGTCTCCACATCAAATCTCGATAAGTTCCTTAGCCGCATAGGATCTAAAATCCTCACATTGTAGAACTGTATGCTTCCATCTTCCTTTTCAATTGCAGTCAAGATCACTGCTTTTTCCGACAACTCATCATAGAAACACCATCTGAAGTTTTTGCATATATCCTTGGGTAATTGCATCAATGGAGATTGCTTCATGTACTTGGCTGGACGGAACTTAACAACGATTACAGATCCACCTTTAGAATTTCCCTTTGTCGGGTGCATGGAAAACCTGGCGGCTGTTGACTTAAAGATGTCCCATTTCCCTGTCTTATACTCATATCTGAGTTTTCTCTGAAACCACCTAGAAAGGTCACAATCTTCAGCATTCAACATCTTTAGCTTAGCAAGTTGCATGATCTCGAAGTACGGTAGAGTTTTGAAGTGACTAGGATGTGCCATGTAATCAACTCCTCCTTCCCTCTTGATTGCGAAACAATTGATCTCCTTGAAGTAACCCCAGCTCAAAATTTTACCCTTGGAATACTTGATGATGTAGCGTGAGGGTACGAAATAGTATTATTTTTACTAGGAAATACTACAAAATATGACACAAGTTTTATTAATTTACGGATGGGATATACCTAAACCTTGCTACAACACTATAGGCAGTGTACCTAATCGTAGAGTAGTGTAGTTTTTAGTAAGTCCGGTTCGTTCCACAGGGAGCTAGTGATTACGTACTATATTTTTATAAAACTATATTTATATAAATATATATATATAAGTAGTAATATTATTATAAAAGGGGGGTTTTTACCGTTTAATGACCGGTTTTTCGATTTTATATTTTTAAGCGTAAAGATAAATGACAATAATTAAAGTGCGTAAAATAAATAAATGACGATAAATAAAATAAATAAAATTGCGATAGAATATGAAATAAAAGGATTATGCTTATTTAAACTTTCGTAATCATGATGTTTGACGTTTTGATTTTAATTAATTGTTACTCGGGTTAATTGTCCTTTGTCCTGGTTTATTTGATACCTATCTGGTTTTTGTCCATAATAGTCCATCGGTCATAAATATAAAGTGCGAGTGTCCTCGTCAAATTACCCTTATACCCGAAGTCAAATATTCCAACTAATTAAGGATTTAAACTGTGACGCAGTTATCACTTCTGTCAACAATTACACCAGTTATCACTGTATGTAATCCACCCCTGTTTTGATTAGATATGAATATTAATTTACCCACTTGATCAGTTTGAATAATCAATTACCCAACCCGAATAATTAATTAAATAATTATAATAGATTCCATATGAACGTCACTAAATAGGACAACCATAATCATTATTAATTATTAGGTTAATTAATTTGAAGATAGGTTCGACAGACTCCAATGAGTTGTCACTCAATTAGACAATACCCCCCATCTATTAATAGCCAATAATCCAATTTCCACAAGTGTTGGTCTTTTGCCCAAACCTTAATTATGGTACAAAGTTCAATAACCCCGTCTTAATATTTTAGCCCAACATCACGGTTACTTCGGCTCAAATAAGCATAATAATAACTTAGTTACGAGACATTAAATTAAAAAGGAAGAACATAGCTTACAGTGATGATTAATCGCGTAGCGTTGCACGGACAGAATTTTGACTTAAAACCCGTAAAATATTTCTTACAATAACCCAACTAAACCATAACTTTATTATTAAAATTAACTTATATTAAAATTATAATATAAATATATATTACATATTACAGAAGAGAGAAAGAAATATGAAGAAAGGTGTTCTTTTCATTACACCGTGAATTTCATTTTATAGACAATTGGTGATTTGAAATTTTCACTTATGACCCCTTAACTATGCTCAATTAACAACTTTTTATTATTTATTATTATTCTTATTATGAATTATTTAAATATTATATTATATTCTTGAGCATAGTTAACTTGTAATTTTAGCTCCGTTGCGTCGAGCGTTGAAAGTTGGTTCATGTCTCGGTTCCGAATTTTCGAACGTCCTTGCGTACAATTTAATATCTTGTACTTTGCGTTTTGTAACTTGTACTCTTGTCATTTTTAGACGTTTCTCATCAATAATTTGAACCACTTGGATTGTATCTTGTACATTTGAGCTTTTTGGACGTTTGCGTCTTCAAATCTTCGTTTTCGCCTTTTGTCTTCGCACTTATTTATTTAAACAATTACAATGAAAATATAATACAATTATATATGAAAACCTATTATTTAGGAGGGATATTGCTATGAAATATATGTTCCTTTTTAGCCTTATCAAATATCCCCACACTTGAGTGTTGCTTGTCCTCAAGCAATACAGAACTTGAAATAAAAACATACATGAATCACTTTTTTATTCATCACACTTTGTATATCAGTGATTTTTGATATGGTGGTATAAACAATGATAGTAACAATAGAACCATGGTTAAAGGTGAGTGTGTCATCCACAGTTGCCTCGGGTTTAGGTCAACGACACTTGCAATCAAATAGCCGATTTACTTTCGGTTTCCAAAGCAAAGTGCACATTTGAAAGGCGGTTTACAGTTCCACATGACTATGAAAATTTAGATCCGTTAGGAAATTGGATCTTTATGAAAATATTTGATCTTTTGAAAATTCAATCTAGCTTTTACCCTAGACAAGTTTTCCGGAATAACCCTTCACCGGTGTTTGCAAAATATTTTTGTGGGTTGTGTGGGTTTCAGATTTGAAAATTTTAGCTCAACACTTGTGGTTTTGTGTTACCCACTTGCTAACCTTGTATTAGGAAAGCAACGCGTCCAGTTTACTTGTCCCGTATATTACCTTTCGGCAAACTACCGTCCGGTTGTAAAGGAAAGCGATGAACAAGAAACTGTTAAGGCAATGTCCCGTGACATGCTTTTAATTATGGTCCAAAAATGTGTCGGATGCTTTTACTATCCTTTGTAGGAGCAATAGTAAAGCTCACCCTTATAATTTGTCGGTTTGGCACAAGGTTCTGTCTCCGACCATGCTATGCAACCACCGTTCTTACGGTTGACACCCGATTTGGTTCAGGTGACCTAATGAATTCCAGGTGAATTCCTAGGATTTTACGTTCAATGGTAACGAACGCATTGAAAATAGGTTTTCAGAAAACAAATCGGTTTGTATTTTGATCAAAATATTTTCTCGTTCAAGCTCGAGTTTAGATATCATCGAATTCCATGAGTTTGAATTCTCAATATTTAAGGTCAATCTCAAGGATTGAGTAATATCAGTCTTAAAAGCTGATTTTTAATCTTTAAGGAGATTATCCTTTCTGGGGATCTGATTCATTAGTCTTATCAAGCTAATTTGCACGGTGCCCCCCCATTGTACGAGATAAATCCTTCTCATGGTTAGGATAAATCTGACTACTTGGCGACCCTGTTTTATGCTGAGGTCCGTGGATTTCCTGCTGATTTTAGAGATGACTTTTCTAGATTTTTCGTCAACCTACAGCTGGTCTGGACGACAACTTCTTGACCTAAATCAAGAAGTGCGTGTCTTTTTCGGAAGACTTTACTTCCTTTTAATGATGGAATTGATTCATCGTGTAGATCCATCTTTCTTTAAAATATATTACAGTAAACCGGGTAAAACTGATTAATTTAGTCCAAAGTAAAAGCACCTGCAATAACTTTACAAAAACATGTGATAGATAGTTTTTAATTGAATAACTTGGTACACTCTCCCCACACTTGGCTTTTATCATGCGTCTTTTTATATCTTAATAAATAAATTCAAGCGTTTTAGTTGTTTCTCAATTTATGTCCTTTCCGAGGTAACAATAATTTCGGCATTAACACCTAGTTTTATCATTTATAAATATGTATAAACATGATTTTGAATTCATTTAGTTAAAAAATTTTAAAATTTTCATAATATTTAGAAAATAAGCCAAGTATAAACCCGAGAGAATTTATAACCCTTCCCCACACTTGAGATCATGCAATGCCCTCATTTGCATGAAATCAGACTATAATTATAAATTCATGAGGGTGATTAGTGTAGGAAAGTGATTAAAAATACCCAGTTTGTAATTACAAAGCTCGTCGAATGATAGATGGCGCACCTCATCGTTCATTCCTTCATTTATTATATCACATTTGTTGTTTTGCATCTTGTCATCAAAATCAGTAGCTTTTGCTGAACTTAATGTTAGTCTTTGAAAGTGTGTTGTTTTACCCTATTGTTTACATGATAAAATACAAACATATATACATATTTTTAAAGTTGGATATATTACCCCACGTTCAAAAATTTATAAAATCAAATATATATTTTTTTTGCATACTTTAAATCAATAAAATTAAAAATAATGATGACAAAATTTTTCGCCCCGCCCTCGGGTAAAGTAATTTCGGCTCAACGACCTAGTCTTCAACTCACGACGAATTTTAGAAATCATTTTTTTTCAACTTAATGAAATAAAGTAAATTTTTGTTTTTAAATTCACACAAAACTTAAAAAGAAAACATATTAATTTCATATAAAACCTAAAAAACAAAAAAAATTCAGAATTGGGGGAGAAAACTAGTTCTTTAGTGTCTGCTAGTGGAAAAGACCAATCGAATTCCATTCTCGGAACTACACGAGAACAGAACAAGTAACTCCAAACTGCATTTTCTTTTTAGAATATTTGAATCTCCTCACACTTAGGTAGATGTGGTGTCGAAATTGTGATTAACTTCATCGTCAATTTCTCTTGGACCATAATCAACTTGCATATCTGTGACTTTTGCTTTAAGCCAGTGACCAGCTTTTTCCGTAATATCCACAAATTCAACTAGCTTCGCCTTTTCTTTAGGCGACAGATTGGATACTAACCGGTTATATAACTTAAAGTTCCCCTTACTTTTAGCATCAATAACCCGTTTAAAAAGTTTCTTCATTGAACTATTAATAACGGGGTCATTTAATTTCGTATCAACTATGGGGTTCTTTATTATCAAGTCATCATTAGGTGTTACTTCATTTTCCGCACACTTAGGTGTTCTATTATTGTTAAGCATTACCGTTGGATTTGGTAAAACAACATGGTTCTTACCAGTCGTTTTTGTCGGTTCAACGGTTTTGGTTTGTGGATATTTAGACTTTCGAATCATAAAGGTGATTGATTTCTCATCATTACTAAGTGTCATTCTACCCTTTCTTACATCAAATAACGCCCCGGTGGACGCTAAGAATGGTCGACCTAAAATTAGAGGAACGTTTGAGTCCTCTTCTATGTCAATGACAATGAATTCGACTAGAAAGGTTAAATTACCTACTTGAACGGGTAGGTTGTCAGCAATTCCAACTGGGTGCTTAATGGTTTGATCAAGGAGTCGAACACTCATATCCGTTGGAGTTAACTCACCTACACCTAATCTCTTATATAATGAAAGAGGCATAACACTCACACTTGAACCTAAATCTTCTAGTGCATCATACATGACACAGTCACTAAGTAGACAAGGAACAATAAATTCACCCGGATCACCTACCCTAGGTGGAGGATTTGGTGGAACTGTCTTCACCGGGTTTACTTCTACTATTTTTGTTTCTTGCACTTTTTTATTCTTCTTCTTCTTCTTTCCAGAGGTATCACAAACTTTATTACCTATTACTTGCTCATACTCAACTCCTTTTTTTGGAAACGTGATGGGTGGTCTGTATGGTGCCACCACTGGCTTTACATACTCGGGTGGTGGTGGTGGTGTAACTTCTTCATTGTTACTTACATCTAAAACCTCCCCATCTTCTGATGCTGGTTTTTCAGAATTTGTTGAAACCATATTAACATTTTCATTTCGAGGATTTACTTCAGTATTACTCGGTAGCTTTCCTTGTTTCCTTTCACTCATCAATCTAACAAGAGTACCTACTTGTTTTTCTAGATTCAAAATAGAAGCTTGTTGAGTTCTAAATGACTGATCAAACCTCTCATTCGTTTGAGTTTGAGTTTCAATAAATTGTGTTTGAGATTCAACTAGCTTAAATACCACTTCTTCCAGATTTGACTTTTTCTCTTCGGTTTGTTGTGGTGGTTTATACAAGCCAGGTCTTTGTTGATTGAAAGTGTTGTTTTGAGTTGGTTGGTTATTCGGAAATTGTTGGTTATACGAGTTATTGTCGGGTCCTTTTGGATTGTAAAGAATGTTTTGATTTCGATTGAAGTTTGGCCTTGGCGGTTGATAATTATTCTGATAACTATTTTCCAGCCTTTGGTTCATGTAGACAACATTCTCACGTTAGTCCATCATTTGTTCAATGTGACAGTCTTTCATTAAGTGTGGTCCACCGCATTGCTCACAACTGATTCGTATTGCGTGAATATCTTTATTCATCTTTTCCATTCGTCTCTCGAAAGCATCTATTTTTGCGGAAACGGAATCAAAGTTATGGCTAGAATCGGCTCTAGCCGCTTTAGATGAACGATATATATCTTTCTCTTGGTGCCACTCATGAGAGTGGGAGGCTGTGTTATCAATAATTTTGTAAGCTTCAGTTGCGGTTTTCTTCATAATGGAACCACCAGCTGTTATGTCGATGTCTTTTCGTGTAGCAACGTTGACACCTTGGTAGAATATTTGTACTATTTGATAAGTGTCTAAACCGTGTTGAGGACATCCTCTCAACAACTTTTCAAATCTTGTCCACGCCTCATATAGAGTTTCATTTGACTTTTGTGTGAACGTAACAATTTCTCCTTGAAGTCTCACGGCTTTAGATGCCGGAAAGAATCTTTTAAGAAATTTCTCAACTAAAATGTAGTGACCCGAACTTTTCCATGTTTATATATATTAATTGAGATTGATATTTACATGATTAAATGTTTCCAACATGTTAAGCAATCAAACTTGTTAAGACTTGATTAATTAAAATATGTTTCATATAGACAATTGACCACCCAAGTTGACCGGTGATTCACGAACGTTAAAACTTGTAAAAACTATATGATGACATATATATGGATATATATATATAGTTAACATGATACTATGATAAGTAAACATATCATTAAGTATATTAACAATGAACTACATATGTAAAAACAAGACTACTAACTTAATGATTTTTAAACGAGACATATATGTAACGATTATCGTTGTAAAGACATTTAATGTATATATATCATATTAAGAGATATTCATACATGATAATATCATGATAATATACTAATTTAAAATCTCATTTGATATTATAAACATTGGGTTAACAACATTTAACAAGATCGTTAACCTAAAGGTTTCAAAACAACACTTACATGTAACGACTAACGATGACTTAACGACTCAGTTAAAATGTATATACATGTAGTGTTTTAATATGTATTTATACACTTTTGAAAGACTTCAATACACTTATCAAAATACTTCTACTTAATAAAAATGCTTACAATTACATCCTCGTTCAGTTTCATCAACAATTCTACTCGTATGCACCCGTATTCGTACTCATACAATACACAACTTTTAGATGTATGTACTATTGGTATATACACTCCAATGATCAGCTCTTAGCAGCCCATGTGAGTCACCTAACACATGTGGGAACCATCATTTGGCAACTAGCATGAAATATCTCATAAAATTACAAAAATATGAGTAATCATTCATGACTTATTTACATGAAAACAAAATTACATATCCTTTATATCTAATCCATACACCAACGACCAAAAACACCTACAAAAACTTTCATTCTTCAATTTTCTTCATCTAATTAATCTCTCTCAAGTTCTATCTTCAAGTTCTAAGTGTTCTTCATAAATTCCAAAAGTTCTAGTTTCATAAAATTAAGAATACTTTCAAGTTTGCTAGCTCACTTCCAATCTTGTAAGGTGATCATCCAACCTCAAGAAATCTTTGTTTCTTACAGTAGGTTATCATTCTAATACAAGGTAATAATCATATTCAAACTTTGGTTCAATTTCTATAACTATAACAATCTTATTTCAAGTGATGATCTTACTTGAACTTGTTTTCGTGTCATGATTCTGCTTCAAGAACTTCGAGCCATCCAATGATCCGTTGAAGCTAGATCCGTTTTTCTCTTTTCCAGTAGGTTTATCCAAGAAACTTAAGGTAGTAATGATGTTCATAACATCATTCGATTCATACATATAAAGCTATCTTATTCGAAGGTTTAAACTTGTAATCACTAGAACATAGTTTAGTTAATTCTAAACTTATTCGCAAACAAAATTTAATCCTTCTAACTTGACTTTTAAAATCAACTAAACACATGTTCTATATCTATATGATATGCTAACTTAATGATTTAAAACCTGGAAACACGAAAAACACCGTAAAATCGGATTTACGCCGTCGTAGTAACAACGCGGGCTGTTTTGGGTTAGTTAATTAAAAACTATGATAAACTTTGATTTAAAAGTTGTTATTCTGAGAAAATGATTTTTATTATGAACATGAAACTATATCCAAAAATTATGGTTAAACTCAAAGTGGAAGTATGTTTTCTAAAATGGTCATCTAGACGTCGTTCTTTCGACTGAAATGACTACCTTTACAAAAACGACTTGTAACTTATTTTTCTGACTATAAACCTATACTTTTTCTGTTTAGATTCATAAAATAGAGTTCAATATGAAACCATAGCAATTTGATTCACTCAAAATGGATTTAAAATGAAGAAGTTATGGGTAAAACAAGATTGGATAATTTTTCTCATTTTAGCTACGTGAAAATTGGTAACAAATCTATTCCAACCATAACTTAATCAACTTGTATTGTATATTATGTAATCTTGAGATACCATAGACACGTATACAATGTTTCGACCTATCATGTCGACACATCTATATATATTTCGGAACAACCATAGACACTCTATATGTGAATGTTGGAGTTAGCTATACAGGGTTGAGGTTGATTCCAAAATATATATAGTTTGAGTTGTGATCAATACTGAGATACGTATACACTGGGTCGTGGATTGATTCAAGATAATATTTATCGATTTATTTCTGTACATCTAACTGTGGACAACTAGTTGTAGGTTACTAACGAGGACAGCTGACTTAATAAACTTAAAACATCAAAATATATTAAAAGTGTTGTAAATATATTTTGAACATACTTTGATATATATGTATATATTGTTATAGGTTCGTGAATCAACCAGTGGCCAAGTCTTACTTCCCGACGAAGTAAAAATCTGTGAATGTGAGTTATAGTCCCACTTTTAAAATCTAATATTTTTGGGATGAGAATACATGTAGGTTTTATAAATGATTTACAAAATAGACACAAGTACGTGAAACTACATTCTATGGTTGAATTATCGAAATCGAATATGCCCCTTTTTATTAAGTCTGGTAATCTAAGAATTAGGGAACAGACACCCTAATTGACGCGAATCCTAAAGATAGATCTATTGGGCCTAACAAACCCCATCCAAAGTACCGGATGCTTTAGTACTTCGAAATTTATATCATATCCGAAGGGTGTCCCGGAATGATGGGGATATTCTTATATATGCATCTTGTTAATGTCGGTTACCAGGTGTTCACCATATGAATGATTTTTATCTCTATGTATGGGATGTATATTGAAATATGAAATCTTGTGGTCTATTGTTACGATTTGATATATATAGGTTAAACCTATAACTCACCAACATTTTTGTTGATGTTTAAAGCATGTTTATTCTCAGGTGAATATTAAGAGCTTCCGCTGTTGCATACTAAAATAAGGACAAGATTTGGAGTCCATGTTTGTATGATATTGTGTAAAAATTGCATTCAAGAAACTGATTTCGATGTAACATATTTGTATTGTAAACCATTATGTAATGGTCGTGTGTAAACAGGATATTTTAGATTATCATTATTTGATAATCTACGTAAAGCTTTTTAAACCTTTATTTATGAAATAAAGGTTATGGTTTGTTTTAAAAATGAATGCAGTCTTTGAAAAACGTCTCATATAGAGGTCAAAACCTCGCAACGAAATCAATTAATATGGAACGTTTTTAATCAATAAGAACGGGACATTTCAGTTGGTATCCGAGCGTTGGTCTTAGAGAACCAGAATTTTGCATTAGTGTGTCTTATCGAGTTTGTTAGGATGCATTAGTGAGTCTGGACTTCGACCGTGTTTACTTGAAAAATGATTGCTTAACAAATTTTGTTGGAAACTATATATTTTTAACATGTGAATATTATGTGATATATTAATCTCTTAACGCGTTTGATATTATGTGATAGATGTCTACCTCTAGAATAAGTCCCATTGACTCACCTAATAATAATGAAGAGCCAAATGTAAATTGGAATGATTCGTGGACTGATTCACAAGTTCCCGAAGAGGAACCGGAAGAAGAGTCGGAACCGGAAGAAGAATCGGAACCGGAAGAAGAATCGGAACCAGATGAAGAAATAGAACCGGCGGGGGAAATAATAAAACGGTTAAGTAAAAGAAAATCCTCAACCAACCGACCAAGGTTAATTATGGTCAATGGTGTTTCCGCCAAGGAAGCAAAATATTGGGAGGATTACCAATTCTCCGATGAATCGGATTCCGACGAGAATTCCGATGATGTTATAGAAATTACCCCAACTGAATTTAAAAAGGCAAAAGAAAATAATAAGGGAAAGGGCATAAAAATAGAGAAATCTAATTCCAACCCCGATGAACTTTATATGTATCGTCAACCCCCGAAGTCCTTAAGTTGTAACAATGACCCGGGAACCTCTAAACCACCAGGTTTTTCTAAACCAATGTGGAAAATTACGGCTCGTATTAGGGGAACATCATATATCCCTAGAAACTTGGCAAAACGAACCAAAACTGAAGAAGAAGAAACGAGCGAGTCGGAATAAGATAGTTGTATTCGTGTGGTGTAATATATGTAATATAGTGTGCTTATGCTTTATGATATATGTAAAAATTGCTTGTATTAATAAGTATTTTTTTATGAATCTAACTATTGTCTATTTTACAGTTTAAAAACACAAAATGGATAGACAACCCAATATTTTAAGAGACCTACCCGGAGACATGATTGATGAAATCTTGTCTAGAGTCGGTCAGAATTCCTCGGCACAACTATTTAAGGCGAGATCAGTTTGTAAGACATTCGAAGAACGTTCCAAGAATGTCTAGGTTTATAAGAGACTTTCGTTTGAAAGATGGGGGATATCACATTGGGAAACCCATAAGTTACGATGTGTTTACTTTGACGCATATATTGCG
Source organism: Rutidosis leptorrhynchoides (assembly GCF_046630445.1). NCBI lineage: Eukaryota > Viridiplantae > Streptophyta > Magnoliopsida > Asterales > Asteraceae > Rutidosis > Rutidosis leptorrhynchoides. The sequence goes on along the minus strand of NC_092336.1, from coordinate 261,614,844 downwards.
GGGAACTCAAATGCTATTTTACGCAACGGGTTAAGAAATTATTTTGACTCAATGTATCCGAATATAGGACTTCATGATTTAGAAAAAGCGGCTAACATGCAACATAAAGAAGCATGCTATGCTTACGGGTTAGTAATGTTCGCTTCTCACCAAAGTGAGAAAAAGAACATCGGACTACAGCTATTAAACAAAACGTTCCCACAAGTGACGGAGTCGGTAATTGGGGTAAGAAATGAGGTTTTTAAATTGTTACGGGACTGTTGGACATTACGTAACCCTCGTCCCTTTGACGACGTTACAACACGCTGTCTTATCAACGGCCATAACGGTTATGTTCCACAAGACCAAGGATGGGAAGTAGTCCTAGTAAAACCAGCATGCATGACTTGTTTCTGGACGTATGAATTACGTGTCTTTATTGCCTTTGCTGAACGACTTGTGTACTAGCTAGAATTATCTTCACAACTATCTTGTATCAAAGTTATTGTGTGCTATATTTCATGCTATATGTAAAATAAGCGGTATTGTAAGTTTGTAAAATATTGTGTAAAAGTTTGAACGCGAAATATTATTATAATCAGTTTTTCATATAGAATTGTAGTAGTTGAATTGTATATTAGCTACTAAGTATGAACTTAATGGGTAGGTACTACCCGAATTTAAACTTATAAAACGCTAATATGAAGAAAAAGCTTTTATAAATGAGTTCATATTATGCTACGAAATACTATTAACTACTCTTAATATTCTGTATGATTAACTTGTTCCATTTGACTATTTTGAAGAAAATGGCACCGACTACTCGACACACCGTGAATATGAATGAAGAAGAATTCCGTACTTTTCTAGCTTCAAACATAGCCACAGTACAGGCTGCGCTACATACCAACAATAACCTTGGATCTAGCAGTACAGGAAATCGTGTAGGATGCACCTACAAAGAATTCACTGCCTGCAAACCTTTGGAATTTGATGGAACCGAAGGACCGATCGGATTGAAACGGTGGACCGAGAAGGTCGAATCGGTGTTTGCCATAAGTAAGTGTACTGAAGAGGACAAAGTAAAGTACGCTACGCATACCTTCACAGGTTCTGCGTTAACATGGTGGAATACCTATCTAGAGCAAGTGGGACAAGACGATGCGTACGCACTACCGTGGTCAGCATTCAAGCACTTGATGAATGAGAAGTACCGTCCCAGAACCGAGGTCAATAAGCTCAAGACAGAACATAGAGGGTTACGAACCCAAGGATTTGATATTACCACGTACGAAAGACGATTCACAGAATTGTGCCTATTGTGTCCGGGAGCATTCGAAGATGAGGAAGAGAAGATCGACGCGTTTGTGAAAGGATTAACGGAAAGAATCCAAGAAGATATAAGTTCACACGAGCCCGCCTCCATACAACAGGCATGTAGAATGGCTCACAAACTAGTGAACCAGATTGAGGAAAAAATTAAAGAACAGACGGCTGAAGAGGCCAATGTGAAGCAAGTCAAAAGAAAGTGGGAGGAAAACGGTGATAAGAATCACCAATACAGCAACAACAGCAATTACAACAATAATCGCAACAATTATCCCAACAATCGCAACATCAATCGCAACTACAACAAACGGCCCAACAACAACAACAACAACAACAACAGCAACTACAATAATCATCCCAACAACAATAATAACCGCAACAACAACAACAATCAGAAGCCGCTATGCCAAAGGTGTGAAAAGTATCACTCGGGGTTCTGCACCAAATTTTGCAACAAGTGTAAAAGAAATGGTCATAGCGCGGCGAAGTGTGAGGTCTACGGACCAGGGGTTATTAGAACGAAAGGAACAAATGGTGTCGGAACGAGTAATGGCGGAGCAAGTAGTGTCGGGGCAAGTTATGCCAATGTAGTTTGTTATAAATGTGGAAAACTGAGCCACATTATTAGAAATTGCCCGAACCAGGAGAACACGAATGGACAAGGCCGCGGAAGAGTTTTCAATATTAATGCGGCAGAGGCACAGGAAGACCCGGAGCTTGTTACGGGTACGTTTCTTATTGACAATAAATCTGCTTACGTTTTATTTGATTCGGGTGCGGATAGAAGCTATATGAGTAGAGATTTTTGTGCTAAATTAAGTTGTCCATTGACGCCTTTGGATAGTAAATTTTTACTCGAATTAGCAAATGGTAAATTAATTTCAGCAGATAATATATGTCGGAATCGAGAAATTAAACTGGTTAGCGAAACATTTAAGATTGATTTGATACCAGTAGAGTTAGGGAGTTTTGATGTGATAATCGGTATGGACTGGTTGAAAGAAGTGAAAGCAGAGATCGTTTGTTACAAAAATGCAATTCGCATTATACAAGAAAAAGGAAAACCCTTAATGGTGTACGGAGAAAAGGGCAACACGAAGCTACATCTTATTAGTAATTTGAAGGCACAAAAACTAATAAGAAAAGGTTGCTATGCTGTTCTAGCACACGTCGAGAAAGTACAAACTGAAGAAAAGAGCATCAATGATGTTCCCATTGCAAAAGAATTTCCCGATGTATTTCCGAAAGAATTACCGGGATTACCCCCACATCGATCCGTTGAATTTCAAATAGATCTTGTACCAGGAGCTGCACCAATAGCTCGTGCTCCTTACAGACTCGCACCCAGCGAGATGAAAGAACTTCAAAGCCAATTACAAGAACTTTTAGAGCGTGGTTTCATTCGACCAAGCACATCACCATGGGGAGCTCCTGTTTTGTTTGTCAAGAAGAAAGATGGTACATTCAGGTTGTGTATCGACTACCGAGAGTTGAACAAACTTACCATCAAGGTACCCCTACCCACTACCGAGAATTGACGACTTATTTGATCAACTACAAGGCTCGTCTATTTATTCAAAGATTGACTTACGTTCCGGGTATCATCAAATGCGGGTGAAAGAAGATGATATTCCAAAGACTGCTTTCAGAACACGTTACGGTCATTACGAGTTTATGGTCATGCCGTTTGGTTTAACTAATGCACCAGCTGTGTTCATGGACCTTATGAACCGAGTGTGTGGACCATACCTTGACAAGTTTGTCATTGTTTTCATTGATGACATACTTATTTACTCAAAGAATGACCAAGAACACGGTGAACATTTGAGAAAGGTGTTAGAAGTATTGAGGAAGGAAGAATTGTACGCTAAGTTTTCAAAGTGTGCATTTTGGTTGGAAGAAGTTCAATTCCTCGGTCACATAGTGAACAAAGAAGGTATTAAGGTGGATCCGGCAAAGATAGAAACTGTTGAAAAGTGGGAAACCCCGAAAACTCCGAAACACATACGCCAGTTTTTAGGACTAGCTGGTTACTACAGAAGGTTCATCCAAGACTTTTCCAGAATAGCAAAACCCTTGACTGCATTAACGCATAAAGGGAAGAAATTTGAATGGAATGATGAACAAGAGAAAGCGTTTCAGTTATTGAAGAAAAAGCTAACTACGGCACCTATATTGTCATTGCCTGAAGGGAATGATGATTTTGTGATTTATTGTGACGCATCAAAGCAAGGTCTTGGTTGTGTATTAATGCAATGAACGAAGGTGATTGCTTATGCATCTAGACAATTGAAGATTCACGAGCAGAATTTTACGACGCATGATTTGGAATTAGGCGCGGTTGTTTTTGCATTAAAGACTTGGAGGCACTACTTATATGGGGTCAAAAGTATTATATATACCGACCATAAAAGTCTTCAACACATATTTAATCAGAAACAACTGAATATGAGGCAGCGTAGGTGGATTGAATTGTTGAATGATTACGACTTTGAGATTCGTTACCACCTGGGGAAGGCAAATGTGGTAGCCGATGCCTTGAGCAGGAAGGATAGAGAACCCATTCGAGTAAAATCTATGAATATAATGATTCATAATAACCTTACTACTCAAATAAAGGAGGCGCAACAAGGAGTTTTAAAAGAGGGAAATTTAAAGGATGAAATACCCAAAGGATCGGAGAAGCATCTTAATATTCGGGAAGACGGAACCCGGTATAGGGCTGAAAGGATTTGGGTACCAAAATTTGGAGATATGAGAGAAATGGTACTTAGAGAAGCTCATAAAACCAGATACTCAATACATCCTGGAACGGGGAAGATGTACAAGGATCTCAAGAAACATTTTTGGTGGCCGGGTATGAAAGTCGATGTTGCTAAATACGTAGGAGAATGTTTGACGTGTTCTAAGGTCAAAGCTGAGCATCAGAAACCATCAGGTCTACTTCAACAACCCGAAATCCCAGAATGGAAATGGGAAAACATTACCATGGATTTCATCACTAAATTGCCAAGGACTGCAAGTGGTTTTGATACTATTTGGGTAATAGTTGATCGTCTCACCAAATCAGCACACTTCCTGCCAATAAGAGAAGATGACAAGATGGAGAAGTTAGCACGACTGTATTTGAAGGAAGTCGTCTCCAGACATGGAATACCAATCTCTATTATCTCTGATAGGGATGGCAGATTTATTTCAAGATTCTGGCAGACATTACAGCAAGCATTAGGAACTCGTCTAGACATGAGTACTGCCTATCATCCACAAACTGATGGGCAGAGTGAAAGGACGATACAAACGCTTGAAGACATGCTACGAGCATGTGTTATTGATTTCGGAAACAGTTGGGATCGACATCTACCATTAGCAGAATTTTCCTACAACAACAGCTACCATTCAAGCATTGAGATGGCGCCGTTTGAAGCACTTTATGGTAGAAATTGCAGGTCTCCGATTTGTTGGAGTGAAGTGGGGGATAGACAGATTACGGGTCCGGAGATTATACAAGAAACTACCGAGAAGATCATCCAAATTCAACAACGGTTGAAAACCGCCCAAAGTCGACAAAAGAGCTATGCTGACATTAAAAGAAAAGATATAGAATTTGAAATTGGAGAGATGGTCATGCTTAAAGTTGCACCTTGGAAAGGCGTTGTTCGATTTGGTAAACGAGGGAAATTAAATCCAAGGTATATTGGACCATTCAAGATTATTGATCGTGTCGGACCAGTAGCTTACCGACTTGAGTTACCTCAACAACTCGCGGCTGTACATAACACTTTCCACGTCTCGAATTTGAAGAAATGTTTTGCTAAAGAAGATCTCACTATTCCGTTAGATGAAATCCAAATCAACGAAAAACTTCAATTCATCGAAGAACCCGTCGAAATAATGGATCGTGAGGTTAAAAGACTTAAGCAAAACAAGATACCAATTGTTAAGGTTCGATGGAATGCTCGTAGAGGACCCGAGTTCACCTGGGAGCGTGAAGATCAGATGAAGAAGAAATACCCGCATCTATTTCCAGAAGATTCATCAACACCTTCAACTGCTTAAAATTTCGGGACGAAATTTATTTAACGGGTAGGTACTGTAGTGACCCGAACTTTTCCATGTTTATATATATTAATTGAGATTGATATTTACATGATTAAATGTTTCCAACATGTTAAGCAATCAAACTTGTTAAGACTTGATTAATTAAAATATGTTTCATATAGACAATTGACCACCCAAGTTGATCGGTGATTCACGAACGTTAAAACTTGTAAAAACTATATGATGACATATATATGGATATATATATAGTTAACATGATACTATGATAAGTAAACATATCATTAAGTATATTAACAATGAACTACATATGTAAAAACAAGACTACTAACTTAATGATTTTTAAACGAGACATATATGTAACGATTATCGTTGTAAAGACATTTAATGTATATATATCATATTAAGAGATATTCATACATGATAATATCATGATAATATAATAATTTAAAATCTCATTTGATATTATAAACATTGGGTTAACAACATTTAACAAGATCGTTAACCTAAAGGTTTCAAAACAACACTTACATGTAACGACTAACGATGACTTAACGACTCAGTTAAAATGTATATACATGTAGTGTTTTAATATGTATTTATACACTTTTGAAAGACTTCAATACACTTATCAAAATACTTCTACTTAACAAAAATGCTTACAATTACATCCTCGTTCAGTTTCATCAACAATTCTACTCGTATGCACCCGTATTCGTACTCGTACAATACACAGCTTTTAGATGTATGTACTATTGGTATATACACTCCAATGATCAGCTCTTAGCAGCCCATGTGAGTCACCTAACACATGTGGGAACCATCATTTGGCAACTAGCATGAAATATCTCATAAAATTACAAAAATATGAGTAATCATTCATGACTTATTTACATGAAAACAAAATTACATATCCTTTATATCTAATCCATACACCAACGACCAAAAACACCTACAAACACTTTCATTCTTCAATTTTCTTCATCTAATTAATCTCTCTCAAGTTCTATCTTCAAGTTCTAAGTGTTCTTCATAAATTCCAAAAGTTCTAGTTTCATAAAATCAAGAATACTTTCAAGTTTGCTAGCTCACTTCCAATCTTGTAAGGTGATCATCCAACCTCAAGAAATCTTTGTTTCTTACAGTAGGTTATCATTCTAATACAAGGTAATAATCATATTCAAACTTTGGTTCAATTTCTATAACTATAACAATCTTATTTCAAGTGATGATCTTACTTGAACTTGTTTTCGTGTCATGATTCTACTTTAAGAACTTCGAGCCATCCAAGGATCCGTTGAAGCTAGATCCATTTTTCTCTTTTCCAGTAGGTTTATCCAAGGAACTTAAGGTAGTAATGATGTTCATAACATCATTCGATTCATATATATAAAGCTATCTTATTCGAAGGTTTAAACTTGTAATCACTAGAACATAGTTTAGTTAATTCTAAACTTGTTCGCAAACAAAATTTAATCCTTCTAACTTGACTTTTAAATTCAACTAAACACATGTTCTATATCTATATGATATGCTAACTTAATGATTTAAAACCTGGAAACACGAAAAACACCGTAAAATCGGATTTACGCCGTCGTAGTAACACAGCTGTTTTGGGTTAGTTAATTAAAAACTATGATAAACTTTGATTTAAAAGTTTTTATTCTGAGAAAATGATTTTTATTATGAACATGAAACTATATCCAAAAATTATGGTTAAACTCAAAGTGGAAGTATGTTTTCTAAAATGGTCATCTAGACGTCGTTCTTTCGACTGAAATGACTACCTTTACAAAAACGACTTGTAACTTATTTTTCTGCCTATAAACCTATACTTTTTCTGTTTAGATTCATAAAATAGAGTTCAATATGAAACCATAGCAATTTGATTCACTCAAAATGGATTTAAAATGAAGAAGTTATGGGTAAAACAAGATTGGATAATTTTTCTCATTTTAGCTACGTGAAAATTGGTAACAAATCTATTCCAACCATAACTTAATCAACTTGTATTGTATATTATGTAATCTTGAGATACCATAGACACGTATACAATGTTTCGACCTATCATGTCGACACATCTATATATATTTCGGAACAACCATAGACACTCTATATGTGAATGTTGGAGTTAGCTATACAGGGTTGAGGTTGATTCCAAAATATATATAGTTTGAGTTGTGATCAATACTGAGATACGTATACACTGGGTCGTGGATTGATTCAAGATAATATTTATCGATTTATTTCTGTACATCTAACTGTGGACAACTAGTTGTAGGTTACTAACGAGGACAGCTGACTTAATAAACTTAAAACATCAAAATATATTAAAAGTGTTGTAAATATATTTTGAACATACTTTGATATATATGTATATATTGTTATAGGTTCGTGAATCAACTAGTGGCCAAGTCTTACTTCCCGACGAAGTAAAAATCTGTGAATGTGAGTTATAGTCCCACTTTTAAAATCTAATTTTTTTGAGATGAGAATACATGCAGGTTTTATAAATGATTTACAAAATTGACACAAGTACGTGAAACTACATTCTATGGTTGAATTATCGAAATCGAATATGCCCCTTTTTATTAAGTCTGGTAATCTAAGAATTAGGGAACAGACACCCTAATTGACCCGAATCCTAAAGATAGATCTATTGGGCCTAACAAACCCCATCCAAAGTACCGGATGCTTTAGTACTTCGAAATTTATATCATATCCGAAGGGTGTCCCGGAATGATGGGGAAATTCTTATATATGCATCTTGTTAATGTCGGTTACCAGGTGTTCACCATATGAATGATTTTTATCTCTATGTATGGGATGTATATTGAAATATGAAATCTTGTGGTCTATTGTTACGATTTGATATATATAGGTTAAACCTATAACTCACCAACATTTTTGTTGACGTTTAAAGCATGTTTATTCTCAGGTGAATATTAAGAGCTTCCGCTGTTGCATACTAAAATAAGGACAAGATTTGGAGTCCATGTTTGTATGATATTGTGTAAAAATTACATTCAAGAAACTGATTTCGATGTAACATATTTGTATTGTAAACCATTATGTAATGGTCGTGTGTAAACAGGATATTTTAGATTATCATTATTTGATAATCTACGTAAAGCTTTTTAAACCTTTATTTATGAAATAAAGGTTATGGTTTGTTTTAAAAATGAATGCAGTCTTTGAAAAACGTCTCATATAGAGGTCAAAACCTCGCAACGAAATCAATTAATATGGAACGTTTTTAATCAATAAGAACGGGACATTTCATAAAACATTCCATGTGTCAATCGCCCCTTCAGGTAACGATTCTAACCAATCTTTGGCTTCTCCCTTTAAAGTCCAGGGAAACAACATGAGATAGATCTGTTCATCCTCAACTTCTCGGATTTTGAATAGTGTACAGATCCTATTAAACGTACGAAGATGTTCGTTTGGATCTTCCTTGGGCGCACCACTATATTGGCACTGATTAGTTACCATGTGTAGGATTTGTCCTTTGATTTCATAATCTGGCGCATTAATGTCTGGCTTAATAATGGCGTGACCTTGGCCCGTGCGTGTGGCTCTCATTCGGTCTTCCATACTTAGAGGTTCCAGATTTTCCATAATTGAATTTGTTGAATACGAATCACTAGAAGATTCTGATTTAATGGTTTGTGGTTCAGGAGGAATGATTAGTGGTTTTGGATCTTGGAATTGTCCCTGAATATTCTCCGGATTCTCAATTGTGAGGTCGGGTTCAAAAGATGGATTATCGGAAATTTGAGTTGGAGTTCTTGGTCGACTAGATGATGATTCTAAAGAAAAATCAACGGCAACAATATTGGTTAGATGTCTTGATCGAGTTATAGGTGGTGAACGTATGAAAGGTGGTGAACGTTTTACTCGGTGCATTCACTGAATATCCTATTAGTTTTTAAAAGGAAAGAAAAATTATATAAGTTATCCAATTAATAGACTTTTCTGATTTTGCCCACGTTTCGAATAGCCAAAAGATGCAGCAGAGGGGCAGGATTCGTTTGGTCTCAATATAATTGAGTACTATTTGGCTCCAATAACCCGGTCCACGTACAAATCCAACTATTACTACGAACCAGAAAATTTTGATGTCTATCAATTTAACCACTTAAAATAAATTTTTGTAATTTTAAGAAATTTAGATAAGAAGTAGAATAAAAATCTTATCCTAAAACTAGAATAGCGAGAAATAATAATGAAAAAAAAAAACGCGTCGAAAAAGGTTGAAAAATAAAAGGTCGAAAAATAGGCGTCGAAAAATAAAAATAAGAAAGTAGCGCGAAAAACGGCGTCGCAAAATTCTAAAGCACATAAATCTTAGTCTAAGGAATAAGCACTTAAGGGATTTTACGGCAAACCTAAAAATTCTAGAAATAAAAATAACTATGGCAAAACTAAACTTAATACTAAAAATTGTAACTAGAGTCTAAAAATCTAAAGGTAATAAAAAAAAAACTTTTTTTTAATTTTTTTTTTATATTTCGTTTTTTAAGGATTTTAAAATTTTTTTTTTATAAATTTTTTTTTATATATATATATTTTTTTTAAAACTTTTTTTTTTAAAAAAATTTTTCTTTAAAAAAAACGATTTTTTTTACAAATTTTTTTTAAAACGAATTTTTTTAAAAAAAATGATTTTTTTTCTTTAAAAAAAACGATTTTTTTACACAATATTTTTTTTTTATTTTTTTAAAACAAAATTTTTTTTTCTTTAAAAAAAAAGGCTTTTTTTACCCTATTTTTTTTATAAAGGAATTAATAATTTTTTTATTATTATTATTTTTTTTCAAAACTTTTTTTTAACTCATTTACTATTCATGAATAGTAAATGAAAAAAAATTAATTAATTTACTATTCACATGAAAGCGACATGATAGAAATTATTAATTACAAGTTACATAATATACCCCTGAAATATTTAATAAATACGACTTTTTAAAACTTTTACGATTCAAAATAGTAAAGGAAAGAAATTAATTAATTTACTATTCACATGAAAGCGACATTATAGAAATTATTAATTATAAGTTACATAATATACCCCTGAAATATTTAATAAATACGACTTTTTAAAACTTTTAAAACTTTTACGTATCAAATTTGATTCTAAAATATTATTATATTATTATATTTTATTTCAATATTATTATATTATTATATTTATTAAATTATTATATTTAAATTAATATATCTTTAATCAATCAAAAACTAAAATAAAAAACTTAAATACCCCGTGAAAACACAAAAAGTGTCCCCGAAATTACTTTTTTTTATAACTATATTTTTACAGATATAAATTAAAAATATAGCGTTTTAGCGCTCCCCGGCAGCGGCGCCAAAAACTTGATGATGTAGCGTGAGGGTACGAAATAGTATTATTTTTACTAGGAAATACTACAAAATATGACACAAGTTTTATTAATTTACGGATGGGATATACCTAAACCTTGCTACAACACTATAGGCAGTGTACCTAATCGTAGAGTAGTGTAGTTTTTATTAAGTCCGGTTCGTTCCACAGGGAGCTAGTGATTACGTACTATATTTTTATAAAACTATATTTATATAAATATATATATATATATAAGTAGTAATATTATTATAAAAGGGGGTTTTTACCGTTTAATGACCGGTTTGTCAATTTTATATTTTTAAGCGTAAAGATAAATGACAATAATTAAAGTGCGTAAAATAAATAAATGACGATAAATAAAATAAATAAAATTGCGATAGAATATGAAATAAAAGGATTATGCTTATTTAAACTTTCGTAATCATGATGTTTGACGTTTTGATTTTAATTAATTGTTACTCGGGTTAATTGTCCTTTGTCCTGGTTTATTTGATACCTATCTGGTTTTTGTCCATAATAGTCCATCGGTCATAAATATAAAGTGCGAGTGTCCTCGTCAAATTACCCTTATACCCGAAGTCAAATATTCCAACTAATTAAGGATTTTAAACTGTGATGCAGTTATCACTTCTGTTAACAATTACACCAGTTATCACTGTATGTAATCCACCCCTGTTTTGATTAGATATGAATATTAATTTACCCACTTGATCAGTTTGAATAATCAATTACCCAACCCGAATAATTAATTAAATGATTATAATAGATTCCATATGAACGTCACTAAATAGGACAACCATAATCATTATTAATTATTAGGTTAATTAATTTGAAGATAGGTTCGACAGACTCTAATGAGTTGTCACTCAATTAGACAATACCCCCCCATCTATTAATAGTCAATAATCCAATTTCCACAAGTGTTGGTCTTTTGCCCAAACCTTAATTATGGTACAAAGTTCAATAACCCCGTCTTAATATTTTAGCCCAACATCACGATTACTTCGGCTCAAATAAGCATAATAATAACTTAGTTACGAGACATTAAATTAAAAAGGAAGAACATAGCTTACAGTGGTGATTAATCGCGTAGCGTTGCACGGACAGAATTTCGACTTAAAACCCGTAAAATATTTCTTACAATAACCCAACTAAACCATAACTTTATTATTAAAATTAACTTATATTAAAATTATAATATAAATATATATTACATATTACAGAAGAGAGAAAGAAATATGAAGAAAGGTGTTCTTTTCACTACACCGTGAATTTCATTTTATAGACAATTGGTGATTTGAAATTTTCACTTATGACCCCTTAACGATGCTCAATTAACAACTTTTTATTATTTATTATTATTCTTATTATGAATTATTTAAATATTATATTATATTCTTGAGCATAGTTAACTTGTAATTTTAGCTCCGTTGCGTCGAGCGTTGAAAGTTGGTTCATGTCTCGGTTCCGAATTTTCGAACGTCCTTGCGTACAATTTAATATCTTGTACTTTGCATTTTGTAACTTGTACTCTTGTCATTTTTAGACGTTTCTCATCAATAATTTGAACCACTTGGATTGTATCTTGTACATTTGAGCTTTTTGGACGTTTGCGTCTTCAAATCTTCGTTTTCGCCTTTTGTCTTCGCACTTATTTATTTAAACAATTACAATGAAAATATAATACAATTATATATGAAAACCTATTATTTAGGAGGGATATTGCTATGAAATATATGTTCCTTTTTAGCCTTATCAATACTTCTTGGTTCTCTTTCCCTTTTTGTAGAAACTAACAAACTTCGGCTCGAGTTCTGGCTTATTCAACTGATCAGGGTTAACGACGTTCTGTTTCCACTAACTCTGACGGATCTCGTCTTCTTCAATGTGTCTGTTAACTTTAACCCTATCATGTTTGAACCATTCATTAATCTCATTCCATGCCTCGGATTTAGCTTGCTCGGCTCGGAGTTTCTTCTTCTTCAGCTCAATCTCTTTTCTTTCTTTCTCAACAAGCAGTTTCTCATGTCGAATTTTCTCGTTCTTTTCAATTAAAACAACCACTTCTTTCACTTGTTCTTTGTATACCTTCCCCGCCTGTTCTTGTTGGGATTTAACAAGTTCCATAATACTTATAATCATTCAAGAAATAATATTTGCGGAAGCGTATAAATTACCATTTTAAAACTTGTAAATCTTTAACCATTTAAAGTTAAATCCCAAATAGGATCAAGTTGTGAAACATACTTACAAATTAAGAGTGGGTTTAGAGATAATACCTCCTCAAGCTAGTTGAGGGTAGTTTACAAATGTGCAAGATGATGATGAAGATGAAGGCAAGAAAGCTTCTAACTTGAAGCCTCAAGTGTGTAATACCCCAAGCTTTTGATGCACCAACACCTTCCTTTGTTTGGTTAGGATTTTAGACACTTGATTAACAAGATTACCATGCAAAAACACTCTCTTTTTCCCTCTAAACTGCCACAGCCAGCAGCTGTGTTTTCAGCAGAAAAACTGCAGTTTTTTTTTTAGTGTATTGCTTGTTTTCTCACTCACTTGAGTCAAGGAATCCCTTGGTTAAAGAGAGTCTTGCATGCCTTAAGGAATATATTGTTTACAAGTAACCAAGCAAGCATGGGATGTCACCTAGGAGTCCCAAAATCTGCATTCTTGTATCATTTAAATAATAAGTATAATTTATATAAAACTTGTTTCATTTTATATAAAACTTGTTATTAAAGTTCAAGTTATAAATATAGGTTACTTGTACTTTATAAACCAATTTATAAAGTATAACAAAACATAATTATTTATACATATAAATAATCAAATCCTTAATATATAAATTGTCCAAACAATTTATCTCAAGTGATAATATTTTAGAAACCCGATTTTCTAAAATCCAAGTGTCGCATATTCGTTTAATGATCCAATAGTTAAGATCAAATATGTTTAAGGTGTCGGTAAGCTTGTTATTGGGTATGACCCGACTTGGATCATAACATATCAGCCACATTAATTAAATACGTCTCTCGGGCATACGAAAAACCTACAATCTCCCACTTGCACGAGAACATAAGAAATTAATGCAAGCGATGGATACCACCTAACGACCGTCCATCATCCGCAATATGTTATGACTTTGTGCCATTCAATAACATCATCCCCTTCGAGTTCCCATCTCGAATATGAATAGGTGAATCTTTTCATTATTTCCTTTCGTCCTAGATGTCATGTTAAATCCAAGAGATACAGAGTGATCACTCTCTTCTAGATTTAACTTTATCAGGCCTTAGACATCTGACTCTCAACGAATAAGAGGGACAAATTCCATCTTGACTACATACGTCCTAAATATGTACCTTGCATTATGCCTGAGCTCTTCCTTGTGAACTACCATATTTCAGAATAGCGAAGGAAAGAATCAAGGCCAAATACTTGGTAAATATCCGAACCCAATATGTATCTCAGGTCAGAGGATACAATGATATTCGCCTTTACTCAAGACTACATGTGATCAACCACAAAGGCTCCATTTAGTAAATCTTGAGGGCGGGTCTTCCAATATTTGTATCCCACAAATATTTATGAACCTTGATTGCAACCTTGCCCCACATTCAGTCCGTGAATGTATACCAATCCAAGTTCATAATAGTCTAAACCTCACACTTGTTCCCACAAATGTGATCGACTACGAAATTTAGAATAATTGCTTATTCATGGATAAAATATGCAAAATAGGAACCTAACTCAAAATAAATTAAACCATAATTATATTAATGAGTTTGAATAATTTCGTTCCATTACAATACTTAAAACAGATCATGACCAATCACTAGAATATCGAAGCCCTAATGCACAAACATGTCCTGCATGTTTTGATCCATGTAAGAGCTTCGTGAGAGGATCCGCTATATGAAGATCTGTGTGAACTTTGCGAATACATATCTTTCCCTTTTCAACTTCATCCCTTATGTAGTTGAATCTCCGCTCAATGTGACGGGTCTTTTGGTGAGCACGAGGTTCCTTGATTTGAGCAATCGCACCCTCGTTGTCACAAAAGATCTCAAGAGGGTCCTGAATGGAAGGGACTACTCCTAAGTCGTCGTTGAATTTCTTCATCCATGCAGCTTCCTGCGCTACCAATGAGGCGGCAATGTACTCTGACTCTGTAGTGGATAATGCAACAACATCCTGTTTTGAACTCTTCCAAGAGACTGCACCTCCATTTAACGTGAAGACATAACCGGATTGTGATCGAGAATCATTTCGATCAGTTTGGAAACTCTCGTCCACGTAACCTTTTACAGCGAGTTCCTCCTCACCAGACCCATATATTAGAAACATATCCTTAGTCCTCCTAAGGTATTTCAATATACTTTTAACAGCAATCCAATGACTGTTTCCTGGGTTATTCTGGTATCTACTTGTCAAGCTTAGAGCGCATGACACATCCGGTCTAGTGCATATCATTGCATACATGATTGACCCAATAGCAGACGCATATGGGACATTCTTCATTATTTCCTGTTCATCTTTCGTGGTGGTGCACTGAGATGAACTAAGGAGTGTTCCTCTTTGAATAGGTACCAAACCTTTCTTAGAGTTCTCCATCTTGAACCTTTTCAAGACCTTTTCAATGTATGCACTTTGATTCAAACCTATCAGTTTCTTGGATCTATCCCTGTAGATCCCAATCCCCAAAACGTATTGTGCTTCTCCAAGATCCTTAATGGAGAAGCATTTACTTAGCCAAGTTTTAACACCTTGCATTGCCGGAATATCGTTTCCAAATAACAATATATCATCCACATATAGTACAAGGAACATGATAGTGCTCCCACTAGCTTTCTTGTATACACAAGCTTCATCACCATTTTTAATGAAGCCAAATTTCTTGGCCTCCTCATTAAATCGATGATTCCACATTCTAGATGCTTGTTTCAATCCGTAGATTAACTTCTTTAACTTGCATACCTTTTTAGGATATTTCGGATCAACAAAACCTTCAGGCTGAACCATATAGACATCTTCCTCAAGATGTCCATTTAGGAAAGCGGTCTTGACATCCATTTGCCATATTTCATAATCATAATGAGCAGCAATGGCAAGTAATATCCTAATAGACTTTAGCATTGCCACAGGCGAAAAAGTTTCATCACAGTCAACCCCTTGAGTTTGAGTGAAACCTTTTGCTATAAGTCTAGCTTTATATGTATCCAAGTTTCCATGTATGTCGGTTTTCATTTTGAAAAGCCATTTACAATCAACTAGCATTGAGCCAGCAGGTTGTGTAACAAGTTCCCAAACTTGGTTGTCATACATGGATTGCATCTCAGCGTTCATGGCTTCCTGCCATTTATCTTTATCAATCCTTGATAAAGCATCTTGGTAGTTTATTGGTTCATCCAAATCAACCACATAGCAACCATCCATGAGAAACCCATATCTCTCAGGAGGATTACTAATCCTACCAGATCTGCGAACGTCTTGTGTATTTTGATCATCCATTTGATCATTCTCAACATTTTCATGTTGAGTGCTAGTGTCAACCAATTGTGTATCATCTACTTGATCTTGAACCTCTGCAAGATCTATCTTCCTTTCACTATTTCCTTCCATTAGGAACTTAGTTTCAAGGAATTCAGCCTTTCGAGCAACAGATACATTCTGCTCGGATGGATCATAGAAATAATATCCCATATCATCCTTGAGATATCCTATGAAGATACACTTCGTAGATCGAGCATTCAACTTATTAGGGACGTAACGCTTAGGATAAGCTTCACATCCCCATACCTTTAAGTATGATAGAGATGGAGGTTTTTCAAACCACATCTCATGAGGTGTTCGTTCCACTTTCTTGGTTGGGGCCATATTTAAAATACGAGCCGCGAAGCATAGACAATAACCCCAAAATGATAGAGGTAACGAGCTTCTAGTGAAATGTCCCGTTCTTATTGATTAAAAACGTTCCATATTAATTGATTTCGTTGCGAGGTTTTGACCTCTATATGAGACATTTTTCAAAGACTGCATTCATTTTAAAACAAACCATAACCTTTATTTCATTAATAAAGGTTTAAAAAGCTTTACGTAGATTATCAAATAATGATAATCTAAAATATCATGTTTACACACGACCATTACATAATGGTTTACAATACAAATATGTTACAACAAAATAAGCTTCTTGAATGCAGTTTTTACACAATATCATACAAGCATGGACTCCAAATCTCGTCCTTATTTAAGTATGCGACAGCGGAAGCTCTTAATAATCACCTGAGAATAAACATGCTTAAAACGTCAACAAAAATGTTGGTGAGTTATAGGTTTAACCTATATATATCAAATCATAATAATAGACCACAAGATTTCATATTTCAATACACATCCCATACATAGAGATAAAAATCATTCATATGGTGAACACCTGGCAACCTACATTAACAAGATGCATATATAAGAATATCCCCATCATTCCGGGACACCCTTCGGATATGATATAAATTTCAAAGTACTAAAGCATCCGGTACTTTGGATGGGATTTGTTAGGCCCAATAGATCTATCTTTAGGATTTGCGTCAATTAGGGTGTCTGTTCCCTAATTCTTAGATTACCAGACTTAATAAAAAGGGGCATATTCGATTTCGATAATTCAACCATAGAATGTAGTTTCACGTACTTGTGTCTATTTTGTAAATCATTTATAAAACCTGCATGTATTCTCATCCCAAAAATATTAGATTTTAAAAGTGGGACTATAACTCACTTTCACAGATTTTTACTTCGTCGGGAAGTAAGACTTGGCCACTGGTTGATTCACGAACCTATAACAATATATACATATATATCAAAGTATGTTCAAAATATATTTACAACACTTTTAATATATTTTGATGTTTTAAGTTTATTAAGTCAGCTGTCCTCGTTAGTAACCTACAACTAGTTGTCCACAGTTAGATGTACAGAAATAAATCGATAAATATTATCTTGAATCAATCCACGACCCAGTGTATACGTATCTCAGTATTGATCACAACTCAAACTATATATATTTTGGAATCAACCTCAACCCTGTATAGCTAACTCCAACATTCACATATAGAGTGTCTATGGTTGTTCCGAAATATATATAGATGTGTCGACATGATAAGTCGAAACATTGTATACGTGTCTATGGTATCTCAAGATTACATAATATACAATACAAGTTGATTAAGTTATGGTTGGAATAGATTTGTTACCAATTTTCACGTAGCTAAAATGAGAAAAATTATCCAATCTTGTTTTACCCATAACTTCTTCATTTTAAATCCGTTTTGAGTGAATCAAATTGCTATGGTTTCATATTGAACTCTATTTTATGAATCTAAACAGAAAAAGTATAGGTTTATAGTCGGAAAAATAAGTTACAAGTCGTTTTTGTAAAGGTAGTCATTTCAGTCGAAAGAACGACGTCTAGATGACCATTTTAGAAAACATACTTCCACTTTGAGTTTAACCATAATTTTTGGATATAGTTTCATGTTCATAATAAAAATCATTTTCTCAGAATAACAACTTTTAAATCAAAGTTTATCATAGTTTTTAATTAACTAACCCAAAACAGCCCGCGGTGTTACTACGACGGCATAAATCCGGTTTTACGGTGTTTTTCGTGTTTCCAGGTTTTAAATCATTAAGTTAGCATATCATATAGATATATAACATGTGTTTAGTTGATTTTAAAAGTCAAGTTAGAAGGATTAACTTTTGTTTGCGAACAAGTTTAGAATTAACTAAACTATGTTCTAGTGATTACAAGTTTAAACCTTCGAATAAGATAGCTTTATATGTATGAATCGAATGATGTTATGAACATCATTACTACCTTAAGTTCCTTGGATAAACCTACTGGAAAAGAGAAAAATAGATCTAGCTTCAACGGATCCTTGGTTGGCTCGAAGTTCTTGAAGCAGAATCATGATACGAAAACAAGTTCAAGTAAGATCATCACTTGAAATAAGATTGTTATAGTTATAGAAATTGAACCAAAGTTTGAATATGATTATTACCTTCTATTAGAATGATAACCTACTGTAAGAAACAAAGATTTCTTAAGGTTGGATGATCACCTTACAAGATTGGAAGTGAGCTAGCAAACTTGAAAGTATTCTTGATTTTATGTAACTAGAACTTGTAGAATTTATGAAGAACACTTAGAACTTGAAGATAGAACTTGAGAGAGATCAATTAGATGAAGAAAATTGAAGAATGAAAGTGTTTGTAGGTGTTTTTGGTCGTTGGTGTATGGATTAGATATAAAGGATATGTAATTTTGTTTTCATGTAAATAAGTCATGAATGATTACTCATATTTTTGTAATTTTATGAGATATTTCATGCTAGTTGCCAAATGATGGTTCCCACATGTGTTAGGTGACTCACATGGGCTGCTAAGAGCTGATCATTGGAGTGTATATACCAATAGTACATACATCTAAAAGCTGTGTATTGTACGAGTACGAATACGGGTGCATACGAGTAGAATTGTTGATGAAACTGAACGAGGATGTAATTGTAAGCATTTTTGTTAAGTAGAAGTATTTTGATAAGTGTATTGAAGTCTTTCAAAAGTGTATAAATACATATTAAAACACTACATGCATATACATTTTAACTGAGTCGTTAAGTCATCGTTAGTCGTTACATGTAAGTGTTGTTTTGAAACCTTTAGATTAACGATCTTGTTAAATGTTGTTAACCCAATGTTTATAATATCAAATGAGATTTTAAATTATTATATTATCATGATATTATCATGTATGAATATCTCTTAATATGATATATATACATTAAATGTCTTTACAACGATAATCGTTACATATATGTCTCGTTTAAAAATCATTAAGTTAGTAGTCTTGTTTTTACATATGTAGTTCATTGTTAATATACTTAATGATATGTTTACTTATCTTAGTATCATGTTAACTATATATATATATTCATATATATGTCATCATATAGTTTTTACAAGTTTTAACGTTCGTGAATCACCGGTCAACTTGGGTGGTCAATTGTCTATATGAAACATATTTCAATTAATCAAGTCTTAACAAGTTTGATTGCTTAACATTTTGGAAACATTTAATCATGTAAATATCAATCTCAATTAATATATATAAACATGGAAAAGTTCGGGTCACTACAGTACCTACCCGTTAAATAAATTTCGTCCCGAAATTTTAAGCTGTTGAAGGTGTTGACGAATCTTCTGGAAATAGATGCGAGTATTTCTTCTTCATCTGATCTTCACGCTCCCAGGTGAACTCGGGTCCTCTACGAGCATTCCATCGAACCTTAACAATTGCTATCTTGTTTTGCTTAAGTCTTTTAACCTCACGATCCATTATTTCGACGGGTTCTTCGATGAATTAAAGTTTTTCGTTGATTTGGATTTCATCTAACGGAATAGTGAGATCTTCTTTAGCAAAACATTTCTTCAAATTCGAGACGTGGAAAGTGTTATGTACAGCCGCGAGTTGTTGAGGTAACTCAAGTCGGTAAGCTACTGGTCCGACACGATCAATAATCTTGAATGGTCCAATATACCTTGGATTTAATTTCCCTCGTTTACCAAATCGAACAACGCCTTTCCAAGGTGCAACTTTAAGCATGACCATCTCTCCAATTTCAAATTCTATATCTTTTCTTTTAATGTCAGCGTAGCTCTTTTGTCGACTTTGGGCGGTTTTCAACCGTTGTTGAATTTGGATGATCTTCTCGGTAGTTTCTTGTATAATCTCCGGACCCGTAATCTGTCTATCCCCCACTTCACTCCAACAAATCAGAGACCTGCACTTTCTACCATAAAGTGCCTCAAACGGCACCATCAATTTGTGGATGATAGGCAGTAACACATGCTCGTAGCATGTCTTCAAGCGTTTGTATCGTCCTTTCGCTCTGCCCATCAATTTGTGGATGATAGGCAGTACTCATGTCTAGACGAGTTCCTAATGCTTGCTGTAATGTCTGCCAGAATCTTGAAATAAATCTGCCATCCCTATCAGAGATAATAGAGATTGGTATTCCATGTCTGGAGACGACTTCCTTCAAATATAGTCGTGCTAACTTCTCCATCTTGTCATCTTCTCTTATTGGCAGGAAGTGTACTGATTTGGTGAGACGATCAACTATTACCCAAATAGTATCAAAACCACTTGCAGTCCTTGGCAATTTAGTGATAAAATCCATGGTAATGTTTTCCCACTTCCATTCCGGGATTTCGGGTTGTTGAAGTAGACCTGATGGTTTCTGATGCTCAGCTTTGACCTTAGAACACGTCAAACATTCTTCTACATATTTAGCAACATCGGCTTTCATACCCGGCCACCAAAAATGTTTCTTGAGATCCTTGTACATCTTCCCCGTTCCAGGATGTATTGAGTATCTGGTTTTATAAGCTTCTCTAAGTACCATTTCTCTCATATCTCCAAATTTTGGTACCCAAATCCTTTCAGCCCTATACCGGGTTCCGTCTTCCCGAATATTAAGATGCTTCTCCGATCCTTTGGGTATTTCATCCTTTAAATTTCCCTCTTTTAAAACTCCTTGTTGCGCCTCCTTTCTTTGAGTAGTAAGGTTATTATGAATCATTATATTCATAGATTTTACTCGAATGGGTTCTCTGTCCTTCCTGCTCAAGGCATCGGCTACCACATTTGCCTTCCCCGGGTGGTAACGAATCTCAAAGTCATAATCATTCAACAATTCAATCCATCTACGCTGCCTCATATTCAATTGTTTCTGATTAAATATGTGTTGAAGACTTTTGTGGTCGGTATATATAATACTTTTAACCCCATATAAGTAGTGCCTCCAAGTCTTTAATGCAAAAACAACCGCGCCTAATTCCAAATCATGCGTCGTATAATTTTGTTCGTGAATCTTCAATTGTCTAGACGCATAAGCAATCACCTTCGTTCGTTGCATTAATACATAACCGAGACCTTGCTTTGATGCGTCACAATAAATCACAAAATCATCATTCCCTTCAGGCAATGACAATATAGGTGCCGTACTTAGCTTTTTCTTCAATAACTGAAACGCTTTCTCTTGTTCATCATTCCATTCAAATTTCTTCCCTTTATGCGTTAATGCAGTCAAGGGTTTTGCTATTCTGGAAAAGTCTTGGATGAACCTTCTGTAGTAACCAGCTAGTCCTAAAAACTGGCGTATGTGTTTCGGAGTTTTCGGGGTTTCCCACTTTTCAACAGTTTCTATCGTTGCCGGATCCACCTTAATACCTTCTTTGTTCACTATGTGACCGAGGAATTGAACTTCTTCCAACCAAAATGCACACTTTGAAAACTTAGCGTACAATTCTTCCTTCCTCAATACTTCTAACACCTTTCTCAAATGTTCACCGTGTTCTTGGTCATTCTTTGAGTAAATAAGTATGTCATCAATGAAAACAATGACAAACTTGTCAAGGTATGGTCCACACACTCGATTCATAAGGTCCATGAACACAGCTGGTGCATTAGTTAAACCAAACGGCATGACCATAAACTCGTAATGACCGTAACGTGTTCTGAAAGCAGTCTTTGGAATATCATCTTCTTTTACCCGCATTTGATGATACCCGAAACGTAAGTCAATCTTTGAATAAACAGACGAGCCTTGTAGTTGATCAAATAAGTCGTCGATTCTCGGTAGTGGGTAGCGGTTCTTGATGGTAAGTTTGTTCAACTCTCGGTAGTCGATACACAACCTGAATGTACCATATTTCTTCTTGACAAACAAAACAGGAGCTCCCCACGGTGATATGCTTGGTCGAATGAAACCACGCTCTAAAAGTTCTTGTAATTGGCTTTGCAGTTCTTTCATCTCGTTGGGTGCGAGTCTGTAAGGAGCACGAGCTATTGGTGCAGCTCCTGGTACAAGATCTATTTGAAATTCAACTGTTCGATGTGGGGGTAATCCCGGTAATTCTTTCGGAAATACATCGGGAAATTCTTTTGCAATGGGAACATCATTGATACTCTTTTCTTCAGTTTGTACTTTCTCGACATGTGCTAGAACAGCATAGCAACCTTTTCTTATTAGTTTTTGTGCCTTCAAATTACTAATAAGATGTAGCTTTGTGTTGCCCTTTTCTCCGTACACCATTAAGGGTTTTCCTTTTTCTCGTATAATGCGAATTGCATTTTTGTAACAAACGATCTCTGCTTTCACTTCTTTCAACCAGTCCATACCGATTATCACATCAAAACTCCCTAACTCTACTGGTATCAAATCAATCTTAAATATTTCGCTAACCAGTTTAATTTCTCGATTCCGACATATATTATCTGCTGAAATTAATTTACCATTTGCTAATTCAAGTAAAAATTTACTATCCAAAGGCGTCAATGGACAACTTAATTTAGCACAAAAATCTCTACTCATATAGCTTCTATCCGCACCCGAATCAAATAAAACGTAAGCAGATTTATTGTCAATAAGAAATGTACCCGTAACAAGCTCCGGGTCTTCCTGTGCCTCTGCCGCATTAATATTGAAAACTCTTCCGCGGCCTTGTCCATTCGTGTTCTCCTGGTTCGGGCAATTTCTAATAATGTGGCCCGGTTTTCCACATTTATAACAAACTACATTGGCATAACTTGCTCCGACACTACTTGCTCCGCCATTACTCGTTCCGACACCATTTGTTCCTTTCGTTCTATTAACCCCTGGTCCGTAGACCTCACACTTCGCCGCGCTATGACCATTTCTTTTACACTTGTTGCAAAATTTGGTGCAGAACCCCGAGTGATACTTTTCACACCTTTGGCATAGCTGCTTCTGATTGTTATTGTTGTTGCGGTTATTATTATTGTTGGGATGATTGTTGTAGTTGCTGTTGTTGTTGTTGTTGTTGTTGTTGGGCCGTTTGTTGTAGTTGCGATTGATGTTGCGATTGTTGGGATAATTGTTGCGATTATTGTTGTAATTGCTATTGTTGTTGTATTGGTGATTCTTATCACCGTTTTCCTCCCACTTTCTTTTGACTTGCTTCACATTGGCCTCTTCAGCAGTCTGTTCTTTAATTCTTTCTTCAATCTAGTTCACTAGTTTGTGAGCCATTCTACATGCCTGTTGTATGGAGGTGGGCTCGTGTGAACTTATATCTTCTTGGATTCTTTCCGGTAATCCTTTCACAAACGCGTTGATCTTCTCTTCCTCATCTTCGAATGCTCCCGGACACAATAGGCACAATTCTGTGAATCGTCTTTCGTACGTGGTAATATCAAATCCTTGGGTTCGTAGCAATCTAAGTTCTGTCTTGAGCTTATTGACCTCGGTTCTGGGACGGTACTTCTCGTTCATCAAGTGCTTGAATGCTGACCACGGTAGTGCGTACGCATCGTCTTGTCCCACTTGCTATAGATAGGTATTCCACCATGTTAACGCAGAACCTGTGAAGGTATGCGTAGCGTACTTCACTTTGTCCTCTTCAGTACACTTACTTATGGCAAACACCGATTCGACCTTCTCGGTCTACCGTTTCAATCCGATCGGTCCTTCGGTTCCATCAAATTCCAAAGGTTTGCAGGCAGTGAATTCTTTGTAGGTGCATCCTACACGATTTCCTGTACTGCTAGATCCAAGGTTATTGTTGGTATGTAGCGTAGCCTGTACTGCGGCTATGTTTGAAGCTAGAAAAGTACGGAATTCCTCTTCATTCATATTCACGGTGTGTCGAGTAGTCGGTGCCATTTCCTTCAAAATAGTTAAATGGAACAGGTTAATCATACAGAATATTAAGAGTAGTTAATAGTATTTCGTAGCATAATATGAACTTATTTATAAAAGCATTTTCTTCATATTAGCATTTTATAAGTTTAAATTCAAGTAGTACCTACCCGTTAAGTTCATACTTAGTAGCAAATATACAATTCAACTACTACAATTCTATATGAAAAAACTGATTATAATAATATTTCGCGTTCAAACTTTTATACAATATTTTACAAACTTAAAATACCGCTTATTTTACATAAAGCATGAAATATAGCACACAATAACTTTGATACAAGATAGTTGTGAAGATAATTCTAGCTAGTACACAAGTCGTTCAGCAAAGGCAATAAAGACACGTAATTCATACGTCCAGAAACAAGTCATGCATTCTGGTTTTACTAGGACTACTTCCCATCCTTGGTCTTGTGGAACATAACCGTTATGGCCGTTGATAAGACAGCGTGTTGTAACGTCGTCAAAGGGACGAGGGTTACGTAATGTCCAATAGTCCCGTAACAATCTAAAAACTTCATTTCTTACCCCAATTACCGACTCCGTCACTTGTGGGAATGTTTTGTTTAATAGCTGTAGCCCGATGTTCTTTTTCTCACTTTGGTGAGAAGCGAACATTACTAACCAGTAAGCATAGCATGCTTCTTTATGTTGCATGTTAGCCGCTTTTTCTAAATCATGAAGTCCTATATTCGGATACATTGAGTCAAAATAATTTCTTAACCCGTTGCGTAAAATAGCATTTGGGTTCCCCGCAATATATGCGTCAAAGTAAACACATCGTAACTTATGGGTTTCCCAATGTGATATCCCCCATCTTTCAAACAAAAGTCTCTTATAAACCAAGACATTCTTGGAACGTTCTTCGAATGTCTTACAAAATGATCTCGCCTTAAATAGTTGTGCCGAGGAATTCTGACCGACTCTAGACAAGATTTCATCAATCATGTCTCCGGGTAGGTCTCTTAAAATATTGGGTTGTCTATCCATTTTGTGTTTTTAAACTGTAAAATAGACAAGATTTAGATTCATAAAAAAATACTTATTAATACAAGAAATTTTTACATATATCATAAAGCATAAGCACACTATATTACATATATTACACCACACGAATACAACTATCTTATTCCGACTCGCTCGTTTCTTCTTCTTCGGTTTTGGTTCGTTTTGCCAAGTTTCTAGGGATATATGATGTTTCCCTAATACGAGCCGTCGTTTTCCACATTGGTTTAGAAAAACCTGGTGGTTTAGAGGTTCCCGGGTCATTGTTACAACTTAAGGACTTTGGGGGTTGACGATACATATAAAGTTCATCGGGGTTGGAATTAGATTTCTCTATTTTTATGCCCTTTCCCTTATTATTTTATTTTGCCTTTTTAAATTCAGTTGGGGTAATTTCTATAACATCATCGGAATTCTCGTCGGAATCCGATTCATCGGAGAATTGGTAATCCTCCCAATATTTTGCTTCCTTGGCGGAAACACCATGACCATAATTAACCTTGGTCGGTTGGTTGAGGATTTTCTTTTACTTAACCGTTTTATTATTTCCCCCACCGGTTCTATTTCTTCATCCGGTTCCGATTCTTCTTTCGGTTCCGATTCTTCTTTCGATTCCGACTCTTCTTCCGGTTCCTCTTCGGGAACTTGTGAATCAGTCCACGAATCATTCCAATTTACATTTGACTCTTCATTATTATTAGATGAGTCAATGGGACTTGTTCTAGAGGTAGACATCTATCACATAATATCAAACGCGTTAAGAGATTAATATATCACATAATATTCACATGTTAAAAATATATAGTTTCCAACAAAATTTGTTAAGCAATCATTTTTCAAGTAAACACGGTCGAAGTCCAGACTCACTAATGCATCCTAACAAACTCGATAAGACACACTAATGCAAAATTCTGGTTCTCTAAGACCAACGCTCGGATACCAACTGAAATGTCCCGTTCTTATTGATTAAAAACGTTCCATATTAATTGATTTCATTGCGAGGCTTTGACCTCTATATGAGACGTTTTTCAAAGACTGCATTCATTTTAAAACAAACCATAACCTTTATTTCATCAATAAAGGTTTAAAAAGCTTTACGTAGATTATCAAATAATGATAATCTAAAATATCCTGTTTACACACGACCATTACATAATGGTTTACAATACAAATATGTTACAACAAAATAAGTTTCTTGAATGCAGTTTTTACACAATATCATACAAGCATGGACTCCAAATCTCGTCCTTATTTAAGTATGTGACAGCGGAAGCTCTTAATAATCACCTGAGAATAAACATGCTTAAAACGTCAACAAAAATGTTGGTGAGTTATAGGTTTAACCTATATATATCAAATCATAATAATAGACCACAAGATTTCATATTTCAATACACATCCCATACATAGAGATAAAAATCATTCATATGGTGAACACCTGGTAACCGACATTAACAAGATGCATATATAAGAATATCCCCATCATTCCGGGACACCCTTCGGATATGATATAAATTTCGAAGTACTAAAGCATCCGGTACTTTGGATGGGATTTGTTAGGCCCAATAGATCTATCTTTAGGATTCGCGTCAATTAGGGTGTCTGTTCCCTAAATCTTATATTACCAGACTTAATAAAAAGGGACATATTCGATTTTGATAATTCAACCATAGAATGTAGTTTCACGTACTTGTGTCTATTTTGTAAATCATTTATAAAACCTGAATGTATTCTCATCCCAAAAATATTAGATTTTAAAAGTGGGACTATAACTCACTTTCACAGATTTTTACTTCGTCGGGAAGTAAGACTTGGCCACTGGTTGATTCACGAACCTATAACAATATATACATATATATCAAAGTATGTTCAAAATATATTTACAACACTTTTAATATATTTTGATGTTTTAAGTTTATTAAGTCAGCTGTCCTCGTTAGTAACCTACAACTAGTTGTTCACAGTTAGATGTACAGAAATAAATCGATAAATATTATCTTGAATCATTCCACGACCCAGTGTATACGTATCTCAGTATTGATCACAACTCAAACTATATATATTTTGAAATCAACCTCAACCCTGTATAGCTAACTCCAACATTCACATATAGAGTGTCTATGGTTGTTCCGAAATATATATAGATGTGTCGACATGATAGGTCGAAACATTGTATACGTGTCTATGGTATCTCAAGATTACATAATATACAATACAAGTTGATTAAGTTATGGTTGGAATAGATTTGTTACCAATTTTCACGTAGCTAAAATGAGAAAAATTATCCAATCTTGTTTTACCCATAACTTCTTCATTTTAAATCCGTTTTGAGTGAATCAAATTGCTATGGTTTCATATTGAACTCTATTTTATGAATATAAACAGAAAAAGTATAGGTTTATAGTCGGAAAAATAAGTTACAAGTCGTTTTTGTAAAGGTAGTCATTTCAGTCCAAAGAACGACGTCTAGATGACCATTTTAGAAAACATACTTCCACTTTGAGTTTAACCATAATTTTTGGATATAGTTTCATGTTCATAATAAAAATCATTTTTTCAGAATAACAACTTTTAAATCAAAGTTTATCATAGTTTTTAATTAACTAACCCAAAACAGCCCGCGGTGTTACTATGACGGCGTAAATCCGATTTTACGGTGTTTTTCGTGTTTCCAGGTTTTAAATCATTAAGTTAGCATATCATATAGATATAGAACATGTGTTTAGTTGATTTTAAAAGTCAAGTTAGAAGGATTAACTTTTGTTTGCGAACAAGTTTAGAATTAACTAAACTATGTTCTAGTGATTACAAGTTTAAACCTTCGAATAAGATAGCTTTATATGTATGAATCGAATGATGTTATGAACATCATTACTACCTTAAGTTCCTTGGATAAACCTACTGGAAAAGAGAAAAATGGATCTAGCTTCAACGGATCCTTGGTTGGCTCGAAGTTCTTGAAGCAGAATCATGATACGAAAACAAGTTCAAGTAAGATCATCACTTGAAATAAGATTGTTATAGTTATAGAAATTGAACCAAAGTTTGAATATGATTATTACCTTGTATTAGAATGATAACCTACTATAAGAAACAAAGATTTCTTGAGGTTGGATGATCACCTTACAAGATTGGAAGTGAGCTAGCAAACTTGAAAGTATTCTTGATTTTATGTAACTAGAACTTGTAGAATTTATGAAGAACACTTAGAACTTGAAGATAGAACTTGAGAGAGATCAATTAGATGAATGAAATTGAAGAATGAAAGTGTTTGTAGGTGTTTTTGGTCGTTGGTGTATGGATTAGATATAAAGGATATGTAATTTTGTTTTCATGTAAATAAGTCATGAATGATTACTCATATTTTTGTAATTTTATGAGATATTTCATGCTAGTTGCCAAATGATGGTTCCCACATGTGTTAGGTGACTCACATGGGCTGCTAAGAGCTGATCATTGGAGTGTATATACCAATAGTACATACATCTAAAAGCTGTGTATTGTACGAGTACGAATACGGGTGCATACGAGTAGAATTGTTGATGAAACTGAACGAGGATGTAATTGTAAGCATTTTTGTTAAGTATAAGTATTTTGATAAGTGTATTGAAGTCTTTCAAAAGTGTATAAATACATATTAAAACACTACATGTATATACATTTTAACTGAGTCGTTAAGTCATCGTTAGTCGTTACATGTAAGTGTTGTTTTGAAACCTTTAGATTAACGATCTTGTTAAATGTTGTTAACCCAATGTTTATAATATCAAATGAGATTTTAAATTATTATATTATCATGATATTATCATGTATGAATATCTCTTAATATGATATATATATACATTAAATGTCTTTACAACGATAATCGTTACATATATGTCTCGTTTAAAAATCATTAAGTTAGTAGTCTTGTTTTTACATATGTAGTTCATTGTTAATATACTTAATAATATGTTTACTTATCATAGTATCATGTTAACTATATATATATTCATATATATGTCATCATATAGTTTTTACAAGTTTTAACGTTCGTGAATCACCGGTCAACTTGGGTGGTCAATTGTCTATATGAAACATATTTCAATTAATCAAGTCTTAACAAGTTTGATTGCTTAACATGTTGGAAACATTTAATCATGTAAATATCAATCTCAATTAATATATATAAACATGGAAAAGTTCGGGTCACTACATCTAGCCATCATAGATCGAACCATATCCATTAGGGTTCGGTTCCTCCTTTCTAAAAATCCATTAAGTTGGGGTGTTCCAGGAGGAGTGAGTTACGAGATAATCCTACAACTTTTAAGATGATCTTGGAAAGCATCGCTTAGGTATTCACCTTCTCTATTGGTACGAAGTACCTTGATTGTCTTATTGAGTTGATTTTGTACTTCGTTTTGATATTCCTTGAATGCTTCAAAAGTTTCGTCCTTGTGTCTTAATAAGTAGACATATCCGAAACGACTAAAGTCATCAATGAAAGTAACGAAGTATCATTCACCATTCCTAGTTATGGGCTTAAAGGGTCCACATACATCCGAGTGTATCAATCCCAATAAGTCCTTAGCCCTTTCATAGGTCCCTTTGAAAGGTGCTTTAGTCATTTTGCCTTGTAAACAAGATTCACATACATCAAACGAGTCTAGTTCATTTGATTTCAAAAGTCCATTCTTTTGAAGTGTATGCATTCGATTCTTGTTAATGTGACCAAGGCGACAATGCCATAAGTAGGAATCACTCAAATTCCTTTTGAGTTTCTTGATGTTTGCATGGTACATTGAGCTATTGTATGATGTGTCATCATGAACCAATTCATAAATACCATTCGAAGGCGAAGCCTTGAAATAGAACACATTATCTAAAGAAACATGGATATCATCATTAATGAAATTAAGATTAAAACCATATTGTTTCAAACGGGATATAGAAATAATGTTTCGTGATAAATCAGGTGCATACAAAATATTTTTCAAAGTAAGCTCCAAACCACTTGGAAGCTTTAAAACAAAGTCTCCTTGAGCTTTCACCTGCACCCTTGCTCCATTTCCCATGAAGAGACTTGTTGTTCCCGCATCTTGATTACTTCTTTTGAACCCCTGCAAAGAATTGCAAATATGAGTTCCACATCCTGTGTCTAATACCCATGTATTAGAAGAAGTAATACTAAGCTCAATGTATACCATATATACATTACCTGAGGTTTTCCCTGCATCCCTCTTTTCCTTCAACTCCTTTAGGTAGACCGGACAGTTGCGTTTCCAGTGACCCATCTCACCGCAACCAAAGCACGGATCTTCCTTGGGGTTAGATTTACCAGCAACCTTTTGCTTCTTGTTGTTGTTGGTTGGGGTAACCATCTTCCCTTTTCTCTTGCCTTTGACTTGGTAGGCGGGTCCCTTCCTCTTAGCCGCCTTTAGCTTAGAAGTGTTATTATTTTTGGACCCGCCTTCATTGATCGTAAACACGGGTGAAGCCCTTTTACCCATGCTTGCTTCTGCCGTCTTAAGCATGGCATGTAATTCGCCAATGCTTTTATCCCAACCATTCATATTGTAATTCATTACAAATGTGTCAAACCTTTTTGACAATGAGTTGAGAATGAGGTCTGTGGCTAATTCATTAGACACGTTGCAATTTAGACGGTTCGCTCAATCAATAAGGCTTTTCATCTTAAGGACATAAGATGAAACGGATTGGGAGTCGTCCATCCGACATGCATGAAGCGCTCGAACCGTTTCGAAGCGCTCGACACGAGCTTGTTGAAGGAACATCTCCTTCAACTGTGTGATCATGTCATATGCACTATGATGCTCAAAATCCTTTTGGAGTTCGGGTATCATAGTCCCAAGCATGAGGCAAGAAACTTGCAACGAATCGGTGCAATATTTCTCCCAATAAGCCATGCCTTCCGTATCATCCTCATCCGATTGATCGGGAATGGGGTCTTCCAACACATACGCCCTGTCCTCTAGTTTGAGGACAATTCTTAGATTGCGGAACCAATCCATGAAGTTCGTATGGTTGAGTTTTTCCTTTTCGAGGATTGACCTCAACGATAGGTTGTTAAAGCTTATTGGTGCGTTCGGAATGTTGTTGTTATTGGCGGCCATCTACAAAATTTAACAAAGTTGTTTAAGTATCAATTTTAATTTATCGATCAATACCCTTTAAATCCAATTGATATTTATTAAATTTTAGAATCCAACGGTAAACCAAATTTCAGTTAGGTGACCTTTATCCCGTTATTTGATTTAGCTAGGTAGTCATTATATGACAATTGCAATCCTTTTGCAACTTCTAAGTTATGGGATCATGCAATCCTTTTGAATGGCATATTTATCCCATCAACGCCTATTTGTTCCTCATGCTTCGGTGACCCTAAGTTCATGATTTCCAAATCAAGTCGTCCTACTTGTGTAAACGTGTAAACTTAACATACAAGTGGTTAGGTGACCTTTATCCCACAAGCATGCGAAATTCACCTTAATCATATTAGTTTGCTCATAACGGTTAGGTGACCTTTATCCCATTGTGAGTTCCCTAATATTTTTAAGTGTTGCACAAAAGTATGGCGTTTAACTTGTTTGCCTTGTTAATAAGGGATTTTAAGTTTTCATTAATTCTAGTTTGAGAAAACTTTTATGCCATACACCAACATGCATTTAGTGTATGGTTCATTTGAAATCCATTTTCATGTCTATAAACCATTTTATATATATGATCCTAATCATGTTCTTAATAACCTTTTATTAATGTCCTTTTAGCAATTTTTAATTTAACCAATTAAATTGTCGTTTTGCATGTCGTTAATTAATGTATAATTTAACCAATTAAATTGCCATTTTGCTTCTTGTTAACTTGTGTGATTAACTTGTAGCATACAAACATACAATCCACAATCATACAATAAACAACCATGCATGCAAAACAAATATGTTCACAATCAAGCCATTTTGGTAGACATTTGTTTAGCCGAAAACAAATGCCACCGGATAAGGGGTTATAACACAAAGTAGGATATTTTAAATCTCCCACTTAATCTTGCATCCAAATGCTTCTTCTTGTGTTCTTCAAGTCTTCATCATCTTCATCTTTTTACAAAATATATCCTAATACATTTTGTCTAAAAAAGTGAAATTACAACCTAATCTATTTTACATACCAAATATAAAATAAATTACATAACCAAAATAATATTATTACATACCAAATGAATAAATATTAAATCAACCAAACATGCAACCAAATACAAGGTCAAGGCTTAGATTGTGAACATCATCAACATAAGTGATAGGCAATACAGAATCACAAGTGATTGGAAACACAGAATCACAAGTGATCTGCAACACAGAATCACAAGTGATTGGAAATACAGAATCATAAGTGATCGGCAACACAGAATCACAAGTGATTGGCAACATAGAATCACAAGTGATCGGTAACACAGAATGCAGAATCACAAGTGATTTTGGCCAAAATGACAAACCACTCAAAACCGAAAATTTTACATTCTACTTCATGCATGTTCATAGAATGCAAAATTATAGTGGGTTTAATAACCATCTCGAAACATATTTCAACAACTTCGGCTCTGATACCATTGTTGGGATTTAACAAGTTCCATAATACTTATAATCATTCAAGAAATAATATTTGCGGAAGCGTATAAATTACCATTTTAAAACTTGTAAATCTTTAACCATTTAAAGTTAAATCCCAAATAGGATCAAGTTGTGAAACATACTTACAAATTAAGAGTGGGTTTAGAGATAATACCTCCTCAAGCTAGTTGAGGGTAGTTTACAAATGTGCAAGATGATGATGAAGATGAAGGCAAGAAAGCTTCTAACTTGAAGCCTCAAGTGTGTAATCCCCAAGCTTTTGATGCACCAACACCTTCCTTTGTTTGGTTAGGATTTTAGACACTTGATTAACAAGATTACCATTCAAAAACACTCTCTTTTTCCCTCTAAACTGCCACAGCCAGCAGCTATGTTTTCAGCAGAAAAACTGCAGTTTTTTTTAGTGTGTTGCTTGTTTTCTCACTCACTTGAGTCAAGGAATCCCTTGGTTAAAGAGAGTCTTGCATGCCTTAAGGAATATATTGTTTACAAGTAACCAAGCAAGCATGGTATGTCACCTAGGAGTCCCAAAATCTGCATTCTTGTATCATTTAAATAATAAGTATAATTTATATAAAACTTGTTACATTTTATATAAAACTTGTTATTAAAGTTCAAGTTATAAATATAGGTTACTTGTACTTTATAAACCAATTTATAAAGTATAACAAAACATAATTATTTATACATATAAATAATCAAATCCTTAATATATAAATTGTCCAAACAATTTATCTCAAGTGATAATATTTTAGAAACCCAATTTTCTAAAATCCAAGTGTCGCATAT
This sequence comes from Rutidosis leptorrhynchoides, assembly GCF_046630445.1. Lineage (NCBI taxonomy): Eukaryota > Viridiplantae > Streptophyta > Magnoliopsida > Asterales > Asteraceae > Rutidosis > Rutidosis leptorrhynchoides. The sequence continues at coordinate 261,580,891 of NC_092336.1, read as the reverse complement.
TCGTTTAATGATCCAATAGTTAAGATCAAATACGTTTAAGGTGTCGGTAAGCTTGTTATTGGGTATGACCCGACTTGGATCATAACATATCATCCACATTAATTAAATACGTCTCTCGGGCATACGAAAAACCTACAGTTCTAAATCATCTAACTTCTTCCTTTTCACATTACTACTCAAACTGAAAAAGTCACTTAAGGTGTTGAGTGACGAATTTGAGTATGGCTCAAGCGAAGGCATAACAATCTCAACTTCTTCTTCTTCTTCTTCTTCTTCTTCTTCTTCTTCTTCTTCATCATCAGATTCTGTTACCAATTCGTCCTCGGATTCAACAATCACATCATCTTTTACACTATCCTTACCAACAGAATCTTCACTCTTCTCATCAGCAAACAAATTATCGAAATCACTCAAGTTGATATTTTGGATTGATTCAGGAGGGATACTGGAAAATGACTCTTCTTGTGGATCCTGGTTCTTAGCTTCAACTGTCTCTGCATCCTCTGTATCGTTTTCACTATCGTATGCCAGAGTAGCAAGTTGTTCCACTGGAAAATCACTTGGTGGAACGTCCCCCTTTTTTGCATCATTAAAAATATTGGAATAATTCATATAATATTCAGCAGTAAAGACCTCACCATATTCATTAAAGCTTCGAATAGGTATCACTAACTGTATCTCAAAAGAGGGTCCTCCAGTTCTAGCATCTTCTTCATCGTCTTTCTCGTCATCACCACCCAAATCAGAAGAAAATTCTTCTCCTCTCTCCTTAATCAATTTAGTTTTACCAGAGGTAATTGATTTGATCTTATTGTTCAACTCCTTTAATTTCTCTTTATTCTCACTCTTAATCGCCAATACCTTCTTCTTCAACTTCTCCGTCCTTCCCTT